>NC_042523.1:8226137-8887208 GCF_900963305.1 Echeneis naucrates | reverse complement strand
TTTTCTCAACTCAAGCTCCTTTGTCTCAATGATGTCTTGCCTCTTTTTCTCTTATCTCTTGCTCCTAAGGGGCCCTTGGGAGAAGTAACTAAGAAACAAATTAGCAAAGAACGATATGAATCTGAGAAGCTCAAACTCATCTCAAGAGACAATATAATAACTGGAAGTATATTTCTTTCGTGGAACTGAGTACCACACTTTGTAGCAGAAATTAAGTAGATCGAAGTGCACGTGGTGACAGTATACCTCTGTACCACTAACACAGTGTACTATGCAGTACTAATACCTGCAACACTTATTTCAAATTTAAATACACTTCTAAACCGTACATTATGGTACAATAATATTATACTTAAAGCACATTCCTTTTTGATGCTTAAATTCTGATATTAATTCACTACAAATGCATTCTTATAAACATAATAGTGCACTTGAAAGTAATCTAAGGCATGCTAGAATAATAATTGGATTAAAAATACGATCCTACACAACTATCAATTTGATTTTAAAGCTTTTTAAGTATAATTTAAACATACTGGTGGTCTAATACAATTGCGCTGCAAGTTTCTTTCAAATCAGGTGAAAATGTACTTATGCATTTGCACTATAATTCACATAAAGTTTGTCAAAATTTGTTCCAATTTAACATACTATTTACACTTTAAGTCAGGGGTGTCAAACTCATTTTCATTGAGGGCCACATATGCATAATGGTTGCTCTCAAAGGGCCACATGTAACGGTAAGACAGTATCAATGTAACTATATGTAACCAAATGTAATCTATAATAAATGTAACTACTCCTTAAATAACTCTGAATGTATTACTTCAAATTACAAATATTACATATGCATTTGCACAGACCCAAAAAGAAAACATATATTTGCTAGTTGCTTTGTTATTATAACATAAATCCATTTCATTTGTCAGGTTAAGAAACCCACATTATTCCATCAATCAACGATCAAACTAACCAAGTGATTAAAGAAAAACATCATCCAACACCAGTTATGATATTAACTTTGTTCAAAACATTTGTTACGGTTCAGAGGGGCAGAATAACGGTACAACCAGCAATTTGTTGTTTTTCTGGAAGGCTAACTTTGACTTACTTTGCTCCATGTTTGGTGTCAAAATCCAGACGTAGGGTTAGGGTTGTACTCCGCCTCAGCACAAAAACATACAGGTTTTTCTCCTGGAAGCACAAACATGTATTCGCCTTCCCATCTTTCATGAAACAGCCTTCCATCTGCATCAGCTTTTTTCTTCCTGGACATTTTGGGATCATTTGTGTTTCTCAATTCCAATTGTTGAAAATCACATTGATTTGGATACATCGCAATCTGTCACTTCGCGGGTAACATAACCAGAATGCATTGTGGGAAATGTAGTTTATGGTCAATGCACACTTTTGACTTATTTATTTTAAGACAATCAGCCATTTTAAGCTCTTGAGGGCCACATAAAATGACGTTGTCATGCCACATCTGGCCCGTGGGCCTTGAGTTTGACACACATGATTTAAGTGTACTTAGTAGTACTAAGTAAGTAGTACTCAATGACTACTTGAGCACACTTACTTATACATAAAAGTGGCAAAAAAAGCATACACCATACAAATGTTTACTTCGTACATTCTGTAAAAGTATAATTCATGAATAATATTTTTCCACCTGGGTTTCCTTTTGTTTGAGTTTTTATTTTGTTTGTTGTGGGTTGATTAAAGTAATGCTATCATTATTTTATTTACATGGAGCCATTTAGTGGAGTGAATGAGATTGTAAGTTAATTATGTTAGTTTTCAATTCTGTGTAATGGTTACTGTGGTAGTCAGCCTCTGCTGTGTGGTCCTGGCAAAACTGGCCTAAATGAGGGAACTGAAGGAAGTACAGTATATAAGCTCAGTGGAGGGGGGGCTGTGCTGCTGTGAACATGTGCCATTAGTTGGACTCAGACCTTTATTTTAAAAGTTCCACTTTTTATTCTCAAAATAATCATTTTCAGGTGCAAGCATTTCTCCTTGAATGTTTTTATACTCAGCAGATTATCATAAAGCTGTCCTATCTGTTCAGCTCAAAAATGTTTCAAACAACTTCGACTGATGAAGAATACACCTTAACTTACTTGAAGAGAAAGGAGACAAAAGTTAAATTAAGAGGTAATGAATCAAGGTCTGAATCTGATATTGACTTTAAAGAAAGCCAGACCTGGACAACATGCTCCATTTTCTAACACTAACACCATGCTGCAAGACGTATATAATCTTTATAAGAGAGATACTTTGAAGCCCCTTACACATATCAAAATGCTTTCCAGGAACGGATTCTTCAAGCGGTGCCTGTGATAGAAGAACAAATGAATGCAAGAGGTGTGACAGTAACATTTCAAGTATTATTTCTTTTAAACAACCCGAAGGAGGCATAGTACTTCAGTGCATGAAAAAAAACTTCATCTCTGAGGCCATAAATGAGAGGACTCAGACATTTCGGTACAAGATAAAACATGATATAGTTAAAATACCTGATGTTATAGAATAAAGTGAAATTAATATGAAACAATGCAGCTTCTATGAAGGGACACCACAGCTGGATGAGACAGAGCAGCAGCTGGAAACCATGAAGAGCCACTGTCCTGAGCCCTTTCCTTGATGACTGCTTATCCTCTCCTGATGCAGCTTTGGCCACTTTCATTATTTTAACATAGCAAAAAACAAGTATGATGCACATGATCAAAAACTGTAATTGATATATAGCTGACCTCAGATGTTGCTGCCATAAGTGAATCATAAATATTTCCACTGAACAGATGTGATATTGGGTGTAAAGTTTTAGGGATGCAGATCCAAAGAAAGTGGAGAAAATAAAAATAGAGGGCACAGAGCTGAGAGCATGAATGATGAGGATACAGTTAATAGTATTACGTGTGGAGCAGAGCTCTCCATGACGCAGCGGCATACAAACAGCCACATAACGCTCCAGAGTCATTGCTGTCAGAGTCACTGGTGTAACAGTACGATAAAGAAGCACCACAATACAGATAATGACACACAACCAAACCTGAATGGTAATCAGAAATTGTGTGAAAATGACAAGGATATCAGTTAAGAATAATAACAAACTATCTGACAGTAATGTAACAGCAAATAACATATAACGTGTGGTTGTGTAGAAACACTCTTTTTGAAAAAATGTGATGATGAGCAACAAGTTGATGTAAAGAAAAACTGCCACCAGGATCTGCACTATAAGAATTACCTGGCTATCCTTCTGCACCTCCAGATAAATAAGCAAATAACTATCCAGTGAATTGTTATCTGCCATATATCTGTTGTTTAACCCACAAAAGTTTCAGCCACTGCAAAAACTAGTCAGAAATTCATATTAAAAGAAAACTCATTGGGTTCTTCATACAAAGCAATTTCTGTCTTCTTCTTTGGTTACATGATAGTAGATAGTAAAGAGCAGGTTCCCTAATCCTGCATTGTGTTCCAGTGAGTAATGTTGCTCACTGAGCTCTCTGCAGTCTGATGATAGAAGACTGTGCATGAAGGTGACTTTAAAGGCTAGAACATCCCAAAATAGCACCAAATCCTCACAGTGTGCTCCTTGAACTTTGCTTCCATGAAGTCATAGAAAGTTATCGTGAACACAGTGGCAATCCATTGTGAGTTGCCATCTTGTTTTTTTATCCCCCCCCCTCCCTCCCTCTTTTCCCTCTTAGACGCTGTGCTCCTTAGATTTTACTCCAATTGAGTCATAGAAAGTTTTCCACCTTTTGCTTTGACAATGAACTCTGTGGATGTGTTTTATGTGTGTGGCAGCTGTGCTGCATTTTGGTTTTCATTTCAGACCCGGACATGTCTTTTTAATAAAGATGACAGAAATGCTTATATAGACTTTTATTATGATCTGTCCCATAAATCAACATCATGATGTAAAGAAGAAGCCATGAAACAGACGATTGAGACCATAAATGTATCAGGAAAATGTTTGCTGAGGTGATAAATCAAGTGAGAAGCAGGGACATTTTCTTTATGCAGCCAGTGATATCACCTTCTGATGATCAATAGATAAAATGTAAGTTTAAAGCACTTCTGCACTGGTTTCACTTTTTAGGCCCTCAGTTTACATCCGTTTATGTCCAATCTAATCTCCAACCTGTTTTTCCCAACATTGCTGTTGTCAATATATCAGACACTCACATGTAGATGCGAAATGGATAAAATGCAAATGGATTGTAACATTTTTGATGTTTTTGGAAAAAAGCGGATGAGATATATAATTTGTATAATTTTTTGGGGGGTCAAATCCAGATTGTAAGCAGATGTAAACTGTGCAACGCTGAAATGTATGCACCCAAATATATCTACCCAAGTTAAAGTAGTGGAAGGCAACTTTTCTATAACTGTTGGCTTTTGCTGAACAATAACAATTTTAAGTAAAAAAATTAAATTAAATCAATAAAAAACAAGAAGTGGGACTGTGTGGAGTTCTCCCCGTGCCTGTGTGAGTTTCCTCCCACCGTCAAGACATCATGTTTGGGTTAATTGGTGGCTCTAAATTGTCCGTAGGTCTGAGTGTGAGTGTGAGTAGTTGTTGGTCTCTGTCTCAGTGTGTTGGCCCTGTGATGGACTGCTGACCTGTCCAGGGTGAACCCGCCCTCACCCAGAGTGAGCTGGGACCGACTCCAGCACCCCTGCGACCCAAAAATTGATAAACAGTAGAAGATGAATGAATATATATAATGCATCAACAAGTTAACAGTCACCTCAAACAAACATTGAGTCACAGCCATGGTAACAATAACCGCATTAAAAAAGAAAACAAAATCCTTACATAAAAGCTGAATATAGAAATGCTCAAATATTTCTCCTAAAAAAACCACAAAAGGCATTTTTTTTCAGTGCATGAGAAAATGTTTCATCCCATAGGCCATAAACGAGAGGACTGAGGCATTTTGGTGCAAGGTTAAAAATGATGTAGTTAATATATCTGACATCAATAAACAGCTTCACATTAATTGCAAAAATGGCAGTTTCTATGAAGGGACACCACAGCCGGATGAGACAGAGCAGCAGCTGGAAACCATGAAGAGCCACTGTCCTGAGCCCTTTCCTTGATGACCGTTTATCCTCTCCTGATGCAGCTTTGGCCACTTTCATTATTTTAACATAGCAAAAAACAATGATGCTGCACATGATCAAGAAGAAAATCTGATAAACAGCCGACCTTAAATTATCCTGCCATCTGAACAAAATGAATATGTCCACAGAACATAACTGATATTTGGTGTAAAATTTTAGGGATGCAGATCCAAAGAAAGTGGAGAGAATAAAAATAGAGGGCACAGAGCCGAGAGCATGAATGATGAGGATACAGTTAATAGTATTACGTGTGGAGCAGATCTCTCCATGACGCAGCGGCATACAAACAGCCACATAACGCTCCAGAGTCATTGCTGTCAGAGTCACTGGTGTGACTGTAGTATACACAATTACCACAAAACAGATAATGACACACAACCAAACTTGAAAGGTAAGGTTAAAAAACACCAAGATGAGCAGGATATCAGACACAACCAATTGGAAGCTATCTGACAGTAAATTAACAGCAAATAAGATGTAACGTGTGGTTGTGTAAAAGGACTCATTTTTAAAAAACATTGAAATGAGCAACAAGTTGATGCAGAGAAAAACCATCACCAGCATCTGGACGATCAGGACACGGTCATTGATCTGCCGCAGTAACACCTTACCACCAACCAAGGAAGCGTTGTCTTTCATCACTAAATACAGTTTCTGCAGCTCTGCCAAAACTAAGTCACTCTTGTCATTATTTTGCAGGTTAAAAAAATTCCTTTGATTCTTTTCACACAATAGCAAAAGTTATGATAAACCTTCCCTGCCTGGCTACGACAATGATTCAGCAGCAAAGCAAATGTCGAGGTCTTCGCAGTGCTGTGAGATATGCCTGTGCATAGAGACTTTATAAAAGCAAATACAATACAGAGTGAGAGCTATGAGGCTTTGCCCTCGTCACTGCCCTCAGGTGTAATCTGTTCAAGTCAAACATCAAATGCCTCAAAGGGGTTTCTCATGAAGGATGAGTCAAGTTGTGAGATACCAATTGTGGACTACATTGGACTAAGACAGACTTGATGTCCAAACCACGATATTAGAGGAGGCAACTGGAATTTTCCTTGTCACAAGCTCATCATATGTTCGACAGATTCCTCAGACACAGCAAACACTCATGTCTCCCATAAACAACATTCACAACGTGAATATTTGCTGTCAAACTCCATCATTTTTAAACGAAACAAATATCACAAGCAAGTCTCTGTTCAGCAGGGTCCTGTCACTTCTCATACCTTGTGCCTTTTAACATTCATCTCCTACCGCTTATCCATTTATGGGTCACAGGGGAGCTGGAGCCAATCCCAGCTCACACTGAGTGAGGGCGGGGTCACCCTCCACAGGTCAGCAGTCCATCACAGGGTCAACACACAGAGACAGAGACCAACAACCACTCACACTCACACTCAGAACTACGGACAATTTAGAGTGACCAACTGCCCTAAACCTGACGCCTTTGGATGGTGGGAGGAAACTCACACAGGCACGGGGAGAACATACTAACTCCACACAGAAAGGCCCCAGGCCGGGAACCGAACCCCCAACCTTCAGCATCTGAAAATTTGATTAAATCAAAGCTGGTTCATCTTACTGCTGTCATCAACATTCACCAGTGTTCACTCATATTCTCAGTATCATGTGTATGTGTCTGTGTATATGAATATCCTGAAGGATTTATATATTTGAGCCTTTACGAAAAATGTTCATCGCATTGGTGGTTGCAGATGTTCAGCAAAAGTTCATGGACTTAGAAATAAGATGGCAAGGCAGTGTACTGGCAAATTAATGGACAATATCTTGGTAGCTATCACTGTTTCAGCTGGCCTGCAGAGTTATAGATGTTTTTATGCTGAAACTCCATCAACCTCAATCACACCAAGCACTTCACCGTGACCTCACATACAACTATTGTAACTATGGTTACAACTATTATTACAAAAAGAAGAAAATGAATCATTTATCTAATCTGTCAGTTCTTTTCTTTTAAACAAGACAAAGGAGGCATAGAATTTCAGTGCTTTAAAGAACACCCCATCACTGAAGACATAAATGAGAGGATTGAGAGGTGGAAGATAAAAGATTAAATCATCAAAGCACTGTGTGTTTTCGAATAATCTAAAAACTAGTCTGAAGAGTAGCAGCCAAAACCATAAAGAGCCACTCTCCATCATGCGTTATTCAGGTGGGTATGAATAGGCTACTTTCACTGTAGACTGACTGAAATGAATTCAAAGAAATAACCACCAATACTGACGTTACTTATATTTATATTTTGTATTTCATTTACACCCTTTCCCCCAACTCAGTTTTCTTTCTTTGTAGTTTGTTGCAATTAAATCAAACTATCAAGAAAATACAAACTGCATATGCACGCACACACACACACGCACACACACACACACACAACACAACTCTTAATCCCCCCAGTTCAAACATTTACCTTTATTATTTGTGTTTATCCAGTTTAAAATTGTAAATAGGGCTCAACAGTGTCCATGTAAAACAGTCTAAGTGTCTGACATTAAGAACATAGCATTTAGTGTGATGCACAGCAGCTTCTGTGATTGCACACCACAGCTGAATGAGACACAGCAGCAACATGTGACAACTCTCTGTGACAGAGAATTAAATGATATGTATTTTCCATCTAAAGCCATGAATGTGCTGCAATGCAGTATGTTTGAAAGCTTTGTCACTTCTGGCTGCCGTGCAGCTCAGTGAATATCATAACTCATTCCAATGTCATGTAGAGTTTGATACTGACCAGTCAATTGTCACTGATACAGTGCTGTTGTGGGACCCAGAGGCCAACTGGCTCACTATCTGAGCAGCAGCTCTTTGAGACCTATTCAACATCTACAGTTGTCGTAGGAAAATGCAGCATTCACTTGGAATGTGCTGAACTTTTAATCTGTCAAATATTTCTTTTGAGCAACCCAAAGGACGCGTAATATTTCAGGGCTTGAAAATAAACTTCATCCCTGAGTCCATATATGAGAGGACTCAGACATCTGGGTGCAAGATAAAACAGCAAAAAATTCAAGTACCTGGCAATTTCAAACAAACCAACATCAATCTGTAGTATAGCAACTTCTATGAAGGGACACCACAGCTGGATAAGACAGAGCAGCAGCTGGAAACCATGAAGAGCCACTGTCCTGAGCCCTTTCCTTGATGACTGCTTATCCTCTCCTGATGCAGCTTTGGCCACCTTCATTATTTTAATATAGGAGAATACAATGATGATCACCATAATCAAAAACTGAACTTGATATATGCCTGACCTGAGGTTATGCTGCCATATGTAAAGCATGAAGATTTCCACTGAACAGAACTGATACTGTCTGTAAAAGCTCAGCGACGCAGATACAAAGAAGGCTGACAGAATAAGAATGCCTGGTACAGAGCTGATAGCATGGATGAGGAGAATAATGTTTACAGTGTTTTGTGTGGAGCAGAGCTGTCCGTGTCGAAGTGGCATACAAATGGCCACATAGCGCTCCAGAGTCATTGCTGCCAGAGTGACTGGTGTGACTGTAAGATACAAAAGCACTGCAGTGAAGATAATGAGGCATATCCAAACTTGAATGGTGATAGAGAAATGAGTAAGAATGAGAAGGACATCCGTTATGAATAATAAATAACTATCCGACAGCAACGTCACAGCAAATAAGATGTAGCGAGCAGTTGTGTAGAAATATTCCTTTTTAAAAAAAATTATGACGAGCAGCAAATTGATGAGAAGAAAAATCATCACAATCACCTGCAGAACAACAAACTGTACTTTCATCAGCAAGTAAGCCTCGCCAGAGAATGAGTCATTAGCAGCCATACGTCTTTATATGTTTTAGAAACAAACACAGTTTGAAGCACTGCCAAAAATCCAGCTAGGTTTCATTATGTCACATAACTGTCAACACAAAATCATATTGTTGCTGCAAAATGATCAAAGTTCAGTTCAGCTGAATAGCTTGGCTCCGTTGAAGATTGCAAATCATCAACCATGTTGTTTGTGTCCTCTGCTGAGCTCTGAGCTGCCCTCTCAGACAGGGCTGACTTTAAAGACTACAGCATCCAAAAATATTGTAAAAGAAACAGTGATGTCATCCCCACATAGCTCCAGCTGTTCATTTGTTTAGATCATTTCATTTGTTTCCAAACTAGGAAAACATTGTTAACCCTTACTCCTGAGATTGAATCTTATGCTTCATCTGACCCTTAAACTTGGACTGTAGACCCTAAATCACACAAACTCCTTGCAACACACTTGCCACCATTTTCTAGCTGAGAACAATAACATGAATGCTCAGATTGAAAAACAGCTTTTATCCAGCTGATATCAGAAAACTAAACTATTAACTGACCTGCACAGTTCAAAGGGCAATAAATGACCTTTAAATGTACACAACTCTGAAAATGCAATGTTTCTTTCATCACTGTAGCAGTGTCTCTATTTTTATTCTTGCCCTAGTTCATTTTTGTATATTATAACTGTTTTTATATACATACTTTATTTATTAAAGTTTTTCATGTGCTTTTTTTAATTATTATTTTTCATTATTGCAACAAGAGGTATTAATGACCACTCTAAAACAAAGTTCAACCAATGTCCTTGTTGTACTATCCCATAACACTTGACTTTTGGGAGTTTTTTCTGACTGACAATCATCTGCAGATCATAGAATGTGAATTTGTGTTATTGTGCTCTACACTCTCTGAACACCAAAATTTGACAAAATATGCATACTTTATGTACCAATTAGAAACCTGACAGCAGTGTACAACAATACAAGTTATACTGCACGCAATGAGCTCTCCTGAGTATGGAATGAATTCAGCTTGTTGAAATTATGTTGCAGCTCCAGTTTATATAAGATTTAGTCTAAACCTCAACCCAAATATGGTTTTGCTGATGAAAAACCATGACATATTTTCCCTGAGCACTACTGTCTATGACGAAGACAAGTTAAAATTTCATTATTTCATCTTCATTTAATATATTTCTATCATCAAATGTTTGCATTGAGTTTCACAATCCAAGAGACCTGAGAACAAAAATCTACTACTGCAAAAAGAAAAGACGGCTACACTGCACAACAAACTGAAGTGAAACAAAGAGAGGGAGCACATAATTAACATCTAGTAAAAGTAAAAGAAACATATAACATTTTTCTGAATCTTACACATTGGTTTTGACACACTGAAATATAAAAGGAACATTGTGCTTCAGGGCAAGAAAAAATTTGTCATCTCTGAAGCCATAAATGAGAGAACTCATACATCTTGGTGTAAGATTAAATATTATGTAGTTAAAGTACCTGACATCAATAAATAACTTTAAACCGATTTTAAGCATGGCAGCTTCTATGAAGGGACACCACAGCTGGATGAGACAGAGCAGCAGCTGGAAACCATGAAGAGCCACTGTCCTGAGCCCTTTCCTTGATGACTGCTTATCCTCTCCTGATGCAGCTTTGGCCACTTTCATTATTTTAACATAACAGAAAACAATGATGATGCACATGATCAGGAAGTAGCACTGATATAATGCCAATTTAACATTATCCTGCCACTGGAGAAACACAAATATGCCCATGGAGCATATGTTGTACTGGGTATACAAGCTAAGCGGGGCTGATGCCAAGAAGGTAGAGAGAATAACAATACAGGGCACAGAGCTGAGGCTGTGAATGATGAAGACACAGTGCAGAGCTCTGTGTGTGGAGCAGAGCTCTCCATGACGCAGCGGCATACAAACAGCCACATAACGCTCCAGAGTCATTGCTGTCAGAGTCACTGGTGTGACAAAAGTGCACAGAACCAAAACAATGTAGATGATGACACAGATGCCAATTTGCATGGTGTAACGAAAGTAGCTTAAGAGGAGCAGCACATTCGACATTATTAATATCAAGCTATCAGACAATAGTGTAACAGCAAATAAGATGTAGCGCATGACTGTGTAGAAGTACACTTTTGAAAAAAAGGTCACAATGAGCAAAATGTTGATGGAAAGGAAAATCAAAACCAGTAGCTGCACAATAATAATCCGTTCATTTGTGTGCCTCTTCAAGGACTCACTAACCATTGTGTAGTTATCTGCCATCCCAGATATTATCAAAAGTCAAACAATACATTAATATCAAGGCAGAACTTGATATTGATACCACAATTGTGCCACTGAGGCACACTATTCTGTTCTTCTGCACCCTGTGCACCTGTCTGCTAGAGAGCCGTGCGCTATGTAAGCCTATATGAACCTCAAAGATCACAGAGCAGAAAAAAATTACTATTATCATATACCACGTGATCATTACTGCTCTGCCACTGCTGTTGTTATTCATTCATGCTGGATCCATACATAATAGTCAGGTAGGAGTGTGAGTATGGTAGCACCTCTGACTTTCATTAAATTTGTCCTAGTATGTAATCACAATTTTGTTGCTTGTTAATCTTAAAAAAAAAAAAAAAATGGTTGTAGGTCTGAGTGTGAGTGGTTGTTTCTCTCTGTCTAGCTCCGTGATTGACTGGCGACCTGTCCAGGGTAACCCCCTGCGACCCGGAAATGGAAAAGCGGTAGAAGGTGGATGGATGAAATTAATGAAATTGGTTAGGAGAATTTGTGCTGAAGCATGTCTCAGTCTGCAGCCTCCTGCAACTTGTCTAACTCTGCAAACACAATAACCTCCTTGACAGTATTGGCTCCACATTTGCTCCCTTGAGAAAGTTTTTGTATATGCAGTGCTAAAAACCATTAATCAAACTATTTATGATCAAGCCTGGAAGAAAAACATAGTAAAAGTGAGTGAAATATGGGATCTTTATATTGCTACGTCATTCTCTGCAATGATAATGTAGTACAAATGTAGCAGTGTCTGAGTGACAGAAACTGAGGTAGCCTTTCCTGGCCTTTAGGCTTTGTGACACACTGCAATGCATTAATGGAGCCTGTATGGTTAATTACACAATCACACATTCAGAATATGGAGAATATGAACATTTATTTAATACACAACTATCAATTTTTTGGAAATGAGTTTAAAGACTTAACTTATGTTTCAAGTAAGCATTTTACAGGGACAAATGTGAGTTTGGTTTGTTGTTAGCACATGTAAAGAGAATGGGACTGAATATTTATAAGGGCAATATTATCTCAAATATTTTAGTCATGTAGAATAATCACTTGTCAATCAAAATAAATTGTGTTTCTTGTACAATCCACAGAGAGCATAGTACTTCAGTACATGAACAAACTTTTCATCCCTGAGGCCATAAATGAGAGGACTCAGACATCTGGGAGCAAGAGTAAAAGTAATGTAATTAAAGTATCTGACATTGATAAATAAAAGAAAATTAATTTGAAGCACAGCAGCTTCTATGAAGGGACACCACAGCTGGATGAGACAGAGCAGCAGCTGGAAACCATGAACAGCCACTGTCCTGAGCCCTTTCCTTGATGACTGCTTATCCTCTCCTGATGCAGCTTTGGCCACTTTCATTATTTTAACATAAGAGACAACAATGGTGATGCACATGATCGAGAAGTAAAATTCGCTTACTGTTGACCTAAGGTGACCCTGCCAAGTGTAAAATATGAAGATTTCCACAGAACATATTCTGTCCTGAGTGAAAAAGCTGCGGGATGCATATGTAAAGAAGGTAGACAGAACAGCAACACAGGGCACAGAGCTGAGAGCATGAATGATGAGGATACAGTTAATAGTATTACGTGTGGAGCAGATCTCTCCATGACGCAGCGGCATACAAACAGCCACATAACGCTCCAGAGTCATTGCTGTCAGAGTCACTGGTGTGACAAATGTGTATATAGATAAAACAATGTATACAATAACACATAACCATATTTGCATGGTGAGCCGAAAGTAGGTAAAATTGAGGAGAATATTGGTAATGACTAAAAACAGGCTGTCAGACAGGAGTGTAATAGCAAATAAGATGTAGCGCATGGTTGAGTAGAAACAATCCTTCATAAAAAAAGTTGCCATCATCAAACAGTTGATACTAATGAAAAGTAATACAATCACCTGAACCAAGATGACCCTTTCATTCATCGTGTACAAAGAGGAATTATTTGCTTCCATGTTTGTTGGAACCAAATGTATAAAGGTTGTAGACAATGGCAGATTTCATTTAGCTCTAAAGACAGCCCAGATGAAAAAAAAACTTACAAATAACTAAAACATTTGCTTGAATCCAGAATTAAAAAAGGTATAAAAAAAGCTGCTTTAATCAACAGGTAAATGAAAACTCTACAGAAAACTTTAGCAGAAAAATATCAGCATCTGAAGGACCTAAGACCGAAGCAGTTTACCAAATCAGGCCCAAAGTTAATGAGCTCTGTGTAGCCAGCTGATCAATGTCCATGTTTGAAGAACATATATGTGAAATTATAACACAGGGGAACATACGACAACTCCCCACAGAGTCACCATTGCAGACTCTTGTAAACAACACTAACTGAAGTCAATTTCTGTCACCATGACTCACATGTGAGTGTGAGTGTGGATTCTGGAGCCACATGCTTCAGATTTTTCCATTTTCCATTTCCGCTGTGGCACATATACAGATGCTGCTTCCACATCTGGAACAATTCTGACATACACTGGAAATCTTCCAGCCATCTTGTCAGCCAGCATTGGAGGCGAATTGTCACATTGCATACTTGAGGATACCACCTTAGTGAAACCGTTAAACTATCTGATATTTACTGTACTTGAGTTTAAAAAGTATTTTGATGTTAATGAACTTTGAAAGCACTGAACATAGTAAAATGTTAATACTGTCAAAAGTCAGCAGTAAGTAAATACTCTCAAAAAATGTTAACAATTTCCATATTTTCAAACAATCAACACATACAATACAACCAACCAACACAGGTTGGTACAGTTCTAGCCAAATAACACGAGGCTACCATTTGTTTTGGGTTTGCTGCCTGTAGGACAGTATGCCTGTAGAGTATGGAGGACTACACAGTGCACTGTGTAGAGACACACACACACACACACAGACGGAATCCGAAAGGACCCATATCTGGGTCCGTTTGAGACAAAACTTGAACATATTAGCAGTACAATAATCCTGAAGGTATAAATCAGCAAGAAAACAGCAGAACCGGGCCCCAATGCGATCTAAACCACACACAGCTCAAAGAGGCTCAATGAAAAACCATAAAACATCACCAAATCAACCAAATCGCCACATTTCTGCCTCTATCGGACAGTCCTGTGGCACAGAGACAGGAAGCCATGGACTCCGGTGGACCCTCGCAGGACACAGGCCCAGCAGCAGCAACAACAACAACACAAACTGCTTCACCAAAAATAGTTTTAAATGTTCTCTTACCTTAGCTGATTCGCTGGTTAGCTGTTTGTTGGATTACGCCAGCCGGAAGTCCTGTGCTCACTGACGGTGGGGGGGCTTCAGCCTCAAAGAGTCTCAGCCCCCCCCAAGCAAAGTTAACAATACTTGTGAGCAGCATCCACAATCAACTGCTGCTGAGGGAGCTGTCAAAGCTGCAACATGTCCCAGAGCAAATCACACATTACGAAAAAGTTATGGGCCTAGCGAGAGCTAGAGTGCGTGTGTCTATGTGGGGGGGGGGCTGAATTCGTCAGCCCCACAATGAAAATCCAGTCCCCCCCACCACCACCACACACACACACACACACACACACACACACTCTCTCACACACACACACACACACACACACACTAGCTCCCCCAATTAAGAATTTCTGGCGCCGTTGCTGCCTGTGCCTGTGAGTGATAGCGTTAGCACCCGGCTAGCGGAGCTAATGGGCGGAGTGTGCTACGCTTGTCCCGTAAACAACATGGCGTCCTGTGCTGTCAATCTCATTTTGTTGCGTATAGCTGTTTTCTATAGGCTGTCTCGGTGACAATGAGGTGTCATTCATGGAAATTGACCCATCCGTTGTGGAGATACCGCCAGAGTCTCAGCCTAGGTGTATTTTCTTTGCCGGGCAGAGGAGGAACGGCAGCGTCCGGGACAAGGTTGTATCTGTTTTATGTGTTTGATTTCGATGCGTTTAGCACTAGTGGTAATATGCAAGTAAAATACACGGTTTGGGACGTGACGTGAAAACTGAAACGGGGCACTGTGTTTCCACGTGTCCCAAATGGGAATATTTAAAGTACAAGTACTCCCTTCAATATGAAAGAAATATTCAAATAGACCTCGTGGTTGCAGCGATATAACCTTTTTTATTGAGAATATGCAATTTTCGAGGCAGAAACCTAAAAGGTGACAGTGACACTGACTCTCCACTATTCACAAGGACAACTTGGTGAATAATAGAAATAAAATGACGTGTCTCAGTTGTTTGCGTACCGTGCATGTGGCCCTCACAGCGTTGATCTTCTTCAGAGTTCATCTTCTTTCTACAGTCTGAACAGTAAACCCTCGGTCATTGTTGCGTAGACTAAGTTAACTCCAATCAAGTGTCCAAAAATCTGACAGTTACGCATTTCACAGTCTGTTTGCCACCAGGGGGAGGCATCCCATCACCAGACCTCTGCCTTGACCGAACTGTCATGTTTCCCGTGTGCCATAATTGCAAAAGCTTCTTGTCACAAACTTTTATGTGACGTCACCCCAAACCCACTTGGAGGTCAAACTCACTTCACTTTGTGACTTATGTGTGTAGTGGAGTAAAAATAGATGTTTTATATCGGAAATGTATAGTAAAATGTGAAAGTCGCCAAAAATAAAACAACTCAAGTAAAGTGAAGATACTTTTAAAAACTGCTTAAGTACTGTGATTGTCATTTTAAGTAGCAAGCCAGATTATGATTGACATGTTGCCTGGTCATTAGAAAACTAAGTGTAAAAAACTGCCAACAAGGCCTGGGTGACAGCAAGTTTTTTGAACGGGGTTGCAATAATTGTTTGATTATTGATAAAGACGTTGACGCTCTATATGGCCAATTAGTTGTAGTCATCTGTAACTAGTACTTACTGTTCACTTTTGATGCACTTCTATATTTCATAAAATCAAAATCAAATCCAATTTATTTATATAGCGCCAGATCATAACAAAGTTAGATCAAAGCATCTTACATGTGGAGCAGGTCTAGACCAAACTCTTTATAAAATGATTTAAAGAGAACCAACAGATTCCCCCATGAGCAAGTACTTGGCAACAGTGGCAAGGAAAAACTTCCTTTAAGAGGCAGAAAACTGATCACCCTGTATTTAGTAAATAGATTTTAGTTAGTTTTTCACCTGTGATGGACTGGTGACCTGTCCAGGGTGACCCCGCCCTCGCCCAGTGTGAGCTGGGATAGGCCCCAGCCCCCCCATGACTGGAAAAGTGGTTGAATAAATGAATGAACGAATGTAGTTCTTCATTCTTATGTCAAGTTTTCCTACTGCACACAAGCACAAAGCACTAGGTCCATTTGGAAAGTATTTGCCAATTTAAAGTATGTAAATGTAAATATCAGAAAGACCTGTTAACCTTTGGGCACCTGTAGATTCTGGTCCCGACTGATCCTTCATAGGATTACACTGACAAGTGTCGCCTTTTCACATTATAATGTTCTTTTTACTGACATTTGACTCATTGATCATAGCAGGGTCAATAGCAAATCTCACTCTTTGTAATTATTTATTGAACCACATCACAGATACAACAGGCAAGTAACGTAAGTGTTCAAATAGAAATCACACAGAAAATGTCCTACAAAGATTCAGCATTGCATCAACAGCTCATACAAAGAAGTCATTAACTATGAGGTTAAAGGTAGAAACATTACTCTCCCAAAATTTGGTTTGCATTTAGTGAAATAAATTAAATGGAATGGGACAGAATATTTATCAGTACAATGTAATCACAAATACTTGAATAATGTACTATCATGACTTTCCTTTGTCAATCAAAATAAATCTTGCTTCTTATGCAATCCGCAGAGAGCATAGTGTTTCAGTACATGAAAAAACTTTTCATCCCTGAGGCCATAAATGAGAGGACTCAGACATCTGGGAGCAAGAATAAAAGTAATGTAATTGAAGTATCGGACATTGATGTATAGCATGAAATTAATCTGAAGTATGGCATTTTCTATGAACGGACACCACATCTGCATGAGACAGAGCAGCAGCTGGAAACCATGAAGAGCCACTGTCCTGAGCCCTTTCCTTGATGACTGCTTATCCTCTCCTGATGCAGCTTTGGCCACTTTCATTATTTTAACATAAGAGAGAATGATGATGATGCACATAAGCAGAAAATAGAACTGATTTATAACTGACCGAAAATGAGCCTGCCAAGGGTAAAAGATGAACATCTCAACAGAGCATACCCTGGATTGTTTGTAAAAACTAAAAGAGGCTGACACAAAGAAGCAAATGAGAACAACAGTGCAGGGCACTGCGCTAAGACCATGAATGATGAGGATGGAGTGCATAGTGCTGTGTGTGGAGCAGAGCTCTGCATGGCGCAGGGGTATGCAAATGGCCACATAACGCTCCAGAGTCATTGCTGTCAGAGTAAGTGGTGTGACTAGAGTATACACAGATGAAAAAAGGTACCAAATGAGACATAACCACATTTTCATGGTCAAATTATAATAGCTCATGATCAGGAGGTAATTTGTTATCACCAAGATCAGACAATCAGACAACAATGTATTGGCAAATAAGATGTAGCGCATAGTTGTATAGAAGAATTCCTTCATGAAAAAGGTTACCATCAGCAAAATGTTAATGCAAAGGAAAAGTGATACAAAAATCTGAACCAAAATGAGCCGATAATTAGCACTTCGTATTGAAGGGCCTGTAACCACTGAGCTGTTGTTTGCCATCTATTTTTCTGCTGAAAGTAAATATACAATTTTTAATTTACGGTTATACCTGCTTCTTTTTATTGTCCTGGTCGAAATATGTTCAAAATGAAGAAACTCCAGCCACTGGAACTGGCAATTGTCCTTAACAAAAAACACAATGCATGAATAGAAGTTCAGATAAATTGCATGAAAAAGTTACATCCAGAAGTCCAAGAGTGTAAAATTGTTCATTTCAGCAAACCATTGCTGAAGTAACAAAGTGGCACACAGTCTGCTGTGCTCTGTTAGGCCCTCTGAGCAAGAGCTGCGTTTTAAGAACTCTAACACAAGAGGAGCATCAAAAAAATGTTTACTCGTAACAATGTCGTCATCATCAATTTCTTTCATTGGCTACAGTAACTATGGGTTCATAATCATGTGCTGGCCGCATTTTTGTGTCCATTCTAAATAGTTTTTTTCCCCACGTAAGTATAATTGAGACAAATTTAGTCCAAACTGACTGTATATGGAAAATGGACTCAGGTGGGGCTGCATAGTGCTTAGCGTTGTCTACCTGCAAGAGGGTCACATGTTTGATTCCTAGCTTGGGGCCTTTCTGTGTGGAGTTTGCATGTTCTCCCCGTGCCTGCGTGGGTGTTCTCCAGGTGCTACGGTTTCCTCCCACCGTCCAAAAACATCATGTTTAGGTTAACTGGCAACTCTAAATTGTCCGTAGGTCCGGGTGTGAATGTGAGTGGTTGTTGGTCTCTGTCTTTCTCTGTGTGTTGGCCCTGTGATGGACTGGTGGCCTGTCCAGGGCGACCCTGCTCTCACACACTGTGAGCTGGGATTGGCTCCAGCACCCCGCGACCGGGACTCCGAAAAGTGGTCGAAGATGAATTAATGTATCGACTCAAGTGGTTGTAACCTTTTTAGCCCATGAAAGTAAAAGTCAGAGCCACTTTGCTTTGAAAGTTTGCACAAAAATGCTGTATCATTTGTGTTTGTTTGGCAGTCAAATTTTAGATTGTTGTCACTGTCTGGTCTCTGGAACTAGCTGTAGTGACACAGAGGAACTGTATCATGTGGGAATATTAGCTCATGGTGGCAGCAGTCATGGTTAGTTTTTTCCATGTGGATTTAAACTCGAACAGAACAGTGATATTAATGAGTAGTCCATTGTTGTTATTATATAGCGAATAAACTCCTGTGAGACTCATTAAGTTTATTGACTCATTAATTATTTAAACAATCTGCCACTGCCATTGATTTGGGTCCTAAATGAGGTCAAAGAGTTGGAAGATGTCATACATTTTCTTCAAGAATCTGCATTCTTATCAAAAGTATGACCGTTTATTTAATATATTCACAAGAAGATATTGCATAATATCTGCCATTTCTCTGTTCATAGCAAATAATGGTGATGATAAAACATCAAACCAAATCTTAATCTGGCCTCGGGGCCAGGGGGTCAAGACATTTACTATGTAACTCCAGTGTCCCCAGTTTTTTTAAGGGAATTTGTCATATCCATGCAGGAAGCAACCTCTGAGGCCAAAAATTATGTAAAATATGTAGTCAGGATTCAATATTGCAGTTAAAAACAAAGATGGATTCAACAAGCAAGATGCAAAAATTTCAGTGGTATGTGTATTTAGTTATATATTGCAATCCCAGCTAGTACAGTGAACTTTTGGAGTTTTGTTTTGCTTTGTTTGTTTGTTTGTTTGTTTGTTTGTTTTTTTTATGCAATTAAACTTTTATTTAACCATACATAACTCTGGACAAACAAACCATGAAAATAAAGTGAATTACAAGTGGATCATTCAACTTGACACATTGACATGAACCAGAAACGGGGAAATGCAGTGTATGACATTAAAACTGTATTCAACACAGTAGTGGATCAGAATCATGAATAGAAAAGAATATTGTGAGATATTAGCTTTAGGATATATTTGCTAAGTAGCTACTTATTTATTTAAACACTAGCCTTTATTTGTCAAATGAAAATCTTGTCTTGCACAAGCCACAGAGATTATAGTGTCTCAGTACAAGAAAAAGTTTTCATCTCCAAGGCCGTAAATCTTAAGTAACATAGGTCTAAACTGAAACACAGCAGCTCGAGGAATGGACACCACAGCTGGATGAGAATGTGGTAAACCTTTAATCTGTCAAATATTTCTTTTGAGAAACCCAAAGGAGGTATAATATTTCAGGGCTTGAAAAAAAACTTCATCCCTGAGTCCATATATGAGAGGACTCAGACATCTGGGTGCAAGATAAAACAGCAAAAAATTCAAGTACCTGGCAATTTCAAACAAACCAACATCAATCTGTAGTATAGCAACTTCTATGAAGGGACACCACAGCTGGATGAGACAGAGCAGCAGCTGGAAACCATGAAGAGCCACTGTCCTGAGCCCTTTCCTTGATGACTGCTTATCCTCTCCTGATGCAGCTTTGGCCACTTTCATTATTTTAATATAGGAAATCACAACAGTTATGAGCATGATCAAGAAGTAAAACTGACTCATAGCTGACCTGAGATGTATGTGCCAATTGTAGAAAAGGAACACCTTCCCTGTACACACTGTTATCATTGGTAAAAGCAAAATTTGATTGAGGCAAAGAATAGTGAGAGAATGACAATAACTGGCAAACAGCCGAGGCAATAAATAATAATCCTCACATTCTTTTCAAAAAGAGTAACTGTTCCGTTTGACATCAGTACTTAAGGTAAATTGCTTTTTAACCTACTGTGACAAAAGTAAATGACTAAAGATTAGCGGGCAAGCCCTTGCATTTTTGACACGAGCATTTGAAAATGAATGAATGAATTCAGTGTATGTGTGGTGATTTGACAAATATGCATATGCATATGCAATATGCAACTTAAAACATCTTTGACAAATGGAAGTAATCAGTATAACTATGTGTTTATTCATTATAGGATTATATCTGTTGTTTTTAGAATGCTTGCACTTTGCCAGACAACTGTGTGTGGTCTGTACAATCAGCAACAACTTCTGAACAAACTTTGATGCACCACAAGGGAATATTACACCGACAGTCTGAATTCTTTCATCAGATACTCTTCTTGGCATAACACGGTGCTGATGATAATTAGCCGGTTATCTTGTGTGTAAATGTAAACTCCAGTGAAACCAATTAAAAAGTGCAATTTCATGGTTTCATTAATTATTCAAAATATTCTGTTGATGTTGCTTCTGCAAAATAGATCTGCAATACTTGGATCATCTCTCACTGGATTAAAAACTTTGACAACAAAGTTTGTAGGAAACAGCAGATAACTAGAGAAAAAGAGAAACAGAACTCCAAAAAATGTGAAATGCGGACAAACATTCTTTCTTGAACTTCTGCCAAAGCTTAATTTGAAAAATCAAGTATTGTTTTATATTTTTCTACTACTTAGTTGTACATATATTTAATTATTTATCTTGTGCCTTTCTACCTCGTAAAAGTTTCTTTTGGAGTTGCACTCGAATCTTGTTGTGGTGTAATTTACAATGACAATTCTGAATCAAACAATGCTTTCCCTGGAAAATAAAATACAATAAATAGATGGCAACTCTTTGCTCCAGAGTCCATGTGGGGACAGTAATCTTGGATATTCTGCATCACTTCCTCTACACTTTGTGGATTTCAGTAATGTAGCTTCAGTGCTACAGTTGAAGGGGACAACAATTCTGTGAGCAGCCACTTGGTGGTGCAGTTGTCAGCATCCTCCTTCAATCTGGACCCCTTGAATTTACTCTTATCACTATTTAATTCTGTGAGACTGTTTGCTAAATATTGCACTTTTTTTTCACTCGGTTAGATGGTGAGGGCCATCCAAGTCCCTGATATTAGTACAGTGCTGCTTATTCATTATATACTTGAAAGCTAAAATGCCAACTTACATTTGTTATTATTTACAGTAAAATGCTATTTTATTTCCATTATACATGCAGCAATGGAGGAGGACATATTGAGACACTCAGTGAAAGTATTGATCCCATTCTGAAAAAAATACTTAAATGCAATAATGTTATCATTATCAGAGCCCAGTGATACCTCCACCATGCTTGTTTTGTCTAGTCCACAGGCCAAGTCACAATTTACTCTCATGTTATTATTAAGACAGACAGATAGATAGATTGATAGATATGGTTTTTATTTAATCTATATTTGTATTTGCTGTAGCTGTATGTAGTATATTTTGATTTAAATCATATCAAATGATTTATTTGGCGTTTGGCATACAAAAATGTTCATTGTCGGACTAAATTAATCAGCAACTATAGTTAAATAAATGCAGCGGAGTCGAAGAGCCAGGAGGATAATGGTGTTTTCTCCAGCAGATGGCGTCAGTGTTCAGGCTTTACGCTCCGTGCTGCGGCGGAACCTTGGTCCCATCCACTGCGAGGAGAGCATTTTATGGTGGGGGACCAACATGGCTGCGCTCAGGAGGGGGGCGGTTTACCTCACTCTATTCAGGTATGAGGTCTGTCACAACTTGACGCTGTTATGTAAATAGAGGTTGTAATTCAGTCGGAACATAGCTTGTAAAACTAACTGGCTGTTTGACACTAGAAGCTGCTGTGGACTTTATCGGGCAGCTTTAGCTCGATGACCGAAAACGGCGGCTCCACTTCCGCCGCCTGAACGTCACACGTTACACTGTGGTTTCTCAATCACAGTAAGATCACACACATGTGGCTCAGTGATGCAGAGTAAATGAGCCCAATGAGCCTGTGTTTCAGCTCGGAGCTTGAGTTTTGACATTTCACTTCTCATTTTCGAAAGGGTTGTGGTTAATTAGATATTCAAATACATCATCTTGGGTTTTCAAGCAGACACCTTTCACTACTGACGTCGAAGAATTATAATTAATCGATTAAGCAGATTAATCAAAAAATTATATCATATATTAGTAATATAATGAAAGTATAAAATGGGAGAATAACTGCAAACCATATTGTAATATACATACATATTCTGACTATTATAGTTGCAGTTGTCCCATTTCTCATATTTTCCATATTTCAATGGAAAGTCTTTGTATGTCGGTGTTTGTGTCGTATTTGTGGAGTAGCGATAGTACCAGGTACATTCTACATTACACAGAAGGAATAATGTGCATGGACTGTAATACAGTGAGAGGGTCTTATCAAGCTTAGAGAACAAGTTTGCTAACACCATTTTCTGCAATCCTCAGTTTTATTTTAAGAAGTGCACCCTGTATGTATACAATATTTATATAAAGACAGAACATTTTCCTTTCCACTATAATGCAGTGTTTGCTTCCTCAGTCACCATGTTAATGTTCTCTGCAATGTATTAGGAAGAATTTGCAATTAGAACTGCTCAGTATTTTAGTAGTAGCTAGTTGTCAAACCAAATTACCCAGCACATCTTTGGCTAGAACTAATACACCTGGACGCAATGCAATATGACTGTACTGGGCTAAAACTGTTTGTCTGTTTTATTAAGGAGTTCTGCTCGTGTCCTGTTCAGTTGCAAAAGACCTACCGTGCACAAAGTGGGGAAATGGATGTATACAAGTATAGCTACTCTCACTGTTGGCAGTGGGCTTTGTGCCGTGCCTTTCAAGCAGGTGAGTCACTTACCATAGATTGATGTAAAATAGACAGTAGTCATCTGGAATATATGATTTACACTTACAATTATGCACTTCCTTTGTGTTTGTAACTGATGCCTGACATGACTCTCTTTCATGTTTTTTCTGTCTTTGCTGCAGGTTGAAAGCCTCTCTCATGACACTCTGATTAGACGAGCAGCCTCCCTGGTAACAGACAGCTCCAGCACTTTTCTCTCACAGACCACCTTAGCTCTCATAGATGCCATCACAGAATACTCAAAAGTACGTCTTGTACATCTACTCCATTATGCTGAATGAAGTATCACCCTAATTTATAACTGCAATGTTAAATGGCGATGTCTTAGTACACACAGTATTAAAGTTCTTACAGTGTGGTGCACTGTGTTGAAATTGAATAACTATCAGTCTAAAAAATATTTTGTATTCAAACAAAAAAAAAAGGATCCCCCATACCCCTGTGGCCAGCCCTTCACTGTGTTTCTGCCTTCCAGCTCAGGTCAAGCACAGTATCTTAGCTGTTCCTTTCTAGGACTGTACTCTGCTGGACTCTGCTGGAGCCACATTCCCAATCTCTACGTCATAGCATCAAGTGGGGACCACTGTTTTCTTCTCATGATGCATCAATTTCTAGCTGTTCTTTCAGCCCTTGGTATTTTTTGAGATTTTGAGATTTGACCTTTTTTGCCACCACTGCTATGTTGGATTGGTTAGCCACAACCAGTTTGCCAGTCTGTATTCGAAAGTACCATAGGATCTGGGCCATCTTCTTGAAGTACTTATGGAGCTCTGTTGTTTCATCTTGAATAGTTGCTCTCATACTCATTCGCTCACTTGGTTTGTGTGTATATCTAGGATTTTTTTTTTCAGCAGTGAGGGCAGGGCCAGTTGAAAATGGCTTTTTCCCTTACAACCACTACAACCTATACATCTCTGTTATATACAATATCAGATAAAGGCTGAATGTAAAAAGGGGGGAAAAGACACCAACAAAATTGAATAAATAATCTCTTTAACAGCTAGATGGGTTAGGGTTGGAGTCTGGGGGCTGAGTCTGTGGAGGGAAGGATCTGGTCTAGTCTCTGGCTCGTCACCAATGAACCTGGCCATGCCTACCCACATCAGGAATCGAACCTGCGACCTTCTTATTGTCAGGCGACCACTACACCACCGTGTGGCTCAAGGCACATGGCATAAAATGTTAATATACAGGTGCTACATTATATAATTATTTATTCATGTATTTGCAATGTGCTTTACTTCCCAACATGACAGACAAACAGCTTGTTTTTGCCCTGCATTGTTCTACATTGTTCCTCCACTACCTCCTTTTATGATAATTAACAAGTACTTTTATGATAATTGGCAAGTACTTCTTGCCATAAGTGCAGGATGATGGAAGAAATGGAGGCTAGAGTTAGTGAGTTCAAGTCGTGGCCCTACACCTATCTAGCTCAGCTTATGCTAGTGTAGCTAGCTGCCACTAAATAAATGTAGAGGAAACACTGATATATCTATACAGTGAGCAGGTGACCGGGTCAGGAGTGTAAGCTATGAAATTATTAGGTTGTCTGCAGGCAGATACCCTAATGCAGAGAAACAAGCTGTGATCAGTTCTTACAAAACACCAGAGTTTACCTTTTTCTGATTTCCATTTGGTTTGATTTTAAGTTGAAGCTCTGACTGATGCCAGTAATACCAGAGACATTATTAGAGCAAGTGATTGCAGTCCTCTGCAGACTTCAACTGATCAACCACAGTTTGAAAACCAGGTCTCACACTTTTAAACATATCCTCTCTGTGTTTTCCAACAGGCTGTTCACACACTCATTGCCCTCCAAAGACAATATGTGGCATCACTGGGAAAACTGAGTCCAGCTGAAGAGGATTCCATCTGGCAGGTGATCATTGGCCAGCGTGCGGAGGTAAGTACTTTAAAATAACCCTGCTGGTCAGTTTTTCTCTTCATTTATTGGCAAATAGACAGCAGACCTGGTCAACTGCACAAACAAACAGGCAGTTGTAGTTTGAATTGAATTTGAATCTGACTTTGGTTTTATAATTCTTTGTGTCCTGGCAGGTTAAAAATAGACATGATGAATGCATGCGCTACGAGTCATCCTGGGTCAGTGCAGTTAGGATGTGTGAGACTGCAGCTGAGGCAGCGTACACGTCAGGTGTGTAAAAGGAAATGTCTGAGTGCTGTTACATGGATGTGCAACTGATGTTATGGTTGAAGTGTCGAGGCCGGTTTTCTCTGTTCTTGTTATGATGAATAAAAGGTTTAAACTGTGGATCATCTTCCTCAAGCTTTGTGAACTCCTTTTTGTGTGTTCCCATTCAGCTGCTGTCAGTGTTACACTTTGGACAGTGCACAGATCATTTGCTGTCACTCAGCGAGGCTTTGTTTAAAACAAAATGGGGGTTGTGGACAGGAGTGCTTTCTTTCTGACCACACATAATGTCAGAACCTGAGGTGGCGTTATGCCAACCCTTGAACTTTGTGTGTTGGTTCTTTGTATTCCCAGGAGCTGAACACGCATCCATCACATCGAGGACAAATGTTCAGGTGGCCCAGGTACAGGTGGAGGAGGCACGGAAGCTGTCAGTCGATGCAGATAAGAAGTTGGCTGAGACTAAAGTAATGGAGATTGAGAAGATGGCGCAGTATGCTGCATCCATACAGAATAATGATGAGGAAGAGATACCTGACGCTTATCTGAGAGAGGACTGAAACTAATACCCAGAGGTTGATGCCCTCTCAGAGTAAATCACTTTTTGTCGCTAGTTCAGTCTCTCATTTCGAATCTGTGATTTGCCATGCCATTTTGGTAGGAGACTGCACAAAGTACATGTATCCCACACTGAACATGGAAAAATGTCTCCACACCAGAGTTTGGCCATTTATAGGATCTATTGATAAGTTTTGCTATCTCTACATAGCTAATATTATCATCAAAAGTTAAGATCTGGTCAATGTCATATCTTGTCTCCTACTGAAATTAGCACACCTTCCTTGTTGGCACCTCTTAGCACTTTCTGATAGCCTCTTAATGCAGCCTTTAGTCATCTCAGAAGGCATTTTATGGCCTTGAGCATTATAACTACAAGCTGTTCCCCCTGCTCTGGTATGAAACCATGTTCAGCAGCAGGCAAGGCTTCAAATCAATCAATCAAAGAAATAAGCCCCTTAAGGACTATTTATTTGATTAGTGACTATTAGCTTCTTTGTGTTGGGTTTTGAATCTGATCTTGTTATATTTTCTCACACTTGGAATAAAGACATAAGAGTATAAAGTGATAAAACTGTTCATTTCTGGTTTTGAATTACTTTGACTTGACTTTGCTTAAATAATAAGTGGGTTAGAGTCACTATTGTCTTGCTAGTGTTTGTTTTGAGTCATTTCATTGAACCAGCAAACACAGTAAACTAGCGCTAAGAATAGAAATAAAACAATTCACATGGTGGCCAATAGTTGGGAGTTTTTAAATTGTACTCACCAGATTTATTTTAACATAATTGTTGGTGTTAACAGATTTTATACAGGAGAGACGTCAACTGTGGGAACAGAATGTCCCCTGTGGTCACCTATGGATGTATTCTGTTTGCTAAAAAACAGAAACCACTTTTTAAACATTGTAAAATATAAATGCACCACACTGTTGGTCAGGTTGCACTTTCCTGTCTGTGCAATTGAATCTCCCACAGATTCCCTCTCATCTGTCTTTTGTGAATATCTTTAAAGGCAGTGTTGCTTTACTTATTTGTATCTCCCTTTTTCACTCAACAACTCTAACTTCACTGCAAATTACCCATGTCTCTGGCTCTCTCCCATGGAGCTTTTTAGGTTGTTTCTCAAGCTCCCTGCTGTCGTCACTTCATCTGCATTGTCATCTCTTTTCATTCTCACAGAACAGAAACCAAGCTGGCTGAGAGGAAAAAAAACAAAACAAAGATTCTTTAAAATTCTTACTTTCCCAGATTGACATTTCATTCAGACAAATCACAAATATATTCTTTCTTTGTAAGCTCAATGAGTTTTAATATTTTTAAGTATGTCATAAAACATACCAAGAGTCCCCTATCAAGACAGATTTTGCTTGCTGTAATTGTCTTTCTGTACAGAGAACTCATTGGTAAACTACTCATGTAATTTTAACATTAACCACCCTCATTTTGTCCAAAAACATATTCTAACTCCATTGTTTGATTTCTCTAACTCATTGAACTGGAGTCTCATAATATCTTAGATGAACTCAGAATGCATTTTTACACTGAAGGAAGACCATATTTTCAACGCCAGCACTGCACATTCACTATACTGTCAGAAGGAACAACCTGTGTCACTTAATCCACTGATGCCACAGGCAGGCTTGTGAAGCTATCCTTGAAGACCAGCAGATGGCAACCTAAATCTAATGTGACATTAGATTTAGGCTCACATGTTTAACTACATCAGTTGAGGGCAACACGGTGGAATAGGTGTTAGCGATGTTGCCCCACAACAAGAAGGTTGTGGGTTCGGTTTCTGTGCAGAGTTTGCATGTTCTCGATGTGGTTGAGAGGGTTTACTCCGGGTTCCTCCAGCCATCCAAAGCCCTCATGTTTAAGTTAAGTGGTGACTCGCAGGTAACAGTGTGAGTGGTTGTTGGTCTGTGTTTGTGTGTTGGCCCTGTGATAGACTGGTGACCTGTCCAGGGTGAACCCTGCCTTCGCCCAATTTGAGCTGGGATTGGCTCCAGCACCCCCACAACCCTGAAACAGATAAACTGTAGGAAATGAATGAATGAATACATCTGCAGTTTCAATTCCAATCCAATGCAAATGAAACATATTTACTGGGGTCATTATTTCATATTGTGATTACCTTTTCATAAAAAAAATATATATAAAAATCAGTTTTCTTTGCTGTTTATGACTGGCACAACACAGGTTATTATAGAATCTATAATGAGAATATGCTGCATTTGCATGGTGCTTTTTGCCTCTAAACAAATACGTGCATATAATGTATGATTGTGCATTAACAAATGTGCCTGTTCATAGCTGTCCCTCCTAAGTGCATTCCTTCAGTAAGTATTGGAGAAAGTAAAATTTCACTTTAATGTACATATACCTAACACGTTCATTACATTACACATTACATTAATATTTACTGACTGCAAAGTATTGTCAACACGATATGTAACCATTACACATTACATTAATATTTACTGACTGCATGTATTGTCAACACAATATGTAACAGGTATGCTCTCTTAATTGCCTTCTTGCATGTCTTCAGAAGGTGAGTGTGTCCTGCAGAGGGTCATTTCAGAGGGAGCTCATTATGGGGAAGACCTATGTGGAGCCGCAAGCACAAGTGTGTCACGTCAGCAGTGAAGTGACCTCTCTTTGCTCTGGATGGTCAAGCCTTGGCAGGGGATAGGACCGTGAGTATGGCTACAGGGAGGGTGGATGGGGGAGTTTAGGTGTGCAAGGACTGGCTCACCAATGTGACTAGAGAGGAATGTCATGTTTAACAAAGGCTGTTTTCACAGACTGTAAAACCAAATGTCCCAGACAGTCTGTATGGATGTGCACCCAGTGGTAACAGGAAAGGTGGTGCCAGTACAGCCTTGCCTGCTTGGAAATAAATGTAATAGCCCTTACTGACTAAGTATTTTTGAAGCATAAAAACTAAATGATGTAACCGCAATTATAAAGGTCAGGGGCCATAAATGCTCGTAAAGTCTTTAATGCTTCTAAGGGGGTTTGAGCATTT
Source organism: Echeneis naucrates (assembly GCF_900963305.1). Lineage (NCBI taxonomy): Eukaryota > Metazoa > Chordata > Actinopteri > Carangiformes > Echeneidae > Echeneis > Echeneis naucrates. The sequence continues at coordinate 8,857,883 of NC_042523.1, read as the reverse complement.
ACACAGCAAAAGCTATATGTAAACTAAGCTTCACTAAAGCTATTTCACCAAAATTGGTGATATCATTGACATATTACATACTTTGTGGAAGAAAATAAGATGTGATTTATTGTCTCGTAAAGAAAAGAGTCTCCTCACTACACTGACTTTACAGTTTCAATGCAAAGTGGCCCAGGAGGAGAGATTGATTGGTGAAAAGAGCAGCACTTTCACCTGGGGATTTATGGCTCTTTGAGGATATAAATAAACCACCAGAGGGTATAAAGGCAGGGGGTATAGTGTGGTGACTTATCATGGGTCATGCTTTAATCACAGTGAACCTGGACTCCAGCACTGGAAAGGGGAGGATCCCCACAGTGTTCACATCCCCTGATTGAGACTCCAAGCTAACACAGACCACCAGGACGTCACTGCTGAATGGAAAGGGAAGCTCAACATGAGGGATCCACATTGAAGCAAACATTTTTGCTTATCTTCAGTGAATAAATATGATGTCCGCCTCAAACTGCTGAGGATGCGAGTTTATCAGTTCAAACAACAGTGCATGATAATAACACAGTGCTGCACACGACAGTAGATTCCTGAATGTGTAAAAGCTGTAATTATCTCAATGAAAAGAACAATGCAAGAGTGTTTCAACACCACTTTGTTTTAGGATAGAGCAGTCAGAGTGTGCTTGCGCTGAAGCTGGTGAGAGGAAACTTTTTCTCTTCTTCAGAAAGTGAAATCAGCAAAGTTCAGTTCAGTTCAGTTCAGTTTCACATGACTGTTCTGTCCCTTGGTAGCTGATCTCCTGGGTTTAACATTAACTTTCACATTCACTTCCTCCTTGTACAATAGTCATGTCATATTGGTTACACATTATTTGTGTTGAGTATGGGCCTCTACAGTCTCCAATAAAAGAATCATTGGCTCATCTTCAGGTCGGTCTGCTGTTTTTTGAACATTTAGGCGCAACATTCCTGTATTAATGGTACAATAATGCAAGTGTTTCTTGTCTTTAAATTTACAGTATGCTATTTAGACTGTTGCAACTGAACAGTGATTCAAATGGCTACCTTTGTGGAGACAAAGAAAGCTTATCTATGTAAACGTGTTTAATCCATACTTGACTAACTGATTGAATTGTTACTGTAGGAGGAGTAGTCCAAGAGCCCTTACAAATGTGTCAGATAAAAACAAGATTTATATTAGCTTACGATGGGAAACCTGCATAAAAATTCAATCAATAGTGTCTAAATACTAGGTTACTAAGCCTGATCCCCATAACACCCATAGGGCCTGCCAAAACAGATAAAGGTGCCGTGTCTCCTTGAGAAAAACAATGAAGCTTTATCTGTTCAACCACTGCTGTGAAGAAGGTAATCAGGCTTAAAAAGCTAGTAATTATTTATACAATTAACGGTTTCAGTAGCTGCAGTTTTTTAATGTGCATATAATGGCAGTTTTCACAAATGCGTCTTGGGAAGATTAGGGTTTCCAAACTTATCTTACCAGAGTTTTGTGTTTATTTCATTCTTTTTAAAAGGACAAGAGAATATACATAAAAAAGACTATTATATGATTATTTATTTTGTGGTAACTTTATCAAGCACATTGTGAGGATATAGGCATAATTTTGCATCAGTGAGGTTTAGAATGACGTGACAAAGGCTTTAAAACTTAATGGGCCTCAAATCAAAATGATATAACAATGGAAGTGTCAATTAAAAGCCTAATCATTTCAGCCTGTCTTGTGCTCTAGCATTCCAAATGGTAATCCAAACAAATATTCTATTTATCACAAAAGTGGGCCTGAAGACAGCTGCTCATTTTGCCCAGATGGTAATCCAACCTCAGACCTATCACAGCATTTAAGTGAACATTTTAAAATGCCTCAGGAATGAGGGAGTAGTAGCAGGTGTATCTAGCTTTATATTTACTTGTATTGATCAACTTAAAACTTCTACCACTGCAATTTAAAGAAAAATACTGTATTGCACTCTTAGTCCAAGACATTCATGTGACAACATTTATTTACTAATTACTTAGAAAATTTTAATTTTATACATCATGATGTATGATGTACATATGATGACACTGAAGGTAAAGATTCTCAGCTGTATCACATAGTAAATATTAGCTTTACCACCTTTTTTTTGTATTCATCTCTTTGATGAATCGTGTAATCATGTCAGCGCTGGGGCACTGGTCAGTTCCCGGGTGCCTGGGAAAACAATGAAAGTGCTGTGTATATGGAGATCAACAGGGGCCTCACAACAAACTTTTGCCCAGGGCCGTGGAGGTTAATCTGGCCATGGTTGATGGGGCTGGGAAAAAGGGGGAAGAAAGAAAGAGGAAAAAAATATATATATTCAGGTAAATTACAAGTGCCATATAACTGTAGAACTTTGGTAAAATTACGTTGTTACTTTCTACCATTGAGCACAAATCAAATCCAAAAGATCAAATGAAAGAGAAACACAATGACCAGAAAGCCATGAGGAGACTCAAAGTGACATCAAAACAACCACAGAGACACACAGAATGACCAGAAATTGGAAAAAAAAAAAACGCTGCAAAGAAATACAAATACTCATAATACAGCCTGTTTTAAAGCTTTATCAGCAACATTAAATTATCTAACGATTTACAATAATAGCCCTTTTACATCACACTACTGAGTTGTATAAAAGTGCAGGTAAAATAAAAAAATATTGAACTAAAATTAAAAAAAAAAAAGATTAAGGGGTGATACGACGAGACAGACGTCTCCTCTTTGACTGATGTAAATGAAATTTACTAAGTGTGTAAACACGGAGAAAACTCAAACTGGGGGGCGTGCGTGCGTGCGTGCGTGGTTTACGTGCGTTGAGTGCTTGTTGTCCCGCAGAAAGTGGTACAGCCCACGCGGACCGGTCGCTATGGAGAGCAGCTCCCCAAGAGCTCGAGGCAGCCAGAGCGAGCGGGGACGAGGCGGAGGACCGAGGAGGAGGACGGAGCACAGAGACGCTGGGATCATGGAGCAGAAAACACCGCTGCCATCCAACGGACTACGACTTTTAACATCCCTCCTCACCTTGTACGGACTCACCAGTGAGTTGACGGCTTCTTTCTCTCTTTTTTTTTTCATACTTTTCAGGCCGCGGAAAAAGAAGTTTAACCGCCCCGGAGAGCGTGCCCGTTAGTCACCGACACCAAAACCGGCAGTCCTCCGGCGGGGTTGAAGGGGTGGACGGGGGGGTCTGATCCTGGCTTTAACTCGAGCTAACGGGTCGTGAGTGGACAGTTTTATCCCGACATGACGTCCGTAGGAAACTAGCTGCTTCTGGCGTCGGTTCACCGTCAGCCACGGCTCGTTTGTCCGCCTCTAACAATAGTTAACGTTAACTTCCACTACGCACTGCAACCGCTAATTCCACACAAGCTAACGCAATCAGAGGCACACCAGACCGGGGACAGGAGGCAACTTTAGTCGATGTGCTCAGTTGTATTTATACACACATTTTCTTTCAAGAGTTACTTCCAGGATTTAAAATAATAATAAAAATAAATAAATCATGACTCTGCTAACATTACTCAGGGAACGTGAGGGGAATACCGGCTGGTTTCCCTCCCACTCAAAAAGGGCTAAAGTCATTAGGAGGCAGCAGTTGTTGGACGTGACCAAAAATAGAAACGGATTGAAATATTCTGGGTGTCACTTATGGGGAGCAAAGAGAAGCTCCTTTGTGAAGTTTGCCAAGTGGTTGGATGCAGATGGGTGGTGGTGGGGGATAAACGTTATGTGATACAGGAGAGGAGGCAGCGCAGACTCTGCTTTGGGTGTGAAGGGTGGCTGGGGAAATGAAGACATATTTCAAGAGAGCCACTGCAGTCGCAGAGTCTCTGGAAGTATTGACCTGCAGCTAGGCTCCTTGCCAGCGAGAGCACCCCTCTAGTTCCTATACCGTCCTGAAGCTGGAGAGCTCATCTGTATCGCAGTCCTGAGCTGGGATTACAACACATGGCCTACAAACGCAAAAGAGTGGACAAACACTGATGGATACTTCAGTAAATACTGCTGAGGAATGCACATTTTATTTCTGACTGCGGCTTTTCAAGTATGCCATGCCCCATAGTAAATGTTTTTACACGTGGCATCCTCCCACACCTACTGATATCAGACTCTGATGTGCACTGCTGTAAATAGTGATGGTTTTTACTAATGACATTACACATGACTTGTTCTGTTTTTTCGCCAGTTTGGCGAACAGGTACATGGTTGACGAATATCAATGCATCAGCCGATAACATTCATTCATTCATTCATTCATCTTCAACTGGTTATCTGTTTCTGGGTCGCAGGAGGTACTGGAGCCAATCCCAGCTCACATTGGGCGAGGGCTGGGTACACCCTGGACAGGTCGCCAGTCCATCGCAGGACCAACATACATAGACAGACAGAGACAAACAACCATTCACACTCGCACTCAGACCTACGGACAATTTACAGTCACCGATTGACCTAAATCACAATCTTTAACAGCTGTGTGGGCAAGAATGTTTTGTATAAACAAACAATCACTTAAAAGTATTTTTCATGGATTGTGACTAAAAGTGTGTAGACTACATTATGGTGATACTTTGTGAACAACCTCTATCATATCTTTGGCATTTGTGCATTATAATTTCTTGTAACTCATCAGTGGACAAATTGTCAGATAAGATTTATACACAACACAATTATATCGGCTGCCTGGCAAAAGCATCAGTCAAACTCTAGTGATGTGCTTGAAGTTGATATTTTATTGGCACCAGCCAAAATGCCTTGATACCATCAACTATCCAAAAAAGTGTTGTGTTTGATACAAAATTTTGATGCCTAAGAGATTAATCTAATCAGCAGCAGGGGCCTGCAGCATGTTTGAAGCCAAGAGCTGCCAAGCTCTAAAAGTGCTGGAAATTAGCTTCATCAAAGCATCCAGGAAAAACATGTGAAGTTATACCTTGGGTTATGCCCAGAGATGGGGCTTGCAGTGCATATGTATTGTTGTGTTTTGAGAGGCTGCAGCATAGCTACTCTGTGTCGCATTCACGATAGGTACAACTTTAAAAGATGGTGAAACGGTCTAAGGTGTGGTCACATTTCATCAAGTTCAGCACGAACAGCGTACAATGCAGTATTTGTGACAAGGTAATTAGTGCCAAGACCAGAAACAAGTCAAAGCTAATGAAGCACGTGACAGTGCATGGAGTAAGAGTAAAAGCATCTCTGTGTCTCTTTGTTCTGATATCTATGTGGACAAGCATCATCCACACTCTCACAGAGTGTACATGTTTTACTGCTAGGGACACAGCCAGGAAGCTGTTACCTGAAAAAGCAGACCTGTTGCTTTTTGGAAAAACTGCTGACTGAGGTAAAGGTTTCAAGTATGCAGCAGTAGGCTTTGCATACTGACTTGCATGTGTTCAGGTTTACATTGAAAATTATTTGCACAGATTTATTGTGCTGTTTACATTTTGTTCTTTGTGCTCCTATATTTTGTTGAAGCTGCAGTGGCTCAGGAGGTAATCTGAGAACAGCCAGTTCTGGTTCAGTTTATTTCAAATTTAATTCATTAATATTATGTAAAGAAGCCAAGGAGTTGAAAAATGTAACTTAATTTTCTTACCATAGTGTAATACCCTCTTGGTAAAATGGGTTTCATAAAAATGGCATTGAAAAAAACTACAGTTTTGGAACCAGTATCCAAGTCAAGGTATCAGTTTTGGTATCAATACCAATGTTGAACATTTTTTAACAATACCCAGCCCCAGCTACTGCAACTAGGGTTAGGGTATCATTGTGCACACATTCACTTCACATATTTTTAAAGTCTTCTCCTTACCATGCCTTTTCTGTCTATAACCACAAAGAACATGTTCATAAATCAACATAAGGAACTGATAAACAACCCATTGCTGCAAACCAAGCTGATGAACCTTAACACATGTGCTACCTGGTGTTGTGTTATGCAGTTTTTTTCCAGCTTGTCACCATGAAAGTCAGATTAACTCATCATTAGCACAGAGGACAAACTAGCCAGTTATGTTGTGGTTGTTGTATTTGGAGGAGAAACATGCATGTTTTATATGCATGTTTCTCGACTTTCAAAAAATATGGTTTGAGCCCACGTGGCTTAGACATACTTTTGTATGTTTTAGCTTAGCTTAGCTTGACTGTGCCATTATCAGATTCCCTATAGTGTTGATGGGGTTTTGAGGAGGGGATTCATCCGAGGCGTAGCCCCAGGCTGTGAGGTCTGTAATTGAAGACCGTAGTTTTGTGGTTTCTTTTCTTGGAGCCGCAGAAATCACAATCTAAATAAATAATGTCGTAATAGAGCTACCAAAATTACAGACTCATAACAGAAATAGATTTGAAAAAGCAGCACACTCACTGCACAGATTTGGTCCCACTTTGAGGTTAATGTGTTTCATTGGCTAATAAATGACAGGTGCAGCCACAAGTAGGTTTGTCATTGAAAATTTAATGTTAATTACAGCTTCAGCTTTTCCACCATAAGGCATCGGACAGATCAGGACATGGCATCATTTTTAGGACCCTGTAGAGAGCAGTCCGGTGGTTGGAACACTTAATGCTTAATGGGAATTTGGATTCTAGCTTTAGAGGTACCGTTACATATCAACTTATTGTAATATTTTATCACGCTAAATAAACCTGCAGTCATAATAAATGTTACTTGGTTTTCTTGATATTTTAATCTCATTTTTCACTCTTCAAGTGATGGTTGGTTATTCATGAGTTGTCACATTAAAAGCAAGACTTCTGATATGCAGACTAATTATGTTAACAGATTTGATAGTTATGTGCTATTGAAAGTATTTGCAAGGAAAGGCTTTTAAGTAACTTTCAGCATTTTGATGCACATCTGTGGGTCACAGCTGTTGCATCCATCTGAACCTTTCATTTGATGTTAGATCTCAGTTGTAAAGCAGCAGACGGAAACCTCCAAATCACATTGAATGCATGCAGTGTTTTCTTTTTGAAGGAAGGCCATCAGCAGATGAGTGTGTTGCTTTATTGTGGAACATGGAGGCTGTGTGTGGGGTTCTGGGAGCAGGCTGTGGTCACCAGTCACTGTTGACTCCACCCTTTGCTTCCTCTTCCTCGACAGATGTGACAGTCAGAGGCTCTGAATGGCAAGTTGCTCTCTGGTGGTCTATAAGAGAATTTATGGCTGTGACCCCCAGACCGCGATGTCTATGGCACTCATTGAATTAAGCCAACTCTTTCCAATAACAATGAGAAATGAATTATTTGGACAATAATTACTAACCTAAATTACTATAACTAAAAATGGAACACTAGAAAAAAATAGCTTTTTTTTTTTCAAAATAGTTGGTGCAAAATTTTGTGTTAGTTGATTAATCACAGCGTTGTTTTCCATTTATAATGTCAAATGTGTATACTGCTTTTTTTTATTTCCTTTTCCCCATCCTCTTGATGTTTCAGAGGTTCTCTTGTAATTACATCATCTGAGTTGGCTTGGCTCCTTTACAATAGTTTCATATCACTTGACTGGACAATTAGTGGACAGAGAGAACCTTTTAAATTAACATTCTCGTTCGTGGGTTTGGTTCCCAGCCTGGGTCCTTTCTGCCTGTGTCCGCATGGGTTTCCTTGGGGTACTCCAGTTTCCTCCCACCGTCCAAAGACATACATGTATAGGTTAACTGGTGACGTTAAATTGACCATAGGTGTCACCACATTAGCCTAAAAAAGCTAACTTTGGCCATTATGAAAAATGTCTGTGTGGCTGCTTGTTACAACAAATATCAGTAGTAGTAATTCACAAACAGTACATGATTGTTTTTATGACATTTTGTTCATTTAAAGTTAACAAGTTATTAACTTCAGATACTGTTTGAGATGCTTTATCCTGTGGCACCCTTTGCATACTGGGTTTGCCGATATAAGCTGCAGTGGACCTCTTTTTGCTCCTGCACGTTGCTGTCTTTCGAGCTCTTTTTAGTTTGAACTGTGACTGCATTCTTCTGTTTAAGTTTGAGTTTAATGTTATACTTGTTGACCATGTGATGCTGATTATGAAAGTCCTGGAAGAATCATCTTGTACCTACAGCATCTATGTTACCTTTGATATTGCAGAAAAAATAAGTACTTTGGCATCAACTTGGTATCACAGAATCACTTCTTGTGGCATCTGACCTTAGTACCTACACTTCCATGAATATGGCCCCTCTAACTAATTTTTAATCAATCCTACGCCCATAATGCTGGAGTGATACACTAAATACTAGCAAGCTTCATCACCAAGCTTTTAAAAATATTTCAGATGAATGAATGGGCTTTAGACTGTTTTCTGTAGGCAGACTAACGTAGATTTTCCATGGGCACAAATGACGCAAATGTACATTTGTGCCAACTTCAACCTTTAACCCCACTGCCTAGTTTTGTGAGCCAGTCACAATTAATTATTTTGAGCCTACTTCCTCCTCAGACTAATGTTGGGCGTTCCCAGTCAATAGAACAACAGTCCTTGGATAATTAGCCATTCAAAATTGAACGGAAAATCGAAATATCCACAAAAATACTAATATTAGCAGTGCTCTTTTTCAGTGTGTGTTTGTGGATATGCATTGTCTACTGAATAAATCTTGAATAGACAGGAATTGGCTGTTTCAATCACTGAGTCATAGGAAACTGCACTGTATAAATGGCTTCCAGATATTTCCATGGTTAATTACCTACTGTGAATGAACAGAGAGAAACATTTTGAACCGTTTTTTGCCTGCTGTTTTCAGGAGACAGGGTTTTTCCCTGAAAGAGCAGATCACAGTGTGTGACTGAGGTTCAGGTCACTTGGATACACTGTGGCTTCACAGTCCATACTAAAGAGGTATACACACAGGATATGCACAGTCAGCAGTTGAATCCCCCAGGAGAAGAGTGTCGGGGTTATGGGAAACAGGTGTGGTGGCCTTTCACCACTCCTGTCTTATTTGTTTCACTCATTCAGCTGCTGGGTGGTTATGATGTTTGGGATAAGCACATAGTCAGTTGTATGCACTGACACACCCCCCCTACCACCCAGGTGGGAGATTATTAACACCCACTGGTCAAATACTGAGCAGTTGACTGTGGAGCGTAAACTATCTGTAGTGTTGTCTCATCTGGTAGTATACAAAGAATTGTGACGTACAATATACTGTGGCAGATGAGAGGAATATCTTGTTTTCCCTCCAATCCTCTTGCCACACCTGCTGCTTGGATTCCTCATCTGTGCTCTGTAAAGTCAGTTTTGCAGGCTTTATATCCCAGCTCAAAATTCTTCTGCGTGTTGGTCTCAAGTCATGTGCATCTTTAGATTAGAAAAAGGCATTTGGCTCAAGATATTGGGACAATTTTAGAAAAGTCAGTCATTCATAGTTGAACTATTCATTCTGCTCACCCACAGCTCCTTAACTGTGAAGTGACACCTTTGTTGAGACTTACCAACAAATATTGATAATCTAAAACCATGAAAGTGAATTAAGAAGCAAAAAAAAACAGAGAGTACTTGACTTCCAAAACCATAAGTAAGCAGGAAATGTTTGCTGCATGCATTATTTACAATAATGGACTTGCCATGAGTGGCAGACCATAACTGTTTCTTGTAGTGGTATTAGTACTTTCCAGACAGGAACACTCTCATCATTTTAATGTTTTGCCCATGACAAATTTAATCAGATATTGCAAGCTTTCATTATTTTATCAGAACTTCAGTTTTTTGGGTTTCTGCACTCACTCTCTGCTCCCAATATGTGTCAGATAACATCACAGACAGGGAGAGAAAGCCTTGTTCCCCAACTCAGCAGCTGATCAGTCCTGCTCCTTGATGCAGGTATGTTGCAGTAACAGCTTGAATAGGACTTTGCACAACTGAGTCCCTGCTGGCATTCAGCCAAATTATTCTGTATTCCTCTGTCATCTCTGCTATTTTGCCTATGACCATTGTACATCCTTATGCTTAAGGTGTGATGATGATTTTCACAGACATTGTAAAGCTGAATATGTTTGCACTCCTTAATTTATGCTGTAGCAAAAAAAAAAAAAAAAAATCACCTGAAGGCTTTGTTAAGTTTTACTGTTAATGAGGGAAGATGATTTATTGTGTCTTTCTTAAAAAGTGTAGCTGCTTTGTCATACAGGAGAAGTGTCAGAGTACTGCACACCTTTGGCCAACATGATTGTTTGTTGTGGTGGCTTCTTGAATCAAGGGGACAGTACTATTTATGGAACAAAAAGCATTGATGGAATATCATGTAATTCAAGGATTACATTACATTTTGAAAGCATACTTGCACTGCAAACTGGATGTATTTGTATGACAGCAAAAATGGATACTACTGTGTTTGTGTAATCAAAATATGTCTTTAAATCCAAGTACTCCGTATATAATGCAACCAAATCCCAGAAAAAATACACGTGGATGTTGTAAATTAGTATCATGTTATCATAGACACTACTCAGGGTTTTGTGTCGTCAGAAAGATGTAGTTTGTGTTCTGCAGTGAGGTTGCAATAGGTATATTTAAGTCAGCTGTGATTTTTTTTAAACAATGTGTCACAAGTGACTTAGCCTCCTAAATCCCTTTTTTTTTTCTCACTGCTCAAAGTGGGTGGTAAGTCTAGGTCAGTACCACTTTAATCCTTTGCAGAAACAGGGTGAGAGAGACTATGTACTGAGACGAATGGGTGTGCCGGGAAAATGAACTGAGTCTGACCAGGAAAGTGCTGGTGAAATGCCACAGTGACCCAACTAATTACTGTTTTTATTGACCACTGTATACACACAGTAATGTACAGATGCAGGTTTATGTTGGACTGCTATGCTTCCTTGTCTGCTCAGGAAAGTCCAAAGCAGCTTCCTCAATCAACATCTATGCTGTTATAGAGAAAGTAGTCTATTATTGAAGGCAGCCCCCTTCATTAATGCCCCCTCTAAAAAAGCTTAGTCTTTGACAATGATTGGAAATCAAATAGAAAAAAATTGGAAAGGTTAATAAGGTCATCCGCTAATAAAGAATATATCTTATTTGAATTATTCATATTTTAAAATCTCGCAGATTGCCTGTAATCTGGCATGACTTCAAGGTCTCATTGGAACACGATTTTGAGATTAGGTTAAACATCCTGGACAGGTCTTGGACAAGTCTTGTGGTATGCAGTATGCAGTATTTAATTGTGTCTACTAAAATGTCTGTAAAGAAGTTTAAAATTTTAACTGCAGTTTGTTGTACTGCAAAGTATGGCTTTATATATTTTTATATATATATATATATAGTGTATTGTTATGGTAATGTCCAAAAGCAGTAGCAAAATATATCTCTTTGTTACACTAATAGATAGTACAAATATTTGCAGACAACACAAGCCCAGTTTGTGAAACCTATATGCGACTTTCACTCGCATCATGTAGATCCCCTTAAAAAAAACTTTGTTGCTGGTTTTTGGCAGAAATGGGCGTCATACAAGAAATCTAAAATTAGACAATGATGGGAATAATTTTAAAGAAAAACAGTATAATTCCCTTTAGGGTCTCTGTGGCATGTGGGAAACTGTGTTTCTATTATGTTAGATTGGCCTAATGAAACTGCAGTAGCCCATTAAAACCCAGTCAAGGGCGGTGGAGTCTGTGATTAGAACAGAGCTCATTCTCGCTTCTTTGCAAAATTCCACGTCCAACAGTACAACCCAACAAGTGTCTGATCTGTTTCTGTCATGTCAGAAATTAATGTCATTAACAAAAATTGAGTTTGGTTTTTATCATCAGGGGTTTACTTCACTGCTGGTTATACAGTTGTTCCTAAAGAGACTGCTGTAAGGGATACAGCTCTTCTTTTCAGCCAGTGAGGTGCACATGTGTCGAACATGATGATGTAAGAAGTATACAACAGCAATGAGGCAAAGTTAACAAATGCCAATTTTGAATATGAGACCAATTTACAGTTAATCTTTCCTCACATTAATAAGCTAATGGAGGACTGGGCTTCCAGTTATGATTGGTTGGTCTCTCTAAGATGTTCTTGTTGGTTTTTGCAGATGGTGTGTTACTGAGTTAAATCAGTTAATCCATTTTTAGGCTAACTACAGAACACTTTTTCTGAAAGTTAAGACACATCACTCGTCTTTGCCGTCTGGATAAATCTTGTGTATAGTAAATGTTTAAAAATATATATAATTTATGATGCTAATGTTATAATGGTAAACAGGCAGCTGTTTAGGACAGGAACAGTAAAAATGCACTTTGTGAGGTAGCAGGCTTTTACATGAGCAACATTTTTTGCCCTCTGAAACACTACTTGTCAGTGAAGATGGGGCAGTCTCTATTGGCATCTATGTGTCAGGGATGCCATATACTTCTAATTAAGGTTCCTGTTTAAGTCCCTCACTTGGGGAAAAAAATCTTGAAAAAGACTTTACTGGTTCGTACATCAGATTAAAAAATAACTTTCCTTGTGTATCTGTGGCTTTTGCAGGTTTTTATTTTAAGTTAAAATGTAGTACATTTATAGCACATATAGAAAATTTTGTTAAACACTAGGAAAATAAAAATTGCTGCCCATCGCCATTGGCATTGTGCACACATACTGAAATACCTCACAACCCCACAACAACCAACAACCAATAACAAATCCCACACAATAAGGCAGGATGCTGTAGGAATGTTTGTGTTGACTTTGTACACAGTGGCAGACATTGTCCTTCGCAAGTCCTACAGCACAGCTATAGTTGACTCTGATTAGAGGTTGCAACCTATCCTGACACACTGTGTGTCAACAGTATTGATCTTTTTCTTTTAAACTCTGATCTTTAATCAAATGTGACTCAGATGAGAAGGGCACAGAAGTCCACAATGCAATGGGGGAGCAAAAATAAAAAGGTTCTGAAGCGGACGGTGACATGTGAAAGAGGGTCCGTCTGCCCCTTTTCAAAGACCAGTCAGCCCATGTTTGTATGCACCATGAATTAGCACTAAAAAAGCCTCACACCCTCATGGGATACAATGCTAGGAAGTAAGGGGGTAGAATAGGGCTGGTGTAGGAACCAGTGTTTTCTTCACACTGCATAAATATTCCATTCGATAAAGACACATTGTAAAACAATTCACCACTTAATCTATCCTGTCACTGATTGAGACAGAGTTATGGGCTTCACAAAAGTAAAGCAAATGTTCAGGGCCTGTGCTATAACAATATGAGTACTGTGTGACTTTATTTTATTTATTTATTTATTTATTTATTGTTTAGTTTTGTTTGTTTTTTTACATTGGCCACCTGTTTAGTAACAATACTGAAAAAAATGGCTACATTGCCTAATTAATTCACTGAATATGCATCGTCAAATCACAGATTAGCCAAAAATTAAAAAAGGAGTAATGAGTAAAATTCCCAAATGGTATTTCAAATTCCCAACAGTTATAAATTTTGTTCATTTTCCAATGCCATCTCCTCAGTAGCTTTGACAACACTCAAGGAATGGGGATTGCTCTTTTGGGTTTCTTCCATTTACATCTTTGTAATATATTTTTCCTTTGTTTACTAGAAGGGGTTGAATTTTTTTTATGACATATTCTCATCGTCACACATCAATCCATATGCAGGGATTCATATGGGTGCTGCTTGCCAATGCAGTTTTCAAATGCTTGCTAATGAACATTTTGGTAACGTGACCTTAATAATCAGATGGAAGTTTAATAACCCACTAATGTTGCCATTGACTTATTGTAGACTAAGACCTGAAAGGAGTATAAATTACTATGCTCATTAAATTGCATGAAACACTGCCACTCAACCTGCACTCACCGCCTACGCACATTTGAAAATTACCACAAGCAGGTGGAGACCAATGTTAGGTTTGGTGAATCCCAGGTTTCCTGCTAACATCTCAGAAAGGAGAATAACAGACATTGGCCAGAATGTAACGGTAAAGGTAACTGAGGTTACATTGTTATCTATTACCACTAGAGTTTGGCTTAATTATATTCAAGCACACTTGGCAAAAAATGCAACCTACACATTCATACATATCGTACTTTTGAATATAAATATTAAAATTTTGTATTTGACTGCCCTTAAATTTCTCTTTACAACATACCAGATTGTGGTTTATCGGCACTCTTAAAATTTACAGCAGTTCCTTTGGATATGATATGAGCATAGTGATCATAGCAACTACTTACACCTGAGAGCACAGCAACATTGCTAAAGACATGTTCTGTGGGGTAAAAACAATAGATATGAAATGATTCCATAAGTTTTGAACAAAGCCCCAGGTTAACCAAACATAGAGTTGGAATACAATGAAATAAGGAAACTAGTTAAAAGACTAACTTATTGACTGTGATGTACCACACCTGCTGTACTCGTACGTGTCCAGAGGTTTATAGTCTAATAAGAAATTATGACATACATGACATGTAATGCTAAATGCAAAATTTCAGCTTTTCACCCAAAAGAATAGTAGAATAAACTGTTAAGGTTTTAATGGTCTGATCTTGAATTTCGTTCCTATTGTGAGAATAATGGCTAAAAGCACAGAATAAAGTCATCATTACAATACTGGAATTGTCCTATAGACCTAAGCAGGGTCCTGCTACTGATGTGAACTGTCAGCTTACAGAGATAAAATAGCTATAAATGCAAACACTATTAGGTCTGCACGACTTGACCGTTTCATCTTTATTTTTTCATCCTGCGCATGTTTTTATCAGTAGTTGACCTGCTTCCACATCAAACATTATAGTCTGAACTGCTCTGCCAAACTGTCTTTTCCTGTCATGTACTAATATGAGTTGGTAAAATTATTGACCCATCCCAGTTCTATGTCTTCCTTTCTGGCCACTACTGTTTAAGTCTCTGTGCTGCTTCACAGTAACTGTTTTGTGTCCTTATTCATTCTCCACTCAACTCAGCTTCCTTTTGCTTTAGTCTTAAACCACAATCCCTGCTGCACAGATCTCATGTCTGCATTCCTCTCCTGTGAGGTCTTCAGATCAGTCCCTCATGAGTGCTGTTTGACATGATAATCTATGCATGGAGTTTGTCTACATGAACATGACATATTGTCTATTTTGTTGCAGCTTTTGAATGTTTCTGGCCTTGGATAACTCTTGTCTCACACAGACCTGACGTGCACTGTAAGCTTCATTGCAAGTTTCTCTCTGGCCAGGAGACAGCCTGCTCTGGGGAGGTCAGAGCTGGAGCAGGGTCAGGTCTGGGTAGGTGGAGATTTTGGCTCATCAAGTGGCTGACGTGGAATGTTTGAGCCAGTTGCCAGGCAAAGAGGAAGGTTCTGATTTAAAATTTAGTCTTTTGAGCAGCTTGTCACAATTAGTGATGTCAGGAGAGAAGGAAACAAATATGAAGCTTTTCTTCAAAGAGCAAGCATGTCCTTCCCATGAGTTCATTCTTTCCTTGGGTTTCTCAAGGAAAAAGGGGCAAAAGTGCAGCCTATTTCTCTGCGGTCAGATTAAGTTTGGCCGGCCAGGATTTTTCCTGCTTCTGAGGCAGACTGTCACATTTAGAGTGAACAAAATGATTACAAAGCATAAAAACAGTGACACTGCACGAGGTTGAACAAAATGTTTTTCTTATTCATCCTTTGAAAACTCCAAACCTTATTTGTTTACTTAAAAAGATGGATAACCAGCAATGAAACCAGTGACAGTCCTAAGCCGTGCCTCAGTTCTACAGCAGTATGCCTGTTTCCTTGATGAAACAGCGTGACAGCTTTGTTTAACGCTCTGCTTACATTTCATTTGCCTGCAGTATTTTAGATAATATTTCACGGTGCTCTAGTTTGCAAGGCCTGGCTGTGTTGTTCATGGTTGCACTCAGCAGTGCCAAGTTTCCCCACTCTCCTCCTGGCTGTAGGTATCCCATGCAGAGGCCATCTGTCTCTCCTCCCTTAATGGCAAGGGTGGAGTCCTCTTTAAACACATTCCCCCTTTCTCTCCCTCCTTCCTTACTTACTCCCAAATGCTTACTGTAAAACAAACAGAACATAGTATGGATGGAGTCTAGTTTCTTTGTGTGCTTTGACAGCCCTGAAAGCTGACACACTCTGATAGACAAACTACATACAGTAGCAGTTGGACTGTCGTGTCAGGTAGCTGCAGTATGTGGAGCATGTTAGGCAGAAGCCTTGTCTGAGACACGTGTCTGCATATATCCACACAATGTCATGCATGCCATGTGTCTTAGTTTACTACTAAGACAACTGGTGGTATAGGATTTTTTCTGTTTGCTACTCTCGTCCCAATTACAGATATTTATAAATATCGATCTCACCTACATATCTACATCATGACATGTAGATGTTGAGGTTTTATCACTGCAGTGTGATTTTCATTAGATTGTGTCAAGCAAAATGGCCAATGTCGCACCAGTAAGGTGGCAACAAACAGCTGCCATCTTAGCTCAGATGACTGTGGAGTGGGAATGCAAAAGCCACAGGGCTCTGACCCTGATTCTCCCCCACACCAGTGCACCCAAAGGAGTCTGGCAGACGCAATGAGAACACAGGGTAACACATGCAGTGTAAAGCACAATATAGCAGTACAAGCTCATTTTAAACCAGGTCATGAGTCAAAGGTGGGATAGAGAGGTAAATAGATCTGCAAATTATTCTGAAGAAATTGAATATTAACTCAAATTGATTTTCCCAAGTGTCTTTTGAAGTGGATGACAAATAAGGCAGTCTGAATTAAGTACTTGAGGTTAATAGTTTAAAGGCCTTAATACAGTGTAGAACTGGGCTTGATTAGTTTTCACAGTAACACAAAAAACACAAGGAAAATATTTTGAAAATGTGGGTCAGCAAAGAAAAAAACAAACAGCAAAGCATGAACATGAAACTCCACAACACAATGCAACATACATTTAAGATTCAGCAGCCATTCAAACACTGACTCTCACTCTTACACACATAGTAACACACGTATTACTTATTTTGGAAGATAGAAACTCTCCTTCTGTGTGTGTGTGTGTGTGTGTGTGTGTGTGTGTGTGAGTGTGTAATCACTAAAATTACAGGGGACGTAATGGAGCACGGGGAGCCTCAGCCTCCCTGGCTATATTCCTCACAAACCAAGATAGCATTGCTGTGGCTTACCACTCACATTCATGCCAAAGACTCAAAATACCAGCCAGTGGGCCACTTTTATAAGCTTTACTCCATACACATCCGAGACTATGTACAAAGTGGAAATTTATGGCTCCCAAATATAGCTTACTCTGACTGCAACCTTGTCGAGAAAACATAGATTTACTGTTTTAAATATTTTGAATGAAATCACCTTTTTATATTTCATCCATAAAATAAATATTTTTACTGGGTTTAATGTGGATCTGCTCGACAATTCTGTGTTGACCACTGTTGTAAATCTCTCTACAGCCTCTTAAAAATTAGTGTTTTTCTATCAATGACGCTTTTCTCTGATTATGCTTGCAAAAAAACTAGGATGGAGGCTATGATGGACTCTTTATATCTAAAGCAGAAATCATGACCTTTAATTTAGGATTTGTTGAAAGTTAAGATACATTAATTCCCTCTGAGGCAGCTGTTTGTTGTTTTGTTTTTTTGTTTTTTTTTTCCCCCACTAGCATGTCTGTCAACTGTGACAGAGATGACACTCATGCCACTGCCCTCAGCATTTTATTGTCTTTTGAATTAAAATTCCTTTAAGCTTATCTTGTCTTGAGTTACAAATCCTCAATGCATTCCAAATCACCATTCATGTTAAAAACAAACATTTACATGTTGTACTAGTCTAAATTAACAAAAAACAAACAAAAGAAAATGTGGTGCACTTCAAGTCAAGTTAAGAGCCTTGTGAAAAGAGGTGGTAAAACCATTAAATTGCTTCCTTTATTTCATCTCCTTCCAGAGCTTTTTTTTTTCTTCCCTGCTTAAAATGTGCTTTGATAATTGACAAGAGGGACAATGTGACTGTCCTGCGGTGCAAGTGTGTATCCTATTAAGATGGAAACCAGAGCACTCAGAGTAACCCATATGAAGTCTGGTGTCTTTTTTTTTTTTCAACCCCAGAATAAGCAGGCCTGAAACAAATGGTGGCTGTTAGTGCGGGAGGACAATTGCTACTAATAAAAGGCGAGGAGAATGAGTGAATTGTAATATTGTTGGCCCGTTGTGTATTATAGACACTAGAAGACACAATTGGCGGCAGCACATGCTCAGGCAGTCTCAACTTTTAATTTTCTTCTAATCTCACATACTAGAGATGGTGAGTTGCGCCTAGTGCAGTAAGATGCAGTATGCTGTGTCAATAAATGCTAATGTCCCATTTTCCCAATGTTAACACTGATCAGTACTGAGGAGAAGCAGCAATTTTTCCCCATTCACTCCCTGAATTTGCATATCTCATCTCCTGCACTTTGAATTCTAATGTTGTCTGGGGGAGCATACACTCTGTCTTACTGCATTGGACAAGGAGAAGCTAACTGTGACAAATTCAATCTAGATTTCAATTCAGGTACAACTCCTAGACACCATAGAGGAAAAACTGTAATCTCTTGATTCAATCAAGTGATGCCATTATGAAAAATCTAAGTTTTCAATTTTGATTACACATGCAAAAATAATGCCTTGCTGTGTGTCTGAATCTTATCTGAAACATCCTCTTCTCTCAGCAGGTGTGAGCAGTAACCACGTGCATGTTCCTAGCGAAGTGAATGCAGTGCTGGGGAAAAACATCACACTGGGCTGCAGGATAGAGGTGGGCTCCAACCTTAGCCTCACACAGATCTCCTGGGAACGTCGTCTTCCTTCAGGCACTGTTACCTTGGCAGTGTTCAACCCCAAGTATGGAACCTCATTCTCTCAAGAATATGCCCAGCGCGTCTCATTTGTTTCCCCTTCAATACAAGATGCCACCATCACCCTTAAAGAAGTTGGCTTTGCAGATATTGGGTCGTACACGTGCAAAGTGGCAACTTTTCCACTGGGCAATACGCAAGCATCTACCGTTGTCAATGTATTAGGTAAAGTAACAGCTCTCTTTCATCTACACTTTTTAATGTGTTTTCTCAAACTATTCTCTTTGTTGTGATCAAGCAAAGTTTAGTTGATCACTAAATATTTGCCCTTTAGGAATTAACTCCTGCTTGTATCCACCTAACCTTTTAAAATAACTACCTGGACACATGCCATGCAGATTTAAATCCTTGCAGGAATCTACTGCAGAGGCTGCTGTCATGTGGTCCCCCTCATCTCAATCCCTGCAGTGTCACTTGCTGTAAAAAAAGTGCAATGTCATGTATAAATCCACAGCAGTATTATTACTAGTTTTTAGAAATGTTCTTTAACTGAGTTTCCATAGATCAGGCCTGAGGCCACTTACAAACTACATGAAAGACACACGTAGTATCTATGAACGCTTTGAATACAAGCAGTCTCTCTTCGAGTAGTGAACATGTAAACAGAATGCAGAAAGTTCATACCAAGTTGATACAACGTAGTTGCATGCAACAAGAAGTTAATTGCAGGGTGTGATGCAGAGCAGCTCTCATGACATAAAGTTGCATGTAACCAAGCTAGATGAAAATGTTTCATATGTAGCATGGGTCTTAAAACATCAGTGTGCAGCCATTTCCCATAGAGCTTTCTTGTTAGTTCTGCCCTCTTTACCCTTTGTCACTAATTATGAAATCATACCTCAGACTGAGTAATTGGCATTTGTAAAGCTCTCACAGACAGCAAAGATCTAGATGACAAACCTAGTCGTCTGCGGTTTAGACTTATTTACTATATAAATCTTTTCTGTTTTCTATCTCCTTTTTACTGGTTCATTCTGTTCTTACTGATATTTGTGCTTTAGGCTGTATGTCAAGCATAAAGCACAATTGCCATTTTTGTTGGGAACGAGGACTGTGAACGTTGAACTTTGTTTGTGCTTAGCATATGTTTCATACTTAAAGGGGTGCTTGGATTGCGCTCAGGCAGAGCTGAGAGTGGGAGATTGCACTATAGGCACTAGATTCTTGTCTCCCAGTAGAGACCAAAGGAGACTTGAATGACACATTCAGTGTTGCTGTGACAGCCACCACATCTAGGACCTCGGGGAGTTCAATTACACCTTTCTGTCTTCTCTAAGCAGTGATTCAGGCATACACAAAGTCATGTTAAATTCTGCTTAACAATTCAGATGTAATTAGGATGTGATTATGATTATGATTATAAATATGTGTTCTCTGCAATTTGATATGTGTCACGTAAAAATGTGTTCATCCGAAGTGGGACATTTCCAGTACAGCGATGAAGAGTAGCTTCTCCATTTCTGCCTTGGTTTGAGTTAATTTGTACCTTTTTCACAAGATTCTTCATGTTGGAACAAAATGGCCATTGCCCAACAACTGCATCTGAGCAACAAAAAAGTATCACATATTGATATGATGACAGAAGAATGGTTATACAGTGTGTAATAGATTGGTCCTCATTTCTCAGTTTTGACTTGGGTTCATACCCTGAGATTTGTGAGAGCACTTCACTTCATTTTCATTCCTCTCAAATGAAATGAAGTAAAGCAAAAGAAAAAATAAATAAATAACAGGCTCTAATCCACGAATAATAAACCAAAGTCAGGACACACATCATCATGATTAACAGGTGCAGTGGAGATTGACTTAATTTCAAAAGTCACACTTTTATTACAAAACTCGCTTTCTTGCATTCATTCAGTATCACTCAGCACACAGTATTTGTACTGGCTTAGTGCTCTCACTCTGTTTTTTGTCTCAGGCATTTAAGGACCAGTTCCTGCTGAATTGGTCTTTAAATGCTTTAGTGCATGAGCCAGAAGTCTCCACCAGTAAGTAAGAGGAAGGAACCAGAGGAGGAAAAAACATATGTATATGGGGAATAGCTTAGAATGACCCTTTGTTTTAAACTACTGACAGGTCTATGGGAAATCTAGTAAGCGACAATTGACTTTCTCAAAAAACAAAACATACAGACACATCATGTTAGCAAGATTGCACTGATAAGGACTCATGCTTAAAATCTTTAACTACAGAGGCTGTAAGAAATAAAAAGAAAAGTTTCTTACCGATGAAAGCAAAAATCACAAAAAGTGTCACAGATTCTCTTGAGTAAAAAATGTTTCATTTCTCCTTTCACTCAAATAATGCTGCATGCCCCAGAGTGTCTATGTGGTGTGAGTCATAAAGCTATACAAATACAACCCATATATTGTCTTGCTCTCTGAGCTCAGTCAGGCCCTGCCAGGAGCTTACTTGCACATAATTTCATTAAGCTTACCTGCTTAGCATTTTTACCTTTTGCATCACAGAATAGTCTGCTCCAGAATTTAATGCCAGTCAGTTTATGTTTTGATGTTAGATCTTACATTAAAAATATGGAGGCATTTGTTGTTGGACCTCCTAGTTATAAGGAGCCATTGAACAAGCTAAATCCCTCCTGCATTGGGGCTCCCACTCTGACGTCAGTGTTGGGTGTGGATATGTGGGCAAGAAAGGGCCAATGTAGCCAGTTTGCAGAAGGAAAATCATTACTCTTTCCTCTAAAGCATATGCACTTATCCAAAGTCCCCCCCCCACCTTCCTGACAGCAACTCCAAATTAACACGTCTCTCTGATTTAGTTATTCTGAAGGTTCAGCCAACTCGCCTCCTAGCATAGAGCAACTACTGTTTATAGTCAAAGGCCTGTGAGGTGGGGAGAGAGTAGTGAGTGAAGAATATGAGGTGGATGACTGAGAAGAGCATACCCACCCCTACACTGGGTATGAGAGACGGCAGGTTATTTTTGGAAAAAGGGGGTATAAGGAGTATTTGACGTTGTTGCTGGACCTCCTACTCAGTCTTGTTGGAGAGGGGTGGCAGATATCCTAAAGGTGATGGTCTTGTCTTGCAGATTGGGCAGGTGCATGCACCCATGTGCCATCTTTAAAACTGTCACCCTTTCAGAAAGCGGAACAGGGGGACAGAGATGGGGGGGGGGGGGGGGGCGCACTTAGCAGAAATGAAATAAAGAGATGAATTTCTGTCGTGATGGCACATAAAAATAGAATCTGTGTAACAAGTTTACTTCACTACTTCCTCATTTTGACTTTCCCTCAGTGTTCCTTAGTACTCTGTTTTGTATTTGGACTGTCTTTGTCTTATAGAACATTCCCATATTTCTGATGCTGGGATTATTACACAGGGCCCCACATGTTTTTCCTTTGCAATACTAGATAAACTGTTAAATTGCTTTTTTCAACAGGTAGAAGGTTGAATCATTCTGGCCATGTCTTCCTTGCATGGATCTGTTTTGCTGCTCAGTTGAGAAAACCCCTATTATGTCCAAACCTCCGGTTATTCTCAGGAAGCCAGTGAAACATTACCCCAGCTCTAAAGCTTACAATGCTTACTTCCTCCTATTCCAGTACAACAAAGTCAAACATAAACACTGCAGTGTGATTTTCACTGGCCTCAGATTCTGAAATATTATTTTTATGTTTTTTCCCCATAGATATATGGCTATTTTGCATGTTGATATGCTTTGTTAGAATTATATGGATGAAAGAGAAAATGCTACTGCTGTGCAGTATCCTTTCGCAAGCATATTATATGCTTGACACCAGACAGCTTTGTCTCCACTGAAATGCCTCCATATGACTGAATAGCGTCGCTCATCAATTTTTAATGCATAAATGTGAAATGGTAGAGGTCAGTCTGTGCTGTTTAGTATACTATGGCTACTTCTTCCTGTCCATTTACTTCACAGTGGACATTATTTATTAATATACACACAAAACAAAAAAATCAATAATCGTTTTGCAATCTTTTCTCCATTCTGTCACGTCCTTCTTCTTCTTCTGCCCTTCACTCTCCTCTTCACAGTGGAGCCCAAAGTCTATGTGTCCGCCGGCCCCACAGCGCTGCTGGATGGTGGGAATGAGTCACTAGTGGCCACTTGCATAGCAGAGCGTGGCCTTCCTGCTGCTGAGGTTTTTTGGGAGACAGAGCTATATGGGCGAAGTGAGAAGGAAAGTCACGATGAACCCAATAGCACCACCACTGTACATGTGCGCTACATGTGGCCGCCACAGAGCTACGCCCAGGGGAAGACACTCACCTGTGTGGTACGCCACCCAGCCCTGCAAACAGAGTTCCGCATCCCCTACGTACTAAATGTTCAGTGTAAGTGCTGAATTTTATTCCTTCCTTATTTATTTTTCTTGATCAGTCTAGTCACTTATTTGTTATTCTTCTTAATGTCCTAAAAACTTATCATCAGCAAAATGGCCTTGCTGCTCCTTAACTAGACAATGGTATATGTACTTTGTGTCAGCACCGTGAAGCCTTTGTTATTGCTACATTAACGCACAAAATACAATGAGTGGCCAAATTTGGCAGGAAGATGAAAAAATTTACTTTCCCTTATGTAACAGCATGAAAATAAGTCCTTGATAAAATTATAGTTCAATTCTGGATAGGTTTGTGTATTCGGCTTACAAAAACAGTAAAAGTACAAATGAGCCACACTGTTGAGTTGGGTGGCATATTTCTTTATAATGAATATGGATTCTGTAGTTTATTTTGAGTTGGCCAGATAAACACCACTCTGATGCTGTTAATACTCAGGAGAATATTAAATATGCATAAACTGTCAAGAAAAGAACATTGTCATCAGTGTCAAAAATAATGACACTTGAGACTGAAAATGTCTAAGAATGAATGGACTTGGAGCTACACAGATGTGCTTGGGAAGCTGGAAACTATTGAGAAGCAGACAAAGACAATGTTGGAATCTTTTTTTGGGATTTATTAACAGAAAACAGTTTTTGGTCAAAAACATTTTGACAAACCAAGTGAAAATATAGAGAGATACAAATCAAATTTTTGTCTCTGTGGTTTTGTGGTGTAACTTGAGCTTTCACTCCCTGTGTTAAATTACTACAAATCCAATGCTTTGAATTAGGTTAAGTATAAGTCCTCATCAATAAATGGTGTAGAGTTGTACAGTGTTTTGTGACTGGCATTGAGTTATGGTCTAATTTCATTCCATTTAATGTCAAATAACCACTGTTGACCAGATATAGCAAGATATAATACAGAATCATCGTTATTATTATTATGGCTCTAATTGTGCAGACCCTACAGGTACAGTACATCTTATAGATATTAGCACACAATGATAGCTTGATTTATGACTAGCCTGCTCACTACCTTTCCTTCTTTGCTATAACTATTGATGCATACTTGCTTGGTGAGCAGTACTAAGGGTTATTCTGTGTTTGGACCGTATGAGCGCAGGCTAATGAAGGCATTTTATGAAATATTGATCAGGCCTCAGCAGGAATACAAGTAGTAGGAGTCTGCTGGGGGCAGTGTATGGAGACGCAGGAAAACCAGGGCTAATACAGGAAGACGCTCTCCAGCTCAATAAATCATGTCAAATGCAGAGGCAAGGGATTTTAAGTGCAAAAAAAGCACAATTTCAACATTGAACTGCATGAAAAGGGTCAGTGGACACAATGAGCCAAGACATCTTCCTGTGTGCTGTAATGAGTTCCTCGTTTGTCCTCCAGGGAAATCAAAATGAACAACTAGATATCTAAGTCAGTATTTGCCATATTTTATTACTGTGGCATGTGCTAGGGCTAGGCTCAATTTAGGCTCCTCCTGCCCGTCTTCCATGCTCAGTTTTTTTTTTTTTTTTTTTTTTTTTTTTTTTTGTCTTTGTCATGGTAGGTATTAGAGTTTATTAGTAGCTAAAGTGCATCTACTGTCTGGGTGACTGTCATTTTCTAACTTTCCACCAGCCCAGGGCCATTTGTTTGTTCTCTTGGCTCATGTTCACCATCAGGTCCTGTACCCTGCTCTAGTCCTGCACAGCCTTTGTTTTTGTCACAGCTCGCTACAGTGCTTATAATGTACGCTTTGTTCCTTCTGGGAAAGCTCATTTGTCATCAGGCTGCTGTGATCACAGTGACTGATCATAAAGTTCTATTCTTTTACCTTTTGAAAATATGAAATAAAACACATTTTGGCCAGCCTGGATCTTTCTGTGTTAAGGAATCAAAACCATGTGTGTAAACTGTAACTTTATAAATAGTTGTATTTATTTCTTTTATTCTCTTTTACAGTTGCACCAATGGTATCAATAAATGGACTTGACAAAAATTGGTATGTGGGTCAAGAGAATGTGAAGTTCACCTGTGGTGCCAAAGCCAACCCACCTGCCCGCCACTTCACATGGATCAGGTCAGTGTGCCTAGAAAACTTTTTCCAAGATCTGAAAAACTAATTTTCTTCTTCAAATGTGCTTGTATGCTGCAATTTTGATTATCATTGCTTATACTGTGAGATACATCAAAAAGGTTTGTACAGTGTCTTGTATCTAATAACCCTTCAATGTTAGAAATCTAAAACACAACTCACACAACTCCTTGCTTTTTTACAAAACTTTAGCTACATTTAATTTAGAATTTTGGTGACCTCATTCAGGGGAGTTTGAAAAGCCCTCATGTAGATCTTTGTATTGTTGTGCCCCTCTCCTACTTTCAATATAAAATATGTCCCTTTGTCTTTTGTCACTTTCTTGCAAATGTGACAGGTGCTTTGTGCCAACTGTTGTTACCTTTGCAGCCCTTTGTAATTTTTGAGTCATTCAGGGCTACTCAGATAGTTTTTGTGAAGTCATGAGAGGAATGGCCGTTTAGTGGTTGTCAATGTTGGCTCACAGCAAGAATGTCAGTGTTCAAACACTTTGCCTTTGGGCTTTTCTGTGTGGAGTTTGCATGTTCCCCTTGTGCTCCCTCTTGGTACTCTGTCTTCCTCCCACAGTGCAGAGGTACTGTATGTACATTAGCCTAATTGGTGCCACTACATTGGGCATTAATGGATTTTTATGTCTGTATCTGACTGGTGGCCTGTGCAGGGTGCTCTAGCCCACGTGCAACCCTGCACAGATAAGCAGTAGATTAAGTGTATAAGGATAATCAACTGAATTTACATTTAGCACTTTTCCAGCTAAATTTGAAAAGTTAAATCAACTAAAACATAAGTTCCCATTTCTTTGTTTTCATGTTATTTTGACGTTCAGCAACATACAAGAAATTACCATGCTTGTAGCTAAGCACATAAGATTATAGCAAATAATGAATAAGAAATTTGTTAGTACTTGTGAAGCTGCAGAGATTTTAACTAAAAACATCAATTAAGCAGCAAAGAAGCTCCTGTCCATAAATTACCTCCAGCATAAGTTTAGAGCTCGGACACTGGAGCTGTCAAATGCACTGCTGCACCAATCAGGGAGACCGCCTGCTATAAATAAAAGATTCCAACCGGTTCATACATCAGAGCAACACTGCTCTATTGGCAGCTCTTTGTCATCATCTTGCTTTGAAAATAAGAAATATGGTCTCCTTTGGGCTGACACCACCAGTGAAGTCAAGACAACTAAACTCTTAATTTTCTTTTCTTTTTTTCTTTCTCTCTTACTTTTTCTGTCTAGCTTTATGTTCCTGGAGGTATCTTTTCCTCTTGATTGATGAAAGTGCAGTCAGCTCTAATTATCACAGTCATGTGATCACATAATAGTTGCAACAGGGCAACTGATCTAACAGGGCAGTTATGCAATTTCAAGTCATGGATATTTTTTTTATATAGACTTTGTAGTTTGTCCCTGACACCAACAGGGATAATGTAATGTATAAGGTCAGAGGTTTCATCAGCATGTTTGCCTATGACGAACTGAAATATTTGTGATATTTTTATTGTTTCACAGGTTGGACGGATTTATGCCAGAAGGTGTTGAGATCTCAAACAATAGCTTTGCTTTCACTCGGCCATTGGAACGCAATGACTCAGGAGTATATCGTTGTGAAGTGAAAAATGACATTGGTCTTCGCAGTCAGAATGTAAACCTCTGGGTACAAGGTATGTTTTGACCTCCTCACTCAGATTCTTAAGATGGTAAAATGGACATAACCATCTGCTTATTTCTATAAATTACCTTGAGTAACCAAGAAATCTGTGCCGTTTGACATTTACCCTGCCTTGCTGATGTAAGATTACGCTCTCTGTGTGATCATCCTTTAGTTCAACACCTCTAACAGAGCTAAGCCCCCGTATGTATGTCTCTGCCTAGATCCACTTTCACACATTCCTGGCAACAGAGGAGCACATCAGAGTGCAGATAAAGAGTATCAGTACCAAACGTTTCCAGTGTTGTGGTTTTGGCAACATTATATATCCCAGATAAGGAAATAAGTGTTTACCCCTGCTGGTTCTGCAAAGCAAGCATCCGTGTAGCCTTTTTCTTTGTTTTGATAAAGGTCATGTTTCACAGCAGAACACAATGAATTGTGTTCACAGATTTATAGTACACAGATGGGTGGGTAACACATAAATTATGTCTTTCAATTGTATATTTTACATTTAAAGAAGTTCTGCATAAAAATGTGATTAATGGATATAATTTGATTTAACATTTACATACATTAAAATTGTGGCAGCGGCATGGTGGTTAGCGATGTGGGTTTCCTCCCACCATCCATCCATCCATCCAAGACATCATGTTTGGGTTAATTGGTGATTCTAAATTGTCAAAGTCTGAGTGTGAGTGGTTGTTCGTTTCTGTCTGTCTCTGTGTGTTGGCCCTGTGTTGAACTGGTGACCTGTCCAGGGTGTACCCCACCCTCACCCAGAGTTAGCTGGGATTGGCTCCAGTACCCCCCGCGATCTGGAAATGGATAAGCTGTTGAACATGAAAGAATGAATACATTGAAACTACATTTAAGGGCATTTCCTTAATTCACCAGAATTGATGTCTGCATTTGGATCTGTTAAATACTGTTGATTCAGTTACATAAATCCTCATCAGAAAACTTAAAGCAAACTAAACATCTCCTGTCTGCTTCTTTTTGTGTGTCTATGATTTGCTACTTGAGTTCATTATTGTAAAAGTCAGGGTGTGGATCCTGAGAACTCTGTATCTCTTTTTATTTTCATTTCTCCTCTGCTCCTTTTAATCCTTTTCCAAACAAAGCAACTGCTGCTTTTGGACACGTACTCCGCTAACTCACACAGTCCTTTGGTTTCTCACTGTTGAGGGGAAAGAGCTGGATACGTCCCAAAAATTGCTGTCAGGCTCCATCTGTGTAGAAGCCTGGTTTGGAGTGCTGCTCCAAACGAAAGCACAGCTGACATCCTGTCCAGGACAGACTTGCACTGAGCAATTATCTTGCTTCTCTTGTCAAATATTACGACTTGGGCATGAGGCCTCTCGCCTCCCTCCCCTGTGGAGACAGCCAGGTTGAGCTCAGTGATACCCCCCTCCCCTCCGAAGCTGCTTGGTGTAGCTTTTTCACATTCCCAGTGGTCTCTGTAGCCTTGTGGTTTTTGGCTGCTTGTCTCTCAAATCATTGGCTACATGGTTGCAGATGCTCATAACTTACATGAAATGTCCAGCTGCAGCAAAGGATTGATGGCGACTGATGAAGGGAGCAAGAGTGTATCAGTTCACTGACCTGATCCCTCTGTTATCTTCTCTCATTCTTTTACTTTACCCCTAACGCTACAAGCTCACACACAGTGTATAATTACAGGTAATTAGATTCTTACTAAATTACACAAATTGTGGAAATCATTATTGCTCTGCAGGAATTCCGTTTTTTTTATAACTGTTACTTAAAAACCTCCTGGAGATGCAGACCTCCATTTGTGCGAGTCATATTGCTTTGTAGTCAGGACTTTGATGTGCCTGTGCAGAGATCGACTCGTGGTGTAAGGCTGCTCTTGGCCCCAGAGGCTGGAGGTCTGAACAGAGACACTTATCCTGACCTTGAGCTCCCCACAGCTCTTTTCTCTGCTGCTTTGGCTGCTGTCACAGACAGTGTCTGCAGGAGGACAAATCAGATGCAGGAAACTCACATCGATCACAGTGTTTCATCGTCTCACATGACTTCCCTACAGTCGGGTCTAGAAAGAAAGGGGGAAGAGCTAATCACACTCACTCAGATGTTCACAAATGCATGTCCACTGTCCTCCGATCACTCTCTTACTCTCTCTTATGCTCTCACACACACACACACACAATGACATTTAGCACTTAACCTCTTTCCACTATTTTCATGTCCCCCTTTTTTCTCCACAGCACAGCTTTGAACAGATTCTTTGGTGTCAGGAAGGGTCATGTCTCTGCCCTGACACTGTACAGTGTTCTGAATTATTCTAAAGAGCATTCACACTTGTTTTGTCAGTCGCTACAGAGTATAAAGTGCTGTCGTTCTCCTCTTTAGTTTTATAATTTTTCACTCCATCTGCTGTCTTTGCTCTCTGGTTTAAATCTTTTCATCACATCTTCACTCTGTAGATCCTCCCCCTACCACTGCAGCCCCCAGCACCACAGCATCACTCCTCCACGACACATCTGGAACCAGCACTTCTACGGACCAGCAGAGAGCCCTGTTCACCTCCCCTACTCTGGCGTCCTTATCCGACAGCAGCCTGGGTACGATAGTTGGTGGGGCTGTGGGCGGAGTTCTGTTCCTTATCCTTTTGCTGATCCTGGGTGGGGCCTGTTTTATGCGCCAACGCAGAACCTTCAGAGGGGACTACTACACCAAACAGTATCTGGGACCTTCCGACATGCAGAAGGAGTCTCAGCTGGATGTGCTGCAGCCACATGAACTTCAGGAGGTGTACGGGGACAAAACAAGTAAAGGCAGCCAGGAGCTAAAACCCAAACTGGGTGGAGACATCATTTACCCAGACTACACCCCCGAACGCAAGGAAAGGGACGACTGGGCTGACAGGGGGGATGCCCACAGTGGGCTCAAGGAGGGAAACTACTATCCTGATCACTACAACATCCAAAATATGCATCCCTGTGGGCCTCCTGTGCACAGTCCCATAGTGAACAACGGCACCCCCTACCTCCCGGAGGACTGTTATGACAATGGCACAGACAGCGACTATGTGTCCCACATGGACGGATCTGTGATCTCACGCAGAGAGTGGTATGTTTGAGCAAAGAAGCTAAACGAAAAAACAGACAAGTGACTGACTGAGAATAATTTAACAAGTGGCAAATATCATTAAAGGTTGTGTCATTTCAGTTAAAGGATGAACAAAACTTCTCAGCTCAGTTTCACAATGAGCTCTTTGAGCCATACAGCTCTGCCTTGATTGTAACCACTTAACCTTAAGGACATGTTTGTGGATTGTATTACACTATTGTAGCATTTCAAGGAGCTACAAATACGCTGGATGGCCTCAGTGATATAATTTGTGTAGGCTTAAAAGGCTTTGGCATACATTGAAGTTTCAACTGGTGTGAATGAGGTTTTGTATACTGCTTGTTTGTGTTTGCACCTGTCTTTTAACAGGTCACCGGTCAGGTGTTCAGACTCTTATTATTGAAGTATTTATATCCCTGACTGACTGAGCTTTGCTCCCGGAAAACCTCACAACTTCTGTGGCATTTTCTTGTTGCTTACAGCCTTTTCATACAGGTGAGATGTTTATCATGGCTGCAGCAGTATATAAAGAAAATAATATTGCATGAGGTTTTTTTTTTATATACAAAATGTATCATCAAGTTAAAGGGAAAGTCACACAATTAAAAGGGAGAATTACACAGACTTACTGAGGGAATGAAAGGTGACTGAATACTAAAGCAGTGCATTACAAAAGACACAGCCCTTTGTAAATTTTATAGAGCTGTTTAGATGATCTTCTGTAAATCATATATGAAAGAGCAACCTTGTAGCCTGGCAATACCGAAAGAGGTCACTCTCTGTAGAAGTACTTTTACTTTCAGCTTAACCAAACACACTCATGATGTTGAACTGCAACCGTGATTTGATTTCATGCTGCATGTGGTGCAAGTAGTTTTCCACACAGCAGCAGGACAAAGTAAATTCGAGTCAGCTTACTGAGGAGTTGGAGCAGTCAGCGCTAACTTCTGAGACAAACATTTCTCATAGTAAGAGCCAATCTGTTCCACCAAATGAAATCAGCAGCGAATGGAGGCTCGGTTTTTATCGGCAGTAACTTAATGCAGCTCTGACGCAAGTAAAACCATAAACAGTAGCTAATGATGTCACTTTGGATGCGTCGCTTTTTTGTGAAACCCCTTGTGTTTAGGTAGTGGAGCTGGTGGAGTCTGCCACCACCAAAGACAACTGTGACACAGAGAGATCATTACCAAATCAAAAGTAGAGTTTAACTTCATGAGAATCTTCTGGGCTATAACTTTAGTCAAATGCGCTAATATCAGTATTGAAATGTCTTAATGCAGCCACTTTCTTGCAATGAAAAAGCACAACTCTTTTTACATTTGTCAGCAAACATCAAAGGAAGCTAGCAGGGCCTTGGCCTCCTCTACTTACACATGATAACAGGCTGTATCTGTCTTTGCCATTTTCCCTCCTGCTTATCCTCAGATTTCTGTCTGCAAGACTAACACCAATTGGCCATTATAGTTTAAGGTTTTTTTTTTTTTTATTTTATTTAAACAGAGGATCAAAGCAATGCGTTATAAATACCAGATGTGACTACAACAGCTGTCATCATCTGACATTATGTGGCTCCATAAACCACCGACAGTTTCACTGCTCCCGCTCAACAATCCAGTCATGACTCCTGATGGTAAATAAGCAAAACACTTTAAACAGAAAAGGAGTAAAAATAAACAGATCCTTCAGCTTTAGTTTGTATGTGTCTGAAGTGTGATTATTCAGATACCTTGGAAACATTTCAAGTGTCTGACATCACTTGCTGATCATGGAACAAGCTATAATGTTGGGGTTTGGCTCCTCAGCAGCTCCTCTGTGGATATATAGCAATTGTGGAAAGTAGAAACCTAATCCATAAGTAAAAAAGAGAAAGAACCATCAACATTACAGCTGTCTTGGTAACAGCTCCCCCAAGGGTTTCTATATTTTTTTTCTTTTCCTGCAAACAACAAACCCACTGACATTAAGTTGAAACAAAAGAGTTGACATCATCAGTGATCTCATCTCTCACTGCTTGATTTGACCTTACACTTTTCCACTTAATTCTTTTTTTTTTTCTTCTCCTCTTTTTTGTTTCCTCAGGAATGATACATGGATCAAAGTGGCCTTTCTAGAGCCTCACATTAAAGGGAAACATACCCCCTCTTGGAAAAATCCCTATTTAGCCAATCAGGGTGTTGTAGAAAAAGAAACCATATATGTGTATCACAGTGAGATCCTGCCTGGGGGGTGATACTTTAATAACTCATTCTCTCTTATTGGGGTTTTCTAGATTGTGGGTGCAAATTTCCTCTCTCATTCGCTCTTTTTTTTTTTTTTTTTTTTTTTTTTTTTCTTTAACCCCTCTGGACCCATGTCAGGGCTTCAATCCAACGTTCAGATGTCTGAGAATAAACCACTTTAATCTCTTCAGCTTGCTCTCACTCTCATCGCACACACACGCACTGGGCCACCACACATATGCCACATCCAAAGAGCAGCCTCACCTCAAACCCCGAGCTTTTTAATTAAATTTCTTTTTTTTTTTTTTTAAATCATCGCACTTGGCAATGAAAGTGCTTGAGCTCAGCGATACAGTAAATAGCACATCCATGTATGCATGCACACTCTTCTTATTTTCCAAGGGCTGATTCATAGCTGTCAAATAGTTTCTTATTTGCTAAAGTCGCCTCAAGCAAACTGCTGTCTGATCTTTTCGTCAGCTTCTGCCTCATCTCGAAAGACTGTTTGATGAAAACTAAATTAGCTGTAGCGATGGATGTTCTTTTCTTTTGTATCCTTTTGGATCAGGCTCTGATCTCAATTAGTTACATGTAAATTAAGTTATGCACCTCTTGCTATGCTCACTGTTTCTCATCACTTACGTTTATAAACATGTACATAGTGCTAATAAGTTAGTTTAGGGTTAGCTGTTCTCTCAGTTTGATTTATATGTTTTTCTGTACAGTTTGTTCTGGACTCCCCTACTGAATATTTGGTGCCTTAGAAGGGCTAAGCAGTGCACAGAAACTTTAAAAGAAGACAAAGATGATATCATTTAAGAGGAGGGCCCACTGGTCCTTTCTTCTATCTTGATATTTAAGATTTGCTCTTTTCAAAACAGCGAAATGGACAAAAGGTTAATCGTCATGCCTTATATACTTTAAAAGGACACATGTAACAAGTTGGTTACTGAGAAAATTGTTAAGTATAGTTTCACTGGGAATTGAGGCAAGCCAGATTGATAGAAAATATTATTGTGTTGTAAATATGCTGGCTGTTTTGTTTTTATTATTATTATTATTATTATTATTATGAGATCTGTAATTTTCACAGAGTATTAGTTTATCTTATGAGCGTCCAAGGGCGATCCTGTTTTCACTGCTTTTTTATTTTATTCTTATTTCTTTTTATTTTATTTTTTATTTTTTATTTTTTATTTTTTTTTTCAATTTGTTTGTGAGAGTTTCTGACCAATTATTTGTATGTTGTATCTGGATGATTGATGTCTCACAGGAATCAAAGATGAAAGTGCAGTAGATTGTATTTTGTTCCTTGGTTTGCAATAAAAGACCATCATTATTGCATTCAAATGTGTCCTGGGATTCTGCTTTCAGAGCGGAGGAGTGGGGCTTTCCCTTCCATTATATAGCTTATGCATTGTACTTTTGTTAATAAATAACCAAATAACAAATTCAAGCATGCAGCATCTGTGGGACGGGACGGGGCTCCACCTCGCAACTTCCAGAACTTAAAGGTTCAGCTACTGATGTCTCGATACCAGAAACACACAGCTCACCTTCAGAGGTCCACAGGAGTCCAGACCTCGCTGGGTCAGGACCACGAACCTACACGCCATTATACAGGTGCTTGTGTGAACAAATGAACAAGTGACCCTTGAGGTGAGATGAGTGGGAACAAATGTTGCTTTAGTCAGAATAACAGCAGCTGGACTTCAGCAGTGAAATGATTAGTCGATTAATAGAAGTCCACTTATTAGTTTTCTTCCAGACCTTTCAGCCACATCTCATGGTTATGATCACTGTTCAACAGCTCATCTGACCAAACTTCCTTACTTAGGTCATTCAATGAGAACTCAGCACAAAGCCACAGGATGTGGCTGGAAACGCTGGAAAAGCTTTTTTATACACAGATACATGCAGCATTTGTCCCGTGCGTGACTTTTTACATATGGAGGATATTTTTTCTTTAACTTTCACTCAGATTTTTTCTGGTTTATTCTGGTTGAATCCTTGATTACGTTAAGTCTATGGCCTCCTTTACACTAACCTCCAGGAGGCTTATTGCCCTGATTTGTAGTGCCTGTCACAGCCAGATGGCAGCCATATTTCATCTGCCTGTTGATCTTTATGAGTTGAAATAAAAACATCAGAGTTATGAGTTTGAGGTTTTTGCGTTCTGTGTTTGATGTCAGTTTTTATTCACCAGTATGAATTTTTGTCAGACTCTGATTTCTGTGTTCAGGGAGGATCTTTTGGATGCTCATTCATTAGGAATGGATGGGACACATTTTAACTCAAGGGGTGGGAATATTTTTGCGCAGCCAGTTTATGTCCTCCACCTCAGGGTTCTGCTAACAAACCCAAATAAATAGAAAACTCATATCAGAAACTTCCATGTTCACTATTTTATTTATTCTTTTTTTTTTCTAGTAAATTAGAAAATACAACAAACTTGTCAATGCCTTTCTCTCACATCTGAGAATTGGCATTTTTTTTGATAAAAAAAAAAAGTGTGGATTTGAAACTCATTGTGTTCTCAGTCACCTGAACGCTCGAGTGTGAGCCCTTTTTGACATTTATGGACCAAACTAAGTTAGTTTTTGTGATGCAGCAGTGTGGCATCCGTCTCTTTTTAGAAAGAGAAGCTACACAGACGAACAAACTGTTTGTCCTCCACATGAAGTAAGGAAGTTATTTAGGCCGCTGACCATCAGTCTCTGTCACCTTCAGCCTCTTCCACTGTTCACACCTGTGATAGGAACTAACTGACCCCTTTCACATGACTCTCCATCCTGTCCAACTCAGCACCCTCTTCATCACCGGCTCACGGGGCGAAGCCATCAGGGCTGTCGGGGGTTCTTGTCACACCTGCGTTGACTGGAAGGTAACTGACCACCCACGGCTCCCTCCTGTCATCCATCTGTCCTCAGATAATAAGATGTGTCTGCTTCAATATTGTCAACTTCTCGAAGTGAAATCATGCCCTCGAAACATTTACAGAGGAATTTTCAGTGGCATCCCTAATCCAGGCCCTCCCGCTCTAAGTGCCCGAGTTTAATTCCGAGCCTTAACCCGGCTTCAGAGGTGCCACAAACACTATCAATATGTGTTGTTTAGCAAGGGGACAACCGTCCCCTCTGGTCCAGATTAGAGGCAGGAGGAGAAACCAGATACTTAATCCTCTGTGGTATGTTGACCAGAAATCTCTCTTCTTGGACCTCACTTTCATCACCTCTGCATCCACGTCCTCCTGGCCCAAAAGCACTCACTCTATTATCATGGCGCTGCCTGACTGGGAT
This sequence comes from Echeneis naucrates, assembly GCF_900963305.1. Lineage (NCBI taxonomy): Eukaryota > Metazoa > Chordata > Actinopteri > Carangiformes > Echeneidae > Echeneis > Echeneis naucrates. Next base: position 8,822,347 of record NC_042523.1, on the reverse strand, counting down.
AACCTCAACCTAATCCATCACTGCTACCATCTGCGTGTTTGTGCAGGCACTATGGGTAAATAATGCTGTGTTGGTGGGCTTGGGTTACCGCTCCATTTTCCTTTCTTAAGGTTTTGGCAGACGGCTGCAAGGGGCATTTTTTCACACTTAATGAATCCGTCAGCAAATGTGTTTTGTTTTGTTACCTCGTAAAACAGCAACAGCTCCTTTCTACATTCTTCAAAGACCCCACCCAAAGAAGTTAACATCAAGATGTGCCTCAGCGTCAAGCTTTAACCTTTACAGGGTATTCTTGTAAAAATGCCTGTGCCAGTGTATCAGCAGGCCGTGTTGTAATGATTTATTAATTCAGACTGGGGGGGAAAAAAAAGAATAGAGAGGCAGCCACTTCTGTTTGGCGCCCCTAAACCTCCCACTCCTCTCTAAAAACACTGATTGTTAGCTAATGAACACGACGGCAGCACCAGGGCGCTCACATCAAAGTCCACAGTGGACTGAGCTGAACAGACAAATTGTTTGAGCTCACGGGTTTGGAAATAATGAAATGCTGCAGAGGGTGGGAGAGTGCGGCGCAGTTACAACAAAAATGTTGTCACATGGCCTGCGGTCTCGCAGGCCCTCTTGGTGTGAAGTGTGTGAGGCTTCAGGGCAGTAGCCACCTGTGGCCCGACCGGTGAGAAAAAGCCTGAGGTCGCTTTTAGTCATCCTGATGAGAAACACGTGATTTATTTCATCCTCCTCTTTTTGAGACTAAAACTTTGCTCTATAAAACATTGCCTTTTAGTTGCTGCTGTAATTGCTATCCTTATGTTAACAACAGATCAATGAATTCTAGTTCATCACCCACAGAATTATTACCAGACTTTGAAGCCTGTTGGGTTTTTTGTGTGACTCAGCTCATCATTTTGCTTTCCTGCTACCTCGTTGTTTAAAAAAAAAAACTTCCTAAAGGACTGTCCATCCACTTCTTTGGTGGTGACAATGAAGCATTCAACAGCTTATGGAGTCTATTTTTTCCCCTCAGTTGTTGGCATGGTGGAGAAGCGGTGAGCTCTGTCACCTCAGAGCAAGAATGTTCTCTGTTCGAACCCCATAAAGGGATTCTGTGTGCAGTCTGCATATTCTCCTTGTTTCCACATGAGTTCCTTCCATGTTTGTCATCACCCAGTGTTAGCGGGGGTTGGCTCCAGCCCCCCCTGCCTTCCCTGAAGACATTGCGGTATAGATAATGGATGGATGGACGGTGGAGACCAAAGTAGAGCTAAAAGTAGAGATAATAATGCCCTTAAATTTCCCTGGTTGTCAGCAAATGGATGATTGATATGTGGCTCTCACTGTGTAAATAAGCAACTGCAAACAAGTTCTTCATCCAACTTAAATGTGATTATACGTGAACTTGTTTCTGTTGCCCCCGTGTGCTCACAAAGATACTGCAGGTGAACGGATTTATTGCCTTTTTAAAAACAGCATTTACACATCTACAATTACACAAAGACAGCTGAGTAACTCCACCTGCTTGTGTGGTACCATCAGACAGCTGCAACAGGGACCTTGGCCTGAGAGTTTTTTTTATATATATAGAGTTTGGAGGCAGCTGAGAAGAACTAACGAGCCACATTTCTATGTTTGTTTAGGTTTACAATTTTTTATTTTATCTTGTTGATCCTTTTTTTGTTGTTTTTGTTTTGTTTTTGTTTGAAAAAAATCCAAAAGCAAATCAAAAAAAAAAAAAAAGTAAATAAATGTCATGACACAACTAGCAATCTACTTAAAATAACTTTAAACAATGAAAACAAAAACAAAAAAAAGAAAAAAGTTTCATAAGAAACATTGCAGCATACAGATGGAAAAAGCTTGTGGCGTCTGGTCTGGTGTGTTTGTAGACTTCTACTGTTTCACTCGGTCTCTTGTGACTGACAAGCCACAAGTGTGGGTTTTCATTGTGATGTACAACTGAGCTTTAAACTGATGCAGTACGACACCAACCTGACTGTCTCACATGTATGGAGTCTCTACTTTGTGCTGCCATGAAGATCTTTGAATCCAAAAATTTTGCTGACCAAAAAAAAGGGGGGGACAGGCAACACCCCATATTCAGATACTCTCCTACATGTATCACAATTAAACAGTCTATGTGAGTATAAATAGATCTGCCTCTGACAAAGAAAAGAGGCTGGGCACCGTGACAGGCCCCTTTTGTGGAGCGACTCCCCTGAGACTGCGAGCGAAGACAATGAAGGTTTTCATCAATGAACCACATTGTTACTCCGGATTGCACTGAGGACCATTCACAGATCAGATTCTGTGTGCCGTTCCCAGCTCGCTCTGCCGTGATGGAAAAGCTTGAAGCGCTGGTAGCCCGCGTTTCTGTCCGCTGACTAAGAAAGTTTTCCAGAGACAGTTTAAAGAAAAGCACTGAGAGCAGCATATCTTATTGCACGATATGAAATGAAACTGGGATGATCGAGTGGTTTTCTGTGGGACCTAATAAATAAGGTATAAACATAACGATAGGATTGTCTGGGTGGTAAGAAAATACCAGAGGATCATTTTTTCCTTTTGGCAGATTGACCATCTCTGCCCCCCCCTTCCCGTTCTAAGAGACTCCTTCAAAGACAGAATGATGAACATGTTAGAGTCCAAAGGGCAGAGAGCTGCACAGTCTTACATATTTGGCTCTGGGTTTTTCTTATGGATCAGTCTCTAATTGTGCTCATGGCATGACACAGGATCAGAATGGGTGGGCATCCAACTCACTGGGCCGTGACAGGGGAGACCCCCACATCCCTCTGCATTGTTCTGCAGTGCTGAAGCAGATATAATCTTCAGTGAGATTTAATCCCCGCAATACAATGCAATGTTCCCAGGGAAATATCCATCGGGCAAACACAAGGGAAACAACATCACGCAGCTGAAGGGAAGACACAGCTCTGACTGGACGGGGCCTGTTTGGTTACAGTGTGTTGTGTGTTGGGAAAATCTGGGGTGTGTTTCATAAAACTAACAGTCTACAGACATGGCAGCCGCTCTGCGTGACTACTGGGCCCAGCTGTGTCATTAAATATTAGCATGCTAAGTCGCTAAAGCACAATGAGAAACATGGCAAAGGTCACGTCTGCCTAGCGTTAGCATGATAGCACCGTTGTAATCACTGACACAGCTATCAGGCGTGATGTTCAACATGTTATTCACCTTATGTTAGCCAGTTAGCAGGCTAGCATTAGATAATTGGACAAATACCGCTTGATGAAATGTCAAGAGCAATGAGCTGTAACACATTTCTGGAAAAACAAAACACAATTTTGTGCTTAAATTAGTTAGCTCTGGTATTCGAATAAAAATAGAACTTAACTGAACTGAACTTAGCATAACGGTGACACAACAAGAAAACTCATAATGTTACATTTTAAGGAAATTTCACAGCGAAACTGTCTGTTGGAAGCAGTGTTGGAGAGAGAAAAAATCCATCCAAGATTAATCAATCAATTCAGTAGATTTTGAAGTTAGAGGAGAACTTTGGGGATAATTCAAGATGTTAGGGTCCATCCTCTGGGGACTATGAATGTCTTTCCACAAGTTCTTGGCAATTTATCAAACGGTCGTTGGACTTTTTCAGTCTGAAACAAAGTGGGGGACTGATGGACAGCCCTAGTGCTGCGTCTGTCCATCTGTTGTTATTTTTAGTAGATAAGCTGTTTCCTTCACCTGCCGGCATCTATCAGTCTGTGACTTCGACAAGGCCAAAGAAGTGGCACGTAATCTGCCACTCCCTCTGCATACTTCGCGGGGACAGTTGGACCCCGGCGGTGAGGATGCAGTCTGACAGCCGGCTCGGTCTTCCCTTCTCCCTTCTTCCACCACCAGCTGCATGCATTTGTGCACGTGACAGTGTTCGTCATGTGACTGCCGTCCGCCTCGGTGTCAGAGCTCAGCAGCCAGCAGACCACCACTGGAGGTGGTTGTTGTTCGTTCCAGAGTGGCCACAGAAGATTAAGCAAGCTCAGTTTATTCCACAGCCGTCAACTAGTTCATGTTGTAACGTTTTATCGTCCGTTGAGCTCTGATCAGTGGGTCCGGCCTTCCTCTGCAGTCTTATACTGTATCTAACAGGGAGACCTCTCCTGGTGGGCTCAGCTGTTCGGCTGAATGATGGATAAATCATTTGGGCTTGTGCTTCCAGTCCAGACATGTGCTTTTTTTTCTTACAACATCAACGCAAGCTTAACATATCAGATTTATAACCCTGATTTACCGCAGAGGCAGGCAGCATTCATATATCTAAAGCAGATACAGGCCCACATCACCATGAGGCCTGCCCGATTTAACGACTCATATTTGCACATCTTATTTTTGAATTAAGTGTTACATACACCTGTATATAAAATGTAAGAAGTCAACAAGAATACACATAAATAAATTGATAGACTGATAGAAAAGATCATGTTAAGTTTCCAAAATGTCTCTCTCGACTTTTAATCTTGTGTAATATTTCAACATTTCCTTTCACATAACTTACTGCATTACAACATTTTTCCATTTAACATATGTTTTTGCACTCGGATAATGTTCGACAGTAGGGTCTGATCCCTGGTAAGTTCATCTTGCTTCATATAAAGTTACAACAACCTGATACGTTCACGTGGCACGGGGTAGAACATGGGGGTGTCAGTAGGAACCCACATCTTCTGTTTTGCACCTGAGGCCTCCGGAGGGTTAATCCGGCATTAAGCCTGTTGATGTACTGGCTCAAGTATGTAATTATTTTTTTTATATTTTGAAACAACAGTACATTTAACTAAATTTGTCCATGTGCACACATTATCTTTTACACCTTACTCATATTATATACATCCAATGAAATAGAAAAAACTAACACACTTAATAAAAATCTGTGTGTTTAAAAGAAGCCCATCACTGTCAAAAATGTGTCTAGAATTATAGCACTTACATATATAGAGCTCTCTCTCGTCATCCTGGACTTGTTGTGTCGTTTGCCTCTATTGTCTCTCAGTTCATCATTGACTGCTTGACTCTCTAATCATCTGAGCTCGCCTTTAAATGCAAGCACTTTGGACTTCATTAAATACAACCATGATCATATAAAGGAGCATAGATGGCAAAAGCAAATGGAGACAAAAGGAGGAGAGGATCTCCATTGTTCCACCATAACACGGGCGTGCGTTTCAGGAGAGGCGAGGATGAGGTGAAGCACAACTCGTGTCAAATCGAATAAATTACTCAAAACAGGGAGGAATGGGGGGCAGCGGGACGCCCATTTAGGAGCTTTTAAAGTAGAACAGCGTGAAGTCTTAATTACTGAGACTTAACACTGGTCAGGAGTTGGAGGCTGTTGCCCCCGCAGCTTCAGAGGAAGGAGAAAAGGCCCAATCTGAAGACAAAAACAGAACATTTCCGTGCTCTCTGCCAGCGGGAGGGAAAATAAAGGTTGATTGATTCTAATGTCGGGATTGTTAGATAAACGCAGCCAAGGCCTCATTCTGATTTTAAGTTGGTGTCAAGATGATTTAGATTTCCAGCAAATTAAGCATTTTTTCCACCTCTTAGCCCTTCTGTCAGATGGAGGCTTCATGCACACTCAGGTTTATTGGCAGTAATGATCCCAGGTTGCTTCCCACTCACCAACCACATGCTAGGGGTCGGTTACTTGGAGAAAGAGCAGAGGTGCTGTTAGTGTGAGTCTCTTCAGTGAAATACTGCGTTGGTGTGGATGAGAATGGGGATTTGGATCCTGACCTTTGACCTCTACTGCGATGTTGGTGGAGGATTTGGACAGAATCACATTTTATAATAGCAAACAAACAAAACTTTCAGACAAAATGCAACATTTATATTGAAAAATCCAAAGTCCTACTGTGTATGTACAACCAAGATTCACCGATGTTGGAAGTTTTTGTAACAAATGTTTGTTTCAGTGCAGACAATACTTTTACCTCTGCAGCTGGTGCCAGTCTAAATAAAGCCTATATTAAAATAAAGAGAAAAAAACAAGTACATAACCCTAAGAATCACATGTGGTCCAAAATGTATGTAGCATGCCAGTAAGTACAAAATACAATATTGGGATCTATTGTTAAAGGTTCTATCATTTTATTATTGGCTTTGCTAAGGTTGTTTACAAACGATTACCTGGATATGTGTGAACTGGTGTTTCACAAATAATGCCGTAATGTCTTCTCTCTTTTGAGTCTCTTCTTTGGTAAATGAATCAGCTTTGTTCTCCGGGGCTGCTCAGACCCTTTTAAACTTATGCCAAAATCATTTCAATTCATCTTCTGCACTGAATATGATAAGAAAGTGAAAACAAAGCAGTTTTTTTTTTTTTTTTAAAGCTCTGGTGGCTCCCATTTCTCTCCATCACAATGTAAAGGACTCTGAATTCTTTCCAAATACAGTGAAGGTAATGGATCAGGAGATTCCATTAACGTTAAATAAATAAACATTTGCTTTTGTTTTCCATTTCTATTATTTAATTGTACTCATTATCACAGTAGCTCTACAGGAACTACTTCATTGTACACTCCACAGCTCCACTTTATTCTTCGCAGTCCATGATGTTTTCTTTCCTAATTGGCTGGATATCTGAGCGTCTCCTGTGGAGATATCAGAACAAATGTCAGGCGGCATTCTTTTGGCAGAGGTGCATGCTTGTTCTTGTATAAAACCCTCCGCAGGCTGTGTTACCTTCAGAGGTCACACGTTGGCCCTTCAGCAGCCACAAGGATCAGGGGTCTGGTAGCCCTGACAATATGCTTTCATTTCAGCCAGCAAGTAATCCCACAATGCAATAAAACTGTCTGGCCCCCGTGTCTGGCTCCAGTCAGACCAACTAACTCACAAAAATGCCCCAACTTCCCCCGACCTAATATTATTAAGTGGAATGTAAATTTCAAAATAGAAATTTGGTGCCTTTTTCTCTCCCAAAGCTTGAGCAGTTGGCCCAGAGAGAGTCAGTAATCATACACAGAGAAAGTCATATGTGTTATAATGAAGGAGTCCATCTTGACCAGAGCAAGACTCCAACCGGACAGAGGTCAGGGCAGTCTGCTCAGGCTGTGTTTGCCTTGGCAAGAGTTGCAGCTTTACACAGAAAGTGTGGCTCTGGGTTGAGACATTATCTCACCATTGGTATTTGTCTACAAAACAAACAAATGACCCCTGCTAACTCTTCCACTCTGTTTTGTAAAGGTGAATACCAGCTCGAGTGGATAATAATTACTGAGAGAAAATTCTTACATTTTGGAGAAACCTCCAGGTACTTGATCATCAAAAATGATCATTCATCTGAAGTTTAATTCTGGTCCCCTGGAGGTGGGCACTCAGGAACAGTAAATAATTCATCTGTATTCACAAACCTCAACCTGATTCCTATTTGAATCTGTGCATCCGAGAGTCTCAAAACTCAGAGCTGCCGTGAACTACGGATGGTTTTGTTTTCCTTAATAAAGATAAATTCCATACACAATACCCTGATGTATTAACTTAACCCTGATGTATTAACTTTACCTCCTGAATGTGACATTAATATGAACATGACATGAACAAAATCTAATTATAAGCAAAAACAGAGAGTGTTGTGAACTAACCGGAAGGTGCAATGTTGTAAGCTAACGCAGTTCACCTTCAGTCAGAGGTGGTCTAATAGTTTGATAATGTAACTGAGGAGATATAAGGTTTTAGTTTGTGAGGGGAAGAAATGACAGACTAGTCCTTTCTACCTGAGCAGGAAGAGGGGGAGGTGGTCAATCAAGGCTCAGCTGTAAGCTAGGAGGGGGAAAATGAACAGAGGCCTCAGAGCACCTGTGTGACGAGTGTGAGTGAGGAGGAGCTGTTCTATCCAGATTTTGCTAAAAAAATAAATAAGAAAAACAAGAAAGAACAAATGAAGTAAACCAAGTGACAAGTTGAAAGTGGGGAATCAGGGGAGAATATAATGAGCTGTGTGGGATCGCTGGTTTCCTGAAGCTCTGTTGGACCTGCTGATGTGGCTGCCGTGTTACTTTCCTCAACTCCTCTCATCTCTTGCATCAAGTCGACAGCAGCTAAGTTCTGGTTTCATGCATTTCCTCCACTCCCCGTAGCCCTTACCCCTCCCAGCCATTCAAACCCTGCAGCTTCATGCTGCCATTAGTGCTGTTTTCTAATTTCTAAATTAAAGTTTACAGTCCTTGATTTTTGTTTTGTAACACATATTCTCCTTCTGTATTCAAGGTTATTGGCTTTCCGGGTGTGAAATTTAAAGGTTTCATTTTACTGTCAGGTTAAATCATATTTATATCTTCCCTGTCTACAGTAGTTTTGTTGCTTCTACAAAAAAAACCTACACTACACGTTACTATAATTGCGTTGTCCATTACGTTTGTCTTCGGTGAAATGTAAAAAGTGAAAAATGGGAACATTTAAAATAGTTACATTCTCTTATTAAGAGAGCACGTGGATGGAAAATCTCACAATTTTGTTAGTTAAACAATAAGCAAAACGTTTTCTTTCTTTTTTCCCACCGCAGAAATGTACAAATATTTGCTTATCAATTAAAATCGACTTCACAGTAAACATGGCAAGACTTTGTGCTTGTCATTAGCTTTTAGCCATTAAAGGAATCAATTAGCTTCTGATCAGTGTGTCCAGACAGTTAGGATTTATGTCCTCCGGCTGCATGCAGCCTTTAAAATTGCGGTTAAGAGGATGTCGGACTGATCCTTGACAAATGCCTCTCACACCCACTGGGCATCACCAGCAGCATAATCACTTAACATTATAGCAAATGCTGAGTCAGTGCAGGTAAGATGAAGGTCAGGCTGCGTGTTACTGGCAGAGGCGGTGGGAGCAGTCTCTGAGGACAGAGAGGACACCTCCTGGCTGGGAAGGCTTGTTTGCTGATAATGCTTGTTTTTTTTTTTTGTTTTTTTTTATGTCAAAGAGTTTTCATTGTATTACAATTAAGTTGAAACTTGTGTTAGGGAGAGCACAGTGTTCTGCAGGAATGCACTGGTGGAGCAGTCACTGGGATCTCTGAGGGCACCCGTGTACCTACCAAACAAAAGCGTTGCCACCAACAGTGCACCTACAGGGGACATTTTACTGATGCGTCTGAAGTCACAGTGAAATTATGTCTCTGCCATAAGAGTGAACCTGCACATATCTGAGCGTTAGATGGTTGGACCCAGCACTGCTTCTGCAACCCGGTGAAGGGATTTTCATGATCTTTTTTTTTTTTTTTTTTTTTTTAATACAATATTCCTCAGCATCTTACTGCCTAACATGTCACCACCTCATGGCACTAGAAGGTTCCTCAAGCAAAATTTGTTGATCTTCATGAAAACGTTTCTGTTTTGTAACCCTTTGCATCTGACTCTTCCTTCCTGGAGCCTTTACTCTCAGTGTCACTGCAAGTCCTGAGGCCAAGACCTGCAGAGTAACCCTCTATTTCCCTGACACTCACCCACAGAGTGCTATATTAGGAACAACTGCGCCCGCCTGTTTGTATTCAGCACTGTGGACAGAACAGTTTGCTAATGGCAGAGGTCAGAGAAGAAAGGTCAGACTGGAAAAGCTACAGTCAGTCATATAATCACTCAGGATGCCGGACAAGATGTTGAACCTCGAGGTGGACATGTTATAACAATACCACATCAGGATCCGCCCCTGTCAGTCAGCAACAGAGATCTGAGGCTCCAGTTCACCGAGACTGGACAGCTGAAGACTGGTTTGATGAATCTGGGTTTCTGCTTAGCATGAATTCATTCTCTACTACACCACTTCCACTACATGGAAGCTGCCAACAACTAAAATAACCACTCAGGCTCAGAGCATATGAACTGTCTTCCACCAGCACAGGATGTTAGAGGGTTTCTTGGAGGATTTGAAACTGTAGGTCCAACACTAACCCCCGTGGAGATTTTCAGGCAGCTTGGAGCCCCTCCTCTGTTCATTTGGTAATTCCTAATGTGATGTGTCTTATAGTGCCTTCTTTCTTTAACTGGAAAACATTTTTTTCTTACTCTTCTTTTGGCAGATTAAATCTGTTTGATTCCTAATTTGCTCCTGTTGCGCTTGAGCTGGAAGAAGCGCCGATCATAAAAGAATCAAAAAAGGCACTGTGGATTCTGAGTCTCCACTAACTTTGAAATCCAACACCCAGAATAAGGATGGAAAAATGCTTAGAACAAATTCCCAACGCAATGGTGATTCCTCGTGCATTCAGTTGTGCATTTGGACAGCAAATCTTTGTAGCCTGTGGTTCAAATCAGAGACCTGCTTTGTGTATCTAGCACATCAAAACCAATCTTGCTGTTGTGACATTTATCGTGAGAACTCAGTCAGTTTCATGTTGCAGTTTGTTTCACAGCAGGCCATGTAGGAAGTAGAAGTGCTCTTATTATTAAAGGTGGCGTATAAAGTTGGAAGCTCTTTGTTTTTTACAACAATAATAACTTTTTGTTGTTAAAGAGGAAAGATATTGTGTGTCTTTTTTTTTTTTTTTTTCATTCACCTTCCGTCTGTTACACCTACTACACCTAACTTCATCCTCTTGGTTACCATTTCTGCCCATAGGTGGCAGCCATGAATTTTGTTTAGCTGAAATTCAAAACGCATCAGGCCCTTTTTGTCTTTTACATTTGTAACTCGAAACTCTAAAGAGGAATATGGAATGGCCTCATATCAACTATAAAACCAGGTCCAGCAGCCAAAATAAAGACTTCACATCGACTAATGGAAACCACAATCATGTCCATCGCAGCAGGCGTTTGTGTGTTTCCTGTCTCCTCGCTTCAACAGCTGTAAGGCAGAGGGATGAATGAAAGTAGCAGAGCAAAGAAGGTACATAAGGCATGATTCAGGTCTATAAAACTATATCGATTTCCTGCTCGCCTTCCTGCATAGTCCCTGCCTGGCGGGTGCCAGAGTAATTTGTCCCCTGGGTCTAAGGTTGCATGTGAATTTTCTGTTGTGTCAGCTGAGTTTAGTACACTGCATGCTTGAGAGGAGGTGAACGCTGATTATCCCACACGGCTTTAATTAAGAGCTTGCTGTCAACGAAAGCTCCATCTTTAACTCATTTAGCACCTTCTTCAGTTGGCATCATGGAGTCAATAGGCAATATTTCATCTTGCACAGAAGAATGTGTGCAATTTTGCGACAAACATCTGAAGCACATAAATCTCATGGAAATTCAAGGTTTTTTATTTAACTTTTTTGACTGTAGAAAGAACAAATACGGGTAAAATACGGCTTGTTTGTGTTTTTGTTATTTTAGCATCCTCTCTGACATGGGTCAGAACCAGTATTTATCCCGTCATTAAGCTGTTATTTGCAGAAAAAGTCGGTGAACCTGAAGAATCCCTAATATTTGGTGGATTCATAAATGATTTTGGTCTGCGGTTGATTCCTGCTCTGTTCTGTTGCTGTATTTTCTCTTTTGGGGCTGAAGACAAAGAAGAGTTCACTCAGCAGACACACCAGCTCTCAGTTTGCCCCAGACAGTGGCAGCAACAAACAATAACACAATGCTCACAGAGCAAATTTTCACTCACTGCCTACACATTAGAGTTTGCGAGCTCCTCCTATCTTCTGTTTGAGTTTTTGATTTGAATGAATATTTTCTATTTTATTTTTATTTTTGGAATGTTTTATGAATATATTTTTTTTCTGGCCACATGGCAGCAGTAGAAAAGGCTTTTGAAAGCCAATCTAGCGCATTATCACTTTATAATGTTGACACTGAATCACTGTGTTGCTTATCAACAGATGCAGTGGCACCGCATCTGTATTCATTTGTCATCCTGTTTCTGGCCATTAGCTCTGTTTGGTTTTGACAAACTTCTGAGGTTAACTTCTGAGATTAGTAAAATGCTCCAGTTCTAACTCAGACCAACTGTTTCGTTATTTCCTGTTTTATTTTGAATTTACCTTTCCCTGTGTGTCTGTTGGTGGTTTTGCTTCCTGCCATTCTTGTGTGTTCATGCTGTGTGGCCTGGGCTCCTTTATGCCCCTGCCTCCCTGGTCCAATCTAGAATCACCAGCATATGTCACCTCCTGAGAAGGCTTTTGCTTGAAAATTAATCAGCTTTCCTGAATGTGTCATCATGCCGCATTTGACCAAACAGGGCCTTAATCAAACCTCATTATGTTTACATTGCAGCCCAAACCCTGTGAGGCGACCGCTGATCAACCCTGTTTACATGGCCGCTGCTGGAAGTGGTTACTGAGGTGTGGCCTCTTACTTCTGAAACAGCATCGCGTTGCGGTTTGTGTATCACAACAAAATAAGTATACACAAGTCAAATGTTACTCCTTTAAACGGCTGTATGACAGCAAAATGACCTAAAATGTGGCCAAGAGAGGTTTTGATTTTGGTGAGTATGATGACATCTGCTTTTTGTTGTTTTTTTTTCTGACATAAAAGGCATCTTTTTCTTCGATGAGCCTCAGTAACTTTCCTCCTCCCCTGATGGGAGATATGCAGGTTAGATTAGCACAGACTCGCACGACCTGCTGGTTGAGGAGTGGTGAGGGGGGACAGGACGGGTGCCAGGAGCAGAGGGGGTGCACCGGCCCAGCAACCGGTGCACGAACCAGAACCATCTGCTGTCTATTTCACTTACATTCTCACTTGATGCCCTGCCAGCAGCTTGCTTTTTCACCCCTGGAATGAGGCTAATCCTCCCATCCACACGTGAGCCGCCAAAGCTTTGGGTTCATCTGGCAGAACAACGTGGTTACGCCTCTGGTTTTCCCTGAGAACACAAAGGACCATGCTTCCCTGAAACGTCTTTTAACGCAGTATCTTTTACTGCAAACCCTTCACGCTCAATCATCTTCTTACTGTAACGACCAGATTGGTCTCTCCACTCTTCTTGAGTGTGTTTGAGTAATTCCGGTCAACTAAATAACCATTAAGCACTCAGCATCATGGCCTCAGCTGCTGAAGTCCATAAATGGCTCATGACCTGAACATCAGATGCATCTTGCTCCTGATTCACACATCGTTTGAGTAGTTTCCTCAGACTAAATAATCATTAAGCACTCAAGATCCCAGCCTCAATTGTTAAAGCACATCAAGGAAGAAGAGGAGAGATGTTTAGACTCAGAGAAAGAAATGGCAAAGTTTTTTTCCCCACCATATTAAAATTCAATGCACTCACTCCAAAATCTTGCAGTTGAATTTGAACTTTTATTTCTAACCAGGTATCAGCGTGTTAAAAGAGCTTTCAGATGTGGATTTTCTGACGGTTGGAAATTGAAAGACCCGTGTGTACTACGAGTCGCACAACTCACCACAAAGTTCAAATAGAAAACAATGACTCATCAAGAATCATATCACTGTGTCTGCTGAATGAAATTTCAGGTTCTGGATAATGTACTTCAAAAGCATTAAACGTAATGTGACTTAAGAAAGTTTTAAACAGTCATGATGATTATGATTCATTATAGATGTATGATGCTTAAAAGGAGCTGATAAAATGCTCCAGCAACCATTGTGTGCTCTAAATAACCAGGCCAGGGTCACCCTTGAATGAAGTGTGTGGCTTTGCATGCACTGCAGAAGTTATGTATGTAAAATATTCTCCACTCCCGAAGACGGTGACTCTTAATCCGCTTTAAGGGTGTTCACACCTCATGGTGCTTAGCCTGCTGCTGCTGCTATTTTTTGTGGTTAGCATCTCCTCAGCACCAGGTTTTACATCACCGAAGAGGCTAGTTTTGCAGTACAAGTTTTACTTAGCTTAGCATCGAGACTGGAAACGGCCAGCTCGGCCCAGTATAGTCATCATACTAGATTTACTCATATGGCGAACACTTAATCAAAGCGACTCACTTGAGGATCAGTACAGAGACAGACCAGGTAAAGAAGTTCGCCAAAAGTGCATCCATGCTAGTTAGGCTTGTCGGGGTGTTAGAAGTGCAGTTTGCAAAGATGAATGCAGACCCATAAATTGCTGAATCCAGCATTATTTACTCAAATTGGGGAGGAGAATGTTCTCAGACAGAGTCAAGATACATGCACATCAATCTCAGTTTTTTCTGTCCTTGCATAAAACTTTTCAAGCAAAATTCATGTTGAAAAGGAAAGTTTGTGTAAAAAGCATTCTATTCCCGTGCTGTGGAGCATAACAACCTGCCTGTGCTTTAGTTTACTCTTATTTGTTATTCCCAAAGACAAACTACTGCCAACCACACTCTTTGGTCTTTTTGTCTTTGCGGACCACATGTTGTTACAGAGGTGAGTGGTTTTAGATTGTTCTGCAAGATATTGTTCAGCCAAGAAGGAGACTCATGCAACGGTACTGCGGTTTCTTGATCTCTTCTTTTTATTCATTTCTGTTGCGCGTGAATGCCAGCACTGTTTTGTAACTGACTGATAGTGGCATATCCATCAAGTGTTGTGACAGTCTGGAATCTGTTTGAGTCAGCGTGTGTGTGTGTGTGTGTGTGAGAGAGCGTGTGTGTGTGTGTGTGTGTGTGAGAGAGAGCGTGTGTGTGTGTGTGTGTGTGAGTGCTGGGAGATTTGGTGATAATTCAGCTGTGAATGACTAACAGCAGGAAGAGACGATGCAGCTGATCAGTGATTTTCCTCTTGTGAAAAAGTGATGATAAGGTTTCACGCAGTTAAATAGCTTAACACACAGCTCTTCAGATGGCTTTCATGGTGTTTTACTGCACGCACATTATTACTGGCTAGTCACCAGCTACCTTTTTCCAGCAATATTTCCATGTGTGTGTATAGCAAAAGTGGGGGAAGCACAGCGAAGGCAGCACAGTGAGAATTGATGCCAGTTGTACATCTGTGAAATGTATAAATACCTCGTCAGTGAAATGTTAACAATTAATTTAAAAGAAAAAAACCACAAACACGCACAACCTTTCTGACAGTTGCCCTACACAGGACTGAAATATTCCAGACTTCAGTTCCAAGTTCCAGTCCACCTCTGCCTGTCTTCAGGGAACAAGCACTCCAGGTAATTTAATTAGCAGGAAAAAAAAAGCCCTTCAGTTCACGTGTTCACGTGATTACACCAAGTTTTAAGAGATAGACTTGAGTCTGTGTCAAGGGTTTGCCCTCAAACTCAACTGCTGTGTGTAATTTGGCTAATAGACTGAACTGTGCTTTACCTTCCGGAGATATGATCATTTGGGGCCAACATCAAGTCCAGAGAGCGAGACTGGAAGTAAGAAGAGACTTAATGTTGTCTAGATCATCTCGACAAAGCCTCTCTCATCTGTGTGTCCAACTCAGAAGCTGATTTCTATGATTGGTAGATATAAATTCAAAATATCCCAACTTGCTTTTAATTCACCTACTATTTTTTTTTTTTTTTGTCTTTCTTTCAAATCAGTCTTTCAGGAGTTCAATTTCAAGAGAAATTTAACGAGAGACCAAAAGTTTGGCTTGATAAACACTCAGATATATTAATTAACTAAAAATAGATGAATGAGATATGCATTGAATAAGTAACTTCAAAGGATCAGACATCTGAATTTGATCCTGAACAGACAAAAAGTCGGCACTGAAAGTTTCTTATCATCCTTCATTGACTCTGTGATTAATGACCCAGAGTCTTCCACCTGAAATGATGTTGTATTTAAGAGCCGTAGTGTCTTTGGATACAGAGATATGATTCAGGGTTTTATGTTCCAAAATTTAATGGAGGTGAGTGGATGAAAAGGGGATTTAATTTATTTTAATGGATGTTTGTCCCCTGTAAGCCGTGGTGAAGATTGAATCTTCTTTTTGTTTGTGTGCTGTTCGTTAAATAGAGAACGAAAGAGGGTGAGATGATTCCATTCTTTGTTTTAAAAGCCACTTTCACAGGCTTCAAAATATCACACTACCAGTTTCCTATCAGACAGTTCAGAAAGCCGTTACAAACCACATGCCATCAAAATCTGTTGGCAGCAGTTTTTTTTTTAATGTCAGGTCATTTCATTCATTGTCATCTTCCTGTAGTGTGAATGACTCAACACTTCGACCTGCGCAGGAAATAAAAGACAGCGGATGCACATAAACTGCCCTGAAATGAGGTGCAAAGCAAATCTATCACAGCAGCTTAGTCACCCGCATCTGTTGCCCTTTTCTTTGCAAGTTGACAAACTGTGTTCACAGTAGTGTAGGTCTTTTTTGTGCAATTATTATCTGAACATCTGTGCAATAAGGTCATCACACAATAATTTTTTTTCTACTCATGGGCATTGTGCAATAGTTTTTCTGGGAACTTGGAGTGGGAGCTGATGTTGTGTGTTAACTGAGGTATGGTGATTGTATATGTATAGATCTCTGGGTTTGTTTACTGCAGTGTGATTGTCGCCTGTGTCGTTGTGTCTGAGGCTAATTTCTCCTAAGGGAGACAATAAAGACGTATCTTAGCTTATATACACTGAAAACAAAAATACGCATGCAAACACATCCTCAAAGTGAATTAGAGGAGCATTATGCCATAAAACGAGCAGAAATGAGTGACAGCCCTAAAGTACTGGGCAGGAGCAGGAGCGGCAGCACAGGCGGTCTCTCAGGGCCCCGGTAGGGATGAATGATGTACAGCTGCAGCATTTCCCAAGGTGCTCTGCTGTAGGAGGTGGCTGAGTAACTGAGCAGATACATCGCAAAAAACACACCCTCCGCAAATGGAAACTGTGCGACGCAAATCTATGTCTTTCATCTCTCGTGTCTATCAAAAAAGAGAAGTGGTTAAATGCACAAGTGTGTGTGTGTGTGTGTGTGTGTGTGTGTGTGTGTGTGTGTGTGTGTGTGTGCAAGACGCCTTGTGCATATTGCAGTTTGACTATAGGAGTAGCAGTGAATGCGCTTTGTGTGTGTATACACACATGTGCTTGTCAGCTGTATGGTGTGCACCTCTAACCATAAACCACATTCACACACACACTTTAAATACCTTTACACCCTACGCACAGCCAATTGATCCAACTCTATTTCACTCTGACACCATCATGGGATGCTCTGGGCTGTTGATTTTGGGTCTGGTCCTAAATGTTGCTCACTGCTTGGAAACTCCAGGTAAGTCTGCAGATTATAATCCATCTGTGACCATCAGCTGTTTATAAGGTTCTTTTATGGGCCCTTCAGCTCTTACTTAACTTGTGGCATTTACACTGGATAGTGCTGCCATGGTCTTCTTTTGCATTTGGTTATATATGCAAACAGGCAATAAAACAGGCCACTGTTGAATGCATCTTTAAATAGTCATCTATTTATTACTGATTGTGTAATGGTTTAGTTGCTCTGGCACCCACTTTGTTATAATTGATCATTGCAGAATGTGTCATCTGAAACCCCATGAGTTATTTTACAGTCTATTAAAGTTAATACACAGGGGTTGTTCAGGCTTTTTCTTGGTGTACAGGGAAATCCCTCTGCATTTTCTGCGATCCTGCAGTTTGAGTTTGGGTTCAATGTCTCAGCAGAGCATTGGTACTTCCAGCTGGAGATGTGTAAAAAATGGCTGCTTTCAGACTTGAAACTCTTATTTGTTTACCACATCAGACAGGTCTGCAAATGAAGTGTTGCTGTGTTTGTGCTTCATCGGACTAAGAAGCCCCCAAGGCTCAAGAAATACGATGCAGTGCATGACTGTTTTGTTTTTGTTTTTTTTCCCCACAGTTATTTATTTTTTATCTTTGAAGTGTGTCTTTTGCGTGCTTGGCTGGCATTTATTTCTGGCAATAACCTGCATGGGAAAATGAATTTTGAACCCACCAGGCACAACTGAACTGATATAGCAAAATGTATTTTTTCTTTTGGACTGCAGCAGTGGGCTGCATGTTCAATAGTTATCCATGCAGCAGTGCAGTCATTTTACTCACCACGCATGTAAACCTAAAAGTTCTTGTCTTCAACCGACTGATTGAGCAGACTGTGTCCTCAAATGCACTTTGATGAAGTCAGCGGAGGAAGCAGGCTGAGGAGGATTTGGTATGCACAGCGTCTTTTCTGAAAGTGCTAAAACCTGTCACCTGCTATTAAATGTACTTTACTCTGAAACCTTGACAAATCTTTGCTGATTTCTCAGCAGTGTGGAGGAAGGGTGTCACTGGTGTCTGGGTTTTCATCACATTAACATAACGGAGTCCTATTAAATATACACAGCTGGGACTGTGTCATTAAGTGTCATTGTGTGTTACAAAATCCAGCTCCTGCCTTTAGCTTCATGAGTATCAGAGGGTTTCTGTTCTACAACTTATTTTTCTTTTACAAACATCCTTTTCGTCTGAACAGGTATGATACAACTATTTTTTTTATTACAATTTCAATTTTTTTTTTTAAATGATCTGCCCTGAGTTTCAGACCAAACACAAATGAGACCATTCAGTTGATGTTCAGATGTGATATGAGCACACCAACATTTCTTCTTGAAAATCAAACCTCATGCTGAGCATTGAGCTTATGGCACCACTAACACGTCTTTAGATGTCTTGTCCTTAAATTGATTGGTCTTTGGCACTTTCCAATCATGATAAAATGACTGAGAACCTCATAATTCCTGACCCAGTTAGCCTGCCTCATACATCACACTTTGAAGAAACCAGAAAAGGACAACAGGTTGCTCAGAATCCTCTTTCATAGGCACAATAGACATCGATCAACCTGCTGTGTCACATTTTCCCACTCAAGACGTTTCTGTTTTGCATGTGTTTGTAATTTCTGGTGAACTTTTGACCTCTTACTCTGACTGAACACGGTATCATGCTGTCACAGGTCCTGGTGAGGAGCCAGCTCCTGTGATTGCAGAGAGTGTCACTGCAGTCCTGGGAGAAGTGACATACCTGAGGTGCAGGTATCTGGGCAACGCACCAGTGGAAAAAGCCGAGTGGAAACGCAAAATTAACTCAAAAACTAAATCCAAAGGGTTTGCTGGATTTCGAAACGGCCAGCTGTACAGAAGCGGTAACTTCTCAAAGCCAGACTCCGCCACCAACCTCACAGTCAGCATGTGGGTGTCCAGTGTTGATGTTGAGGGAGAATACATCTGTGAGTTTGAAACAGACACGGGGGAGTTTTCTGAAAACGCTTATGTCACTGTTGTGGGTAAGCCAATCCATTATTGTGTTATTTGTCTGAAAAATGAGTCTAACTGCTGCACCATAGGTTGAACTGGTTGAGATGATCCATCCTTTCCTGTCATTTCCTGACTGGATGATGTTTTTAATCCATTTGCTTGCAGCTCGTCCTGACATAGAGACCCACGTCAATGCAGAGACCATAAGTGGCATTCACTACCAGTCGGTGTTGTGCTCTGCTGTTGGCAGCAGGCCCATGGCTCAGATCAGCTGGCTGGTTAATGGGCGTCCTCCCTCTGGTGACAACTTCAAAGTGAGTGAGCGCAGCTCTGCCCATTCCAACAGCACGTCCACCCTCAGCAGCATCCTGCGCTTCCCCACCCACCTGCAGGATGAGGACAGCGTGGTGTGTGTGGTTAAGCATCCGACCCTCCCACATCCCACACTGATTGCAGTGAAGGTGGAAACCTATGGTATGCTCTGTGTGTGTGTGTGTGTGTGTGTGTGTGTGTCAGTGTTGTTGTGCACCTGTGTTTTTCCAGGAGGTGATATATTGTGTTGCGTCACCAGTCAGAGGTTTATAATCATGCATCATGACTCAGCACAAACTCAGAGGGAACAATAACTGTCTCCTGCTGATTTCCGACATCGGCCGTTGCTTCTCACCCGCTCCAAATACACAGTGACGGGTCATAAATCACAATGCACAGTGTAAAGCATTCATGTGGAAATACCGTCTTTCTGTGTTCTTCCTCCCGGAACAATATAATGCAGCAACAACTCAATAATTAATTACGGTCATAATAACAGTCATATGGTACCATATCAGAGTGCAGCATGCATTTTGATAATTTGCTTCAAATACAAAAAAAAAACAACATATGGCTGGAGATGAAAAACGTGTTTACGCATTTCAACTGCAACAAAGTTTGTGCTTGCCAAAACCAACAAGTAATCAGAGCAGCTATCACCAATACTCATCCGTACAAAGTGGAAAGGTGTAGATTGTTATCTGACTGCAGCCTCTCTCAGCTCTGTGGAGAAATTTAATGTCTTTCCATTTGTTGTTTTGGTTTGTTTGGCCCGCACCTTTCCTCTGGTTCAGTCTTATCAATGTTTTCAGCCGGAGCAGAGTCTTTGTGCTCAGCACCAAACAGCAGATAGACAAGATTAGCAAGTTAGTGGAGAGTAAGAGGAGACAAAATATCAGACTGGAACCCATCAGTGGACACAAACAAAAACACAACTCTGGATGGAGTAAATATGTCATTGTTGTATTTACATCTTCCACTGCCCTGGAGGAGTAAAAACACATTTTAAAAAAAGTAATTGGTCTAGTTGTTCACTTTTGTTTATGTTGCACATTTCATCCCCATGAGACGCGTTACACTTGTAACTTGAAGTCGTGAAATCTAACTAGGCTCATGGAAAAACTAACACGAAATACAGAAGTGGGCAGGAAACAGCTGGTAAAACACACACCACCATACACTACTTTGGTTTTAATATCACCTCGGTATTTCAGAAAATGACCCAGAAACATTCAAGTTTACATCCTCATGTAGTCTCTGGTTTTTAATAACACACATGAGAGGCTCAAACAAACGTTTTACCATTATACTTCTTGATGGGCCCATTTCAATGTGGACATCAAACTTTAATTGGTGTTGTCAAGCCACTGCGATTAGAGGGATAATATCAGCTGCACATACACACAAAAAAGTAATCATTTTTGAAAAGCTTTATTATCTGCTCTGTCTTGGAAGCAGTTCAGAAATTAAATTTTCCATCCCAAATTTTACTGTTATGTCTGTGTATTTAATGTTTTTTCCAAGGGCCTTTGCTTTAACACAAATGTCGGCATGGAAACAGTGTGTGTTCGGGTGGCAGGCTCCATAGAACCATACATTAGCAAAAGCCAGGCTCATTTGTCCACGATAGTCACTAAAAAAACTGCAGCTTTGGTCATTTTATATCCGCAGTGGTGACGTCCACACGCAACTCTAGGTGCTAATAGATAGAATATTTAAAGCCTGGGCTTTAACTCACTTTAACTGTGCAAACCCCTCCTTGGCACTGAGCTATTATGAGGTGTTTGTTCACTTCCTTTAGTCATTAGGGATGGCTGGTAATTGCGTTACGCCTGAACTTTTATGTATTTGATAATAGACTCTGATCTCTGCTGATTCCCGGGATCAAAGCCTGTGGTACTCTCAGCTTTGGCTGGACAGCAGCTGGTCCAGACATCTGCTCTCAGCTGCAGCCCAGCCAACAGATGGGACAGGTGATAAGCCTTAGTCAGCACTCTCCAAAACCTGAGCACAAGCCCCTCATGGCCTCTGTTTAGCTAACATCCAGCTCATCCGGCCCCAGCTTCCTATTTAACAAAAACACCCTGAGCCTTCGCCTGCTATCTGACTTTTTAATTTGCTGGAAAAAACATTAGACCTTTTGGAGGAATGATTCTTCTCGCCTTTCTTCCTGCTCTGCAGTGAGGCCAAATGTGACCGTAAAAGCAGAGATGGTACAACAAGGAGGAAATGACTTCTGGGTGGTCTCTTGCATTTCATCTGGGGGGAGACCCGAGACTGACATCTCCTTGGCCTTGAGCACGAATGAAGAGCTGCAGACAGAAAATAGCACAGACTCAGACATGTTCAGAGTCTCAGTCTCCCTTCCTGCAACAACATACGAGGGTTGTAATGTCACCTGCGTGTTCGCTCACCCCAAATTTAGCCAGAACGAGTCCAGAGTCCTGACACTGCCGTCTTTTCGTGAGTACTCTCACGTTTGAATGAACTCTGTGAGTGCTCATGAGGTAGATGTAAAAGAAAAAACAGATGTTCGTTTTCATCAACAGGTTTGTCTGGAGCCGAGTTGGACTCAGACCAGAGAGTCAGTGGCGACCTCCATGGCGCCAAATCTTTGGAGCTGCAGGAAGGACAGAGTGAAATCCTTATTGGCCTGAAGGTCATCGGGAATGTGCCACGTTACAATGTCACCTGCACAAAGTAAGAAATATTATTATTTACATTATGATTATACACATTTATCTACTGGGACTGTGTTTGAATGTGGAGAGGAAAGAAAGATGATGATGGGGAATCATTCCCACATTTAAAGTGTGCAACTATTTTTGTCATGGGCAACTCAAGATGGCAGCCAACAGCAGGCTGCTTAAAAAAACACACACACACACACACTGTTCGTGGCTGCGATCCAGTGTGTGAGTGTGATTTGAATAGAGGGAAGGGTTTAGTGTAAGGGTTTAAATCACTGTGCTATACTATTCAATATAACACAATACATATTAAATACCTGCTCTTTATAATGATGCAACCACAAGCATTCCAGGAAACACACTTCCATGGCATTATTTATTGTTTTAGTGCTAAATCAGATATATCTATTAGAGACAGTTGAACTTTCCAATTTGTAATTATGACTTGGTGCAGCGTCAAAAAAGTTGCTGTGGAGAATATATGTGTATTAAATTGACAGTACAATATCAGAAATTACATTTTTGGTGCTTGGCACGAAAAATTGCTCCAACAGCTGTGATTTTTTTTTTTTTTTTTTTTTAATTGCCCTTTTGTGGGTCCTACAACTTTATAAAGTGCAAATTTAAATCTCTGAAGCATCCTTTGAAGACAAAAAGCCATGCACTATGCCTTGGTTTTGATGTTCTGTGCAATAATTGGCTTTTGTTTCATTAATTATATTTTTTATTTTGATTGTTGGCATACCAGCGTCTGGCACTTTTTTGTTCTCACAAGAAGAACAATGTGGTTGAAAACACTTCTTTTTCAGAAACAAGTTCCCTTTTTTTTCTTGAAGATTGAGACTGAGACTTACACATCCTGTGGAGGATGTGGTAATGCGAACCCATTTGGTGGCAGCAAACCACAAGTGATAGACAGCAGGCACGAGATTAAAAAAATTCCTCATCAAAATCATCATTAATTTAAGATTTTACATGTCTACCTGAACAATTTCATTGTTGGCAAAACATTTCCACTGAGGCTTGAAAACCATTTCATATATTTTCTTGTTTCTTTTTAGAGATGACGCCCCGCTGCCTCAGGGTTTGGAGCTGGAGGAGAGTAGCCTTAGGGTTCGCGGTCCTCTGGCGCGTCAGCACGCTGGCCTTTATGAGTGTATTTTCTCCTATCACCATCTTAAAACGCTGCTGCAGATCAACCTCACAGTTAAGGCGCATGCTGTACAGCCTGGTAGGTGAAACTTTCTTTCATGATCAATTATCCTCCTTATATTAAGTATTAATGTTGAACCTTTCTCTCCGCACCCTTTATCTCAGTCCCTCCCACAATTCAAGTTGATTTGCAGACTAAAGATGGACACAGGGTGATGGAGTGCTCAGCAGCTGATGCTGTTCCTGCAGCCAACGTGTCCTGGCTTCTACCAGACGGTGAACGCCGAGTCTCTTGGTCCAATTTCACTTCTCATAATGGAAGCCACTCTGTCAGGGAAGTTGTTCTCCTTCCTGCCTGCTTGCTCAGGGAGTACAAAGCCAAGTGTGTGATAAATCACCCAGCATTTGAGGAGCCAGAGAACAGAAGCGTAACACTCCCTCTTTGCGGTATGTTCAACAAATCAAGCAATGGGTAACTCTGACACATGGCTGGCCATGTAGGCTCACCACAGATTTAACCTACTTCTCCGATGAAACCCCCATCACTTTCTGTAGTTTAATCCCTGTTTCTCTTGCAGCTCGCCCTAACATCACCATTACCTCCAGCACTGAGTGGAAAGATGGTAAATGGTTCACAAAGGTGGACTGTTGGGCAGACAGTGTTGCCTCTGCAGCAACTATAACCTGGCAGGTTCACGGGGATAACACCACCATCGGTTCTCAGTCAGAGCCTGAAGTCCAGGCTGATGGTGTGGTTTCAGCTCGTAGGTCTGTGCGCTTCTTGTCCTCTTTGTATGCTGGTCAGAAGTTGACCTGCGTGGTAGTGCATCCAAGCCTGGAAGCACCAGAGACGAGAACAATAAAGATTCCTGTGCTCGGTATGCTGCGCATTTCTTTGAAATATTTCTTTCTAAGAACACAGAACATCACACAGCTTCTCACCTCCTTCCTGTGGCCCCTTGTTTTCTTTCAGAAGTTCCTCTGCTGAGCGTGTCTCTGAGACAGCAGGACTCTAGTCGCTGGCTGGCAGTGTGTGAATGCAGAGCCATGGCTGTTGGGACGAACCTCACCTGGGTTCTTCCTGCAAAAGCTGCGGGTCAAACTTTGCTCCACATGGAGTATAAAGGACCAGCCCAGAAAGCCAGACTGGCCTATCAATTTACTCTGGCCCGTCACGAGGGCCAAAACCTGACCTGTGTGTACCAGTTTGAACATACAATCATAGAAAAAAAGACTGTTCATGTGCCGAGATACTGTAAGTGTAACTCAATTATCAGTCAGACGTCATGTGGAAACTCACAGAAATGCAAAGATTCATGGTTTGACTTTTCTGCAGATATCTCCGCTGTGAGAGTCCTGAACCACACAACTGTGCTGAAAAACCACTACGGCAGTGAACTTGCCATCCGCAGAGTTACTCTCCAGGAAAAAAAGCGCAACCAGAAAATACTGCTCCAAGTCGAAGGGAATGTAAAAGAGTATGACCTCTGCTGTAAGAGGTGATGGATCCTCTATTACCCACCACCTCATCATCATGAGGAAGCACCTGCACACAGAGTGTTCCCACCATTTAAAGGAGCGAATACAGTCAGAATGATGGATGATCACCCTGAGATATAAAAACTGCATCGTTGGCACAACATTAATGTTGTAGAGCAGCAGTAGTACTTTTGATGTGAACTGAAAGAGCTGTTTGACATTTTGGGAAATATACTCATTAACTTTATTGAAGAAAGTTTGGTCAGAAGATTGATGCAGCATTCCATAAGCTACAGCTAGGCTTTGCAAGCTTAGAGGCCTCAAGACTGGAGATGGAACCAAACTGTTGAGCTCTCTCCAAACGACCTAAAAAATGTCTCTAAATACTGCTCATTTACAGTGGGTATGGAAAGTATTCAGACCCCCTTAAATTTTGTTGTTATGTTGCAGCAATTTCCTAAAATCATTTCTTTTTTTTTCTCATTTATGTACACACAGCACCCCATTTTGACAGAAAAGCATTAAGAACAAAATGATTAAAGAACAAAAACTGAAATATCCCATGGCCATCAGTATTCAGACACTTTGCTGTGACCCTCGTATATTTAACTCAGCTGCTGTCCATTTCCTCTGATCATCATTAAGAAATTAGGAAAGGCACACACCTTCCAGCACACAGTGCATGTCACAGCAAATGAGAGCAGAGGAACTCCCTGAAGAGCTCAGAGACAGAATTGTGGCAAGGCACAGATCTGGCAAAGGTTACAAGAGAATTTCTGCTGCGCTTAAGGTTCCTGAGAGCACAGTGGCCTCCATAATCCTTAAATGGAAGACGTTTGGGGTGACCAGAGCTCTTCCTAGAGTTCTAGAGTTCGTCATTGCTGCAGCCCTCCACCAGTCAGGGCTTTATTGCCGAGTGGCCCGACGGAAGCCTCTCCTCAGCGCAGGACACATCAAGGCCTGCACAGAGTTTGCCAAAAAACACATGGAGGACTCCCAGACTATGTGATAAGATTTGATAAAACCAAGAATTAACTTTTTGGCCTTAGTTCTAAGCAGTATGTGTGGGGAAACAGTCCAAACAGTGAAGCATGGTGGTGGCAGCATCGTGCTCTGGGGGGTTTTTCAGCTGCATGGGACAGCACCACTGGTTGTAATTGAAGGAAAGATGAATGTGGCCAAGTACAGCGATATTCTGGGAGATAACCTTTTCCAGAATGCTCAGGATGTCAGACTGGGCTAAAGGTTCACCTTCCAAAAGACAATGACCCTAAGCACACAGCTAAAATAACAAAGGAGTGGCTTCAGAACAACTCTGACTGTTCTTGAATGGCCCAGCCAGAGCGTTGACTTAAACCCCATTGAGCACCTCTGGAGAGACCTGAAAATGGCTGTCCACCAACATTCACCATCCAACCTGACAGAACTGGAGAGGATCTGCAAGGAGGAATGGCAGGGGGTCCCCAAATCCAGGTGTTGCATCATTCTCAAGAAGACTCATGGCTAACTCAAAAGGGTGCTTCTACTCAATACTGAGCATAAGGTTTGAATACTTATAGCCATGTGATATTTCAGTTTTTGTTCTTTAATACATTAGCAAATATCTTTTGTTTTGTTTTTTTTTTTTGTCAAAATGGGGTGCTGTGTGTAAATTAATGAGGAGAAAAATGAACACTTTGTGCCCACTGTGAGTGAACAAACTCTATCCTCTATCCATTATCTACACTGCTTATGGGGTGGGAACTGATGCCCACATGCATGTCTTTGGCGTGTGAGAAGATGCCCACACAGGCCACAGAAAGAACATGCAAACTCCTCAAAGAAAGGCTGCACATATATTATATGTTTCATACACAGGAAAAAAAACAAAAACCTTCTTCTTGGACAGGTGTCGTAACCATCTGGGTAAGAGCTCAGTGAAACTGTGCAAGGAAGCAAATAAGCATATTTCTCAAAATGTCAAACTTGGAAGGCATCAAGACTTAAAGAAAACTTCAATAAAAAGTGCCTTTTGTTCCAGGAGTGATGGCTCATTTGTCTACATGGAAGGACTTGCAATAGTCTTCCAGTCAGAGGTCACAGAGCGGGACGAAGGTCTGTACACGTGCAGGGCATCATTCGATCGCCACTCAGCCACAGTCAAGATTCAAGTGGAAGTCACGAGCGAGGACAAACAGCTTGGTAAGTTTATTTTCAATCAAGCAAATGCTGAAATGTCTATTCAAGAACTAATCATCATGCTCTCTTGCAGAGGTGTGTGATCAGTCTCAATAAGTTTGCTGCAATGTTTACTATAACTTGTGGCTCTGTCTACTACTTTGTTGTTGCAGCTTTGGTGGCCTTGACATGCATCTCTTTAGCTGGAGCCATTGTCGTCATTTTCGTCGTCACTCTCTGGGTGTGCTGGTGAGTTAAACGGCTCCACAGGTGACAGGTTGCAGCTCGGCAGGTAATGCGTCAACGGGCAAATGAGGCCAGCGTTGCTGAGACAAACAGGATGCACGGATCGTTAACCCCACTCACCATAACGTGTACTTATTCATAAACAGGAAGCACTGTGGCTAAAGCAGACAGGTGGTGCTGCCAACACATTCCTACTTGCAGACAGGTAGAAAGCGTCCTCTTTATCAGTTTGAACAACAGATTTATTCTCTGGTTTCCTTCTCGTTTTTTAGCAGCGTGCATTCTCACAAAAGCTGCAGTCGACTCCTCATAGTTATCATCAATGCCTCAATGTAGAAAGCAAAGGTGAAAGGACCAAGAAAAATCCACTTATTTGGAAGTCATTAGTATAATGAAAGTCAAGCTGCCATTCATCAGTGAAATAAATTTGCTTAATCTTACTGTTGTTGGGGAAAAAAAAAAAGAAATCAGTGAGTCACCCATCTTTTATGACTGATAAGGCACGTCTGTCATGGAGTGTTTACAGTTACTGCCTGCAGAAGTTTCCACATTTGTTCACAATTCAATTCCAGATATTCAACTCTACTCAAGAATGTTTGTTAGGATTTAAATCAGGCCTTTCTGTCAATAAAGCTGCAGCATGCAGCTCAACATAGATCCAGAAGCTATTTCAGCAGGCCTTACTCCTGGCTCGTACAATTTGGTCAAGGTGCCATTGGTTGACGGACCCTCTGTCCCAGTAGCTCTCACTGCAGTGGGAGGATCCTATCAGACTAATTTGGGAAGGTCAGTCAAACAGCGTATATGCGTACACAAGAAAACATGACTCCCCTGGAGAGAAGCTATTTTGGGTGCAATGCCAACAGAACCACTGAACTCCTCGTATCCAGTGCTAGGGACACCGTTTGACCGCAGAGGAGTTGATGTAACCAGGGTCATACGCAACAAAGCGAGCTGTTGCTTTTGTGATCGTGTGAGATCGATGATGGGGAATGAAGTCCCCACTCTTCTCCATCAATAGCTCTGTCCTATCTGCAATTTGTTTAGCCCAACCGAAGGTTAGGATATGTCAGATAAGTCACAGTGCCATCTACTGGTGATGTTCTGCAAGCAATTTCCTTAAAAACCACAATTCAGATGATTCATAAAATCCGTTTCTTTTTGTTTTACAGCACAATTAATCACAGGACACAATACAAGGTACGTTTAAATCGTTCTCACATACAGATTTACACTTTTTTTTCTAGTTTGTGTTCAGTAAAGCTCACTGAAAAAAAAAAAAAAAATACTTTCTTAAATTCAGAAGGGCACAAAGGTGAAGAAGGAGTCCCTCTCAGCTTTGACTGCTTTAATGCAGGAGGCCAGCTCTCCCAATTTGCAGAAACCAGCTCTGATGGAAAAAGACAGTAAGGAATATGCCCATCTGTCAGTCAGTTACTCCATAGTCCTTGATGTCAAGAGCACGGTGTGAAGATAAAGGCGCTTTGCAGAGCTATGTAAAAAACATTTGGCTTTACATTAAGCACAGAGGGCGCAGTTTCACTGCAGCCTTGTTGATTTCTCTGACTGTAGCCACCAACGTGAGCAGATTAACTGTTCATGTACTGAAACCTCAGGTCTTTTTTTTTTTGTTGTTGTTTTTGTTCCGTTCGATTTGCATTAATGTTTTAAAATGCATTATTTTTGCACCTTTTCATCTTACTTGAATTTTGCTTTTGTGCACATTGTATTCTCAGGATTTTGTCAATAAAATCAACCAAATCTATTTTTGCCACACCTTGTTTCATTCGTATGAATAATGTACCTCACATTTCCAGACACAGCAGAGATGTCTGACTGGCTGTGACTCACCATCTGGCTGTACGAAGTCTTTGGTTGACTACATTCATGGAACCATCTGCTGTGACAACAGGAGTAATTCTATCAATGAAGTATCATCTAGTACATGATGCTGATGCAGGTGGATTGAACTTGCTTCCTGCATTAGGTTATGATGATGTTACTCCCTCTTGTGGCAAATTATAATTCATGAGTGTGGGCCAATCAGTCTTTATCGCCTTTTATTTAGTTAAATATACCTATAAATGTTATCATTTTTCCTTATGACTGGAACACATTAGCACACATTCTCTCCTAACAGTGATTAAAATAAAAACACCAGAGTAGAATTATTTTACGTTTGGATTATGCACCATTAATATCACTAATGACCCCTCCCCACCATCAAGTAAGCTTAACATTTGAATGACTGCAGTCTTATCAGACTGCAGTCTTAAATTAGCAGGGTGGGCCCGGTGTTCCATGCACTTAATTCAACCAAGTGATGTTGCTTACAAAGTAAACCTGTGTGAACTGATGACACGAAATCAAATTCACTTATAAAAAAATTTGCATTAGATGAAATTTGTAAATTAGGAACATGAACTATGAACTATGTTGGAATCTGTTAAAAAAAACATATCAAACACGTGCATTAGAGTAAAAAAAAAAAAAAAAAAAACAACAACCCCAAAACAAAACAGTGAATCCAACTAGAAGAGTCAATTGATAAACATATGTGGGAAAAATAATGCACTCTTTGATCAAATGCTCTAACTACCTCATCTTTTCTTGTACAGACAAGGCTTCAACTGAAGTCCAAATTTCTTTATATTTTCTGGAGCATCTCCTGATTTCACAAATTCAAAAGAGTAGAAATGTGTATTTTCTGTGTCCTGAAGAGAAAAAGAGATAAAATGCAATCAGTCACAGGTGGCTGTATCTTATAGATGAAAACTTAAGTGACAAAGTTAACTGCCTTCATTTGTTTCAAGTTGTACTCTTTTATATGCATTTAGCACATTTAACTGAGTTGCTTTGCTGCCAACAATAAACCAGTTCACTCAACATCCTGATCTTCATGAGAGTTTCTCCCCAAAGCTACATGTATAAATTATGAAAACAGCAGCTGCCAGCTATAGGGCTCTTTGAGAAAACAGACTTCGCTGAGGCAAAAGGAAATGTTGATAAATCAAAGTGCAAAATGCAAATGTTTATACTCAAGTCACTTTGTTTAATATGACTGAAGATTAGTGTCAGACTCCTATTGTATTTCAAAGATCTGTGAAAAGGTATGCACATTCTGGGTAATATTGAATCATTAGTAGACAGATAAAAACATGTTTCTCTATCCCTGCATACTGATGTCATCTTCTCTGTTGCCTCACCTTGGACACCAACTTGAATCCTAGATTTGCCAGTGCAGTGATGAAGCTCCGCACGTTTTCAAATCTACTCGCCACTTCTGCTATTTTAAGGATACCCCTGCAAAAAGTGTGTACAACAGTGACACAGATGTATAGTAAAAGTAAAGACACATACTCTGAAATGATACATCTTTTACCTCATCTTTAAAACTCGATTGGCCTCTGCTAAAAAATCTGCCAAGTTGGTCCCCATGAGGGAAAGGCAGAAGACAGCGATGTCTACAGAACTGTCAGGAAGGGGGACCTGCTCAGACAAGAGTTTTTTTTTTTAGAGCAGAGGAAATGCATGTTTACCAGGAAACAGAGAAAGTACAAAGTTCACACTCACATTGGCCATGTCAGAGACTGTAACAAGCTCACAGGCAGCTGCCAGGTCGAAGCTGTGGACCTTGTTCTTCACACTGCGGGCTATCTTACAGTCACCACAACCAAAATCTGCAACCACTAGCGAGGCTGGTCTGAAACAATTATAAATACATTTACAATTGTAGCACATCAGATTGACAGGCCCAATTCACCTCTGACAGAAACCAAAGTCACAATCAGAGACTGAACCCAGATGGGCATGAAGTTCATATAACCAAAGAGCATGTCATCTTCTCCCCAATTGCTGATGCTGACAATAGCAGCTACTTCACACAACACTTCACTGAGGCATCAGTTAAACACCCACAGTGGAGCATAATCTCCAGCAGGACTGCTTGCTGTCAAAACGTCCTCAGTTAGTACAGTAACCTAATTACATGCCTTCAGAGGACATGTGAAAGACATTTGATTCCTTTTAATCGTTTGGAGATGTAAACATATGGCCCCTCTAATAGCCTGGGAAAAGGCTTACACTATACAACTGTGTTCTCATAAAAATGTAACTTGTGTATTTACAACTATATGTAAATTCATTCTTGTTTTAATCGGTGGAGAGATCTATGTTTGGTGAATCAAATGAATCGCCACATGCTGCTGTTACTATGATGGATTGTGCAGATGTTGAGCTTTTTCACAGCTGGGCTGTAAAGTAGCCAGCACAGTGCCTTTGTCCAACAAACATCAACGGACATGAACCAAATGAATGAACAGTGATGTAATTTTCCTTTCAGGCTCCTGTGTCTTCATAATTAGTGACCAATATAATTACTTAAGCTATTCAAACCTTGAGAAGCTTTACCATCACATATTCATTTAAATAGAAAATTCATGAATAAAATAATAAGATGTTGATGACGCTATCAACCACAGCTTCCAGTCTGTGAAAATGGATTTGGCAATATTCCCTATGAGATCTGAGACTTTGTTATATAAGGTTGTATTTGTTTTCATGTGATTCAGGTTCTACTCTCAAGGCATGTGCATACCAGTTACTTGCATTTAGTGAACATGCATTTGAAAGCTCTTACTGTTGTACTTACTTTTGCTGAATGTAAGAGATGATGGTGTCTACCGGGTTGGCGGGCCACCTCTGAACCTGTGCAGTGTAACCCCTGTGGTAGACCCAGAAGGCCTCTGGATCCTGCTTGAACATGCGTTTAGCCTCACCGCTGGCTGTGCTGTACAGAACTTCATTAATGTAGCGGAAACGGGCAGATTCCAGGCGCTGCTCCATGCGGACCCTGAGAGAGGCAGAGCGGTCCAGCTTCACCTCTCGGTCTGCTTCTACTTCTGCTGTCGGCTCTTCTTTGTGCTTGGCAGGACTCTCTTGTTGCTTTGGTTCCTGGACGTGAAGCATCTTCCGCAGCCTCTCTCTTTTCAGAATCTGTTCTTTGCTCAGCTCCGTTTTCTTTCTTTCTACGGGTAGCTCCTGCTGATCACTGGTAATTTCCATTTCAGCAGAAGATTCAGCACCCTTTTCAACTTTGTCAGCCTTTGTTTTTTTCTTCTTTAAGAAAAGCTGCTTTTCCTCTTTTGTTGTTTGCATTTCTGATGCAGAGGACGTGTCGGTGTCCTCTGCAGACTTTTTCCTTTTCTGTGGTACGCATTCTTTCTGTTTTGTTTTCTGAGCTGCTGTGTGAGAGTTTTTTCCACTGTTGTTATTGTTGCTATTTGAATCAGTTTTTACCTCTACCTTCAGCTTGTTTTTATCTGGAGATTCTGCTTTATCCTTTTCCCCCTCAGACACATTCTGCTGGTATTTATTTTTACATTTCCTCTTGTTCTTCATTTTATTTTTCCACTGTTGTCTGGTCAGGCCCTCTGGGTTCTTTTGCTTGTTTATATTAATCGTTGCAGATTTAGTCATATGTTCTTCTTTTGTCTCAACTGCATTTGGGGTTTTTAGCTTTGGGCCTCCTTCAGGAAGAAAGAAAACACATTTTCTACAGTGGTCTGATTATGAATCTATTAAATATTTCATATAACTGCATAACTTAGTTAATTACTCACCAGATTTCTTGCCTGTGTTTCTCCTTTTTGCAGCGGGTTTTTCCTCTTCTAAGTCTCCATTCTCTTGCTGCTCATCTGATGTTGCTGCATGTTTTCGCTTTTTTCTTCTCTTCTTCTTTTTCTTGCTGTGTGATGGAGCATTGGCTTCTGGTTCGCTGTCACTGTCCTGCTGGCGTTCCTCAGCTTTCCACTCTGGCACTGATCCCAGTGTCTGCAGGGTCCTCAGCAGGCTCTTTTTACCGACAGCCTTGGACTGAACAGGAGAAGGCCATCATTTTAAATAATTAGTGATTTAACCAAACAATGTTTGGCTAATGTTGGACTAATTTTGGGCAGTGTGGCAGCATAGTGGTTAGCACTGTTGTCCCCCAATAAGAAGGCCGTGGGTTTGGTTCCCAGCCTGGGGCCTTTCTGTGTGGAGTTTATATGTTCTCCCAGTGTCTGTGTGGGTTTTCTCCCACCGTCCAAAGAATCACGTTTGAGTTAACTGGTGACTCTAAATTGTCTGTAGGTTTGAGTGTGAGTCTGGTCTCTGTGTGTTGGCCCTGTGATGGACTGGTGACCTGCCCAGGGCATACCCTGGTATCCCACCCAGTGTGAGCTGGGATTGCCTCCAGCACCCTGTGACCGGGAGATAGATGGATGAATGAATGGACTAATTGTATCTTTATTAATTTGTTTATTTTTCTGTTATTCTCTGTAACACCAGGACAAATAATATTTATATGTCTCTCTGAAAATTAGACCTGAGACTTTTAGTCAATTAATGGAGTAATCATTGGCCAGAGAAATTATCAGAAACTATTAAGTAGAAAAAACATGAAATACCGTCATATTTCTCTCATCTCAGCATCTCAAATTATCAAATATCTTAGTATTTGTCACTGCTGCCCGAATACCTTTTTTGGACATTCAAGTAACATGTCAATACACTCGAAGATGCTCTGCACTGGTGTGACGGTCATTTTTGTCCTCATCAAGAAATAATCAGCAGAGTAATAACTCATGAAGATAACAGTTAGCTGCAGCCAAACATATAATGACTAAGTCATTTTTAAATAGCAGGGTTTACTGACACACATTACCAGCCACGTTGTCGATGCAGTGTGCGAGCAGAAAATGGCCAGACTGGATTCATACTTTACCTTGAGATTTGTGGCCTTGTTGACCTTCTGTGTGTTTTCCGGGACACTCTTACTGAGAGACTGAGCGTCTTGTTCATCGTTCCAGTCTTCATCTTCATTAAACATGTTTCCTTCTGGCTGAAAGGAGCACACGTACCTCAGTAAGTGACTGCTGGGGTCACAAATCTACCGGCGTGAACGCGTTAACTCTGCTCCTACAGCTGCTCAGTTGTCAAACGTTGTATTTAATAAACGTTTAACTACGTTTAATAGTTGCGATACTTTTCTGGTCAAAAGCGAGAGCCACGTTGGTTTTTCTCATGTGCGCGAAGGAAGCAAAACAGAAGTCCAGGCGCACGTGGATGACGCTACCACACCGGAGAATTGTGGGAGAAGAAGTTTTTCGGTGGACTGTTACACTGTTACAACTACAGATAAATCAAAATTTGCAATCCATCCAGATTTTCCCGGGAAATTATTTTGTTTTGTTGTATTTCTTGTTAGTTTTTTTTAATAAAAACGGTTGACTAAACAACAAAAAATGAATAATAAAACTAAATGCCATGATTAAAAGTAGCATATTTCTGTAATAACAAGCAAATGTGCGATAAACTCCCACATAATGACTCCCATGGATTCATTATTATGTGGTGTTGTTGTTACTCTGTACATGTAAGTTTTACTCAAAAACTTAAACTTAATTTGTAGCTTTATTCATACTGGGATGGGTACATTCCCTTCACAATCCAACAGAAAATACATTTCACGTGGGTTCAATCCTTTCAAAATATAACCTGAAAATTATTCTCAACAGTAATTTAGACAATCGTGATGCTAGTTTTAATTTTTTAGTCTCCATATAATAGTATAATAGTCTCCTTTAGTCTTATTATAAGGTGTCTTATTGTGTATAGGCTCCGGGATGCTTTTTTTACTAACACTGCTCTAACACAAATGCATGAAGGTTCTCTCTTTTTCAATAGAAAAGCTTCATGGGTCTATAGTTCATCCCTGGTATATTAATGTTGTTGGTGCGTTATACCATTCATAGACAGGACACCCCCGTGTAGCTATAGAGTGCAGAGTGTATCCATTTTGCCTAAACGTCAGGATAAGTTGTATAAATGACAGAGAAATCAATTTTTGGTTGCTATAAGGAATTTATATCTGATTGAATCAATAAAAAACAATGACCGTAATGATAAATAAACATGACCCGAGGCTGTGAGTTTTGATATTTCCTGCATTTTTCGCCGCAGCCTGAAGGGGTCGAGCCGTCCACTTCCTCCTCTCTCAGTGAGGGTGTGGACGCCCACCCCCCCTCCGCCGCTGGAGATAACCCAACGCTGCTAATAACGCTGCATTACCCCGGAACAGGCGGACATATCTGGTGAGTCTAAAGTGTTTTTTTTATTTAAATTTGACCTGCTTAAACCCTGAAAATAATGGATTTCGGGCGTTTCCCTCAGTCATTCGTGGTTAAAGAGCGGGACGGTCGGCGGCGTCAGGTTAGTTTGTTAGCCTGTTAGCAAGCCCCCTGCCCCCGGCTCCCTGCTTCAGGGAACCAGGGGATGCTGGTGTATTTATGGAGCTAACAGAGTCATCTCTATTTTATTCACTGCCACGAAAAACGCAGTGTGGTGCCGCCTGGTGATGAAGGGAGAGCCGGCTGACCCTGAACCGGCTGGTCCCTCTGTGTTAGCCCGGTAGCAGCGCAGCTAGTCCGGCTGCTGCTCAGTGTTGCTGATAAACAGAGTCCACTGTGCTCATGTCAGCCCGATGGACAATGAATGAAAAAACAAAGTCACACTGAAAATCCCACTCCGTTTAAAGGTAGATTACTGTTGTGTGAAGCTGACCTCTCGCTCCGATTTATATTATATATTATAACATTTTCAATGTGACTTTCAGGCTTATTCAAACATTTGAGATCAATTCTTTCATTAATTGATGTTGTGACTAAGGTTCAAATTACCTTCCTACTCTTTTGTTTTTTTTGTTTAAATATACATAGGCTGTGGTCAGTCACTCTGTGTTTAACCAATGCGTTTATCAAATGTATTATTATTATTATTATTATTATTATTATTATTATTATTACTTGATTATCAATTAGAAATTTAAATTACCATTATCCTACATCAACTAACTTCTTCAGTTTTTTCTGAATTATGTGTTCAATAAATTCCCAGAAAATGTCACAAAATGTCATTATTTTAAGTATTTCTTGTTAATACCACATGAATACCAATAAATGTTTGTTACTGGGGAATGTTTTTGGGGGATACATGGTATAAATGATTTATGGTTGATCAAACTACACAAGTTGATCATTCAAACAACAGTTTTTATTTTAATTTTTTTATGC
Source organism: Echeneis naucrates (assembly GCF_900963305.1). Lineage (NCBI taxonomy): Eukaryota > Metazoa > Chordata > Actinopteri > Carangiformes > Echeneidae > Echeneis > Echeneis naucrates. The sequence goes on along the minus strand of NC_042523.1, from coordinate 8,786,167 downwards.
AGAAATTCAAACAGGGAAGCTGGGAAATGAACAACTCACTGGATGCAAATATTTATCCATCAGGGTGCATGGTGATAGCCATGGCCAAGTTCTGTGAGTCACAGTGCTCTCATCAGCACATCCACCCAAAACTACAAAAGTGGATGCCATTATTACTCAATAGGAAGTTTCCTTCTCTGTTGACTTTTTCGTTTTTAATTTTTTAAAACAGAATTGGTGTTGGAGTCATGAACTGATACCTGGCTGGGAAAAAAGATGTTAATGAAAAGTATTCAAAGTTTTTGTGAGTGTGACATCCCTGTTTGTCCTTTCCCTTTTTCAGGATTGTTAGAGTGCTGTTGAGCGTCTTTGTTTCCCTCTGTATCCCAGATGAGGGGCTGATGCTGGCCTGAACCCCTCAGGCCACCTATTTCAACTGTTCCAGTCAAGTTCTGCATCAACTGGTACACCCGAAGAGAAGAACCCTTCAACCAAAATGGATGACATCTTTACGCAGTGCCGAGAAGGCAATGCAGTCGCAGTTCGCTTATGGTTGGACAATACAGAGAATGACCTCAACCAAGGGTGAGCTAAGGTTTATATGTCCATGCATTTTCCCATCAGTTTCAATGTTATCCAGAATTTGTAAATCCAATTTTAATCAGGAAATACCATGCAGTTCACCTGAATATGAGGTCATGTCAAACTAGCTCTTGTTGTTAAGGATGTGCTTAAATGAAGATTCAAAGAAAATATCTATAGGAAGAAAACTGTCATCTGAAAGTGAGTACTGTCTAAGAGACGCTACTGTTTACACATGATCTTTTCCCAATTTTTAGCCATTTACTTTTGCACTGTTGTGCTTTGCCACACACGACTTCTGCACCCTGAGTCGATGGTGCAGGAGTCAGAATCCCAAGGCAGTAAAACTTACACTGCAGTGCCAATGCTTACCAAAAATGTTCCATCGTACAGACTGAGAGCCCGCCTTTTTAGTCCCCAGTGACATTGTGGCCCTGGATTGAACCCATTTCCTTGAGGGCACATGTTTATGCCTGGAATGCCAGTGGAATAAATCAGAGGCACGATGCTGAACAGGAAACACGCAGTGATCATAGAGTTAGTTACGCTTTTTGTTGTTGCTGCAAGTTAAGGCTTTATAAAAATAAATAGAAGAAATGCAAGATTTAGATGTAGACAGACCTGAAGGCTTTAGCATGATAAGTCTGATAATTAGAGATAAACAGTCAATCCTGAGTTTCTTTTGTATTCTCCGCTGACTCACCAGTCTAACTCTGATGGCCACACAAGAAGATTGCCTTTTGGACTTCTCTGGCTGTAGACCGCTAGTTTTTGTTTTCAAAGCAAGCGAAGACGGAATGAAGTAATCAATTTGATCATGATAATTGTGTATATCCTGGAGCTTCTTTTGTTTATTCATTGTTTTAGTCAAGTTTTGGTGGAAGGAAGGAATAGCACAGTTGAATTGTCTTCACCACTGACTAAAGCACTCTAAATATGGAAATCCTTTTTGGTTGACTCTGATTGCTGTTGCAAAATTTAACAGAGCAACCCACTTACAAATAGTGAGAAATTAGTCTTTGACTTGCAATTTAGTCGAAACCATTGATTTAAGATAGAACATGAAAGTGTGCTATTCTGAAGTTGTACAAGCACAGATGTGCTTTTAGATAAACATTTTCATTTTGGTCAGTTGTCAATTAAAGCAGTGTTGTGTTCTTGCTGAGGAAGCTTTTCAAAACTGTTACCTTTATCACATTCTTTCATCTATTGAAAAATAGTGCAATTGCACGTAGAATGCATTAATTAAATGTGTGCAGGACAAGTCGGGTTTCTTTCTTTTTTTCTCTCTGGCTGTTTGATCACAGTAAGTCAGTGTGGATTCAACTTGCATGTCTACCTGACTCGTCCATTAGTGAATTGAATGTCAAGTTCCCCTTTCTGGTTGATATATCAACCCCAGTCTGGACACACACATTTATTCTTGTCTTTTCATTTCCTTTTAGCGTGAGTTCTTCCCTTTCTTTATTCCAATAAAATTGCAGCCTATCAGAACCTTGTTATAGGTATTCTGTGCTGCTCATTGACGGCGTGTTTACGCTGATGAAACTCCCATAGTAGTAGTAGTGGAATGCTGAATCTCCTTACAAGGAATAACACTCAGGCCTTAAGGGAACAGTCTACCACCTACCAAAACTGAGAGAGAGAGGGGGGAGGGGATTATTGTTGTGGGCAGGACTGGAATAGTTATGTATGACAGGAGTATCTTTGTGTGTGTGTGTGTGTGTGTGTGGCTAAATTGTGACTTTTTTTCCCCACCAAAGAGGAATGCATAGGAAGCCAAAGCATAGCACATCACCTTCCCCTCCTCCACCGATTTTCCTGGTATTCATCTCCCTGGGGTATTAGATAGTCCTACTCTACAATTTGCCCTCAAAATTTCAGAGTTAATCACTAAGTTTTATATTCTTTCCACTATAAACACTCTAGTCACTATCTGTGTCATCAACGTATGTTTTATTCTATCGCTCCAATACATTTATGTTTTTGTGCTGAGTTAAGTTGTGCTAAGTTAAGTTGAAACAGTTAATTATTTAGTTTTGGATCCAATCAACATGTATGTCCATTCACATGAATCTGTTATTTTCTTAAATAATGGATTTTTTTGTTGTAATGTCATTATTTATAGATTTTTGATCCATTGAAAGCTCATTATTTCATTCAAAAATAAAGTTCATACAAGTAATACAAAAAACCATTTAGGTTCACTGAAGTAAGATAAGTTGCATACATCCAACCAGAAGAAATTGGAATAAAGTGGAATTATACTAATAATCCATGAATTGATTCCTTGTGATAATAACAAAATAAATATAATACTAAAATTACTTCCATAAACTCTAAGATGATGGTGAAAAAAAGTCAAATATCTGCTGCAGATGATGTTTTCAGACTTGTCAGAGCTTAAAGCCAAACCAAAAGAAAATATATTTTAGTATCATATCACCAAGTAAAGCAGCAAATCACCCCATTTGAGCTGTCTAAATTTAGAGGATATTTGGTACTTTTGATTATACATAACAAACTTTTGTTTTCTTTGGCCTAAGAATGTGTAATTGTGGTTTTGATGGTTGCCTGTGTTGTGTATCCACCTCACCTAACCCGACATCCAAAAGAGGCCCTGTACATGTGTGAATCACAATTCAAGCAGAACACTTAACTTTTCACTCATGATTGTTGGTGACAGCAATTTTAATACAGTTTTAAACATTGTGCATTATTGTAGATGCATCAATATTAAGTTTCCATTTGCAGGTCTTTATTATATATTTCTACAAGTCTCATAAAAGAACTGACTTCAAGAGACACAGTAACTGATGGATTAGAGCAGATTAATTTTGAAATTTGAATTGCAACAACATCAAACCTTTAATCTTTTTACCTTTACAAATGTCACAGCTGGGCTGTATTTGTTGCCTAATAGAACATTTTAGGATTTTAGGTCAGTGGTCCAGCAACATAAAAAACAAACAACAATGCAAAAAACTTAGATTTTTGGACATATTTCAGTGATGTATGTCAAATGTAATAACTGTGTTTTTTTTTTTTTTTTTTTTTTTTACTGTCTATCTGTAATATGGTACAGTAGTTGAAGCTGCTGCTTACTCCTCTCATGTACTCTATGTTCTTGATGATCATGAATTAATGTCATTGACTGAAAAGAAATTTTAAGCATTTGATAAAAACACTGTTGCATCAGCCACTTCAATCTAGTAGGAGAAGTGACAGGCTCACATACAAATTCTGCCCTCTTCTCCTTTATTTAGATCTGAATTTGCTCTCCCTCAGCTGAGGTTTGTTATATGACCTGGCGGTGAGGTTGGGGCAGACACAGAGACACACAGTGCAGACAGGGGCGCTTCCTTGGGCTTTTCTGTCTGCTAAACTGAGCTCTGCTGGCAGGTGGAAGAGCCTGAAATAAATTACCACAGACAGAATGGAGGGGGTGAGCGGAAGAAAACCCTGGCGCTCAGTTGCCTTTGGTTTGTGTGGATGAAGCTGGCTTACAGGGAAACTCCATCCCAGGGAAAAAAAACATGAACAAAAAAAAAAACAAAACACCCACAGACACCAGAGGGCTGATCCCCATATGTCACCACAAAAGTACACTTCTTATTTATATTAAGCCATGTCATTTTATTTTTCAACCAGGGAGACTAGTTTAGCATAAATGTAATATTATTTTTGTAGGAAAACTATTATTATTATTTCATTGCACCCTGTAAAACTCGTCTATTGCACATGAATACACATAATTACTTAAACAATATGTTTTATATGGCCATTACTATTTTACTGGCTCAAGTGCTCAGTTTTGCCAGATAATGACATCTTCAGATGTCTCATTTTGACCAGCCAATGCAGTGAAACTCAGTCATTCAGAAGAAGAAGCAGCATTTTCACTTCACACATCTTTGGAGAAGCTGGAACCAGAGACAAGTGGTCATTGATAAGACGTAATCGTTTTAAAGGCTGTAGCAGCAGATTAGCATATTACTGATCAATTTGTTTTGTTAGATCTAGTTATGAAATCAGAAGGGTTATATTTCAGCTCTTGTCTCTAAAGCATACAGCCATGAAGTTTGTCATGAATCCACCTCCTCCTGGAAACCCATTTAAGCTTAGCAGAGTGAACCTATAACATTATAGATGTGAGCCTGTAAGGAGTTTTTCTCTCAAAAGCCAGGGCTAATTAGTTTTTAGAATTTGGCCTCTTCCACTGAGAGGAAATTACACTGGGGGAAAATTTGGTGTGACTGCAGCAGGCCATTCAGATGGACAGATAGATGTGTGTTGTGGGACTGAGAGTCTCTGTGGGACTCTGAACTCTGCATGTAGTATGAATACAAGTGAGTGAATTGATGGTGGTGTGGAGTAGAGGGTTGAAATTCCTGCAGATCCAGAATAGTCTCTCAGTTCTCAAATTGCATCATTATGCTGTTCGTCTGCTTATAATTTCAGAATAAGGGCATAGCTTTATGCAGAGCCCTGGCACAAACAGGGAAGCATATGGAGAAGTAAAGTGCATGGCTAGTGGTGTATATCAGTAACACAGTCCAACTGTTTTTGTCCAGCTCAAACAATGAGGATCGAGCTGAATGAGAAGAGAAGGGAGAGGAAAGACTCTGCAGAGAGAGGAAACTTTGTATGACAGGAAAACATGACCACAGCCAGGCAGAAAGGGTAGATAAATGAATGATGACGGGATCACACACAGCAGCTGGAGTGTATGCGTGTGCTGAAGTCTCCGTGGCCCTTTAGAAGGACTCCAGTAAACAGCCAGTCTACTGTTTTTCTTTCTTTCTTTTTCCTGACTTCTGACTTCTGACTTCTGATCTTTCTGTCTTTATGTCCTTCTCATGAAGGAGATACACCATTGTTCACTTTTCATGGAATCAAGACTTCTGTTCTACATGTGTAGTTGCCATTGTCACTGAGACACGAATGAACAATGAGTGCCAGGGGCCTTTCAGCCAATGTCTTGAGTTGCATCAACTTCCTTTCTTGATTGAGAAAATTCAATTCCTCATATAGTGCTGTCACGGCTCAGTGGGGGAACTACTGCAATAAATTGCCTAAAACAGCTTAATGCTGAAGTGGTGTATTGTAATGAGGGAAAAGAAAAAGTATAAACACTTCTCAGGAGGTTACAGTGTGTTCGACTGCCAAAATGAAAATTTAAGTGAGTTGGGGGGGGGGGGGGGTTTTGCTCTAGGAGTCAAATCAACTGCTTTAATTTCAGATAGGCCTAATATACTGTGAACTGCTGAAGTGACAGAAAATTGGTGGCACTCCACTGTGCCCTGTTGATGCATTATTTGTTTGTCATCAGAAATAAAAACCTGTGGTCTGTGGGTAGATATTGGAAAGGATCTTGCATTATGAAATGACTGACTATGAAATGGCCAACTTTGTTCTTGGTTATACAAAAAGCTGCAATGTCTGTTTTGTTGCAAAGGTTGCATTTACTTTACAATCAATCAGAAAACGAAGGAATGCACCCTTGTTGTTTTTTTTTTTTTTTTTGTGAAAAATTATATTTTGATTTGTTAAAGCAAAACATATGTGCTCCAAAAATCTCTCTCTCTGTACCACGTGACCTTTTGCCTTTTTCACCACCAAGCTGATTGTAGGGAAAAACTAAATTGACATCATTTGGAAGATTAATTTCTGGTGTACTTTCTTCTCCTTTGAGTCATACTTAGTAACTTTTCTGTCTCTTCTGCAGTCATCCCGAGTCTCTCCTATGCTGAAGGCCTGTTCTGAATGTTAATGATTCTCTCTCCTTGTAGAGATGACCACGGCTTCAGCCCTCTCCACTGGGCATGTAGAGAAGGCCGCTCCAGCGTGGTGGACATGCTCATTATGAGAGGAGCCCGCATTAATGTCATGAACCGTGGAGATGACACGCCTCTGCACCTGGCGGCGAGCCACGGCCATCGAGACATTGTGGGAAAGGTGAGGTTCATGTAAACACTGCAGTGCAGCAAAAACTGTTCTTTCCTGGCTCCACTATCTTCACAGTGAAAGTCTCTTTTTTTTTTTTTGGTTGTTGTTGTTGAAAAAATCTTTTGAACAAAATGTAGCTCTATCTCTTTAAGTTTGACTCATAGAAAAAGGCTATTATGAAACCTAAATTGTCATCATCAGAACTGCAATTATAAAAACAAAGGTTTGTCTGTTCTTGCTGTTCTACATCAGCAATTTTAAACTAGGGGCAGGGCTGTCAGTCTTGTCAGTGTCGAGGGAAAATGTACTACGATAAATCCTTCTTACTGTTAGTTAGTGTGGATAGAACAACTAATGTATGATGTGAGAGAGACAGGGATTTTCCTGTCTTTATTAATCCCTAATTTAGTCAATTTAGCCGCTTGTAAATTTTTATCTAAAACAAATTGGGCAAGGGGGAAAATACATCAGCTGCTGGTTGAATCTATGCCTGATGGACCATTTGCTTCAACAAAATAAGTTCAATAAATAACAGTATAAAGGCATGACTTTTGAACAGTCAATACCTGCAGCACAGGCAGCTTGTTACGGCTGTCATATCGTGAGAGTTTGCATTTGCACGTGCTCCTATGCAGCATAAAAAAAGACTAACCTGCAGCACTGCACCATGCGCCTTTAGGAGACATCTGATGACTTGCTGAAAGCTTTGTAATCCCCAACTTTGCTTTTGTGCATGCAAGGTACAGTTTGGCCAGTAAAAGTCTTCTAGTTGGTAAGATATAGTAACAAAATTGATAGTTCTATAATTGTATCTGTTGAAAGTCATTCATGTCAGGAAGAAATACAAAGTTAATCAATATGTCAGTGTTGTGCACAGAGCTGTAGTCGTAATGTGGCGCTTCTGCTGTAGGGTGTCTCCTTTAGAATTGCAGCCAGGATGCAATTGAGTTTAATATTAGTCATGTCTCAATACCTCTGGTATGTGTTCACAGGAAAGACACACTCCCATTATGTTTCTTGACAGTATTAACAGTCATCTCTGCATACAGCCCAAACAAGATCTGACCAGCTCTGCTGTGCACATAATCCTTTGTTTCTCCCTCTTTTAGCTGATCCAGTGCAAAGCAGACACAAATGCAGCCAACGAACATGGGAACACACCACTGCATTACGCCTGCTTCTGGGGCCAAGACCAAGTGGCTGAGGTTAGTGCACCTCCTGCTGGTGTTTCAGGAGAGCTTTATTAATCGATGTGTCTGAGTCCATCATGATAACTATTATAAAATGCCAATGAAACCACTCTTTACATTCACAGGACCTTGTGACTAATGGGGCTCTAGTGAGCATCTGTAACAAATATGGGGAAACTCCCCTGGACAAAGCCAAACCTCACCTACGTGAACTACTACGAGGTATTCCAGTCTAATACACAGCTAATTATAATCCACCAGTCTAAATGCATCTAACTGCCAACTGCTCAACCTTTAAGGTTGATTTTTTTTTATTTGCATGTTTGCACAAAATGAAATTTGTGCTTTGCTCAGGAGACTTACGATATAAATCAAAAATAATCCATAGTAATTAGTCCAATAATAAGTGGAAGTGCATTCAAAAGGCATGTAGTTCACTAGCCTAAGGTCAAAGGTAGAAGCTGAGATTGAGCCTAGTTATTCTGGTTTTACTGCTTGGCAGGGGAAGGGGTGTACCAGCCCATTAGCTGGGTGGGTAAGGTCCCCCATGATGTAGGCTGCACTGCATGTTGTCACGTTTCTGTTTTGTTGCACTGTGGTAATTTTTTTTATTATTATTATTTCTTTAATACCCAGAAAATGCTGAGAAACTGGGTCAGAACTTGACCAAGATTCCCTTTAAAGACTCGTTCTGGAAAGGCACCACAAGAACTCGACCTCGTGAGTCCGATAGCTTCTGTGTCTATACAGTGCCTTGCCAAATTTGACATGGATAACTGGTCTTTGGTCTAAGCTTCAAACTGTTTTCATCTTGTGTTTTCAGGTAATGGCACATTGAATAAGCATGCAGGAATTGACTACAAACAGCTTTCTTTGCTTGCTAAAATAAATGAGAACCAATCAGGAGAGGTACTTCATTTCTATTACTGCTATTCTTATTAATATTCATGCTAAGCTGTTATTGATCAGACACATATCAGTCACTCCATCTGTTCTGTATATATTTCTTGACTGCAGCTGTGGCAAGGGCGCTGGCAGGGAAACGAAATTGTTGTTAAGGTCCTTAAGGTTCGTGACTGGACCACAAGGAAAAGCAGAGACTTCAATGAGGAGTACCCTAAACTCAGGTTATTATTTAATCCTCTTATTTACAGCCTCTGCTGCCACTCTGCTGTTGTTGTCATCACTTATTTGTCTGTTTGCATTGTGCTGAGCCAAACCTTATTGTTTTTGTTTTTTGTTTTGTTTTGGATTTGGGGGGTTATTCATCTCACATGGCCTGTCTGTTTATGTCAAATCCTCTGGGGTTCTGCCTCCTTGTCTGTCTCTCTCCTGTGTCCCTCCCTCTTGGGTTCTACCCCAGGATATTTTCCCACCCAAATGTCCTACCCATGTTGGGAGCATGTCAGTCTCCTCCCGCCCCTCACCCCATCATCATCACACACTGGATGCCTTATGGCTCCCTCTACAACGTGCTGCATGAAGGCACCAGTGAGTACTTCCACTCCGGTCACAAAGTCCATACTTGTCACCACTTTTGGTGGTTTTGCACTTCAGCATCAATCGTAATGTTGCTATCACATTCTGTACAGCAGATATTGACATTTGTTCAGTTGCAAAGTCAAAATGGCTGAAACCTAATATTATTTGGTCCTTGTCCTGCTGTCAGACTTTGTGGTGGACCAGACACAAGCGGTGAAGTTTGCACTGGACATTGCTTGTGGAATGGCTTTTTTACACACACTTGAACCTATGATCCCTCGCCACTATCTCAACAGCAAGAGTGTTATGGTAAGAAGACGTTGTGATTCAACAGCACTCCTTAACCTAATTGTTGCACATAATTGACTAAGTAAAAAAGACTGTGCTGCCCCAGAAAAAAACAGACAAGCAGAAAGTGATGTCTGTCACACTTTAAATTGACGTCTCACTTGATGTTTCTTGTTTTCACAGATAGATGAAGACATGACAGCCAGAATCAGCATGGCAGACGTCAAGTTCTCCTTCCAGTGTCCTGGCAGGATGTACTCTCCTGCATGGGTAGCCCCTGAGGGTAAGTGTCACTTTTACAGCACAGATCCAAAGTGACAGCTGAAGCAACAGAAGCTTGAGCATGAAAAATGGATGCAGGGAACTCAAGACTGTCTCTGAACCAAATGCAATCTACAACTGATTTCCCTTTGAGATACAGTGAAATCCGAGCAAGATGGAAACATAAACTGGTTATGAAAGGAGAAAATATCCGGGGAACGTTTGCAGCACTGGGGTTTTAATTTTAGAGAGGAGCTCATGAAGCATAATGGTTGTGGTGGTATTGAATGCAGGAGAAATGTTGCAATCAGAAACAAACTCCATACCCTTTAGGTATAGAAGCAGAGAGCCATGAAATTGCATGAGAAGCACACAGGGTGTCACTGTTTATAAGGTAAAAATGTGAAGATATGTTTCTAGTGTAGAATCTTAATAGGCCTCATCTCCAGTGAGGACATGTTTGTAACATCTTCTACATTTAATGCACCAATGAGAAGAATCAAAAATAATTGCTAATGCGGGAGGTGTGAAGTGAAACAGTCAAGCCTGAAGAGACCTGATGTTCCAACTAGTATTAGTGTGGGCCTGGTGCTGTTTGCTCTGCTGGAGCAGAGCAGGTAGAGACTCTCCCTTGGAGAGCAGAGAGGAAGAAACGGCTGGTTTTGTTATCTGTTACAGTGACCACCAGTCACTGGTCAGTGGGGTTTGTGGGGGACCTCATACCGATTTGTCAGAAGTAAGGAATGAGCTATTCATTCATTCATTCATTCATCTTCATTTGCTTGTCCGGGGCCGGGTATGAGCTAGCCCCAAAATTTATCAAGGGGAAAAAATAAAATAAAAACAATCAAAGTTGATATAGCAAAATGCATTTAGAATGTATTTTTGAAAAATACAAAGACATTTTTCCCATTCATCTACTATGTCTTTACAGTATTCTGGATAGGGGTTAACAGGAAATCTATCAGTTGCATTACTTGATCACTCAATCAAGTTAAAAAAGGAACAGTTACATAACTTTTACTTGCAAAAGAAAACCTGGAGTGAAAGCAGAGTGAATAAGAGTATTGGTGTTACTAATCAATCACTAATATGTCTGTCTATGCATCTTCATATGTCCTTATCATTTATGTTGTGTAATTATCCATTTACATTTGCCTGATCTCACATTTCTGTCACCACTTTTCATCTCTAAATCATCTGTTACTGTGAAATGACCTCCATCATATTAAAGTTTAACACCTTGCATCTCCAGCTATGAGGTGGAGTTTCCATAGCAACATTTAACAAGTAGATTCAGGCCTTTGGGACTGTAGTGGCTATGGTTATCAATGAATTTCTTAATGACCTCATGAATAATACATTGCCCTTTTTTTGGCAGCAAATGTTAAATGTGAAGTATTATTCTTGTGAGGGTGGCGATGATGACCACCAATGGAAAATGATGAGAGCTCTCTATTTGACTACACACATTAATTACACCCTACATGCACTTATCTTTGTCTGTGTTGTTGAAATACTCGACTATGCTCAAATAAAAGTCCTGTCTGTTGTGTAAGTCAGTGTTTTTGCTTCACGTAACCCTCCCGTGTTACTTTTTGTGATGCCCAGCCCTGCAGAAAAAGCCAGAGGATATAAACCGTCGATCAGCTGACATGTGGAGCTTTGCTATCCTGCTGTGGGAGCTGGTGACCAGAGAAGTTCCCTTTGCTGACTTATCTAACATGGAAATAGGCATGAAGGTTGGTAGGACTTGCTGATGACACTTGGCACAAGGTTTAATTGATCTATCAGAGATTTGACAGTATCTAATGTATGTATCCTCAGGTTGCCCTGGAGGGCTTGAGACCCACAATTCCTCCTGGCATCTCACCTCACATTTGCAAGCTCATGAAGATTTGCATGAACGAAGACCCAGCTAAGAGGCCTAAATTTGACATGATTGTACCAATTCTAGAAAAAATGCAGGACAAGTGAAAAATGTCTTCTGCCTGCCCCTACTGGAAAGATCAATTACTGGATATCTTGCCCCAGATGTCACTCTGATGTGGTTGTGTGGTGCTTACCAGTATTGCCTTAAACTCTTCACTCTACTTCTGCATACAATGCCACTGTAGCTTCTGCTTCTGAGAATACAGCAGCGTGACTACTTTTCTATTTCTATTTGTTTTGTTTTTTTAAATGTGATTTCAAGTTTTTATTAGTGTCCTCATTTTTGTCATTGATCCGCTAATACGATCTGTGCAGGAACTTGATCTTGACTGATCTTAAAAACTGTAATCATATGGACTGAGTACAATCTTCAAATGAAAGAATAACCTCTGGAGGTCAGCATGCCATTTTGCAGAAATTCCTCATTTGGAATTAAGGCCTTATTTTAAATTGGAGTTTTAAAAGGTCACCTATAAGGTAACTGCTACCTTTTATAATAAAACATATTAACCCAAAGCTTGTATTGTAGGAAGAGTTTCATGTTTGTGATCAGCCACAAACTGTATGTAACTGGCCAAGCATGACAAATGTCTGAAATGAAGCATTTAAGATCACTGAGAAAATCTATATGAATGAGTGGTGCCTGTTACAGTGTGCACAGCATCAGAGCTGTGCTATTCGGCTTGGCTGTGTAATGATGAGCAGATCTCCGGCTGTCTTGAGCTTTTCTCCCTGACTGAATCCTGTATGAAATGGGCCACACTGTGTTTATTTTTCATTTTTTACTATTATTGTTTTTTCTCCAGTGTGGCACAGATTTTGGCGTTGATTATTGCAATTATGGGAAGATGCAAGACACATTTGAGGATTGCTTATTTCTTGTTATGAAGTGTAATAACATCATTACTTACTCAAACATCCTAGTGTAATGTAGTTCATTTTCATCATTTTCCCTCCAAAATTTTAACTTGGCAGTTTTATTGTGCTTTGAATTTTGCTAACTGCAATTCAACAAAGAGTATTGTCAGCCTCTGTTTCAAGATGCCTGAAAGTCTTTGAGGTTCATTCAAGTGTTATTTTTATGGGGAATAATTGTATCAGCAATGATAAAACCCAGTCTAATCCATGAGTATCGTAGGTACAGGTGTATTTTGTCTATTTGTCATCAAACATGATGACTACCTTTCCTGTGCACTGTCCTGTTGTTTTTTTTTTCTCACCAGTTTTTATTCTTTTAGGCCTTCAGGTTACTTCTGACTTTCTATCGATCTTGTGGGTTTTTTTCTTCTACCTTAATTGTTTATGTGCCTCCACCAGCTTGCTTGTTTATGCCGAATCACAGATTGAAGCCAAACTCAAGAATGACTTATACAAATGTATGTATTTATATACAAGTATATTAAAAAGTAAAATTATGGGAAACTTGAATGTGTGGATTTAGAGTTGGATATGGGCATGATCGGGTGGTATATTGTTGTGACGTGTGTTGTGTAGACAATTTCTGCAATATGAAACTAAGATTTAAGAGCAATATGAGTTTCAAGTCAGTAATATTTAAGTCCCAATATTTTCTTCACTGTTGTAGCGCTCCAAACGAGATTACTGTTGTGTGAGCTAACTCTGTGAGTAAATGTAAATATGCTTCTGCTTCTTCATTAACCCTAAAGCAAAGGACAATGAAATTTGCTAGTGGTGAGTGAAATTTCAACAATGGATTTGTTTGCTCTTGAAATATTAGCTTAATTTTATCTGCAATTGTTTAAGTCTTGGACTTGCCTGGGGTGAGCCCACTCTCACCCGGAACATTAGCTGGGATTGTTTAATATCCACCTCACAATCCTCACAGATATACAATAGAAAAGGAATGAATATTCTAATATTTTAGCTCTATAGTTCATACATAAATATATGTAAGCGTGCACTTAGCTCTTTTTGGATTTTTGTGTGGGTTTTAATTTGTCTTTTCTAGAAGTTAACTGAATTTAAGAAAATTAATACCATACGTTTACTTAAGTAACAATGTGGGACTTTTTATGGAGTATTTATTTAATGTCTGTCACATTTACACTAGTTGGCCTTTTTCTTGTCCAATGTTCCTGCTGCAGCATCCCAAAAAAAAAAAAAGCTTTACAAATGTTAAATTCAAGAAGCCTCCTTGAACTTTCAAAAGGTTGGCACGTTGCAGTCTGAAATTGGGGGAAAAAACTTGTCAAAATGCATCTCAAGGTAATTTCCTTTCTTCTGTTCATGGCCACTTCATGAGTCATGTCGATGCTGACCCCAAGTTTTCTGACATTTTGTAGTGTTCCGTTTAAAAGCTCCTCTTTGCTTTAAAGGCTCACTTTTCTGTGTTTTGGATGTTTTGAAACATGTTTCCCTGCACACCACTTCCCCAGCTGCTGGATCTCTTCCCTGTCAACCATCTCTTATCATGAAGTCATCGGCAAACTGTATAATGTCTTTTGAATAGCTGCTCTCCCAAGCCTGATAAAACCTTCGTTCACAAACACAGAACATTTCCAATTATTAGTCACTTGCTTTGCACTTTAGTGTTTCGTCAAGCCAATTCATGAAAATGCTGGAGGTAAGAATTTGCAAGATAAGCAAATGTTTTTGCATACTATGACTCTATGACCCTCTTGAAACTTGAGCAAAATGAGACAATATATAAAGGCCAACTGGGCAACAGGCATAGCAGATAAGAATAATAAGCAAGTAGATAATATCACATGAAAAATGTTTGATGGAAAGGGAAGCAATGGGATAAATAATGTTTGACATGCCAATTTTTGAGATGGTTAAATTTATCATTCCTATCCTTAATGATGAGGTTGAGAGTCCTACAAATATTCCACCTTCAATAATTAGGTAATGGCCCATTTAATCTGGCCCAAAAAGTTGCAGAGGAGACACGAGTTTGTGTCTATTTTTTTTGTTTTTTACTCTCTCTCTTTCCATTTAGTTTAAAGCTTGTAGTGTTATCCTGCTGGATCAGAATTCAGCAGTTGTATCACTGTGTCCGCAGCATAAAGGAACAGGACCAGAGCTGGTGTTTTACTGTTTAGTTGAGTAAGGCAAAGCATCAGGACATGTCTGTTTTCTTATTCATTTCCTTTTCAGACAATACTCACTTTTTTTTTTTTTTATAAATCACTGGGGAAGTTTGCTATTTGAACATTCACACCTGCTTTTTACATTTGTCCGAACCGTCTTTTTGATGTGTATCCTTTAGTGGGTTTGGGAGGACAGGACTTGGATGAAGACACAAGTCTTTTCCAGGTTGTACTTAAACAAAAGAGGAGTTTGCAGTGGAGGAGAGATTACTGCCAGCAAAAGATCAACAGTTTAAACAAATGTACTCAAAATGAAGTATAATGTCCAATGTGACCCCAACCATCTTCAGATAAATGGTGAAGATGTCTAGAGCTGTATAAGTTAGAATTAATAGAGAATACAGAATTAATACAGGCCTACGAAAGTCCCAAATATTTTGAAGTTGTTCTCATGTACAGAACCAAGGTTCTTCTGCACAAATCAAGTGAGATATAAGTTTTTAATAGCATGTTTAATAGTACGTTAAATGCATAGGCTGAACAGGCAAAGTATGAAATACTGCAGGGATGATGAGGTAATTAAAAGAAATAATTTAATATAATTCATTTAACCAATTTCACGAATTTATTGAGATCTATGTCATATTTTTGTCAGCACCTCCCAGGAGTAATTCCTAACATCATCTACGTTAAGTGGATAAACAGCAGAAAATGGGAGGAAGCCATTAAGGGCAAATAAACTGATTAGAAAAACTGATTTAGTTCAGCTCCACCACCCGCTTTGGAACAATCTGGCAGGTCAAAAAAAAAAAAGAAAAAAAAAAAAGCAGCAGCCAGTGGGTCATTTGTCAGACCAGTCAGCCTTTGATGAAATCCTGTAAAATCATATTTTATAACTGTTACTGTATGTAACACTAATGTCACTTACAGTAAAAGAAATGTCTGCCACTGTCGAGGGATTTTAAGAGTTCCTGATAAATAAAACAGCTTTTGCCCTGCAGATCGTACTTAATCGTACTTATATTATTTCGGCCCAGTTTGTGGTTGGTGACTTTGGTCCTTAGAAATTGACCAAGTCCAGACCGGATCAACGCGTCCCGGAGAAGGAGAAGTGGATTAGAAATCCTTAAGTTTGTCTCCTGTCTCTTGCCCGGCCGTGACGTCAGTCCGTGACGCAGGTCTGCCCTCCATCACCAGCCGAGCCCACTGACAGAAACACCACCTACAGACGAGCACAGCCCTCACGATTCAGGGGAAATATGTAGCTAGCTCGCGCGATTCCGCATCTTTCGACAACAGGAGACCTGTTGGTGCTGGTAAGTCAAACGTTTTCACCGTAAGATTGACGATCTTAATCGCCGCACTGGCATTTTTGGCCTTGCTGTTTGGGGCTAATTTTAGCTTAGCCAAGATGACGGCGGTGATGATGGCGGACGGTGCCCGTTATCTCCAGCTGCGGCGGTGGCATCTGATAAATATCGCCGTGTTTACGCACGCAGGCTGCTTTCACAGCTGGGTTATTGTTAACAACCAGTCGGCGGATTCTTAAATGACACACCGAGCTCATGACAGGCTATCTATTTTTTCTCAATATCTAAGTAGGAAAAGGTCGTGTTGGCAAATTGAAGGCTAAACTGCTGAAGTACGTTTCATTTTCGTGGAATAATCCAACGGTGAAAGTGAACACAGCAGTCTGCAACCCGGAAAAGACGAATATCAAACTTACTTCATGTCTCTAAACGTAATATTAGTGTGCTTAAAAGCTACAGTCAATTTATCATAACAATTTACAGTTTATGTGTAATTTTGACAAAATAAACACCTAGATTCATTAATTACTAGCAGTCGCGGTACAATTTAACGAATTCAGGTAATCGCTAGCCTGATGGCTAGCTAGCCAGCCTGCTAACAGCAAAGCTAATACAGTTCAATCTCTTCCTCCATTAGAGCAGTTGCATGGAAAGTTACCATGGGTGGCCATGACGATGAAGATATGCCATATGTCGTGAACAAACAAAAGCAAGATGAAGAGCTAAAGAACAAGCTGAATGACGGCAGTCACTGGTGCGACCAGGAGTCTACAGGCAACAATGCCAAATGGCTCAAAGAAGGCCAGAACCAGCTGCGGAAAGTAGCTGAAAACCAGCAGGACCAGGACCACAACTGTAACATCAGCCAGAATGGGAACAAGGAAGACTTCCCTCATCAGAACACCACTCAGGAAGAACAACAGGGAAACGGGGAGCAGACGAGGTCCCAGAAAACAGCAATGACCCCTGGTCTGAGTCAAGAGGAATCCAAGAACATCCTGAATGAGCCTCTACTCATCGACACTCTGGATTCTACAGAGGAGAAAGACAAAGAGAGAGAGGAGGACTGCAAAGAGAAGGAAGGCAAATTGGAGGAAGATGAGGAGGAGACATCAGGCGATACCGGAGGGGAGAAAGTCACAGAAGAACAGACTAATGTGCAATCTCAGAAAGAGAGCAGTGTTGTGGGAAGAAATGCCTGCCTCCTATTCTCCAATATGAACGGAACACCAAGTGATGAAGAGTCCAGCTGGCCCGCACTGTCACAAGACAACACAGCTGACAGCTCCCCAAATGGCAACAGAGGTAAATAGTAGATTCTGTTGATGCTAAAGTTTCACATTTATGGAACAATGCAAAATTTCACATGTCTATACAAGCAGTTGGAAGGCACAGCTTTCACAGACCAGCTACGATGTGCGTCAACATGTTAATGTTCTAACTTATGAAGGATTCGTTGTTGTTACATTATTACATGAAAGAAACACCTAGTAAACTTTGTGGCTATATCTTGCACAGTTGTAATACAATTGTGCTGAGAAAATTTGTCCATAGATATGAATACCAGCGATTCAAGTGTCCAGAAGCCCCTCTGTGGTAATTCATACTGCAGTACTTTCTCTTGGATCATGCTTTGGTATGAGAACAGACACACATACACAGACCTAGGACATGGGCACTATCCCGCCATCCTGTCACAGCTGGTAAATCCCTGTCAAAATACTTGTTCATTGTTTTCACCACAATGCACAATAAAACAGTTCTGTTATAATGTGAAAGAGCCATTAATTATTTGGATACTAAGGAACTGATGCTCATGGCTCCTTTTTTGTGTCTTATGCACCATATTTGTGTTTCATTTATAAGAAGTTTCTCTTATTACTTCAAAATACCAAAATCTGTGCAATTGGATGTGCTCTGGCTTTTGTGCAGTGTGTGACAGGTGGAACATTTGTGCTGTCTAATTTTATCAGTATGAATATTCAGTAATAATAAAAGGGTATACAGTGATGTATAGCAGTTGAATATAGCAACATTATCATCACTTGTTGTTTGATTAAGAAAAGGCTATAAAGTTTAGGTTCATCAACACCATTAAAGCTATGTCTTTTTCTTGGTTAAAAAAAAAAGATAAATTCAAAGATAAATTACAAATGACAGCTGTTGTTATTGATAAAGAAGGTATTGTTTGCTGGTCATTGTGGATAATTATCCCTATTTTTATGTTCAGCATACACATTTGATTTGATCTTTCTTTTTGTTTGCTCTCTTCCTAAAGACTTCTTTTCTTTACCTTTTAATCAGACATTAAATACTCTTGTTCCCTGCCATTTCAGAGTCATTTTGGGACTCCAGTGCTTTTGAGACAGACACTGACCTACCGTCAGGATGGATGAGAGTGCGAGATACATCAGGCACCTACTACTGGCACATCCCTACAGGCACCACTCAGTGGGAGCCTCCTTCACCCCTGGGTAAAGTTGGTGACTCCATGATGTCCTCCACTATGTCTCTTGAGACTACACCCTGCGAGGAGCACGAGGTGAGGTTTAAGGCCCTTTACACTGGGACGAAGACTCTGACGTGAAATTCAAAAGTAATAATAGTTTTTTTTTTTTGTTTTTTTTTTTAATGGCATTTTCTAGGAATCCTGGGCTCACCTCTCCAGCACAGACGAAGGAGTCTGTGAAGGGGAACTATGGAAGGTAAGTCTTGGTGTTGTCTGAATACAATCATTATTAGAATGTATAATATTTCCCCATTTTCCAGTCAACAAAAGACATGTTGTAAGATCTGAACATGTTGGCTTAGGTTTTTGTCAAGACATGCTGTTTTCTAAATCTGCATACAAGCCAATATCAGGATATGATATAAACCTTCTAAGCCTTTCTCAAGCCTTACTTCTTCATGTGTCCAGTATTTCAGAATGTCATATGCCTAGTATACACATCTGTTCGAGCTAGATTAAGTAAAACAAGGTTGAAATTTTTATCGCTACCTGGTTGTTCCTATCTATGTCTTCAGGAGGAAGGAGAGGCAGCATCTGATCAAAGTCTGAAGGAATTTGAAGGGGCAACTCTACGCTATGCATCCATCAACCTGAAGTATGTGCTGTGAAAGCTTTTTAACTAGTTAGTAGTTGGAAATTTGTATTTTTCCTTTGTTGGTTTTCCATGTTCTTATTCCTTTTATTTTAAATCTATTATTACAGCTACAATTGCTCTCAGTCTGAGGAAGAAGAGAAGCTTGCGCCACTCTCCACAGATATAGAAACGAAGGTAAATCAGTGTGTGTGCTGCTGAAATTCTCAAAAATGTCAAAAGTAGAAAGGGTTTGAAAAGCTGACATGGTTTTAGAGATGCTGATGCTATTGATCTTGAGCACAAGACTGGCCTACTAAAGTGTTGGTCTTCAGGGGGCTGCACTATGGTTCTAAACTGCTCCAGAATATTAAGGAAGTCTCAAAAACAAATTTTAGAAAATTTATTATTCAAGTGTAATTTAACTAATTAACTTGTCTTAATAAGGGCTTTACTTGAAATGTCCTATTTGGCTTCGTTTGTGTGTTCTGGAATAAATATTTTCTCTCACTTGGACATATGGATTAGTGTGCTGCAGTTCCAGTTCGTATACCTTTGCTCATATTTTTTTTTTACCAAAGAAAGCTTTTCATAAATAGCTTGGCTTACACAACTAAATGAGAGTAAAAGAGGTGAAAAGAGCAATGTTAACTCACAGTGAAGCAAGTGCACTTCAGATTTTGAACCTTTATTGTTCTGTTCTTAACCCGCTTTGTGCCATCTTGTTTTGTACTAATTTGTTGCATATTTGCATTTTCAGTGCTTTGCGGTTCGTTCCCTGGGCTGGGTAGAGATGTCTGAGGAGGATATGGCACCTGGCAAGAGTAGTGTTGCTGTCAACAACTGCATCAGACAGCTGTCTTATCACAAACACAACCTTCATGACACTGCTGGTATCTGGGGAGAGGTGAGAGGCTTTTGCTAAGTCCTATACATACGATAGTGATTGAAAATGCATTTAAAGATCAACCTGTTTAATGTTTACACAATCTGGCCACCACTTATTTGGTTGAAAGCTGTCTGGGTTAATGGTCCAATATATTTTCAGGAGTTTTTTGAATATAAAGAAAACTTTCCATGGTTAAATTAATACAGGAATTTAAATAAACCATCTCTAATAGTCATGAATGCATAGATATCAGAATTTTATTGAAGCCCACAAATACACTAATAGTTACACTACACTAATTGTTAGTTGAAAGCTAGGCTGCTCATAGTAAATATTGGGGCTGCATAATTAATTGAAATATACCAACACAGCTGCTATATTTTGTGAAGCCTTTTTTTTTTTATAACCATCCCAACCAAAGTTGTTATTCACATTGCTGTATCTACTAAAATAATTCCAATGTGATATTTTTTTACTAATAGCTCAACCTTTTTATACATTTGTTTGTCACAGGGGAAGGACATGCTGATGGTTTTGGAGAATGACACGATGAACCTGATTGACCCACTTGGCCAGACTCTGCTTCATGCTCAGCCCATTGGCAGCATCCGCGTTTGGGGAGTAGGTAGAGACAACGGCAGGTCAGTGAGAAAATGTTTCTAGTGAGGTCTCTTAATTTATTAAAAAACAAAAAAGAAAAAAAAAACCAAAAGCCTCTAACTTTTGTTTACAAGTATTTCACATGGGATATTTAGAAATGTTTGCAATTTAAAACATTGGACATCTTTTTTTACTTGTGACTGAGGGTTGTCAAAACTGATGGCAACCGCCACATTGCTCGAAAATGTGCAGCCTTTTTTTGTTGTGCGCTGCTGCCCTCTGCTGAATTATTATATGTATTACATATAAAAATACCACTCAGCTTTGCCCTGTTTCTGCCTCCTGCCTGCGTCAATGTTCTAACCCTCATGTTCTTTCTTCCATGCTGCGTTTTCGAACCAGAGAAAGGTATACATCAATGACTTCTACTTAATTGTCTTGATTGTCAATAATTGTCTTCTGTGGTTGTTACTTGTAGCAGTGAATGAGTTTGTCATATGTGCACATAAGCCAATTTTTCTTTCATCTAAAATGAGCACATTTATGCTGTTTTTAAATATTTAAAATGTGAATGTGACCTTTTCAATATGATTTCACCTGCAGAGATTTTGCTTATGTGGCTCGAGACAACCTCACCCAGGTTTTGAAGTGTCATGTTTTCCGCTGTGACTCACCTGCCAAGAACATCGCCACCAGCTTACATGAGATGTGTTCAAAGGTCAGCCACCTCTGCATATAATTTCCTTTCATTATGAACTCAGCACTGTTCTTAATCAGCTGTGAATTTCTTTGCTGAATTTCACACATTCCCCTCCCTTAACTTCACTTTAGATAATGATGGAGAGAAAGGCAACCAAGCCAGGAATGAACAGACTCAACTCTGACCCAGATAAACCCATGGTCTTCCCTGTTGAAGGTAAGGCTGCACATTTAGAGTGAGAGTATCAAGAAAAGTAAAAAACCTGTATAAACAGATTATGTAATGCTTGTTTCTTTTCTTCACAGAGTTTCCTGCTCCAAAAAATGAACTCTTCCAGCGCTTCCATGTTTATTACCTTGGTTGTGAGCCTGTGGTGAAGCCAGTCGGTAAGATACCAGTTTTATTTGAGTAATGGCTCAGCTGCAGAGAGTAATAATTTGTCCACATTATAACCATGGGTGCTCTCAAGTTAATTTATTGTATCATGGTCTGTGTGTGTTTTCTCCCTGTCTCAGGTATGGATGTAATCAATGACGCACTAGAGGCAGCAATGAATGGCAAAGATAAAAACGACTGGGCTACTGTCTCAGTGAATGTTGCACCAGCCACGCTCACAATACTTTCAAGACAGGTAATTCAAACAGCTTTTTAATTAAGGGGCTAAAATGAAATCGCAATGAGCCTCAACAGAGCTATTGTACTGGGTAAAATAAATGTTCATAACTTTCACTTGATCATTATTAATTGAATATTTCCCTTAAAACAAAAGGATGAAAAAATTACAAATATTAAGAACTTGTTTTTCTAAATGTTTAGCTACAATTATCACAGCAAAAGGTTGTGGTGAGAACATTTGAATATAGAAAATATAAAAAGGAAATATTGATATTGCACTCAGTAAGTTCTTTAATTGTGACATTCATCTAGAATGAGGAGGTGCTGTCAGAGTGCAGGGTGCGTTTCCTGTCGTTCATGGGTGTTGGGAAGGACGTCCACACCTTCGCTTTCATCATGGCTGAAGGTCCCAGAGATTTCACCTGCCACATGTTTTGGTGTGAACCAAATGCTGCCAGTCTGAGCGAGGCTGTCCAAGCTGCCTGTATGGTGAGTTGGAAACGTGTACATGAGATGGAACCTTTGAGAATGGAGATATGAAGGGAAATCAGAACTTTCTGTCCCATCATTGAAAGTTAAGCTAGCACAAATGCCAATCACAATTGTTTGCGCTGACACTCCAGTATTGAGGCAAGTGTCTCTTACATAATTCAGTGTGTGTGTTCTTCTTATAGCTTCGCTACCAGAAATGTTTGGATGCTCGTCCACCCAGCCTAGCCTCCTGCCTGCCAACTCCCCCTGCAGATTCTGTGGCTCGACGGGTCAAGAAGGGGGTGCAGAGTCTGCTGGGCAGCTTTAAAAGCTACAGGTCAGGCTCTCAATCCCCTTGAGTCAGAGCAGAGATGATGCAAGGTCTCTTGGACACAAGTCCATCACTACAGCCCCTTCTCATTCTCTCGTCTCCTTCTCTCATCCTTGTGCCACAGTTTCGCCTTATGACCATTTCACTTGTCTAGTCAGTAGTCTAGAATGTGGAGTCTCTTTTGGAGAAAATGCGTGTCTGAAAATTGCATTTATTTCTTTTTTTACCTTTTACTTTATACAATGATTTTAAACTCTCATCTCCAAACAGATGAACCCCTGGCATCAATTTTGTTTTCTTTGCTGGGATTCTTTCTGTGAGTCTTAACTATTTTTGTGTTTTAACAGAAACAATGCTATGAATGTTGGATATGGATGTAATATGTTTTACATACCGACACTAGAATTTGCTTGGAAAAGAGGTTGCTAGAATTACTCTTGTTCCTTTTTCCTCCTTGGTGCAATTTACCAACTTTAACACTCCTCCTTTTTCTACTGTCTAAAGAAGATAATGTAATGTAATTCAGTAGTTGTCAGATGGTGTCGATTATCCTAATACTAATTTTCTAAAACATCACTGCACCTCTCTCTGCTACCTTAGGTTGTCACACAAGCGCTGTGAGCATCTCAGTTTGTGTACCATATAGTTAAATGTTCCTGACCCTCCCAAACAACGTATTTTAGTCTTCCAAAGAACTGTATGGTCATCTGTCACATAGTGAGCAACCACTGATTTGAGTGTAGTGTGTTTCTCATCCATTCTGCATGAACATTTGCAAGTTCAGTGCTAGTGTGCAATAATCAGATATTCCTGTATGGTGTGGTGATATGACAGCTGCAATGTGATTAATTGTGACTGTAATGAGAGTCATTTGGGTGCGAGGCTTATGGAACAGCAGAGCCATGTTGAAAATCATTACCTTGTGATAGAAATAATAACAATAAATACAAACTCTGGGTTTTCACACAGCTGTTTACCACCAACAAACCACTGAATAGTACTGTAGAAACTCACCACAAGCTGCATGTTTTGATAGCTTAGAGTTCTTGCTGCTTGCAGCAATTTAGTGCTTAAGACCCATCAATGTATCTTGTAAATTCTTTCTGTGTTTCTCAATGGTAAGAGGAGGCTGGAGGTGATGTGCTGTTTCGTGTTACATAGGCATGTCACTCTAGTTAGTGTCAGTGTATATCATAAACTAGCAGTAGAAAGACTTGTGAGACTGAAAAGATGAGAGCAGATTCATGTTTGTATTTACCGTTTGTGTAAATGAGCAATCTACAGAAGATTAGTCCAATGGTTGACATTTAATTTTTTTTCCTCAGCCACATTTTGACGTGTGTGGGCCCTGGCCACTCAAGTTTTTTTTTTTTTTTTTTGGTTTGTTTTTGTATTGTTTCCACACACTACAATGTACACAGTCAAGATTTTCACATTAGCTTGTTAGATTTACTTTTTATAAAAAAGACACTTATTAGCCAAGCTGTATTTTATCTTTATGTGTCTGTCAGTGATAAATACTGTATGTAGCACAATAGTAATAGTTATGTTAAAGAAGTAGTTGGTAAGATTTTTGGTGATCGACTTGCGAGTAATTTGTTTGGCCATGTTGTCTGAAACCTTAGTACCTACATACTGAACTTTCTCAGGTTAACTGATTCCAAGAGATCAAATAAAATCTCAATGTCTTTGGTGTTACGGGGGAGGAACCGAACAAATGAAACACTCATTTAAAACACAAAATGTAATGAAAAAAGGCATAAAAGAAGGTTTGCAAATACAATTGTATTTAAAAGTCACATAATCTCTGATAGACATATTCCCTGGTAGGAAAAAGTTTAATGTTCAAACTGTGTTAAATTCAGTCATTTTATTTAATTTCATGTCAGCATTGTGTAGCTCACAATTAGAGATGTTTATTTCAAATTGCATTGGAAAAGACTCACAGTTGAGATTTCCAAATGTATCATCGAGACTGCTTTGTGACTCTTATTCAAACTTCAGAATTCATCAATTCCTTTTGTTCTTGAAATAACTTATCAAACACTGAAACTCTTACCAACTGCCTCTTTTATATGTATGATATAACACTAATGAAAACTAGGCTGCGGTGACCCATAATACTGCCTTGTCACTCATGTGTCACTTGGAATTATTGTGCTTTTTCTCCTTCAAAGTTTGCTGTGTCCAGTCAGTGGCAACACTAAAACCAGATGAGTTTAAGAACATTAGCAGATTAATTTATTTCTGTCCATGTAAATTAGGTGTATAAAATGTATGTATATAAAAGTCACTGCACAATAAATGTGAACATATCAAAAAACGTTTATCTTATGGTTTATTTCATGTTTGGCAGTTTAGTGGCTCTGAATTGAATCGGTTTCTAAAGGCCAGGTCTGGATCCTAGAGTCTGAAAATGTCTTCTTTGGTCTCTGCTTGTGGAGGCCAGGACATTTTTTCATTTTCTATGAGTGGCTTTATCTATCATTCCCAGCTTTTCCATTAAAATGTAAAAGAAGCTGCACACAAACCTGTCTGGCTCTTTTGCATATACATTAAACCTGCTGACACCGGTCTTACCATATGTATTGACACACCAGCGACACAATGCATGAACAAAAAATGCATAACAACCCCCCGCTCCCCTTCTCCCCCCGAAGTCATCTGTTCACTTCATATCAGCACCATTGCCCCCACCTGCTGGGTTCAAAAGGATGGGTTGGGCTGGTTATTGTTTCCCTGGGAGATGGCTATAGAGATGAAAGGTGCATATCAAGTGGAACCCCGCGGAGCTGCAGACTGATAGTAATGGGCTCGACCATCTCCCCACGAATATTAGTGATGTTCTGTCAGCGGCTTCTCCCGGTAGTTGGACAGGTCGAGCTGTCTTTTGAAGGAATAGAGGGGAAGCCCAGAGCTGAGACACTGATTGACTGTCCGGATGAACCCAACACGTGTTAAACGTACCACAAGTTTATTTTAACAGAAAAATTGCTGCCTTAATGCGACTCACGTGTACAACGCAGCAGTCTGGCAGCATGCAGGTGAATTTGGCCATCTGCTGACAGATTTTATACTCAGATGCCAGTTTCAAGTGTTTTGATGGTGACGTCTTTCCCGTTGTGCAAAACAGCAGACAAAGAATGGAGGAGCCAATCACAGTCAGAAAATGTTACAGTTCATCGTAGTAGATGGTGATGAAATGTTTTATGGAAACTGTTTTGTTCTTGTTGGCAGTGGAACTCTCAATTGGTTTTGCTTGACCTACAATTGCAGTAAATACAACAGCGTGTTGATTCCATGTATAAGTGCCAGTAGCATATGTGTAGCCCGGTCAATGTACAGCTTTAGTCTTGTTTGAATCTCTTTCTGAGGAGGTGTTGCTGTCAGGTTGTAGTTTGTGATGTTGTTGAAATGTATCCTTTTAACTTGTTCACTTCCTTTGTGTCAATGGTAACAAAATATTTAAATCCTCTTTGACGGCAGGATTTATTGCAAGGCTGTTGCATTAGACTGTATGAGCTGGACCCCGATTACCTCGATTAACGTTCTGCGTAATGTAATGCATTCTTTCACTCTTTATTCCCTATAAAAAAAAAAAACAAAACATCCAGTTGTTGGAACATGTATATATTGGATAATGACTGCGTGGTGTTGGCATGATCTAAATCCCTTTGTTGCCTCAGTGTTCTGCTGCATGTGATGGTTCTGCAGTGTGTATCCATGAATCTCTGAAGTCAGATTTATGCACTCCGTTTTTGCTGGGTGTCAATCACAATTTACATAGGTTGGTCCATGGAGAAAATAATCACAGTTATAATTATTCCTATAGACTAATTATGCACATGCCATTTGTTTAATGGAGATTTATTTTGGAGTAATGAATGTGTAGTCTTGTGGAACATTGCTTTTCCTCTCAGTGTGTAGGAGAGGACTTGTGTCTCCTCTGCTGGGCTCCTCAATCTAATCACCAATCTCAGGCTGGATAAAAGGAGCCGGCGCAAACTCAGTCTTCAACCTGGTATCAAGGCCTGAGAGGGATGATGGGAATCGCTGTGGGGCACAGCCTGTTCTCTGACGGATTCATATTGCAAAAATATGCCTTTTTGTACAGGGATTTTCATATCCTCTCCTGCCTTTATTTCAGCAGTGCTAACCCATTATGATTTCTGCTGCTTTTTTTGTTTTGGCACCTCCCGGGTTCTGCAGAGATCTGTGCTTGTCGGTAATCAGGGCCGACTCCACGGTGTGCTGAGCCATGGTCAGGGCCACAGCAAATCAAGCACAGCCACGGGAGATGAGTGAAGGCACAGAGATGTATCAGCTACAAAGGCGAGCTGTAGGACAGAATAATACTTTTTTATGCTACCTCTACAGGGAGCGTTATAAGAAAACAATCCCACAGTCCAATGAAATACGAGCCATATTATAAAACACGGAAAGGCAGGTGATGGAGAATAAACGAGAGATAATACAGATGCAAGACTCAAATGCTCTGAGCATTTCATGGGAGGATTAAACAGCCTAATCTCAAAATGTTCAGTAATTCATTCTCTCCCAAATAACGCGGTGATTGCTTTGCCAGTGGGAGCAGCCAGCAGCCCACTGCTGTCTGGATAATCATTTCTCCAGTGGTTCTCCAGCGATTTCAGCAGCTCAGCAGTGGTTCAGTAACAGTTCACTACACACGCCAATCTAGCAGGAAGCGCCGTCTTTTCTGACTCCGCTGTGCTGTAGCAGGCAGCATGTGATTATGAATGGCAACACCAGTCCAGACCACAACCCAAACCAATAAGGACACCCTAATGTTCAACTCGGTTATAAAGCAGGGGACAAAAGGAGCAGCACATCAATTGTTTCCAGTAGAGGAATAAGCATTTACCAAAACTTCTTATGGAGAGTTTTGCCACAGTGAAAACAAATTCAATAGCATAACCAAAGTGCAAACACAGAGCTGTTATCAGCAACATGAACTGAAAGTATAAAAAGTACAAGTATTTGTTCTGCTGAGAAGTAGCCCCTGTCAATGCTGTGGAATGAGTGAGTGAAGTGATTTAACACATAAAAGGTCTTTTTGAATGTTGTATCATACGTTTGGTGTATCTAATATTAATCTTAAAAAAAAAAAAAACCCAAACTTTCATATATCTGTATTGGAATACATTTATTTGATGTATTTGTGGTAAAGTATTAGGTATCCCAAAAGGCTCTTAGTCACAGCAAGCCGTTTCCACTTTCTGCTTTATCATGGCCTACTGCACCCCACCCTAAAAAAAAAATAAAATAAAAAAAAAAGCGTTATAGCAAACAAGTCTATTCAACAGAACAGAGATAACAGGAGCCACACAGGATTAATGAAAAAGAGGCAATAAAATAAACAGCCATGATAACACAACTTTAAAATTCTATTTTGTTTGTTTGTTTGTTTTTTACAATAATGAACACTGTAAGAGAGAAGACAGGGTTGGGGGCATTGAGTGTAAAAAAACACTATCCGTCTGATAAATATCTGAGCAAACAACATGAAACACTATTGAGCTCTCTTCCACCTGTTTTCAAGGCAGGCATGAATGGAAATGTCTCTGATTCTGATGCTGAAATCACAATGCGACTCCCTGACAAGTCCCTTTGTTCAAGACAAATATACTTCTCTGGCACGCTTTGGATGTCTCTCTCTCTCTCTCACTCTCTCTCTCTCTCTCACCAATAATTCATTGCTATTAAAATTTGTCAAATTCCATAACAGAATAATTGCGATGATGAATAGCAACCGTCACAGTGGATATGGATGGTCTTTATATTTGGTGCACAACCATGTCCCTGGACCCTGAAATCACTAGACTTGAGATGAAAGACAGCGACCAATTTATATTCATACTATGTGATGATTGGGGTTTGTCAGGCTGGAACGTTCACAGAGTGGAGTTAGTGGAAAATGACAGGTCTCATTATACAAACCGATCAAACATTCTCAGAAGTGTTGTAGAGGTTGGCAGAGATACAGTGCTTTGAATGTCTAGTCTTTTTTCAGACTTCAGACTCGTAGCAAATAGTAAAGTATTAGTCTCCTAAGCTCTAAATCAATACTTTGACATTGTGGCTGATGGACTTCCTCACTTTCTTGGAGAGAATCAGACGAGACAATTGCTCCAAAACCTGTTTGTCAAATATGGAGCTACGGCAACTGGTTGCCTTAGCTAGTTTGGCCTTTTCTGAAGATTGAAAAAAAAAAAAAACAAACAAACCAAGATGCAAGTAAGAATTTCTGAAGCCCATTAATTAGCATGGAGCATTTTGTTTCTTTAAGCCATACTAAAGCTGAAGTACGAAAACAACAAATTGTGATTTTCCAGAGAAAGCTCAGAAAAAAAAAAACATAACTTGGCATTGTAATCAAGCTCCTCATCTTACTTTTGGCAAGAAAACAAATGAGCCCCTTTCCTAGGGATCTTGCAAAAAACAAACAAAAAAAAAAAAAAAACAACAACTGTTAGCTGTTGCGTGTCTTCTTGTTGGAAGGTATCAAACAATATTGTCCTGTAGGTGTCATGATTAACAGTGTGAGATCACTTTACTTGTAGCCAAGTCTCTCTGAGAAGACCACAGACCCCACCAATCTGACGGCTCAAACCCTCCCAAGGCATATTGCAACAAATTGCGTCGTTACTTTGCAAATTTGTTCAAGCAATCAACTCCATCTCACTTGGGGTAGCGATCTGACAACAGGAATGATTAGAATCCAGGGCGGCTAGCTGCTTGTCACTTGGGACTGAGATGAGTGCAGAATTACAATGAAGCCTGAAATTGTGTGTTATTGTTGCCTCCCTGTGTTCCCGTCGCCTTTTCTCCATCCACCCTTTTCCTCTTGCCCCATGTCTGCTCCCTCTATTCTATCCTTTGGAGATGTGGTAACAAGGTCTGACGGTTAGAGACAAAGCCAAAGGCCAATGGTCTACAATGGGAGGCTAAAAATAACAGAGCAGCCGTTCCGTCAGAGTGTTTTCAGAGAGTGAAAACCCCTGATTTGAAAGGTGAAATATGCAAAGTGAGAGTGGAAATGCAATGGAGGATTTGAGCTGATGGCCTTCAGTGTAGTCCTGATGGACAGGAAGTGGCTTAAAAGAGGAATAAATAGAGCAAGAGAGGCAGCTTAGTTGATTTTGCTTCAAGTTTTGACGAAAAATATGTTAAAATGACTCCAGAAATTCTAGCGAAATGCGGGGGGGGGCAACTTGCTTTATATTTATCAGTTTCTCCTCACATGTTGCCTTTGAAAGGAGGGGTTAGGGGATTGAAATGACCTGACAGGGAGCTGAGGGATGGAGAAGCCGGCTGTTGATTCTCATTGCACTGTTCCCATCTCCCAGCAGGATTGTCTGAGACATAGATAAATACTGCCAGCCCTGCAATTTATAAGCTGTGCAGCAGACACAATTTAACGCATTACCCGACCGACTCAACAGTCCACTGTGCCTCAGTCCCCTGCATACACTGCTCTGATTTCTGCTGCTTTGCCTTTCTTTTAATTCTCTCCTGTCAACACCGCAGGCAGACAAAGCAGCTCTTAAAGTCTAAACACTGTTTTTAGTCAACAATGGTTTGGGCTCATTTGTTGTTCCAAAGTTCTCTGTGTTTTTGTGTCTGTGAGGATGTAAACCATTCAAGAATTGTCATCTTATGCAGATGATCATGCTCACATTTGGAGTCCGATTCTATGTAATTTGTGAGCAATCTGGGAACATTTTCCAAACACAAAACGTCAGTACACAGAAGAGCAAGAAAAGGTCAGCCAGGCTCATATTTAGTAGATCCAAAATGATTTTTCCCCCCTAAGTACAGACAGAGTGATGTGAACCAGATTTCAAATATCAAATTACTCTTTGCTAAAAAAAAAAAAAAAAAAAAAAAAAAAGTAGGCCTCATGCTTTCATGTTCGAGCTCACTCAGAGCAATCACTGGACGATCTCTATTCCTAACAGCCACTCCGTTTTGTCTCCACAGCACACATCAAGAGCCAGTTCGCCCAAATCACAAAAAGCTCAGCCGCTTACTTATTCCTCCAATAGTATTTCAGCTTTCTGACAGTTTTCTGGACCTTGTAGTGAGATATCAGCCTGAGAGCCGGCACCTGACAACCCCAGAAAATAAAGATGAATTGTATGTTTGACTGAATTTGACAGAAGTGACCCTTTTGCAGTGAGTTTGTGCCATGTTCCACTTTTCACCGTAGATGAGCTAACAATAGCTTACGTGGAACTCTTATGTCCACATATTGCGTTTCTCTGTCAGTCCTTAGATGCTTATTTTCATTTTGTTTATTGATTATAAATAGTTTTGTCTATTGGTTGTGGTTGAATGTTTCAGTGTACATGCTTGTACACAACTGAGTGCTCCGTTTTAACACTTAACCTTAGAAGAGAAATCCAGTTACGGTCTACATAACCTGTTCACTAACTGTTATTGCTGTCCAGAAACACAGAAATGTGTTTCCTGACATGTTTCTTCATGACCATTAACATGGGGACTGTAGTTTATTATGACCACCCCCTCTACTAAATCAAGCACCAAATGTAAATTCATCCATGACTGAAAATATTCCCAATTCACTTTTAACTCCTGTTTCAACAACATTTCTCTTTAGGCTATTTCAGGAAATAGCTTATGAGGTATGCTGGCGACCTACTCCTTAAACATTTACATCTCCAATTGTACTTATGATATATAGAATTAATAATTATGTAAAATACGCTCAGACCACCTACTGAATTGGCTGGAATGCAGTGCTGCAATATACAAGAGAAAATATCATCAGCACTATCCATCCATCTGCACTACTGTGGCGAACAATGAATACATCATTTGTTGCTGCATTCCTATTGGTTAGCGTGTTGGCCTACAGGTCCTAGCGCTAGTCACACTGCGAGATGAATGTGATAAGATTTGTTTCTCATTCCTGTTGGTCATCTTTTGTCTGGACCAGCCCAAAGCTGCAGAGTACATCTGGTTTAAATCTATCTATCAGTTTTGCAGTAATAGAAACGAATTGAATGCAATTGTATTATTGTATTATTGTATGTCTCAAATGACACCAAGTTGTGGAAATAAGCATTGCATTTTCTTAAAATGTTCTTGAATATTGGAGGAAGCTTCGGATTCTAGCTGCTGGAATCATTTCAAATGTGGCATTTAAAGGCAGCATTCAGGATCTTTTCCTCACTCGAGGATATTTTATTTCCAGAAGTTTTAAATGCCCATTCTCATTCAAAGTCAAATTATTCCTTCAAGGCCTGCCAGTAATATGGGTTAATTGTTCTGGATGGCTGGATCGCTTCCAAGCAGTTCATCCAATTTCCATTTAAATTGAGCTATGGGAGCGTGACATGGGCGACGCTTGGCTGGCACTGTTGCAGACAGGCGACACTGGTGCATCGCCTGCTCGGCTGCAGAGAAACCTGTTTACAGGTCATACCAGAGACTCAAGTGGCTTTCAACCAATGACATGCAAGTGCACACCTTGTTGGTTCTTTCAAAAGGGCTATAAGTGGGAGCAGAAAAAAGCCCTCATCTAGTCAAACCAATCAAGTGTATATGTGCTGCTGCACAGTCAGTCTTCTGATGGCTGTCGTGACCTGTCGGTCTGAACGACAGCGGAGGACATGCTGTCGCTCATTTCTTTCTTTATCGTCTGCCGTCTTTTGAATCTGAGCTGCTCATCTTTCTTCTTGATTCAGCTCTCGGAATTGAAATCTTGGTATCAAGATGCATAGCTTTTTGCCACCTCCTGCCCTGCAGGATTCACATCACAACATTTGACAAACTCTTGGGCAGGTTCACCATGAACAGCACGCCCCACTGTTCTTAATTTCAGCTGTTGATTTAAGGCTTCAGCTCCCTTCTCTCTCGTAGCACACCGACTGATTATGAGCCCTGATTATTTCCTCCCACTGCTATTGTCTTTCACATCTGTCTGAGTAAAAAATCAAGGCAGCATTCTTTCGTTTCAGCACATGAATAAATCTTAGCTCATCATGTGAGTCCTGCCGATGATTCATAACATTAAAAACAAGCTTGCTTTGAAATATGAGAGGCAAAATTCATCAAATATGCCGCAGGACTCTTCATTCCTTCCCTGCCTTTTTTTTTTTTTTTTACATTTTGAACTTGAAGTCGACACGCCCCATTCTGATTGCAAATTTACATGAGAGGAAATGGTGTCTTAAATCAAAAATGTTCTCTCTCGAGTGACTGCGTCCCTCCACTGCAGTGCATTTAAGCCTCTAATGTCACTGGGCTACCTAACCTTTTATGGTGAATAGTAGAGGGTGATAGTGCAACATTTAACATGGCAGTAATTTGTTGTTAAGCAACACAAGGAAAAGAAGGAAAAGGAGAAATAATAACACAGTTTCTAAGGAATAGATTATTATCAATCTGCATTTGCAATAGCCATTCCAAAGTGAAGTCAATACCAAAACGGGAGAAGTACGGAAACTAAGCAATCACAACTGAATGATTACCATGACAAACAAGGAGACCCCTCCATGCACACACACAACCCTACTGAAAGAGCAATTCTTAACCTAGCTGCCATTCTGCCTCTCATGGACATTGCATTCAAGTTACAGAACTCAACATCCAGTTTTCTGAAGAAACGTGCAATTGAATAGCTGGTGATCTTTGAAAAACCCAAAAAGTCATTTCACAACACTTACTGCTGTTCTGACAGTGTTCACAAATTCCTCCCTCACTCCTAATCAGGTGAAGGATAAAAACAAAAACAAAAACAATCGGTTTGATGCACAAGAATAAAGGGATTTTTGTTCCCCTATTGATTTGCACCTTTTTCAATCCAATACAAACAAAAATGGTGGGCCACGTGAAGTGAAAGCTTCCATATTTTTTAGTCTTCCTGCAAAATAACAACAAAGTGGCATATTGCTGCAAGATGCTTTAAGTGTCTTTGGGATCACCTTCAGGGTTTTTTGGGGATTTTTCAGAAAATCAAATGCTCAGGTCTGAGTCTTTGAAATCTTTGATAGAAAGAAAAAAGAGGGCTCAAGGTGAAAGGAAGAAAAGTTCCAAATAATAAACAGTGTCCTCACACGTAGTTAGTTGTGTGATGTCACTGTACGGATAATACATGGCAGGCTCAATCTGTGATTAGACGTACACCGGCCATTTTCCCTTTGCATCCACACATCACCAAGGCAGTGGTGCGCTCTGTGGATCAGCTTGGATGGCTCTTTGGATCAGTCACTCCCCCCACAGTCCAACTTCTCATAAAATCCACCCCAATCTGTATCATCGATTTGTCCCCTTCTAGAAATGGGCCCCATGTCACACGTATTGTTTCTAGATTGAAAAAGAGTTGGCCAACATCTGCTGTAAATCAAAGACTCCCATCAGCCAGAGGGATCTATTGTGCCCCCACACCTCCACCCTGCCCCCCTGCCCCATCATCAACACCTCACCCCTCCTTCTGTCTCCCTCTGTCTCTTCGTCCTGGGTCAAACCAATGTCTTGCTTTCATCTGGATAATTTTTTGCAACCTTATCAAGCCTTCCATCACTGTCTGCACCATCAGAGGGAGGACTCTGGTTTGTGAACACAATGATGTCAGGTACGACATTAAAACGTTTAACCAACTGGTGGGACGCGGTGACCCCACACTCACACTATCAGCCAGGTCAGGATGGGAAAATGGAGGTCAGGTAACACACAAACACGTATTATTCTAAGACACTAAACAACAATTGGAGACGGTGAAGGGGGGGTCAAATCCATCAAGGCTCATATTTTACCTATTTCACCGCTTTATGTTTTCGTTGTAATTGAGTTAAAGGGTCAGTTCACTCAAACCAAATAAAACCTTTTCTCTCACTAACCTTTGGTGGCATCAACCCACATAGATCATTCTGGTTTTGTTAGTCAAGTCTTAAAGATAAAGATTTATACCAGCCTATTGATGGTATTCTACTATATTTATGAAGTCACAATTTCTCGGACTTTCTCGGGCCACAGCATGATTCTCGGACTTGAGGAAGAATTTCTTGGACTCAGCGACAGAATATAATATAAAATAACAGTGAACACTACACAAACATACAGTGTGTTACATGAGCTTTTAGAACGTAGCTCAATATTTTGTGGACATTAGAGTAGTGTTAGTCTTCTAAACCAATTCTTCCACTGAGCCAAAATGTACAATTCCTTAAATGATTTCTTGAAAATCAAAACTATTTGTGTGGCACAATATATTTATCAGTAAGTGGGAAAATGTTTTTTCATGGGTGTGTAATTATGGTGAACTGACCATTTTAAAGAAACTGCAAATAGAGTCTGAGAAATATTTAGTATCTAAATGAGAGAATCATTTTAACTGTTGCTTAATTGGTCATTATGGTAAACTGATTACAGAAAGGTGTGAAAGATGTCAGATGTCCATAATTTTATTGACTGCAAGTCTGTGAAAGGATTTTGAACCCGATTCAGGTCTCTCCCAGCAGCAGTTCCCCTTGAGCTGCCCTTGACATGAACGCACTGAGCCCGAGGCACTAGGCTGAGGGCTGCCCCCCCCCCCGAGGCTCCCCTCCCCCAAGGACACTCTGCAGGTTGCCTGTCTGTCTGCCTGCAAAAAAAATAACTAAAAAAAAATAAAGCATGTCCAGATACTTCTATTGTTCTGCACTCTGATCTTCACACAGGTTGCTAAAACAAAGCCTCCTTATTAATATTTATAGGCTCTCTGATGGGACAGGATCAATGGTGAGAGCAGAAAGAGAAGAGAGAGCGTGGCTGAATAATCATCATCCATCTACCTCCAGCCCTCCTGCCTCTCCCTCCCTCTCTGTGAAGTGGAAGTGAAGTTTTAGAGGGGAATTCAGTGTGTGTGCAAGAAATGGAAATTTGCTTTGGAAGAACTATATCTATATTTGCACACGTATGTTTGTTCTTGCTTTTGTGGCATGCTGGCGCCCACATTGACAGGATGCAAATGAGTTGTTTTTACACGTCTTTATTTCTTTACATTAATAGCTTAAACGATACAAGATGCACTGTACCCTTGTTTTCCTTCATAAATGTACATCAGTCTGTACTGGCATCTGTTTTAAAATGCATTGCCCGGTCCTGTTGACTTTCATTTGCCCTAATTTCAGCTCTGCTCCCACCTCAAGATGTGTGAGCCCCCAAGAGTGGAGCTCATGAGTGGATTTGTAACATACTCCTGGTGTCTTCACTGGCAGACCCAGCATGGTGGATCTCCACGATAAAAGTCTGACAGGCCGAGACAGTCTGCTCTGCATCTTCAGTAGGTGGGCATCCTGCCCAGTGCTCAGTAAGCGAATTAGTTGGGCAGAGAGCCCAACACTGCCCCTCTGACTGACAGGGGCTCCGCCGAGTGATCTTTAACTGCACAAGGAGAAAGTTATTAATCAGACATGTTTGCTTCTTCCAGCTTTTCCTGCACAGAAAAGCAGGAGAAGGCATGGGCCGGGTGGGGGGGTGGGGGGGCTGGTTTGGTGATGAATGCTCTGCCTTCTGCACATTTCAAAAGTACAGTTTATCCATGAGGAATGGAAGAATCTAATACAAGGGCTGAGGGGAAATTGCCTTTTCCTTTGACCTGCAACCAAGGGTGAAGAAGTGAATGGAAAGTGATATGGGAGTGTCTGCCCTCTGAGGTGATGAATACGGTGTAAATTAGAGGAGGAGGCCTTTCAATCTTGAGCGCTTTGGCTTCTCCCCATTCTAACTGCTCTAAATTGTTTTCTGTCTTTTGCTCTACAGCCGGCCTTTCTTATTTTCCCTCTAATTTCCCGCTGCCTTTCTCCTCCGTATTTTTATCTTCTCTGCCACCGGTCCTTCCATGCTGCATTGTAGCAGGGTTCTGGGGATGCATGGGTTGACAGGTTGAGCTTTGGGAGGTCAAGGGGGCAAGGGCAGGATTTGCCGATTGTGGGACAGAAAGCTGAGACAGCATGGCCTTGAGTGAGAATGTAGTGTGCAGCAGGAATCGCAAAGCCGTGCAGAGACACAGAGAACCATGACCTTGAGGCATGAGCAGAGAAAAAAAATCAACACAAATCCATGGAGCCTGGAGATGAACTAACAGGCCCCACTGCCCTGTGTATGTGTGCACACCCATTGCCATATGGTGCTTTGCTGAAAATGGATTAAACAGAGCCCCTCATGAATTATTGTGAAAGTGCTGCATATTGCATAAAGCCGCACTGCAAGATAAACAAACTAAAGTTTTTCATCATGTCTGAATTTATTGTTATTCATCAATGCAGAACTTCATATGCAACGAAAGTTTGGTCCAATCTCAAACATATCCATTTTTGATTGTTAATTATTTTCATAAAAAGTGGATAAGTGCCTTTGTGTATTGGTATGTGATTTTGTATGCATGTGCTGATGTGTGTGTGTGTGTGTGTGTGTGTGTGTGTGTGTGTGTGTGTGTGTATGTTTGTGATTGATTTGATGGCATGACATTCATAATTTCTCAGTTTATCCTGCAGCTCTTCCCAGCGCTGGTAAATAATGTACGTGTGTGTGTGGTCTATATTAATGCTCCAAATAACACTGCAAACCCAGAAACTACAGTACTAAGTATCCAACACAAAGCCTGTGGGACATGAATCTGTGAAACATACGTGAGCGGAATAACAACATTGTGCACTCCAAGAGGACGCTGATGCTTTCATATACACGTGATTCCAGCTGGATTTAGTCTTTATATGGAGCCGGTCCTGTTGGGCATTAAAACCAACCTGTCAGGGGGAAAAAAAAAGTATATATTAGCACTCTTTTTCGATTTCAGCCAAATTAAAATGATTTAACATGGAAGTAGGTGCTTTTTAATGTGAACTTTGATCATGGAACATAATCATAAATCTAACAGTTTTGCAGTTTCAATTTTCCACAGACATGGAAGGCAAAACTTTACATGAGCTCGGAGTTAAGACCCACAACGATGTTTTAAATCCCAGTCAAAATGCAAAGTGTCAAGTAATTTATTAGGCTGAACTGTGAATTCATAAAAAGAAAAAATATGCTGAAGACATCTATAATTTTCCTTGCAGGCATAAATCTTGCTGGATCACACGTAGTAGAAACTGGTGATCACAATTTCATCTAACTCTAATCTCCTTGTTGAAGGATGACACTAATGCCATTAGTGCAAATGTTTTGCCAGCTCGTACCCAGAGAAGCACTATTTTAATACAGCTGATAAAAAATGTCATCTCCTCTTCCCAACGGCTGCTTAGCTGTATTGTCCCCATGTGAAAAGAGACAAAAAAATGCAGTCAGCTTCGACAGAGAACACGCGCGCAGACTTCAGCATCAGACATATAAAACATAAGGCACCAGACATCACCTATAATAAAAGAAGATAAAACTTACAATAAAACTGTTTTATTAGGGAACATCTAATAACATTTTCCTGCTTACAGTCGCTTTCTAATCATTTTTGAGCTGGATAGTCACCAGATCCTGGGGTTGATGTCATGGAAGAGTGGTTTGCTGTTGATTGGGCTGTTTTTTCTCTTCTAGGAGGAGAGGGGAGGGTACAATTCCTACAGCTGGTTGCTTTCCCCTGAATCACAGCCTGTCGTGGACGGGCGGGGGGGGGGGGGGGGGGGGTGAGGGGTTTCTGTAATGAGAATATGGCATGTTTTTGAGACAATGGTCCTAGTAGTCTTCATAATGCAGCACTGGTAGATGACCATGTACTCCGAACAAAACCAATAAGAAATGTGGTCATTGTTTCCTATAGCCAGCTCCTGAACAGAAGAACCTTGGAACCCCTGCATCTGCAGCCGTGTGCCACACATGAGGATGCCTCTCACACAGCAATAACCTTCTGAATGTAAAATATTGTTTATGTGACCATTAACGTTTCACATAAGGTGACATTCACATTTAAGGGGACCGTTTGAGCTAAAATAGTTACAGTTGTTTTGATGTTTTACAAACGGTGCAGGAGGTCGGGTTGTTTGAAAAGTCAATGTAATCTCTTTTCCCAGCCTTTGACATCAAGGGCCAGTGTCTTGAGGGCAAAGAAAGGAGAATTCACACGGTTTTAGGAGAAAATGACAGTGCTGCAGAGGGAACCTTTCACTTTTTTAAAACTAACTTTATGAATAAAACATTCTGACAAATTGAGTTGATACATAAAAAATGATGAATCAAAAACAGGCAATAGGGACCAGAACAGGCACAGGAAGGTTTTAGTTTTCACATTTATAGAGATACATTTATTAGGTGAGAGAATGAATTTTTAATGCAGTGAATAGGATGTGCCCTACAGTGTTTGAGACAGTCAGACAACCATAGAATGATTTCCACTGGTGTTGGATCATGTCACACAGGCAAAACAAATCCTCTGTTGTCTTAAAGCACGCTGTGCAATCAACCTTCCCTGCCACATTTAGGAAGGTTCAGCGTCTAAAATACTGAAGAAGGATTCAGTTGGGAACCCCCAATCACTTATCCGTCACAGTCGTGAGGGTTGCTGGAGCCAATCCCAGTTCAAAGCAAGTGTGGTGTACACCCTGGACGGGTCGCCAGGCCATCGCAGGGCCAAAAAAAGAGACACTCATGCCTGTTGGCGTTCTAGAGTCACCAACTGACCCACATGTGCATGTTTTTGGACTGTGGAAGAAAACCCATGCAGGGACGGGGAAAACATTCAAACTCTACACAGACTTCCCAAGGCATGGGAATCGCGCCCACAATCTCCTTGGTGAAAAGCAGCAACACCAACCACTATGGTGCCTGGTGCCTCAGTTGGAAAGCCAAACATTCTCAGCCCAGGATAATTACTGGCCCCAACAGCTGTGAATCTTAATTGAAGCAGAGCCTGTCCAGCCCTCAGCAGTCACCACACACAGCCCTTAGCTGCTGGGTGTTGGTGTGTAAAGTGAGGCCTAACCACTGCTCTTGTTGGTTTCTTGTTTTAACTGCAACACTGTCCTGTGTAGAAACTGATAGAGGACATTGTTGACCCGTTTTGGAGGATTGTAATTTGAAAATAGGTCTGAGAAAATGAGTGTGGAGCAAATGGTTTTCATACCTACCACAGGAGCCAGTGGAGAAACCTGTGTCCTGGTGGATTTTGAAAGGTAAGTGTTTACTAAATTTACTGATCTAGTTGGAGAAATTGGAGGGAGGGAGGGAGGGGGGGGTTGATACTGCCCAGGTATTGTCACATGGGAAACATTGATACAACTGTGCACACCAAGCAAAGTCCATGTTCATATCAGCTGGGGGGTGCAGGAGGTAAAGAAGGACCCTAAACATTTAATTCAATCAAGCTTCTCTTAAATTGCTGAAGACTGTGTTGCATTAGTTTTTTTTCTAATTGTCAAGAGGAAAAACATGGTCCCAGACTCTTTCTGAACAGCTGTGTGCCACTCACTAGACATTACAATACCTACAGGAACTTCTTTTAACTTTAATTGAAGCGATGAGAGGGACCCATCTTTAAATTGAACACAGCCGTTTTGCACCCATGACTATTTGTCAAGGCAATATCTCAGTTTGAAATAGTTTGTTGTCCTGGGGGTGAGGGGTGGGAAACAGCTGCTGTATTTCTTCCTGATGAGTATCGCCATAATGCTCCAGCCAACTGACACCAGCACCGCTGTGTCTGCTTAAAGATGTATGTTTTATGCCAGCAGGCTGAAGCTCTGACACATGGACCTAGTTCCAGACCGTATGTTTTTACCCGAGAGAGCAGATCCTTGCAGTCTGCCGTTGCTCACTTATGGACAGACAGTTGTTGACCACTATCATCAGTCTTAGGTCTGAACTGTGGCTGGACTGATGGCAACAATGGACTAATTACCACAGAGCATCTCCTAGTCATTACATAGTGAGTGCTTTTCATTCTATTGATGAGGAGGAGGATGGTGGTGATGGTGCTCAGGGCAGTGGTTTTCCTTCTTCTCTCTGTTATTCTCTAAATGCGCTTGTTGCGGTGAAAAATGATGTAGAGTGTGGCCCTCCACTGGGCGACTACCTCCCTGGGAAATGTTGCTCATTTTCTGAATTGCATATGAATATGTGCAGGGTACGATTGGATGCTGATGATGATTTATGGTTAACCTGGGAAGTTGCAGCTGTGATTTCTGCCCCCCCCCCCAAAAAAGACTGTGAACATGCAGTAGCAGAAAATGTTATTTATTAAACTGGCTTACTACAAAGGGACCACATGCACTGTAAATCAATTAGATCAAGATTTTGAGAAATCATTTGTTTGCACAAGAAGTTGATAGTTACTGCTCCTGCCTCTATCAAAGCTAGCATTGTTATCTTGGCATAAGAACTGAAAACAACTAGGACAGGTGTATTTCAAGGTAACAGGGTCTGTTGAGATGGCAGGAATTTATTGCCCTTGGCCAAGAAATATCCCAGAACAGCAAATATAATGGGCAGAAATGAAGATAGTGTTGCTCTTCTAGGTCTCAACATTTTTTTATTTATTTATAATTTTTTTTAATTTTCTTAAGTATAAAACGGTAGTAATATAGTTTCCCGGCTATGCTGATTCCCTCATTTATTCCCTTTAGACGCAAAAAGACAGAACAAAGGAAATTGGAGACATTCAGTTGTGCTGACATATGTACAAATAATACTGCCCTCTGAAATGTCCCATACATCACCAAAATGAATTTCTTCTCATCAGTCGCTGAGATTTCAGGCTGTTCATCAATGTGACTTATGGTCACCCCGTTTTAAAGGAGATCCATGTTCCGTCAACCTCCACCTCACTGTGTATCTTAGACCTAATGTGTTGTGCTTTTGGTTTTGCCCATCTGAGCATGTAGTGTAGTGACACATCCACTGGGATGGCAGACATGAGGTTAGAGCAATGCACCATGGAAGAAACTGAAGCCTGCTTTGGCACCGCTGAAGAATGGGCAGAGATAGGCGTGGATAGCAGATGGCAGTGAATCCATAATTACAACTCTCTGGTGCAAAATGAGGCACTGGTGGAATGAAATCTTGCCACAGCTTCAAATATCATGCTTGCAGAAGTCTTTGTTTACTTGGAAATCGGTTTCTCAGTCAACATCTTTTTATTTTTTATTTTTTAATTCATTTTTTTTATTTTTTATTTTTTCTCGTCGTCTGTGTCTGCCGTGGCGCTCAAATGTCCAGCAAGAGCCACTTGGCTCCATCGGACTGCAGCAGTGTTGGTGTCTCCAAGTGTCTTTGTGGGATGGTAACTGCCAGGCTAATCAAAAACAGAATGAAAATGGACCAAGACAGTGGAACTGAATTTAAATAGGATGAGCCTATAATGGCTCCCAAATGGAGAGAGGGGCCTGTGCTGGCCCCAGAGGGACTCACCTGTGATTTACCCTCCTTACTCCTGTATGTGACAGGGTGGCACTGTGGCATCACCCCCCCACTTCCCATGTGACCCCGAATGCTCCCTCTTCCGTAGGGGTGTGCATAATTGTCTAATTAAAAGCAGAGACAACAGCTCCAGCATACCTCATTAAAGACGCCGCTCCATCAGCTCCTGTCCTTCCACTTCTTGAATAAGACCATCCTCTCTCTGGCAGGAAAGGTCAAACAAGGAAAAGTGTTTGGGATGGCTGCATGTCCGTCTGCCTTTTTAATTTATTATGTCATTATGAAAAATAATAAAGCCTGCTTCAAAAATTTCATTTTTGAGCCTTCAAAGAGGATTTAGCTCTGTTGTTGGCTCAACTTGATGGAGAATGTGACCCATAATTAAACAAATACATCTGGCAGCACGGCCAGGAGGACTAAGCCATTTTATTAGTCAGATAAAGTGCGTACTGACCATATAGCTATGTACTGCTGGAAACGGTGTTAAGTGTTCTGGTGCTACCCTGCAAACAAAGTAAATGCAGTCGTCTGTTTGCGTATTAATGAGGCATGCACCATTGAATAATTTCCACTGATAAATGAGCCAGGTTTGAGTTGCTTATAAATGAGGCCAGTTGAGCAAAAGGTTCCCAAGTGGCTTCTTCCAGTGCTCAGAATATAGTGAAATAATTAACTCTGAGATTACGCCATCTCAATTTGTTCTAAAATAGTTCAGTCATGTGAGTCTTTTTATGGATTTCTGTCAAATATTCAGTATATTTTAGTTTTTTTTATTATCAGCTTGATTACTGAAGTGTTCGTGTGTGTGTTCTTTGATTCCAGAGAAACGAATGTATTTGAATCTGGCATAATCAGCAGTCGTTCATTGCTCTCTGAAATCAGATGGAAATTTCTGGTTAGTTCAGAGCAGAAACATGGATCAGCATGGATATAGCTGGTGTCGTCCTGGTTATGGCTACCACAGTGCTCCTGCCAAGTACATAGATCTTCCTCCGTCCAGCTGATGCTAAATATAACCTTTCCAAGTCCAATTATTTATGAAGTCTACCAACGCCTCTCTCTGCTCCCCTCCTACTGGTTCTCCACGCATACATATGTCATAAATAATTCAAAGGATGCATGTTGGGGTCAACATATGTCCCACCTGAAATGTCGGCAGCTCCTCCAGTGGCCAGCTTGCTATTGACAGAGCAGCAAACCACTTTGTTTGGGATGTAAGACTCTATAATGGGTGTTGTATAATGTCTAGACCAGACAGGAACATGGCTACCATGAATATGTACTCAGTTCGCTCATTGGTCACTTGGGCTTGAGAAATGAAAGAAACCCATTTTGGTCACTCCCGGATACATACTGGCTTCGTAACCTGTCATAAATATCAAATACTCACCCTGATGGCCAATCTACTCGTACTCTCGTCCTGCTAGATGGACTTTTTTTGTCAAGACCTACAACTGGCCGTTTGAATTTTGCTCTTTTGGTCCTTGCAGAGTGCAAATAATCTTATTAGTTGGAGTGACAGCACTGCGTAAAGCACACTTCAGCAGCATTGCTTTATAAAGTGTGTCTGCTGTCAGGAGAGATGTGGCCGTAGTGAAGACTGAACAGAAATCCGGTATCCCTTACCGGGCGTCAGTGAGATAGACGCACAGCGCACGTTTGTTTCATGAAGTGTTATGAGTAGAACCTTGGCTTCACTGTAATGCTTAGGAAGTTAGATTCTGCTGCTACAGCATGTATAAGCCCTCTGAACTGAGCTCTGCCGGGACAGACTTTATAGGCAAAGCCTTATTCAATACTGTTTCTTCATTATTACTGTGCTTGTCCAGAAAATGAATTGAGTTCCTTGAGCTCCAGGTAAATTGGCTAAATCCATATTAGTTGCTCCACAACCTCTTTGAAACAGGAATAATAAGGATCCTGTGGTACAGGCTGCACATTAAATGACTAAAGTAAGATTTAGTGCTGACTTTATGTGAATAATTTTGTTTATGTACTTGGCCCTGATGTTGATGGATGGATTTGGGCTTTGCTACTTTAGTCCATGAATAATGCATCACGGGGAGAATGTGTTTCAGAAGTTGGCTCGTTGGAAACAATAATGAAAGAAGAAAATTATTGGGGATTGTGTTATCTAATTAGACCGGGATGCCGTGTGCACATGTTGCCTGGCTGATATAAAGATCCGTTTGTGTCATCTTGTTTAAGACTCAAGGTGGTATTCATTTCAGACTTCTTCTGCGGAAAGGTCATTTAGAATGTGACATGACATCTTTCTGGTGTGATGGCCAGGAAGAGGAGGAGATTTCAAACATTTTTTTTTTTTTAAGATGCATGGGTTGTGTTTTGCATCGATGGGCTGCTCCTCATGGGCTGGGAAAAACTTATCTGAAGCAATTAGGTGACGAGTTCATCAAAAGAAGATGAATCTGCTGCTGTTTAATAACTGTAATCTATCATTACTCACTTCAGTCATTTGTTTTTGTTTTTTTAACTGATAAATTTGCTGTTTCCATCTTTTGAAATGTGCAGATTTTTCAAAGTTGTAAATGGAAATCTTTGAAAAGATGTTTGTTAACGTTATCAGGGGCACAGAATTTTTTTTTTTTTCCATGACATTTAATCTGACACAACTAATTTAATCAAGAATGTCTGACTGGAAAAAAAAAAAAGATTATTTGCAGAATCATTTTTAAACTCAAACCTGGCTTTATGCTCTTTAACCTGCTGCTGAACAGAATACAGATTGATGCTTATAAGCCAATAGAGGGAGCCCAATAGCTATTTGTACTGCAGCTGGGACAGGGCAAGGGGTAGCACCGCAATTAGTTTCCATGCAAAATGACTTAGTGAATTGATGAAAGTAAGAGATAGTTG
This sequence comes from Echeneis naucrates, assembly GCF_900963305.1. Lineage (NCBI taxonomy): Eukaryota > Metazoa > Chordata > Actinopteri > Carangiformes > Echeneidae > Echeneis > Echeneis naucrates. The sequence goes on along the minus strand of NC_042523.1, from coordinate 8,741,207 downwards.
GATGCTGTTGGACTGTCGCTGCCTGTTCAAGCTATTTCTTTAGAATCCGGTCTTTCTGGGGAGGAACTAGCCTGGTAGGGAGCCTTGACAAGCAGTCTGTCCCAGTAAATGGGTACCGGGGGGGGTGGGAGGTTGTACAGTGTCTGTGGCAGCTGTGGTCTACCACTTTCTCAAGGTGCTGTAGCTCTCGGAGGGTACCACAGGTTTCCAGTCAGCTATGAGAACCTGTCAGCTGGTTTGCCTCAGCTCCAGAAAATGAAAGTGTGTGTGTGTGGGGGGGGCAGCAGGCTCTTCTATTACTACAGTCTCCATGAGCATTGCAGCTGCCGCTACCCTTCAATGCCGTCAAGCTCTGTTGGTGTCCTAGACTCCGTTGCAGTCATACGTTGGCTTTATACACATCCTCTAAAGATTAATGGCGTCGAACGCTGATGGTTTGGAGATGATGTGCCTCAAATATTTCATTTTGTATCATGGCACACGGGATTTCAAAGTCTAAAAAATGTACTGCACATTTCACTGATGCTGCAAAATCTTTATCATAAAACTCTGCAAATATTAGCTTTACAGTAATTTGAACCACCTGGCTGGGAATGATTGATGGACTTAATATATTTCATTAAGTCAAGAATTTCTATTCCTCTTGTAATGAGTGGATGTGTTCAGCTGGGCTCTGAGGCCAGAAAGGTCTTCTGTTAAACTCTGCACACTGCTGTTTTCTCTTTGAATCGCTCAGGAATATTAGCGTGCTAAATATTTGATGAAATAGGAAGTTCTATCGATTCATTACACTGCGAGTATCATGTGTATGTGTTCATTAGGCCTCCGAGTATTCGTGGGTAATATTCTTTGTTTACAGTGGTGGGTCACATATGGGGAAAGGCATGAATATGGAGCAGGTAGCCTCCACTTGTCTGAGCTTTGCACAGATGCTCATCCTATATTCTGCACATGCACACACTGTACATACAGATTGCAACAACAAAGACACACACTCCCTTTCTCTAATTAAAGCAATTACAAGGGGCTTGCTGTTGTGCATACATTTTTTTTTTTTTTTTTTAAAGATTGATAGAGGTATTTCACCGATATACTTTATTGCTTCCTGGTAAAATAAAACCAAATTATGTGTCTTGCAAGATCCAAGTCTGGTTGCAATTTCAGGCACAACAAACAACACTTCCTGACTCAAAGTAAATAAAAAGCTTCTTCATCGGTGGCGAACACAAGGAAGGTGAGTGTCTTTGTGTGCTTTTCTGCATCCAACAGTGTCTGTAAATGTGTGTACAGCTGTGGCTTGAAGGGGGGGGGTGTACTAGGAGAGTGGTAAAGGCTCTGCCCCATCGCATTTGGCACAAAGGGTCCCTCTCCTATTATGCATGCTGGCAGTATCTGTGTGAGATAAGGTCAGGTCCTGCTAATAAAACATATGCTAAAGGTTTGCATGGAAACATCTCCTCTCAGCTTCTCATTTTTATTTTGAGGCATTTCATTCCCTCCCTGATATTACTTCATTATCCACTCCCGCTCCTGTCTTTGCATTTAGATGAACCCTTTCATCACTTCAGATTGTTCACCTGCAAGCATAACCTTCAACATTTTTTTTTTTTTTTTAACTAAAGTTATAACAATCCAAGGACTCCTAAAAGTGATACTCTTTTAATTAGGGCCGTTATTTTGAAATATAGCAGTGGTGGCAGGAAGGAGCCCTGCTGGAGGATAGCTGGCTCTTTGTTTACATCCCTGTGCTTTGAGTGTAGCTGGGAAGCATGGCAAGTGATATTCGCTCAGGTGATGGTTTTAGTACGAGCAGATACTGAAGGAGGGGGTTGAGGGGATGTGGGGGGGGGTCTCTTCACCCCTGCAGATTCTCCCAGTCGGCACTGGCATTAAGTCAGCCCAGCTCTGTACGGCACGACAGCATGACAGCTGTTTCCTATGACTTGGGGAAAAACACATTGATTCACTTCCTCAGTTGGCCTCATTTGGTAAGAGATGGACTGTGGCCAAAATACTCTCTCTGCTGGAGCAGACACACGGACAGTAGAAAAAGGTCAGCGGCAGAGGGGCGAATGGAGGAGAACTGCAGCTTTCAGTGACACAACCAATATTTCAACCATAAATGGATTTTTAACCTTTCCCCATTGAGCGAGATGAACCTTGATGCCCCCCGTAATTCTACTTGTGCAGCTCAAATGCAAAGCGCTCTAATAATGGAGTTTAGATTAGAGTCTAACTTTTTGATCTATTTTTCACATTATAAAAGCTAATATAATAAATAGGTCATTTATGTGAAGTTGCAGGAATAAGCCAAACAGCAGCAGCTGCACTCCTGCTTCAACTCTTCCTTGTGAACTATGTTTATGCCTGTCTGTTTGTGTAGACTGGTGTTTATCTGTGTTACCATGACGACAAAGGGCTTTTTTTTTTTTTTTTTTTTCCCATGAACTACCTATTTTATTTCGAAACCACATGTTTTTCCTGAGCCATTCTTTTGTGCCCAAACATCCCCGAATTGTGATCGTATGTTTGTTACTGTTGCCATGACGAGGGAGGTCTGTACCACCTATATGGTTGTCGGCGGGACAACGTGGTGGAAGGTTTCCAGATGCAGCATCCACACGTTGTAGATTTCATGTTGGTTCTATGGCAACACTGGTCTTTAATTTCCTTCCTTCCTTTAACCCTGAGAACAATGTAATGTCAAATTAATGAGGCATTTAACACTTCTGATGTGTGACAGATGCAAGTCATATTTATTTATAATAATAATAATAATAATAATAATAATGATGATGATAATAAAATGGCAAACTCTTGACTACTCTGGCTCAGGGTAGAGCACATTTTCCCTGAAACGCAGACATGAGCATTTATCTTGCTGTATGTGGTATTGATTTGTCAAGTGAACTCTCATGCTGACAGCTACCTTCCTTTTTCTAAGTGCTGTCGGCGATTGAAAAGCTTCAGTGCTGTGCTTAGTGCCAGTTGTAAACCTCAATGCAGTCTCATCATTAATAGAAACTATACGAGAACTCACAATAAAGGTGCAAGAGGCATTTTGTTTTCATCCCAGAGGGAATGTGTTTTCACAGCTTGTACATATAAACCATAAAAACAATACGATATGAGATTTAGTTATCTGGTAATGGCACGCTAACATTTGCAGATGAAATAAACATTTGATTCACTGTTTTATTCCTGCTGCCATGATGTCGACCGGCTGTGTAAATATCATTTTCTGAGGAGGATGTAATAAATGAATCAGAAGGAAAGGCTTGTATCATGTCATGCAGTTAAATCACAGGTCTAAAAGATCTCCGTTGATCGATCAATAGTTCCCTCATGCTACTTCAAACATCGATCCTCTCCTCTGAGATTTAATTAGTTCCTGAAAATGCTCAGTGTAACGTGAATATTGTAGTATAGCTATTGAACAGCGTGATGATCTATACTGCATTTGTCCAGGGATCAATTATGAATGTTGTAATTTGCTATTGATGTAATTGATTCATTTGCGCAATTATGCTGGAGATGGTCATCAGCCGTTTTCGCTCTGCAGCTCATCAGTGGGGCATCGCCGGGAGACAAACACACGCCTGTCCTCTCACTTGCAATCATTGGATATATTACTAATCAATTTGTTATATCTATGCAGGTATGTGTACTCTACTTTCCCATGAGTTGTGTTTTTTTTATTTTATTTTTTTCTCCAGTTGATCCTAATGCCCTGTGAGAAAAGGTAGCTGTTTCACGCAACACAACACTACCGTATGAAGAATATAGAGCTGAAGTGGAACTTCAAGAAGTAAAAATGCCTAATTCAAAATCACTAATAACACAACATGCAGGGCCTTCCCCCACAGTAATGTGTTGTGGCTTGATGTGTTTGCCATGCAGTCTGATTCAGACTTTCTCTCACCAATCTTTAGAGGTTGCGTGGAGTCACAGAGGTCAGCAATGACTTTTAAATGTTATTGTCTCTACTTTATCAGTGGCTACTGAACTTGGGTTCAAATATTTTGATTGACAAAAATGTTAAGTACAAGAACTCTGGATCATTCAAGTTTAGTTTGTAACGTTTTTTTTTTTTTTTTTTTTTTAAGCTCCTGCCATTGACCTGTTGATGTGCACCCTTGTGATGGCTTTTGAAATATCCATAGTCATTTTGAAACCATTTTCAGCAGCTCTAGGCAGAGATTGCATATAAAACATTTTCCCTATCAATGGTTTCCCTACAATTTCTTGAAATACATTTTTGTTTTTTGTTTTTTTTTTGATAACGTACTGAAAAGGCTGTAGCTCAGACTTTACCATTTCAATGCATTTAAGTAGCAACAATGCTGTCTAACTTCCCCCCCCAAAAAATGCTTTCAACTCATCTTCTTTCTTTCATATAAATCCATTTCGCTTCATATCCATAAAATATGTGTGGCCAATCAGTCAGCTGAGTCAAAGATGTATTGGTAGGAATTTCACATTCTTGCATTATCACATTGCAACAAAAATATTAACACAATTTAGATTTGAATATAGTTGAATTGTCACCGGAGGACTTTGACATTCGATGCATATTTACTAGTTTAATTGCATTTGGTCAAACTACTCCCCCAACAATGCTACAACCTCTCACTTAGCAAGCACAGCTAATAAAATCACTCAGCAGGGAAAACTACGCAAAATTACAAATGAATTGAACAGCAGCAACTGAATAAGTGAAACAACGTGACGGATAAACTTCAGGTACCTTCGTTATCTGCTCAGTGGTTGCGTTAATCACACGACTGGCTGCAGCAGTACAAAAAAGAGATGGTTAAAAAAAAAAACAACCCTGGATTTATGTGAATTGAACTAAAGGAAATACAAACAGTTGCTTCAGAGATGCTCACACCAATTAAAATTCAAAATGAGTGCTTTAAACCTTTAATTAGCTTTCTGTGACTCTGGTGTTCTTGCATTTCTTGTTAAACATATTGTCAGTCCACTCAGTGCGTGATCAAATTAGATACACATCTTGTAAACAGTATACTACTTTTGATAAACCACATCTGTGTTTCATACGGGCAGATGTTCAGTGTAAAGTCAGCAGCTCGGCAACATCGTGTTAAGTTTGCTCTTCTGCAGGACCAACTGCTTTCACACAACTCCTGTCTGAGTGGCCTCACAGAGCAGGAAAGCTCAGCCTTTCACCTACGGTCTCACTATTAATCTAAATACGATGGGAACTGCAGTATGGCCGAGGGCAATATCCAAATACAATCCAAAATATATTTTTAAATGTATACGTCCTAAAATTGTTCCAGATTGTTAGCAGTACCTCTCTGAGCGTTGATGGCTACAGAAGTGCCCTGGTCACCATTATATTCTCCAGACATAAGGGAAAATGGCTGTTTTGGTAGAAAGCCCAACAGGAATTGGATTCTTGTTATTATTTGGCAGCGTTCTTTGACTTTGGCCTTGAATACCGATTGCTCCTTTGTCACCTAATGTATCCCAAACCTTGACATGGGTCATTATTCTTAAGCCAATCAACAATTTGTGTCAGTGTGATGACATTGTTGTGAACGCTCTCTCTCGTTCTTTTTTTTTCTTTTATTTTTTTATTTTATCTGAATGTTGTTCACTCTAGCAGTGAGAGGTGATTGAAATTATGTTTCTCACAAAAGCAAAGATGCCACAGCCACTGCTGTTTTTTTTTTGTTTTTTTTTTTTGAATCAATCACTGCAATCTCTAAATGGTGTGCCAGCGTGTGAAGGCTGACAGTTTCTGCATTTCGAACCATAATGGCACAGGTGTGGTGTTGAATGCATATAACTTTGAGCCCACTGGCTGTTTCTATAAACTTTGGGGTCGTCAGTAATCAGTCATAGCCGTCCTGGTTAATATGTTGTTTAGTCAGCATGGAAGATTTACCGTTATGCAGCAATTAATTTAATGAGATTATTTTGGAAAACAAGAGAAAAAAAACTTTTAAAGGCCCTGAACATACATCTACTCTAGCACACACATGTTTCTTGCATTATTATGTTTATCTTGCATGATGTTTTGTGTGAGCTGTGCTTCTTTTCTTTCTTTCTTCTTTGCTCTCAGCAGGACTCAGTTATATACCGGATTTAGCAACATATGACACTTGTGGGTTGATTTGATGGACGGCGAACCGCATCTACTCAGTCTTGATTACACGAGTTTCTAAATGTGTGAAAAATACTTAGGGCACGTTTTATGAACTCACCTCAGGACTAATGTTTATTGAGACATGAATATTAATTGTCCAAGAAACATACTTCACATTTATGGCATTATTGTTTTGCAAACCTCTTGGTAATAACACTGTTTGAACTGCTCACACTGTAACGCCACCACAGACAGGAGCTGTCGGAATATGTGTGGAAAGATGTGTTGGGTGTTTTCGCTCTGGGGCTTTAAGTCCATGAGATAAGAGCTCCCGGCAACACTTAAGTATCCCCGTCCATTTTCTTTAACATTGTGAGCCTCCAACAAACTGTAAACACATCACGCACACACATGATGGGTATTTCATGTTCCCACAAACACTTCCTCTGACAGTAATTGCGCAGAAGTTTCACTTCTATTATCAATTGATTGATCATGCCTGAGTTACCTTTGCTATGGAGGGACTTCAATTGTTGTAATTTCAGCCACAGAAAAAAAAACCCTTTCTTTCGCCTCCCCTCTCGTAGGGCTGCACTCTGCGCCGTAGATTGGTGCTTATGGTGGTGAGTGCTTTGCGGGCTGGCGTCCACACAAAGCCCCCAACAGAGTCTTTGATGTTCACCTCAGCGGATCAAAGATGTGAGACTGTGGACCTGCCAGGTGCCTCGTTCTTTTATCTTACTTAGCTTATCTGCCTGCTTCTTCCCATTCTGTGTGAGGGGACAGAACAATGTCCCATTCAGGCGCGCTATATAATTCACTGCATTGAGACGCCCCATTCAGGGTGCTCTAAATGATTTTAACTTGAATGCATAGCATGTTTCTTGTCCTTTTTGGATTGTGCTTCTTCAGCAGCAATATCTGCAGCGACGGTCTGGATATATGAGCAACAACTTAATCCTTCGACCTCAGACGAAAAAAAAAAGAACATGGCTTTCTTGAAGACTGTAAATATTGGAGTGCGACTGTCTGCTTTTCTTCTCGCTGCAGCAAGTGCTGCTTAAGGGGAGAGACTCCTCTGACTCTACAGAAAATATATGACAAGTTCTCTCCCAGTCTCAGCAGCCCATTTGTGTTTAGCATTTTTTACCCATCACTGCAACCGGCCGCCCTTGATGCTCCCATTAACTCGGAAAGATAAAACCCGGTCAGTCCGTCTTTCCCCTGTTTGCTTTTCAAACGCAGGAAGTCCCAAAGGACACCTCTAAGTGCTTCCACCGAGAATTTTCACATTATTGATTACAAATGGGATGATAAAAGCCAACATAACTTCATAGGCTCTGGGGTGAAGATAACTTGTCTCCATTTACATATCATGTTGCAGTCTATCCTTTTGTATAGGTGTCTGCTTGTGCCACCGTTCACTCCTACACATGTGACTTATGGATCATGTATGGATGGATCCTCCTTTACTTCAGCTTAGATCATTGACGCTTTGATCTCGGTGTAAGCGGATGACGTCCTCATGCATAATCAGAGTATTGATCTTTCCCACCTCTTCCTGGCAAATTGATCGAGAAACTAATTGTGCCCTTTTGTCTCTCAGCAGCATTTCACAGTGGAATCATTTCTCCTTTTCCAAACTAGCAGTCTTGTTAACAAGAACATAAGCAGCCTAACGCTTTAGTAGGAAAAAGTGGCTGTTTAAATTGCAATTAACGTCACACTTTTCAGTTTAAATGTGCCTGCCTGGAGTTGTGGCTGTTGTAATTGGGTAAGCAAACATTAGTGGATTTTGCATTCTTTCCAAGATAATGAACGTGACAATGTGCAGCTAAATGGACTATTTGTACTTTTGAAGGCCCCACGCTTCCGTCCTTTTCTATGTGCTGGTGCGTTTAGGTAATCCTGTTACAGGGAGAAAGGTGTCATATTCTTCATAATCCACTCTGTGGACTGCAGCAGGAGCTCATGTTTCTTCAGGTTTACGGCCATGCATGAGGACGGACACAATGCAGCTAACTTTTTTTTTTTTTTTTTTTTTTTTCTGTCTTAAAACAGCCTGAGTTACAGTACAGATATTTGAGAGCTTCTAACGAGAGAGAGAGATTCTAGGCATCTTTGGGAAAACATCAGCATCCTACATGAGCTCACTTCTTGGGAATCAGACACTGAGAGAAAGTGATAGGACTCTTGCTGGATTACTAACATTAGTTACTATCATTTACCTAAAATTAAAGAACAAAATACAAAAGTATTTTCTGATGTAACATCCCCTGAGGCAGGATGATGACATCTCCTCATGTCATCATGAACAATATTACTTAACCAGAACAAATGTTTCTGATCCTACATATTGTTATGGTTTGGTGGGGCTAAAAACCTTTGTTGCCGTGGTTACGTTGGTTACCAATTTGGTTCAACCTTAAAACAGTTTAGCATTTTGGCAGCTCAGTTGGTGCAGTGGACGCATTAGTTACTGCTTGCTGATTTGAAACATCACCCAGTCCAATACTTCTCCTTTCACCAGGTTTTTCTCTCCACTATCCCTTTAGGACAATCAAACAAAATGCTCAAATCACTGAGTACACCTGAATATGAAACGATGACCTGAAGTAGGCTGAAAAGCTGACTGAATTCATAGTTAAGAAACCAAAGTTGACCTGTCAGTTGAAAATGAGAAACTGTTGGTGGTGTACTGTGTCAAAATCATGCTACGCTACTTTCCTCTGTTCCTCCAGAACATTTTTAAAAAATTCTGTGCCACTTGAATGCCAGCATTTTGCCTTTAGGAGTTTTCCTCAAACAACCTCTGTGACAATTGCTTCTTGGCAGCGCAGAGTCACAATATGTCGAGATCATGGGATGAGAGCCGGCTGGCTAAATGGTTTGGACTCTGACGCTGCCAGCCTTATGTAGCATTGACAATGATGGATGGGTGTCACATGTGTAAGAAATCTCAATAACACTAAAGAAAGACAAGAAAATGAAGTGTGCTGCGAGCCATTTGTTTCTGAAGACAGGCTGGCCGCTGTGTCCCATCATTGCCCGTGCAGCCCCTTCACCTTGAGCAAACAGATCTAGAGCTCGTTTCACCACAACGCAGGGTGATGGAGAGCGGCATGTCTGTATTTTGTCAGGCCTTTGATGGAGCCATTGAAGTATCAGCGGTGAGGAGCGCGAGCCTCTCGGAGCTCAGAGAAGAGGGCAGAACCCAGAATGGCCACGCTAACGCTACGCAATACCCCGCCACTTCAATCGCGGCTACAAAAGGCTGTGGAGTCACCTCAATCACCTCACATGAAGCTGCATGTTGATGCACAGATAAAGAGATTAATGGGTCGCTATGCAGCAGCTAAAACAACAGCTTTTTAGCGTCGCCCTGTCAACACAGATCTGTGACTACATGGTGCATAACGCGGCATGTTTATAGCAGAAAGTGGATCTAATGTGTGTGTGCTCAGGTATCCTCTAACAAATTCCAGCGCAGGGCTCTTTCTAGGCCGGGGCCATGCTGAAGGATTCCTCATCACATTCTCAGAGGGTGAAAACCAGCCTTTCTCCAGCACCACCCTGCTTTAAAGACATACATGTATGCAATGGCAAAATGAATTTGTTCTTTTATCAATGTGTTGCTGGGGGGGATTTTACCAGATAAGTGAGGAGGGTTTCACAAGGAATCAATAGTATTCTTTAACAGTATTAACAGGATCAGTAAGGGTCATCAATCTGGCTTTTTATTTAATTTTTAAGTTCAATGGTAATTAATTGGTCATCCTTCTCAGACATCCTTTTCACTTTTATTTAGATATTCAAAGAATTTGCTTTTCAATCTTACAGAACTTTAATTAATTTGGTTACCCCCCCCCCAAAAAATATTTTGAAACATGATCAAACTGATGCCAACTGATTGTTGGGTCAGAATTCAGTATCAGCAGCATGGTGGGCTCATTGTCCTTCAATCAACAGTCGTGAGGATTTTAGTATTGTTTCTGATTTGAGTACTCTCCCTGACATACAGGGATGCTGATGTGCATATTGCATGATGATGATCACCACAATGTACCACAGTCCACTGGTCACTTCCCACATAACGCCACACTGTGTCACAAGCAGAAGTTCATGAGCTTGAGTTTAGTGAACTTCAGTGGCCGCCTCTTTCAGCAGATATGAATCCAATCAAACGTGGAGCTGACCAGAGCTCAGGAAAAATTATGACTTGGCTGTTGTTGTATAATATGTGTCTTCTGCAAACCACGCCACAGTGTCCCTGTCCCTGTTGGTCTCAGAAACCTTAGTCCAGCCGACATGCTTGTAACATCTACCAGCCTCTAAAATCCCCTCCATGACGGCTGCATTACAAAAGCTACAACGAACAGCGTTCATCACTTACAGAGGCAGTCGGCCCTCATGTTGACTTGGTGTTTTCAGGATTTTGACTTCTCCAAACCTCTTCACAAAGCCATTTCAACATTTATTGGTGTGCGAAAAAAACCTGAATTCCTTGAAGTAGATTATCTCTAAATGTGACACAGTTTAGTGCATCAAGACAGCAGGAAGCTATAACAATATGCTTTTGATATTGCCTTTGGCATAAACACCTTTTAATGTATTCAAATGACACTTCAGTACTCCTGCATGATATGAAACGACTGAACGTTTAACTGCATGTCATTGTTGTAGTCGGTGTACTGCTGTAAAATCTAGTTGTTCAGTCCTTCAAGAGATAAAACAGGGACAGTTTAGTGCTCCAGGTCACAGAGTTCAGGGGAGAAGAGTCTTTTTTTTTGAGGTTTTAACAAAGAAAAGGGCTAATAATTTTTCATAATACTGAAATACAAAAATGAGTAACTGTGATTAGATTTCATGTAGCACGGTCTGTGAAGGTGTCACTGGCAGCACCTCAGCTATCAGCAATTTAACAGAGCAATTTTTTTTTTTTTTTTTCTGGGAATAGTTGCCACAGTTGTTTCCCTTTTTTTTTTTTTTTTTTTTTTTTTTAATCCGCTTATCCCTTTAGGGGGTGCTGGAGCCGATCCCATCTGGCATCTCAGGCAAGGGTAGGGTACACTCTGGACCAGCCACCAGTCTATCACAGGGCCGACATATAGAGACACAACAGAATCACACTCACACCCACGGGCAATCACCATTCACCAATTAGCCAAAACGTGCATGTTTGGAATGTGGTAGGAAGCCCACGCACACGCAGGGAGAGCATACGAATTCCACACCGAAAGGCGCCAGGGACGGGAATTGAACCCACAATGTTACCGCTGTGCCCATTCCTCATAATTTAAATATTTATATATTCCAATACTTTCATTAGTGAGCCACATGCTCAGTTATATAAGCGTTATCTCATTTGGCAACAGTTATTTAACAGTTTTATTTAAATGAAAATCTTATAGATTTACACTTTAATGTGAGTGTTGAAAGAACTTTCACTAATACTAGTATTTACTGATTTAATGTAGCCGTTTCTCTGACTCTCTCTCACTGTCTCATGATCTTTAATCTTGAATCTGACCTTTTGGAGACGGTGTTATTTCACTATCTAATTTTTGTTTGCTTTTAGGGCTTATTTGTACGGAGACTTGTATTTGTACTTCCAGTTAAAGGAAGACAGCAGAGCTTTAATTGCAACGACCGCAAAAGCTAGAGGAAGCATGAATTGAGTGATTTTCAAAGTAATGTGGAGATGGATTCATGGGGAGTAATCACTGCTATAACAATAAATTTCTAGTTTTAGGAGCTTAATGCACAATCCACCGTAGCTCTGCTTTATCTCGACAGGTTCAGTTAGGATTAATAGCCCCTCGTCCTCAATATATCAGCAATATGCAGGATCGCCGGATTTTAGCTCCTCGCGAAGCCAAAAACATGCCAAATGATAAGAACTTCAAATGGAAATGCAACTCGTTTAGCTTGAATAAACTGTCCATTGTTATGCTTCATAAAACAAGCATTTGACCCAAGATTAAAAACTTCTGCAGAGAGCAGAAGTTGTGCCCAACATATTACAACTAAAGCATGAAAATGTCTTTCAAATTGACTTCTTCTCACTTAGCGCATTTTCAAAAATGTTCTGGGTCTTTTCATTTTATGCCAAATTTGTGCAGCTATTTATGAAACATTACCACATAGTGTGCTCTGCAGTGACAAAGGAAATGTAATCTACAGCTGTTCGATGCAATTTGCTGTCGATTATTATTTGAAATTACAATCTAGGACCAAATGATTATGCAAAAAGTAAATCAACAAACCAAATGTAACAGAACAATCAATCATATACATATAATGGAGGGATAATTGTAATCACATGGACCATCGAAACGACAGCAGAGCGGAAAGGCACATAGCTGAAGGTTAAAAACTTTGCATAAAGTGGAAGAAGAGGGTTGATGCTCACAAATATCTTTCAGTGTAAGCAGAGTCATCTCGGCTAAGTGTTTCATCAACATATTTGGCAGAGATTAAAATGTGTTGAACACTGTGGCTAAGCCGCATAATTGTGTGTGGATTGTCTTTGTTCAGGATCTGATAAGCAATATTCAAGCAGCATGTTGGGAATGAGAAGTACATTTCATCGGCTGACTGTATTTGCTTGTGATTATGCAGCACTGGTCACTGACCCCCTGCATTGTGGGAACATGAGCACTTGCCCAAGGGCATTGGCATTTGACCTGTGTCAGATTGTTTATGTATTTGGAGATTATGAGGCTTCACTCACAAAATATAGAGGTATTATACAACTTAGCTGAGCAGTAGCCCATGCAACAGAAGCCTTGTTTTATTGTAACAAATGAAGATTCATTATTTTGAATACTCTTCATTTCCTGAGTATTAAATTTAATGGCCCAACACAGCTGTTCTCTGTTTGGCCCCAATGCATGCTGGTATATGACACTTTGAAGCTCTCTGTTGGTGATGCACCAACTGATCAGTGATGGATTAAGTCAACCTGTCGTTGTGATTATAATTTATTAAGAAAGTAGAGTCTGTACATATGTTTATGTCCAAGTACTTTGAACCCTAGTCATTTGTACACCTGTGTAAAGGAAAAAAAAAAGTTACAGATGAAAAATATTTTAAAATCCAAAATTTGCATTACATTTTCTCTACTTTTTCTCTTCTCTTTTTCTTAAAAGCCTTTCATGTACTTTTAAAGTTAAATTACGAATAAATAATTAGTAAATACTAACAGTCTTAAATCGACAAATTTAAATGTAATTTTAGATGTTTTTTTTTTTTTTAATCTGGGTGTGACACAGATGTGATTTAATATGCCTGTACTGTAGCTACACATTAGTGGTCTGCTCCAGCCCCACGACGCCCAGATGGGGGCAGTAACACACCTGGCGCTGTTGGATAACTCACTAGAAATACCACAAGAAGAAGAACTTCAAGCTTTCTGTCACATCAACTGCTAAATTGACTGCGTCTGTGGACCAGGAAACACTTGAATGAGTGTTGTCCTGGGTTGTGAGTGCGATAAACATCTTCTCAGGCTGTCAATCACTTTGCACCCTCGTCCACACAAATGGTTCGACGCTTGTTGATGCTGATGGGATTAGATAAACACCATAACAGCCTGGAGAACCTTCTGCAAGGCATTTCTTTTTTTCCCTCAGCGTTTTGGTGTCACTGTCGCTGCTGAACAATCGGTGAAAGAACTGGCTACCACAGAGGGACGACCCTGTTGGGCCCCTTTCCCAACTGCTTCCTCACCTGGTGTGCTTGTGGAGGTAAAGTTTACCCAGGGATCTTTTCTAACCCTTTTCAACATGTGACTGTCATCCCTCGAATGTCTCAACAACTGGATTCAGTAATTGAAGATGTTTAAAATATTCTCGACATTTAATAAAGCCCCCCCCCCCCCCCCCCCCCCCCCATTTTTTTTTTTTACCAGAGTCATCAACTTGTAGTGGTGGTTTTATTGGGGTTTTTTTTGTATTTATAGAGTATATTAAAGTCAGTGTGGCCTCAGCCTGCCTCTTTATCAAGTTTATTATAATGCCTGTGCAAGCAACATCACAATGGGGAAGTAATAACCAATATTATTTACACAGTCACTTTGATCCAGCTCAGCAAAAACAAAAGTTTTTTTCTCAACTTAATATGAGGAACTTTTTTTTTCATCTCACACTATATTCTGTGAATAATTTCAGTCAGGAACATAAATAGGCAGGTTGTGATTTTCTTTTCTAATTAAAGATTTCTTTAAATATAGGAGTAAAGCTGGATTTTAAATTTTTTTTTCCCTTGTTGCTGATATCTTGTCGATGGTGCTCTTGAAGAAATGGATAGTGTTGTTGTGTAGTCCTATTAAACCCAGTTTTGATTGCTTTGGGGCTAGTTTGGAGTTCAGTGAGTTGTATGGAAATAATACTGACCTGCAGCCAGTTTGCCTCCATCACTGACAACTAGCAGAGTATTGCAGGTTGTTCTGCTTGGGAGCCAGTGTGGGATAATTTGTAATCATCCATATCAATTCTTGGGCCTGTGATGTGGGAATTGGTTTCGCCAGTCTGGCTCGACTGCTCCAGTTCATGGATCCACCATCTGGGCCGGCTCCCAGATCTCACCACAAGGAGCACAGAACAGCAGACATGCAACCTGAGCCACTTCCCATTGGAGGAGGCTGGTGGGGATGAGACGCAGAGCAGCTAGTGGGATGTCGTAGTGCTCCTGTGAAACGTTGTATTCAAGGGATGATGCGTTTTCTCATGAAACATTATGAAGTATCAACACATTGCCATCACTGAATGGTAAATGCATTATCATCAGATGGATGAACGTAGAAATAGAAATGCAGCGTTACGGTATTACTGAAAATGTCTATCTCTGTCCATGTGTTCTGGCTTGAGTATGTGCTCTTTCTCCCAGTTAACCTTTCACACACCATAAGGTGCTCTAACATTTGGCTCTTTCTCAGATGTGTCCAGTCTGTCTGCCAGCATGGCTATTTTAATGATTTTGTGCTTAATCTGTGGGAACATTGGACAAACTATTCCACTACTAGAAAAGGTCACTTGAATTCAGTGTTATTGGAAAGGGTTCAAGGCTTAAAGAAATATCGCTTCCATTAACTGCTCTTGTGCACATTTCTTCTGGCTAAGAATACTTTGGTCACCTCTCTGGACCTTAGCTAACTCACAGAAACAGCCAAACAAGTTACCGGTTCATATTAACCAAGCTGTTGAAGTTTGGTTTTTGCTTTACAGGTCAGGAAAAAGAGAAGACTTCATATTCTCCTTCAAGCAACAGAAGAAGCTGCTGAATGTTTGGTAGAATATATATGTGTAAATTGTGTGAAACTGTATAAAGAGCTGAGACCTTAGCTGACCCAACAGTTCTCACACTGTCAACTGTCATCAAAAACTAAAAGGTGAAAGAATGGTTCCAGAAGCAAATTAATGTCTTATTCAATTCAGACTGGTACGATGCTCACATCTGTGGGGAAAAGCCGATAGTGACTTTCTGCATTCACCACTCCTCTCTGGATGGGTCTATTACAATTTCTAAAATGGCTGATGCTCTTTTCAGTCAGCAGCAACTGTTTGTAGAAAGAAACTATGCTTGGCGACAGAGCACACCTCTTTAAGCTCACTGAAAACATACAAGTTCTCTTTTGAGCCTCTGTGGGAATGTGAATGGGGTTAGTTAAGGCTGTTGAACATCTCAATTCTTCCTTTTTATTGCTTTAAGCAATCTAAGCACATTTCATTTAAGAAAGCTGCCTCACAATACTCCAAGGACATGAAAGTAGAACGTGCTGTGAAAAAGAGACTGAAGTCTAGATTTGCTCGTGAAATTTTAATGTCTTTCGTTTTTAATGGCCTGAAACTACACTAAGACTAAAACTGAACCAGGGGTCGCTTTAATCTAAATTTAGTTGAAAGCAATAATATCTATTGACATTTTTTTCTGGTAAGACTTAATGTAAGAGTGTGCTGAGGCAGTGTATGTGACAAGGGTGTGTTGAACGTATTTAAGACATCTTAGCATAATGCATCTGTATGATCAATGACACTCTTGCTCGGCTGTTACCCCTTGGCCTTCCTCGGAAATCAGCGGTGTGATGTGATCAGAGACAGCCGCCTGTCCTGTCCTCGTCTCATGTCACGCAGCACCAAAGTATTCCTTCTGTCATTTCTGACAGTCCTGTGATGGCAGGGTGGAGAAGGGGGGGGGGTTGTCCCAGCGTGATATTTATCATTGAAATTGAAGAGTTAGACCTTCAAGCGGCCACTTCATGCGCCTCATACCCTGTGGCGTTAGAGGAACGCCTTTCAAATGAGGAGAGGAAAGATTAAGTGGCTCAACTCTGCTGACCTCATGGTTTTACTGGCAAATCTCATCTTACCGTGGAGTTAGTTCAATATGCACAAGTTTCAAACTGAAAGATGCATCATACATAGAAAGGCATAGAATAGAAAGCATGTTGACACTGTTGCATGCTAATCATCATTATTAGATGGCGTACCCTTCACACTGCTTTGTTAAAAGCCTCTGCAGACTGGATTACAGACTTCAGGCGTTTATGAAATGAGTGACGCTTGGCTTTTCTGCAGAAGAGTGAGTGGGGTCCCTCCCCTCAAAAGCAGCTCTTAAAATGCCGTCAATCACAGCAGCTCAGTGTGTGCTGGACTTGACAGAGCTCCCTCTGACACAGTCACCAGGGAGCGTTTGTCTGCCATTCCCAGACAGTTCAAGGTTAATTGATGTACATCATAAATTATTGATTAACGAAATGATCCGTTTCTGCTTACGGTGAGCAGGATCCTGCGTTACGCATTTAAACCAGGCAATAAGGAAATAACTCAGCAGCTTTCCCCCAGATTAGTCATTTTCACATTTTGGAAGTGGGTTAATGAGTGCTGGTTGATGGGAAAACTTTTTGTCTTCTTTTAACAACTCAAATCCAATTATTTGATTTATGAGTGGCCAGAGGAGCCGAGCAGCACTGCTTCAGTCGGGGTTGTGCTAGACAGACTATCTACCTCTCATTACAGCAGCACCCCGAAGAAACACTGTTCTCACAAGAGACAGGGAGAAAGAAGGGCTCCAACAATCAATCACCAGGCTTTCATTCACAAATTATTTACATGGTTCATTTTATATTGTTTGTAATTTGTCCATATGTAAATATGTATGTTTATGGGGTAGGGTATATCTGGCAGGAAAGATACTATTATCAAAGTCACCCAAGGATTGTTGACTACTGAGTAGTAGAGAAGGGGAAGGATTTAATAAGCTTATGCTTCATCCTGCTCCCTCTCGGATGGATGTAGTTGTTTTATGTTGGGTTTAATTATTTCGATTTGCTTTGGCCTTTTATTGTTTTACACTCACGTTTGAAACAAACCCCTCGTTCATTCACTGAAATACTTCTATTATGCAAAAGATGTTTGTTTGCTGAATGCCACGGCATCAAGACAGACAGTGAAATGAGATCGAAAAACAAACTGTTCCAGAGTTTGAGTGGAACAGATAAAAACTGTATTCTGAGAATTATCTTTAATATGCACTAAAGGGATTCTTTGTTATTTGAGCATGTAATCCACACAGCTGTATTAATACCAGAAGAGCATGCCATTAATCACCACACACTGAAAAGCATTGCGATAGCTTTGTTTTTGTGCTTGTTGGAGTTGTTGGAAGAGTAAGCTTCTTGTTACTGTAATCCTCCTTTTGGAGCAGACAGAAATGCATCTCGCTTCATTCTTGTGCTGAAAGTGTCTGAAGCCGAGGGAGGATTAGCTGATGATACAAGTCTGGGGAAAAAAGCAACAGCGGGCCAAAAGAAACCAGTTACTTTTTATCCTCGAAACTGATTTGCAAAATTTGGCCGGAGATATGCGATTCAACCTGAGGAAGCGTGAGACGTATGATGGAACAATTTGTCTCTTTCCTTCTTTCATCAGACTAAGTGAATTTATTACATGTCCAGTGGTATAATTACAGGCAGAGGTAAAAGGTTGTGTTGCAGTTTGTCAGAGGCTCAGTACCTTGTGTAGGAGAATGACTGCCTGCTGTGATCACTCGCTGGAATGGAAAAATAACCGCTGTGTGCAGCCGGAGAGAGAGAACGTGAGAGATCCTTCTCCTCCTGATGGAGTGGTTTATTCTAAGTGCTGTTTAATGAAAGGCTGCTAATCAAACAAATGAAATAATTGCTCCATCTTATTTAAAATTACCCATTGCTAAGTTTGTGGAGAATATGGTGTTTTTATGCCCCTCCCCTGCATAAAAACAGTTTTCGAATCAACAAAAAACACAATGGATGAATATACTTTTCTCCTAAAGCCTGATTGGCTAACATGGAAAAACATAAATATTTGTTTGCTTTTGTTTAATCTAAAATAAAACATTTTTTTTTTTCGAGCATGCAGTGCGTGATTTATTATTCAAAAGAAAATCTTTAAAGCAGCAAAAGAATAACTGAAGTTTTGAGTCTGTAAATTTTCGGCCATTGTATTTAAAGTAAAGCACACTTAATGTGGTTGTTTTGCTGCAGGGCTTCAAAGCTTTGAAGTTACGTTCCATCACTGGCTACAAATCTGCACAGAGTACCCTGTTAGCTGGACTTATAGAAACAGCCTGATGCCACATGTGGCATAACGGAGAAGACTGAAGGCTGAAATTTTATTTTCAATTTGAGATCATTTTCTACGTTATTTCATCTCTGACAGTCAAGAAAGAACAGGGAACATGAGGAAATGTGTCCTGTATAACCGCTTTTTGTAGAATTTTTAAGATCTTTGGATGATTTTTCACATTCTTTTTATTTATTTATAATTTTTATTTTGGGGGGGGGGGTCGAAAAATAAGATGTGTACAATAATCGGTTGCATCATAGGGGCACCCCCGTTATTTATTATTGAATTTCCGATTTGGAGAAGTTTGAAGTGTGAAGAGATTTTCCACATTTTAGTCCCTGAATGTTGTTTTCATTTGGACTTGGACTTCCTATGAGATTTTAGACAATCTTATTCTTTGTCTTGGAGTCTGATCTTTAACATTAGTGGTGGATGTTGCTCTCTACCGCAATATCTTTTTATCTATTTATTTATTTTTGTGATCTGACAAGTATGCGATTGTACTTAGTGACATTAATTAAGAACAGCATGTGCTTATTTATAGGCTGCTCCCTTGTGTGAACTCAGACTCTAACTCTGCCTAAACTAGAAGCTCACTGGGTGGAAAATAAACCAGCTCTATTATTTGAGTTTTGTATTTGTCCTGACTTCCCTCCAGCTTCAAACAGACTCCCCGCAGTTTTGATTTCTTTTGTCCAACACTGTCCAAGGTTGGATTTGAGTTTCTGTTTGCCCTCTGCCTTAGAAGTTGCTGCATCACTGACCCTCATGCGGCTTTTTGTCACAGCATGAGTGAAGAAATGTATTTGGAGGTCTCGCAAACATTCCTCTCTTTTCTTCTTTTTCAAAGGGTGTTTGTACCTGCCTCTAATACCACCACTGTTTTTTCTCTGAAGCACAGACCACCTGAGATTTTGTTTGCCTGAAGCTTCAGCTCATTTTGTGCCAGAGAAAGATGCTGTCTCCACAAACTCAAGTTTAGGCGTCCTTTCCCAGAGATGAATCACTTTTTTCACCGGCAAATTTAAAAGGAACGCAATTAACACAGTTTTTCAGGTAAATAAAAACACCAGTATGAGACGAATGACAGATGTGTACTATCATTTCCACGTTTCTGTCAGTATCAGTGAAATCTGAACATGATCAGGTTCTAAAGAAGCAGGTTACAGAGAAGCAAGTACTGGATATTGTGCAAATGTACATGCCACTCTGAGGTCTGCCGTATGTTGGATGACAGTCCGACTGAGATGCAGCTTCGTGATGCTTCCTGAAACTGTTGCCACAAAGATGGAAGCGTATTGTGCCATTGTAAAGATTTGCTATCTGTACTGACAGAGTTGAACCACTTGGCTGTTTGAATCTGTTTTTGAGTCTGTTATTGAATCACGGCAGTTTTAATAGTGGAAATATGCAGTTATGCTGTTGAATGCTGATTTCATTATGGAGTTGAAAAATGTTAACAGCTCAGAGGCCTTCATCCCTAACCCCAGAAATTTTGGGTTGTTTTGTAGTGTAGCTCGGTTAGAAACTCGATGAAGCTTCTCTCTGGTACGCGTTCAAAAATAAGACACACAAATGTGAGTGGACAGTAACTCTGTCTTTCTCCTTCCCTCTCTGACTCCCCCCTCTGTCTTCATCTCTTTGCCTTTCTGTGTCCACCTACCTTTCTCTCTACATCTCGCGCTCTTTTTGGCCACAGATGTGTTGGCGCTTCAGGCGTTCAGTTTCAGGTTGTTTGAGCTTCACCAGAAAAGGCAGTTCTTGGATAGGGCTGGACGGCCAAAACACAAAAACAGACACAAACTGAAAGAAGAATCTGTGAGAGATCCCAAGCCTTTTCTTCGATCCTGCTGTGACAAAGAGCTGCAAGAAGTTCTGTGGTGTAGAATCTTCTAAGGCTGAGGGCAAACACTAACCTCAGGCAGCTTCTGACAGCAGAAAATCTAAACCCGCAGGGTGTCCATTTGAAGCTGGAGGACTGTGAGGGTGAATACAATTCAAGGATTGTGGAACAAAAGGTTATCTGGTGTAGTTATACTGAGTGTATCTTGAGCAAACTGGGAGCTGTGTTGTGATGTTTTAGTATGTGGCCTGTGAATCAGGAAGCTGAATTCAGACACAGTATTGACATTTTCAGGGCGCAACCTTTGACTTCTGCTCATGAGCTTCGAAGCAGAGGAGAAAAATAAGTCTCCATCCTGACTAAGGTGAGGTCACTGTAAGTACATCGGACTTTCATGGAGGTTGTGTGTATTTGGATAAATATGTACAATGGGTGAAACATTTTTAGTTCAAGTCGTCATAAAATACTGCCAAACATCATGGCAGTATATGAGCTCTGTGTATTTTAAGTATAAATCACATTTCTTCCACATGATTTAACATCAAAACACACATTTGTCACTGTCAAAAGGAAGAATATGAGTGCCCTTACGGAGACTGTTATTAAACCAACTGTTATCAAGCTGAACACTTGGAACCTGTTCACCCAGTAATAAATATAGATTTTACTTATCACTACTTCATTTTGATATATGTATAAAAAAAAAATTAAATTGGCAAACAACAATGCCCCATAAAATTTCACATCAACAACAAATTATTGGGGAACAGAAAAACCATTACTCTTTTTTTTTTTTTTGGTCATGTCTAAAAATGATCCCGTGACTAATGTAATGCTCAGTTTATAAGCCAAAATAATATACCATTAATTTATCACACATCCAAATAGATTTATCTGGTCATTAATAACAATTAATGCAGTTGCAGGGATGAGCAGTGGCAGTTGGTTCTCATCACTGTTGGTGGAAGGAAGCTATAATACATATAAATTAGCGATGAGCGTTGAAAGAACTGTGAAAAAAACAAACTCTGGCTCTCTGTACTTTCGGCTAAAGGGGAGGGGGAGACAACACTGTGGCTAGTGTTTACTTGTAACATTGGAGGAAAAAAAAAAAAAAACTATTAAGGTGTGCTGTGTGATGAAACTTATCCAGAGTAACCTGCAGCGAGCCGAGCAGACTTTGAAGCCTTGGGCAGTGACTATGGTCTGTGCGCCCTGGTGTGCATATGGACAAGCCACAAAATGAAGAAAAACCTTTTTGCACATTAATCATCATCTGTATTTCATATAGAAATTTTATTTTTATTGAGTTCCATGGTTCCAGAGAACAAGACACTAATTTAATCATTGCAGCTGTGCCGGCATCAAGTAAATTGCTCAAAGCATTGAAACAATAACGTAGCAATGCTCAGAAAACCATTCACTCATGTTTGCTGCTGTGTCATCCACCATCACCAGTTGAGATTAAAAAGCGAGCTTAATAGTTTTGCACCACAATAATTGAGGATCATGGATAAGCTGTATCTCTGTCATCTATGCAGGACTTTGGCTCACCAATTTTCATAACCATCCTTGTAAAACCCTTGATCAGAGCTCTGGTGGGTGATTAAAGTCTTGGGTGATAAAAACTGTGCTATTTGTAGAGCCAAGAGACGTGGCGAGAGAGCGAGCATGTGTCTCGTCTCCAGTGCAATGAGGGGACATGGATAATAAGGATTAGACTAGCCCAGTGAACAAAACAGAAAAGAGATCAACTTCCCCTCAAGAGTCTGCAACAAATGAACGCAGTCGAAATGAGAGTATAAAAACTCCTGCAGAAGTTTCAATAAAAGTATAGCCTGCTCACCCAGTCAGACTGTTTTGGAGACATCAGGCACAGAGATGGGCCTGTTATTGCCCCAGGAGCCATAGTTATTGCATATTTATTAAACAAATAATTAACATGAGTGTGTGAGTGTGTGTCTGCCACTGTGCTTTTTCATTACACTGCTGGGTCTCTGCTCCCTGGCAGCAATCCAAGGTGTTCCAGGCACCGATCATGCCTCGGTGTGAGATGGTGGTTGTGCGAGTGTGTGTGTGTGTGTGTGTGGGTGGGGGATTTATTAGCCACAATTAACATCAAGCTATTGTATAAAGCTCCCATGGACAATATCAAAGGGCTTGCTGAGCAGAACTAGCGGTCCAGTTTCATTAAAAAAGGCCTTGGTGGTGTCGAAGGAAGACAAAGGTGACACCCGTCACAAGGCAGATAGCTTATGAGTCATATCCTGAAGCACCTCCAGCACCCTCCTTCAGCTGGCTGGTGGCTGCAGGGTGTGAGGCCTCATTTGCCTCCCCAGTGCAGGAACCCCATCTTTTGTGCTGCCATGTTGCACTGAGGCATGGATGTGCTTCGTGATGGGATATGAATATGTATGCAGGTTAACTGATGTGCTGCTCTCTAATTGCGATGGGAGGGAAGGAGCCTGAAGTGCAATGGGAGCTGCTTCTTGTCTTGGCATATAGCAGATTATTCCACATAAGGGTGGGGACACTGTACAGGGTCTTGTCCCTTTGTCCAGCTTTTTATCCCACATTGTTTAACACACTTTCCTTCTTTATCCGTCATCCTATTTCTAATGCGTTTCTATGACGGGCAAACTTTGCTGGGATTGATCTAATTATAGCTTTTGTTGTCCCTCAATTTATGCCCCTTTGCCTCTGCCAATTAGGTTTTAAGCAAATGTGATTATGAAGAATAAATGCTAGCGTTCAGCTCCACTAGAGGGTGGCACATCAGTTTACCTAAGGCAGGGCTTTCAAAGTTGGGGGAGAAAAACCCGAATGAAGCTAATTTTAAGGGATATGCTTTTAATTTCAGGCGTTTACATAAACACAGTGGAGCATTTCAGATTAAAATCCCCCAGAGTGTGGCAAGCATGAAATCACTTTAATTAGACCATTTGACAATCCATTGGTGTCTCAAAGCACACTGGACTCTAACAGTGATGAAATCAAACCACCCACCTTTGCTTGAAGAAATATGATGGGGGAGAAACGCAACTTGTGCCCAGTAAAATGATTTCCTTTAGGTGAATTGATACTTTCAAAAAATTTGGGCTCATTTACAGACAGGAGATGCGCTCAGAAACACCAGACATCTTGTGAAGGTCATGCTGTTACTGATGATCGGACAGAGTGGCAGCTGCCACTTTCTGAACAAAGGTCATTCCGTCAGATCACACCATCATATCTCAGCACTAAGACATCACCGATAATAAGTGTAGCTGTGCAGCCACACTAGGTGGCCTGCGTGTTGCAGCACTGAAGCCCTTTTGTCTCAAAAATGTTCATTTCCTGCTAATTTATCTGCGCCAATTTTCATTGAAGAGAAATAAGACTGACTAATTTTAATGGTTGTGTGAGCACAGTCGCATAACAGATCTCTTAAGTTATAAATGGATGCTAATTTGAATTCCTCCAAAAGCAATAATTCATTCAAATCACAGTTTTGTTTGCCATATATGACATTTAAACATAGCAAACCAATTTTCACTTGTTGCAGTAATGATGTGGTTTGCAATGTTTGCATACCACATCATTACCGCCAAGATGAAAAAGGAATTTCTATTGACACATTTGTCCTTATTACTGTGTGTCGACATGGATATCTCACTCATAACAAAAGTAAAAAATGTCACTGTTCATCACATAAATCAATAAAGTCAACAAAGTATGAAAACTGCTTTGGAGTCCTGCAGCTGACAGACCCTTCAGGATATTTAACGCTGTGGACCAAAAATTCAG
This sequence comes from Echeneis naucrates, assembly GCF_900963305.1. Taxonomy (NCBI): domain Eukaryota; kingdom Metazoa; phylum Chordata; class Actinopteri; order Carangiformes; family Echeneidae; genus Echeneis; species Echeneis naucrates. Next base: position 8,716,858 of record NC_042523.1, on the reverse strand, counting down.
GTAGTAAGACCATGATGCATCATGGTCTTACTACCTGAATCGCTTTCATGCCATCAATGAGTGACTTCAGCAGATTTTGTTTTTTTTACACTCCACACTTGCCCATCAAATCTTTAGCACTGTGTGTGGCCGAGATTGAAGCCCAAAGCTGATTGTGTAACTTCAGAGTAGTAAACTACATGTTTTTTCATGTTTTTTTTTTTTTTTTCAGTTCTCTTAAAATAGTTCAAAGCTGTCAAAATGAAAGATTTTTGATTTCTTTTTATTAATAAAAAAAAACTCTATTCACTGGATTTAATGCTGTTAGCATTGATATCAATTTAATTAAATAGCATTTCCTTTTAACAAATTATCCAATTGTATTTAAACTTAACTCACTTCAATATGATCGTGTGTAGTTAGAAATCTAAAACCAAGTGAAATTAGCAATATATGACTAAAGCTATACGCACTTGAACTGGCCAAATCTGAAGAAGTCATTATTTGTGTTTGCCCAGAGGGCATCAGCTGGATCCACGGGGACTTCAAAGGGTTTAGTCACAGCAGGGAATAGCCATGGAAGCAATAAAGCTGTAGTATTTGTTCTTCAGCGACTCCTGAGATCTTACCCATACACACTTCACAATTTAATTGAAATCATCCATCCATTGTTCACAACGACAGTTTTAATTTACAGTTATAAGCAAGCTTGGCCTTGACCTTGTTCTGCTCGGACATGGATCGGCGCCCTTGCACCTTTCAAGGTTCCCTCAATCAGCTTTGGGTTTTCTTTTGACTATACTTCACTATTTCTTTTTCTTCTTCTTTTTTTGGAGATGTGGAAGTCCTTCTAATTTTCCTCCTGGCTTGTTTTTTCCTTTGACATCTGCAGCATGAAAAAAGAAAATCTATGTAAACAGCACTGGAGTCAACAGATCAACCCCTCTCTGCTCCGACTGACCAGTGATATTGATTACATAATGCTTTGTTCACTCAGCCGCTTCCCTCCCCTTGTTACCGTTATCAAACGGTGTGCACAAAGCCAGTCACTCATTCCCTTCAATGTGGAAAAAGAAAAGTCCACTACTGCAATTATGAGAAGAGCAATAGCAGCAGGCACCATGTGATGCACGATGACATTTAAATTCTGTTTTTGAGCGCCTTTTAGTGGAGTGTGACATACAGTGGAAAATTGAACCCATATATAATGAGGTGCAATGCAAAGTATGTGTGGTTTTCTAACAGAAACGTGGAAAGTTGTCAAGTCACTTTGATACACTTTCTCCCTGTAATTGATATTAATTGCTTGTCAGCTGCCTCAGATTTCAGTTCTCCATGCTTGGCAGCTTTGTGAAATAACTGAAAACTTCAGTGCCTAAACTGTAATGTGAGTGAGTGAATGTACAGTTGAATACATTTATAACACATATATAACACAAAAAAATGTCCCGTAGCAATGGCTAGCATTCATGTGGACGTCCATTTTACTGAGAAGAACAGCCTGTTCTTGAGATGGACACAAGAAAAATCATACATGGTGCGATGCTAAATTAAAATTCGGAAATTGGCACATGACAACAGCCCCCTGAACACTTCATAAAGGGAGCACAGATATACAGTGGCATTAAAAGAGGTTTTGATAATGTTTTTTTTTTCTTTCCCAGAGTTTTGTAGGTGTGTGTGTGTGTTAATATATGAGGAAGACTGAGAGTCCAAAGGACAAACAGAAAGGTTTACTTTTTCACCATAAAAGCCGTAGAACAAAATGGAGAAGAAAAACCTTCAGCGCTGACTTAGAGGAGGGGTTTTCTTTTTCAGAATAAGGGTCCTTCGGCCTCGCCTCAGGCTGGGATGCTGCATTACAGCGGGCCCACTCTAAGGCCCAGTATTAAACACCCCCACTGCAAATATGCGCAATATTGTGTATTTCAAGCGTAGCGAAGGGGAACGCTTCGTTCAAATGTTTCACCCGTCCTCACCAGTGGCAGGTGAACGAGAGAAAGACGCTGTGAACTGCTAAGAGAATAAACAAACAGCATTAGCATCAGTGAAGTGAGCTGCTTTGGCAGAGAGAGACTACTTTGAAGATTTACAGCCTAATCCTATCTGCTGAACCTCCATCTCTGCCTCAGCTTTTGTTTCTTACACTCTAAGACCTACTCCTACAGGAGCTGCGGGGAGAGGGTCAATGGATTCATCTTGTAGAGTGCACATGAATGTGAGAGTTTTTCTTGATAGCGTTAAACAGAACATTTACAGCAAAATGTCTTTTGTTTGCACAATGACCTGTAGTAATAACAGTAACACTGAATGTATTATGCAGTTGCATACTAGAAAAATCTAAAGTGGTTCTGACCCTATTTTATCATATATGAGATTTGTACAAATATAGAAAGGTTTGCTGTATACTGAGACCCTTTCAACCTAACCTTAAGATGCAAGGTGCTATACGAATAAGAATAAAATGTATTTCGAAAAAGTAATGCTTAGTTGCTTGATTTATTAGATCAAGCTCTAAGGAGCTATTGTAAGTTTTGCTCTTCCTGCATGACCAACATTAGCAATAGCAATTATTCACTTATCAATCATTCTAAGAGTTGTTGTCTTGAAAACACAAGAATGATAATATTCCCTTCTGAACAGCTCTAATACTCCAGGGCTGACTAAACACTATTACTATTGAGACAGCATTTGAAGAAGTGATAGAAATAAAAAACAAAATGGAGTATTGTGTTTCCATGCTGAAGACAACTCTTGGTGGTTAAAGGAATGAAGGTAATATACCTAATCAAATTCATTTATATGGCGCTGAATCATAACAAAGTTGCATCAAAAGAGAGGAGAAGAAGCAATTAGAGAAAGTGAGAGCGAGAAGAGGAGCTGGCATGGAAACTACAAACAAAATATACAATGATTGTATCCTGGTAGTTCTAAATGTGCACTAGTAAATATTAGCATTAGGGTAGAAGAAGAGCTTACCATGAGAAGTGAGTAGTAGTGTGCAATAATGATAACTAAATGTAACTCTTGCAGCAAAAGGTACTGCGCAGGAACATGGAGCAGAGATCATTCAGCAGCTGTAGGACGGGGACAGGAAGCGCGAGGACAGGAGGGTCAAAACACAGACTACAGGAAGAGACAAAGACAGAGACAGGTAATGTTGTAATGCACACGCATGGGGGGGTGCTCAGTGAAACCCCACCAGTCTAGGCCTATAGCAGCACAAGTAAAAGAAAAATGGTAATTAAACCTTAAATCTTTAACTGTAGGCTTTGTCACAAAGGAAGGTTTTAAGCCTGATCTTGATAGCTGCAACAGAGCCTGTGTGTTTGTGATCATTGCAATATTGCGTAGGTGAAAGAAAGCTGTCCTAGAGACTTGTTTTATATGAAGGACAAAGGACATGACTCCAAGATTCCTAACAGTGGAACTGGAGGGGAAAGCAATGAAATCCAGAGTGGTTACATCAGATAATGCTTCTCTAAGGTGCTTAGGGCCAAGTACAATGACTTCAGTTTTATCTGAGTTCAGAAGTAAAAAGTTGCAGGTCATCCAAGTTTTTATGTTCATCTGAAGCCTGATTGCTGATTAGTTTCATTCGGCTTCATTGACAAGTATGACTGGGTATGCTTCTGGATAATATTGCCTGATGGAAACATATATAGGGTAAAAAGGACTGGTTCAAGGACAGAACCCTGTGGTACTCCATGATCAACTAAAGTGTGTGAGGAAGAGTCATTGTTAACATGAACCAAGGGATGTCTAAGTATGATATGAACCACCTTAGTGCAGCTCCTTTGATCACAATTTCCTGTTACAGCCTTTGTAATAGAACATTATGGTCAGTTGTGTCAAAATCAGCACTAAGCTACGTCAGACCTGTCTGAAGACATTAGAATGTTGTTTTACCAGTGCTGTTTATATGCTATGATGTTCTCTAAAACCTGACAGAATCTCTTCAAATAAGCCATTCCTATGCAGATGTTCACATAATTGGCTTGCAAGAGCCTTTTGAAGAACCTTGGAAATGACAGGGAGATTAGATATGGGTGTATAATTAGCCAAAACATCTGGATCAAGATCTTCTCCTGAAAGTCTTTTCAGGAGAGGTTTAATGACAGCAATCTTGAAAGGCTGTGGTACATAACCAATAAAGTCATCAAATTCTTGATCAGATCAAGAACATGCATGTTATTAGTGGAGAAACATCTTTTAATAGCCTGGTAGGTATCAGGTCTAAGGGACAGGTTGATGGTTTAGATGATGAGACAATAGAAACTAGCTTGGAGAGATTTTAAGGTGAAAATGATTTCAAATACAAAGCGGGTTTTACCTTTGATTGAGAAGCTGCTGCATTTGATAGTGGACTACTGCCAATCGTAGATAAAAGCTGTTGAATTTTGGCTCTCATTGTGACAATTTTAGTAAAAAAGCCAATAAAACCACCTTCAGCCAATATGAGCTAAAGGAATCAATGGTTCCACTGAGCTTTGACTCTCCATTAGCCTGGCAACTGTACTGAAGAGAAACCTGGGATTGTTCTTGTTTTCTTCAATAAATGCTGAATACTAGCAGCCTCTGGCTATGTGAAGAGCTTTTTTTATATGTTTTTAAGCTTTATTTCCAGGCTGAGTAGAATTAACCTGTATTACTGGACCGCCACTTCCTTTCCAATTTTCATGACTTTGCTCTAAGGCACAAATTTTAGGGTAATACCAAGCCAGCCTCCTTTGTTTCATTACTTTCTTTTTTTTTCCAGAGGTGCCACAGAATCAAGATTTGAACACAGTGAGGCCATAGCGCTATTCACAAAGTCATCAATCTTTGTAGGGGAAAAGTCCCCTGTTGCATTTAGACATGGCAGTTTAGCCATGCCATATGTTAACACCAGATTAAGGGTGTGACTGAAACAGTGAGTAGGTTCATTCACACACGAGGAAAAGCTAAATGCAGAACTAAGGCTGTCACTGAATATTGAAGCCACCCACTACAAAGTATGATTTCTGATAGGAACTCAGAGAGCTCTGACAGAAGCTCCGACAGAAACTCTGAGTAACGACCAGATGGATGATATACTGTTGCAGTAGCAGAACAGTTTTTTTTTTTTTTTTTAATGCTGCCGGATGGGAGACTGAGTTTGTTGCATTGACATTTCTTCTCAAAGTAAACAACTCTCAAAAGTAACAATTACTATGCAGCAATAGCAAAATTTATCAAAGTAGTTCCTTTAAATTAATTCTACAAAGGTTTGCTCAGACAGAGGGCAAAACCAATTTTGTCTCAACTCAAGCAAATTTGTCTTCCATTTGTGCTTATTTGCTCCAAACAGGCCAATTTCAGAGACAGACATGAACTGTGAGGCATCACACAACTGGCAGCACTTGCGTAAAAATGTTTGTGTTTGCATTCAGCTCCGACTCTGCCTGAATTGAGAAGCAAATCCAATTCTTGCTGTTATTTTATCAGTCTCCCTTTTCTCCCTCCCTCCTCTGGAGGTTTATGAGTGATAAAAGCCTCACCAGGACTTTTGTTGAAGCTGAAAGTAGAAATATTTTCAACTTGTGCAGAAACATCTTTGCAACAATTTGGGCTACTCTGGGCGAGTTTACCCATGATCATGAACATACAATAGGCTAACACAATATATTTATATTTGTGTAAAATATTACAAGCACCCTTCAGGAAAACACAACTGGACAGCAATCGCATTGTATTTGTTGAACATGTGTGGATCTGCCTGTTGGGAGCACTGGGTCACTTCTAGGTGACCTCGAGTGTATTATGGCCTGTTCAACTTGATGAGCGTCAATGTCGCAAGTGAGAATTAGTTGACAGACTTCTCGCATATATGTGTGTATATGTATCAAATGTATATGCTGACTACCTCACTAAGAGTTTGCCTTTGGCCTTCTATTTTTACATCTGGTAGATGAGGAAGATTTCTATTCAGATAAGGAGAGAAAGGGAATAATGTGCAATTGTAAAAAGTGATTGTAATTTAGGACTGGGCATCGTTTTTTGTTAGTCTGTAATCTGAATCACTTGCCTGCTAAATGAACCTGGTGGCCAGGTTTGAACTAGTCTGGTCCCAGTTGCATCAACACACAGGGCTCGCCTCCAAAATGATTAGTCTGTTGCTTTGCATGAGGGTGGTGGTCTGGGATGAAGTGAAATTCTGGCCTGAATTATTTCACTCCCTCCTGGTTCAGATCCAAATCAAAATTGCACGCAAAATAGCTTGAAGACCAACTGATCATTATTATTTTATTTTTTTTAACAATGTAGTCTCAGTGGAGTTCATGTGCTAAATACAACAGACCATTACACCAATAACAAACTAAAAGGCTACTATCACCTTTACACATCAACGTATCAGATCATTTGATGTGTGCAGATGAAAATGGTTACAGGTAATGTACTGTTGGACTTTGTGGTGGAGTTAAAAAAAAAAAGAAAAAAAGAAAAGAAGCAATTAAAATTTAGTTTGTTTAAGGGAAATGGGAAGGGGAGACATGAAATGTCTCCCTCTCTCTCTGAACATCAAGTCCTGCGACGCACTAACAAGGCATAATGGTCCATATGGAATAGGAGCCCAGTGAACATGGTAGGCCTTTGTGAAAGCTTTGGTCCCAGTTTAGTCTCAGTAATAAGGAGAAACCACTGGCCTGGACTGCCGTAGACTTTTGTACCGCTCCTATTCCGTTACCATCCCATCTACTCATTGCTGTTTCTGCTGCCACAGCAGTGATGAGAGACTCACTTTTAGGACTTCAAAGCCGGTTTGAACGCTCAAACCTTTCCTATAGCAACTGCAGCTCAAAGGACAGTGGCTACATTGACTGCTAATTAGGAGTTCCAGTAAGAGCCAGTAGATCCCAAAGAAAGATAGATGTTTCAAAGAGGGACACAGAACAAAGGTGCTTAAATATTTTATGCCACTGGACTATAATTCACCGCATCTCTGCCTTTGGTATTAGTTTTTGAAGGACAAACTGTTATTTTAAAGAGAGTTAGTTACCTGAAAGTTGACAGATGTTGGTGCTGAGTACCATTTGATGATACTTTCTCATAAACCCATCCAGCACAGTCTTCGACAACTGAGACTGAGTGAAGCAAAGAGGCTGGATGTGCCCAAATCCCACACATAAAACATTTAGCATCGCCCGAGGTGTTTTTATAGTGCTGTTGTATCTTATAGCTGCATTAAGTAAGATTTCATTGTCTTTTAGCTGAGATGGCAGCAATAAATCAGCAAGGACTTTCTCAAGATGTCGCCATTGACTCAGTAGTTTTTCGTTGTTTTTGTCTGCTACTTTGACTTTTGGATTTCAGAGACTCATTGGAATGTAATTAAAGAGAAGGCTAAATCTGAAAAAATTATGCAGTTAAAAAAACATGAACACTATTAAGCAACTATAAATTAATTCTCTGTAGTTGACAATATAAAATATGAAAAAAATTGAAATTAGTAGGGGTGTGCCAAAAAATGGATTCATATAAGAATCATGATTCTCATTTACTACAATTCAGAATCGATTTAAAATGTCCCAAAATCGATATAAATAAATAAAACAATTTTGTATGCAGGACATCCTGATGTCACCATGAAGCCGGTTCTGGAACATACGCATGCGCGGCAAGCACCAAAACATGGAGGAAACTACAATGGAGGAAAGAAAGATTCAATAAGCCCTTTCCTCGTTGAAGGCAAAGATTTGGGCTGGTTTTTACCTAGAGCCCTATAAAATATGTTTTATTTTTTCCCCAAAATTCTGTTTACATTTTTCCAATGTTTTTTTTTTTTTTTTTTTTTTTTTTTTTTTCCAGTTTTTAATTTTTGAGAATAACGTGTTTAGCATTTTTACACAAATGTAACCCTGAGACAGTGTTTTAGGTAATGAAACACAGACAATTTCTTAAGTTATAAATGAAAACTTGTAGTCTGGTCCGGTCTAGTCCGGTCTCTAGAGGGGTGCCATCACCAGTCTAGTCTGGTCGGGTCTGGTCTAGGAGCTGGGGAGGTCGCTGTTCCTTGCTGTAGCCCAGTCCATTGTTCATCAACAATTAACGGTGATGAGGCAGATGGCCGCCCCCCCGAGCCTGGTTCTGCCCAAGGTTTCTGCCTCTTAAAGGAAGTTTTTCCTTGCCACTGTCGCCAAGTGCTTGCTCATCAGGGGATCTGTTGTGTCTCTTTAAATCATATTACTAAGAATTTGGTCTAGACCTGCTCTATATGTTAAGTGCCTTGATGTAACTTTGTTATGATTTGGCGCTATACAAATAAATCTGATTTGATTTAACCAATTAACCTAGACATGTTCAGGTGCCCCTACCGGGAATCAAACCACACCCTTTTTATTGCGGGGTAACAGCGTTAACCACTATTCCACCGTGCTGCTCAGGTCACCAGGTAAATTTACATCAATTAACCAAGTCTAATCGTAGCCCTAAAAATCAGAGTCGAATCAACTTGTGAGATAGCAAAAGATTAGTAATATTAATTGTTACATTTCAAAATGTATATCTGGGTAGACTTAAGTCACAAAAATATTATTTTCTTTTCTTTTTTCATGTTCCTCTGCAACAAACTGAGACATGATGCAAGAAGTCCAATAGAGACAGCACAGATTTCTTTCTTTCCCAAGGTCTCTGCATGTTGAGTTTACTTTCTGTTGTGTTTTAGAAAAGGGTTTGCAATGACAGTCATTTTGTAGATGATGAACTAAAACACAATTAAACCCCAGCAAGGTCTTTTAATTTGGCTTTTAATTAAACATAGCTTGTACTGTATGGCTCTTGGCTTGATTGTAACTCGGCATAGTGATGAATTTGGCAGCTCTAACTGGAAAAGGATGAGCAGATATGACCACCGGAGGATTTCAGTTTTGTTTTGTTTTTTTTAAACAACATAAGATATTATGAGGTGATTAACCTCTTGCACAAACACCCTGGGTTCAGGCTGAGAGAGTTTACTGAAAGATAATATGATACAGTTGCTAATGGAGGAGAGGCCAGCCCTCTGTAGCCTTTTCATGTGGGTTATTTAATGGGTGAGATCATGCTGACAATCCAGGAGAATTTCCTGTCACACAAATTAATGGACACTTCCAATCTAATTCCGTCCCATACTTTCAGAGGTCCTATCCATCAATTTCTTTGCACTTTGATCCATTCCACACTTCTTCCATCTGAATGCCTCCAGCAAGTAGCTTTCCCCCTTTAGCAGTGCTTTTATCTAATTTTCTTTTCAAAGACAATTTTTTTTTTTTACTCTCACAGCTCAGACATTAGATAGTAAATGTATATATCTTATATGTACATACATTATATATAAGATCCTGCTACTTTTGTTTGCCTTATATCATAAATACATAAATTATCATCGGGTTTTAGATTATTGGTGGGGGAAAAAAAATTGATAATTGAAATGGGACGGGCTTTCCTTCCTTCTTGCAATGAGCGAAACAATCCTTTAGGTCAGCGATTTAAAATTATGGAAAATATAATTATTAGTGACCGCCTTTAGAGGAAAATAACTTTTTTTTATACCCATATCTGTCTGTCTAGGTATTCCTTTGCGGTTCACTCTCCTAAACAGGTTCTTCTACACATTATAGATGAACGATGGATATACGGTATGCAACATTTGCCTGAGGGCTCCATGTAACTCAAACAGGCCGAAGGCAGGTGTGCTAACCAACACATCGCACTGTGGGTCTAGTTTATGAATGAGATGGTCACTAATTGACAGCTGGGAGTATCATTCAACCAACTACCACTGCCATCTGATATTTAGCATGATTAAATATTTGTAACCACAACTCGTTCTCATGTAAACTATATGCAAACTTTTGTGTTCGCTTCTAATATTTTCTCTTTCATTTAGTGAGCGTGATAACTGGGATGCTGATGTCGAAACTCAAACCTGTTGCAGTAGTGACAGCTATTTCTATATATGTAACCCTTTCAGCATCGGTTTGTGTAGGAAACCCACCTTAAACTGTAACATGAAGCTTTAACCCTTACTTTATATTTCACATGGTGAAGAAACATCTCATGTGATAACTGTCTAGGCTATGATTCTCACTCACTGGACGATAGGCTAATTATTTAGAGACTGGCTAGAATAACCTGCAAGTTATGTTGACTCAACAATTTAAATAATAAAAAAACATTCAATGGCACAACACAGGAAATCAGGCTTTGGAAATGTATTCAGATATGCAGGAAGAAACACATTCAATCAGAGAGGCTGAGTTAAGTTCTATCACCAGACCAATCATTGCAAAACCGTCGTCTTGGCTGTCATGATCTGAATGCGATTTGCTTCGACATGACCATGTTTTGATCCTGCTGTGTTGGATCTTTGACCTCCCTATTTGACAACAGATTCGGTGTGGGTGCTGCAACCTTGACACAACCTTTATTGGATTCTGTGTGGCCAACTGTCAGGTTTTTGACAAAAGTGTGGAAGCATCATCACAAGCTGTTGCCATTGAATTCCTATTCTGCTCTGGTCAATTCTATTTGACAGGTGATCGGTGTGTACCTGTGAGCTGATTAGAGTATCTCTGGGACAAAGGCAGGTATGAGGGCTGTGTCCCCCTGTGCTCCTGTTGGGCTAGAAGGTCATTTCCAGACCTCCTGCTCCATCGATTTGATGATATAACCGAGGAGCAATTCCAGGCTATTTGCCCACAGTGTCTGAAAGTGTGACAATTCCAACTAAATGGGTATGATGTGGAAGCACAAAAATAACTGATTTCTGTGAGGGTTTAGTAAAATGAGCGAAGTAAGCTAATATTATATCAGAACTGACCTGTATTAAGGTGATTATCCTCTTAAATGAGCATTGAAAATATGTATTGCACTGTTATTAATATGCAGTAATAATTTCCTTATTTCTAATTTCACTAATGGGTTGGCTTGAAGTGTGACAAGCATGGCTAAGCTGACTTTCCAGGAAAGGAGCCTATTTTGTAAAATGGAAAAGTTAGCTGCAGTGAAAGCAGACTGCATATCTTCTCTCAGTCGAGGAGTAGATCCCATGTTGCCCAACAGAGGCGTGTTGTGCTAAGTGATTTGTTATTAACAAGAAACAACACAATGTGAAGCAAATTGCAGATGGTTTTGCCAAAGGGGCCCCACACACTCAGAAGCTCTTGGAAAGCCCAACACTGTATATTTTTTAATGTTTTAGGGGCTTTTAAAATTTATTTCATGATATCATCACAACAAAAGAAATCCTAGAAGCCGCCAGCAGGGACACACAGCTCAGTCATGGGCCTTCACAGACACCATATTTACAATGTGAATGCACATTTTTTTCCACACATCACATAAATCACATTTATCACAAAGTCAAGAGCTGCCGCCAAATCTCATTCCGGAGAAGATCGCGACGACAATAATTCATGGAAACATCCTTAAAATGAATAATAAATACTTGGGTGAAGAAAACAAAGGGATTGTTGGAAACAAATCAAACAATTGTTGTTCAAAACACTAAGATCTTTTGTCAGGATAACAGAATTAATCCTAACCATTCACCAGTCTGACTTTTATCGTTCCACTTATGGAAAAAATGGCAACCTCCAGGATGTAAATAATTAGGTCAACTCAAGTTCTCCTGAATGACAGGCGAGGTGATTGATAGTAGTAATGTGGTGTTATGGTCATATTCTGCATCCAATTAGTACTGATCTATCGTTGCTGTGCGGTGTTTTAATAACCACAGTGGGTGGGAGATGATTGGGCCTAATATCATTTGTCTCTCTAATCATGTGTTTATCACTGCAAGGTCTGCAGAGGGTCTCCAGTGAGACATGTATAAACCCCTGCACCGCTCTTTGTCCTGAATGATCTTACAGCACCCAGTCAAAAGGAAAGTCGTCATTAACATGCAGAGAGGTTAGGAGTACCCAACTGCAGGGGCAGAAAGCCCCGGCATGAATCATCATTAAAAGATGACATGGCTGGGGGTCACATTTAGCAGTTAGAGCAGAGGTGGTTACAGTGTAGGCCGAGTGGCTTGTCTGCTGTTACACTGGCACCATGTGGTTCAATAGAGATAAACTATTCTGCAAATAACTTCTGGGAGGCCTCACTTTTGTGATATTGAACCACTCCATTCACAGTTAATTGCTTGAGTGTAAGGTTAATTGGCCTGTATTGGAGCCAGGAAATCCAATTAGTTTGGTTGTTATTCCATCTCCATCTACTCATTGATGTCCTCATTTTGATCGCAAAATAATAGTTTTTACGAGCGAGATCAACAAACAGTGGATGTGTTGACTCGTGCACACAAACCTTGACACTGTAGAGGCGAAACACGTTTAGTTTCAACCTCATTTAAATTCAGACTGTTAACACACAGGTGTGTTGAAAGCCCAGATGAAGACCAATTCCAGTTTGTTGAAAGTTCCAACTAAAGAAAAGGGGTGAATTGGCAACAGAGTGGAGGAAATAAAGGGGTGGGAAAGGATTCTTTTAACTAGGAAATCACAGCTCCTCACCTCTCGCACAATCCTGCACTTTTCTCCCCGTGACTGATATAGGCCCCCTGGTGATGCAAGACAAATGATACCAGATGCAATATGAAGGACGTAACACTGCTTAAATTTGACTTATGGTGCCGCAGAGTACTGCAAATATAAGCAAAGGAGTTGGGTGAATTACTGACCATGGAGCATGATTTGCTTTCCACTTTTCTTGTCATAGTGATGGACATAATAGGTGGTCTGCCAAGAAAAGTCTTTTCTGTTCCTCACATAAGAAGATGATAATATAGGAATGAGCATCTGCACCAAAATTGAAATTTTGAAAAGAGGTGGGCGGCTGGAATGAGATGTCTATATATAAAAGCACAGGCATCACACAGGCCATGACAGATGGATCCACATGTGGAACAAAGGCTATATGAGCTGATGGATGGAGAGATGAATGGAAGACTGGAGAAAAGCAGACAGGCATGATAAATGGGTAAAAGATGAATGCTGTAGCTTTTCACATACAAAGAATACCTGACGATCAAACCTTTGAGATGACAGCCGAATCTTTTGGGTCAGAGTGGTAGCATATGGCCGCCTGTAATTCCAGGGTGCTAATGTCTCAGGGTGGATTATTGCACCATTTGAGGGATTTTATTGTTGCTAATGTTTGGTGGTTTTCTGGTCCACTGCAGAGGGGCCAGGACGGATGTGCTCTGTGCTGGAAATGTCAATGGCGATTAGCATAAGAAGAGGGAAGGGCAGGTCACTCGATGCATATTGCACAGCCCATTGGCTCAAGAGTATTAATAATAAAACAACACAATGAGAGGCTCACTTACTAGTTCACAGCAGATCCATTACAAATCAATTGTGTTTTCCTGTATGTATGTGTGTGTATATGTATGTATGTGTGTGTGTGTGTGTGTGTGTGTGTGAGAGAGAGAAATATTTATTCTGCACACCTTGCAGTGTTTCCAGTTAAAGATGTTTATGCCTCTCTGTGTCTCTTTCTGGGCGCAAGTCTAAACCACTGACCTCAAGGAGATGCTGAGAAGCAGATCCCCCCCCCCCCCCCCCCCCCTTTATCCACCCCCACTCCCTTTTCACCATCTCCCCCATCTCTGCCTGCAGTGTTGTCGCAGTGACTCTGTGTGTAGGAGAAGCATGTATGTGCATACTAACACGGGCTGTGCTGCGAATTCCCCATATTCCAACATAGAGCGCCTGCTGCCTCTGCTGGGTTGTTGGGGTTTTACTTTTTTCCTTTATAAATAAGGGACTAAGCATTGAGCTGCTATTAAAGTTGATGGAGACAGATGGCTGCTGTTGTTTACAAGTTGAACTAAATCACCAGCCGATCAGCTGTGACACCCTGTGGAAAGTTGAAAGGCTGAAAAAGGAAGAAAGATAGAGAATGAGAGTGGTGGTAAAGTGATGGCTCCAAAACATCTGTAGTAAATGATCGGTGAGATAATTCATCACCGCCTCTGCTACATCAGGGCTTCATGGTTATTAGTGTCAAGGTATCTGAGAGATTAATGTCACATTCATTTGTAGGTTTAGGCAACAGTCTATCCAAGCTCACATACAGTAAGTGAGGTCAGCTTTTTGCCTCCTAAGTCACGAGGATCATGTCAGAAACAAAAGCATACATCTTCTCAGCGTGACAACTGACGTTTATAGATTCAGCGTAATTTAGATGTCCACTTTGAATGCTAATGTATACAACAGACAATGTACTAATGCAGTGATTCATTATTTACTACATTATTTAAGTCCTCGGGGTGACATCTTGTTCAGTGTGGTCATCTTTAAGCGTCTGTTGTGGTAAAATTGTGTATTGATTAAAGTCTTTGGTCAGGACAACTTCACTGTCACAGAACATGCACTCGTCCATTCAGGAGGGAGAGAGTAGAGAAAGCATCAAGTCATGGCTACAGTCGAAGGGAAATAGTTTGTCTCAATCCAGAACTCATAATGAATTGATATTTCCCGGTCTGCCATTCTACTCAGTCTGAGGTGACATTGATATTCATACACTGCAGCTGGCTCTGTGTCAATTTTCCAAGTCTTATTCAAATCTGCTCTGAATGGAGCACAAACCCCTCCGCAGCGCTGGCTGCGAGGATGATAGCCCATCCTGTTTGAAGAGAAAATTACAAGAGCAATACACCCGGGGATCCTTTCTCATTCTGCGTGATGTCAACGTGCAAGACATCCTGAAGCAATTTTGTCCAAATGAAGTATTTGCCTCCATCTATTTGTGTATTTTTGTTTTTGTGCAGCACATACTAATCAACCAGATTCACCCAGATTGACAGGCGCATAAGCTCGCATGGGAAGGTCTGCAAGGGGGAACGGACAAACATGGATGCACACTTGAAAAATACATTCAGGGAGATCCTCATCCAATCCTTGACCCTGTGACCTTAACCTTCACCCTCATCGCTACACCTAAACTTAACCTTTACCCCCGTGAACCAAAGTGTAATTCAAAGACGTTCTGTTAAAGCCATGCAGCTTGCAATATCTAGCCCTTTTACTTTGAAAGCATAATCATATGGCTAATGCTTGCCTTCTACTGAGTGATTTTGTGTCATAAAAGCCCTTGACACATACACGCAGGCACTCACACACACACACACACACACACACACACACACACACACACACGGGAAACATAAACATAAACCCTGTCATTATTTTAAAAACTCTGACAACTTCTTAAAATTAGCACAGTAGGTTTGTTAATATGTGTAACCGGTTTGACACCCCCTGCTATATTCATCTGCCCCTCTGACCTCAGTTGCCCCCCCCCCCACCCCTGACCTTTAGAAAGGCCAGCTGCTCCCCTTTTACAGGATGCCACTGAAGAGGCGGGTCTCCCAGACATCAATTGATTAGAGAAGCATTAATCAAGCTGAGGGATTATCCCTAGCATAGAAAAGACTCCCTTCTATAGTAAACCAATTATACTTTTTATGGGATGAGAAGGTTAACTGGCTGCATGAGCAATCCGTTTAAACCATTGACACTGCAGGACAGAGGTGAAAAAGGAGGAGGATGGAAGAGAAGGAGCCGCCTGTGCAGAGCAGGAGGCCCGGGACACGTAGGAGTATAATACGGATTCATGGAGTTCGAACGGAGAGTATACAGTGAAAAGCATAAAACGATATTATTGGCCATTAAAGTTAATTGGGGAACTTGCCCTAAAAGGTCTATGAAAGGCAAGGATGCATGATGCCGCCCTTGCTGCTCACATAAAGCAGTGTTTTCCCTTCATGCTGTATTGAACATGCAGCAGAAAGAAGGAGGTTGGAGAAGGAGATTCTGATAAAGGTGCTTTCTCTGTTTTAATGACTCCCGTGACTTTAACGTCCGCTGCCCTGATCACAGACTTAATGACCCCTCTAGTTTTAGGGGGGCTAAATTAAAGCTGTAAAGGGAAACATTCATTCATTACCACGCCCACATAACTTCCATTCACATCAGTAAACTGATAACAATTAACACACATAGACCATCATCATAATGACAGCTTTCAATTTATGGGGCCTAATCTGTTGAAGCTCCACTTGGGTGGAATAAACTGCAAATAAAAATGTCAGTCAAAATCAATCAGATCAATCATGTCAGTAATGTATCAATGCAAAAACCATTAATAAAGCCGCTTGAATGTCTTGTCCGCTGTATCTGATAGAGCTATATTCATGACTCCTTTTGCTTGAGTCTGCAAACTTTGATCACGCAACAACTTGCTTAAACACCATTCATTGGAAATGAGCAATAGGGATTTAAAACTAAATGTAGAAGTTCAACTTGTCACCTCAGATTAAACCAGAAGTAGTTAAAGGATCTGTTTAAACATTAAACAGACTCATCTTCTATCCAGGAGAGAAAAAGCAAAAATCAAAAGTACCCTGTACATGGAGCTTGATAAACAGAATGAATGTTTCCTTTGGAAATGCTCTTTTATCTCCGCTTTACCTCCATCAAGACTTTGAGTGAATTACCGCATGATTACTTTTGAAACTCTGATGAAATATGAATTGGTTTTGAAACTGAGCAACTTTATAACAAAAACATCATTCACATCATATCTGTTAAACATTCCCATATTTAATTCTTTTGGGTTTTTCACTGTGGGTCACAAAGATACAGAAAAACAGGACTTATGTTTTTACCTTCATCTTGTGTTGATTGTTTACAGGCCATCCGAAGCACTCAGGCTTCAGCTGATTCATAAATCTGTGGGAAGACAGAGAACCACAATATTAAAGAAAGAGCAGGTTAGGCCAATTCTCACTGGGCCACACTTTCCTGGAGAATGGGTTTTTAAAATGGTACCCAACCTTGGGCTCCGCTCCATTGATCAAAGCTTACTGATGTTGCCTCAAAATACTCCAAGCCTTTTGAGGGGCGATTTGGCTCTGCTTGTTTTGCTTTCCAGATTTATTGTACTATTGTGAAAACTTTTGTGAGGTTTTAAAAAGACCCTTCAGAGGATGATCAGCAGCATCCATTTTTCTACTATTTGTGTTCACTGACCTTGACATATATTGAAATATTAGTATTTATTTTTTTTGTACTCTGGCTGGATATGTGCAAAAAATTATCTAGTTGTTGAATAAGGAAAGTTCATAAATGAAATTCAAGGACAGTTTCTCTTCTTTGCACTTGATATTGGCAGTAATCATAATTTATTGTCCGACTGCTCTTACGGTGTGAAGATGTGACAACAGGTGTGTCTGTTTTTCTGTAAGGAAAGGTTCGTTTTGAAGTTCCCCATTTTTCTGTGTGCACTTCAGCTCTTGCGTCTTTTGAGGTGTCTCTTCCTTTTATGTGGAAAAACACGGCTCAATATTTTTTAGGGGAGATGATTTTCAGAAGCTCAAAATTGGGCTACAGTCTGCCTTTTTTCTTGCTCACGAGTGTTGCAAAACAGAGGTTATGATTTATTTACACTTCCCCGCTTTTATTCTTTTCAAAAACTAGCAGCAGTTATTCTCCCTATGTCTACGCAGACTACAGTGTATGCTTCAGGGACAAAGACAGAATAATGTTCTTCTACCGTGAGAAATAGCTGTAAAGTAATGGCCTATATCTGTGTCTTCAGTCTATCTCGAAGTGCAGTTTGCAGATGACAGTTACCAACCTCAGGGGCCTCATCAGCTAATATTAACAAGTCCTTCAGCTCAGTATGCTCCCCTCTCAGTGGGTGTGATTTAGCTAAAGATTTAAGAACCGTTTTGCATTTGAGCCTATCCTTACCATTCTGCTTTCCTCCTGTAGATTCATATCTACAGTCAAGTCAGACATGACAACTACAACTGCTGTCTCTACCTGCTTGGCATAGATTTAGATTCTTTGATTTTCCATTTGTGGCTTTTCACTGTGTAGCGCAGTCTGCATTGTAACTGTTCACATAATTTTCAAAACTAAGTAAGGTAATCTCCTCTTTTGGTTTGGGCAGATCTCGACCGGTGGTTTCTGGATAGTTCATGTTAACGTATTATTAATCAAAATTCAGCTGTAGATATCAGAAATATCTAACAGTTGAATTCTATGATTTGTTATGACTGAATTGCAGCAGTCTCCGTTAATCATTTGATATGTGTTGTCATTGTATTTAGACCTTAAGGACAACTGACTTATCAAAATCTGTTTGGGCAACCAGCCATGATGCAAAAGCAGACTCTCCAACTATGACAGTCAAAATGCATTTGTGGATGTCTAAAATGTAATTAGAGATTGTCATGTGAAACCTAATAAATGTTTAAAAGGCTTGTCTGGCAAAGAGGGTCTAATGAAAGACACTGGGTTGTTTACAAAGAGTAAAATGTGAAGGCTTCAAGGGTTTTTGTTTTTTTGTTTTTTTCTATGAGCGACTAAGAGTCTGGATATATCAGACATCTGCTGCTTCAAATTTTGCCATTGATTTTTAAATCGGTGTCTCACAAGCTCCACAAATTAAAGAAAAATAAAATGTTTCTGTCTATTGGGCTAAACTGCAAAATGCACAGTGAACAGGCCAAAGTTCTTGGCATAGTCTTAAATGTTTTACATGTTTTTTTCTCTCATTTATCTGATGAGGATATTTTTCTTGAATGTTTGTGTACTTTGTGTGCACCCATATTATTCTTTATACTGAACATCAAACACTTGTTCTTTAAAGACATTATTGGCCATTAAGTGAACTGCACTCAGCATCCTGTTGTGGACTGAAATTTAATTGGAAATAAATTCAGCCCTGTGTGAATGCATTTGGATAGGGCCAATTTAAGGATTACCCGGAGTCTACCCCTTTGTTGATCCAACACCATGTGGAGTTTTGAATGCCATTAATTGCTATTAATCACACAGAAAATGGTGCGACACTCTGGGCTTATCTGCAGGAAAATGGGTTGGGGTTGTAAGGCATGCTGCCATGTGCACCGTGAATGACCATCTCATTATGACTGTTTTAATGGCCCACCAGGGCCGTAAACAGTTATTTATCATATATCCCCATAAGAATGTCCCCCCTTTTTACAACTGTGGGGTGAGTGGCTTTTGTATAACTAACCTGTTGACATTTTATTAGGTCCCAAGTTATGCATTATATTGTTGCCTTGAGAGACAAGTGGGTTAGCATAGGTTTATCACAGGCAAGCATCTTGTGAACACCTCAGAACAGCATTTCAGCCTGAAAAGGCCAAGTGTTCATCACGTTACTTATTGCCCACTTGTAGCAAAAGAAAGCTGTTGTCACCAGGACTACCATTAGTTGCATTTATTATTTCTGTCATTTTGTGGGTGAGGCCAGTGTCCCATTGCCAAACACTCGGGTTGGTCAAGCAGAGTGGTAACAATGCTTTTTGGGATCTTTTAATGGGCATCAAGCTGTTCTTGACTCCACTGAGATATTTTAGCGATACACACATTAGTAGAAATTAATCTTGTCCATTAGGGGAGCAATCCAAAGAGTTCTACCAAAAAAAAAAAAAAAAAAAAGGGTGCAGAAAGTGGCATAGTGTGGAGAAGATCAAGACAAAATCACAAATAGCCCGTTGCCATTTCTAAGCCAATGTTTGCGTTGGAAAAAGAAATGTTGATACTGTAGGGGAGAATGAGAGAGGCATCAAACTGCAGAACATCGGAGAGAGTACATATGTCACATCCTATTGCTTGGTACGTTTACCTCTTTTGTTGTTTTCACTTCACAATGTAAAAATATACACAATATTTACTGTAAATAAGCCTACAGTCCTGGGTATTGACCTTTTGTGAAACATATTTTGGAAGCCTGTATTTACTGTAATGTAAAATGCAGTAGATTGATGAGATTAAATACCTCAGCTGCTGCAACAGCAGCAAGAATTCCAGTTGACTCAGATGCTTTCACTATGTTGATATTTATTAATGTATTCCAGCATTTATAGTTTTCACTCCAACAGTCACTCTCTGGTGCAAAACTACAATACATTCTTAAACGTAGCAATTTCCTCTTATTGTGTGTAAAACATTTGTTGGATTGCTGTACTACTTTACTATCTAGCAAATTAATATTCTGCATGGAGAACGGTGACTGCCTCAGAGAGGAAGTTATTTCCGGTGCAAATTTAACTGTCAAGTGAAGATATTTCTGATCCCACTCAAGATCAGGAACTCTCTCTGTTGCTTATGGACTCCTATTCTAATAAATTTCCTATTTGGTTTTCACTGATCCACTGCAAAAGAGTGCTAGTATGAAAAATAGACCACGCAGGTACTGTAACTATAACGGTGCAATCAATATTAATTTCTCTCCTCCTCCGCTGGCTCCTCATATTTGCCTCACAGGGAATATGTAACTCATAGGTGAACCAGTCGGGTGTAAAGGAACTGGTTTTAAACATAGCTCATTACTCCTGTAAAATAATTTTTTGCTGGACATGAAACATTTCCTGTTTAATGCAAGTAATTGTGGGTAAAACACCTTTCGACCTCCATGGAGATTTCAAGATTTCGTACAAAGTAAACCCAGGATATGGACACAGTTTATATTTGGCATCAAAGCTATGATGGTATCAAACTCCCACATGGGGAACAGAGCCTACAGGTGGATGCACTGCAGTGAGCAGAGTGCAGCCGAAGTTGTCTCCCCGGAGCGGCTTACAGGCTTTCTCTCCAGAAGACGTAATGTGACCTCTGGTCATGCCCAATGTGAAGAAGCTGGTGGAATAATATCCCGTGGGTTATCTCTGTATTGCTTAAGAGGCAGTTATTGGGGGGAAAAAAAAAAAAAAAAAGATTTTGCTTGTAACTTCAAATTTCTGCTCCAAAGGTGATAAAATATTATTCACAATCACACTGATATTTAAATTAAGAAAATAAATCCAGCCCTGGAACATGAACATGATTTATATATGCTTAGGACACAGCCCTGGAGAGTATCGTCGCTTGCATCTCTTCAAGGCAAAAAATGAAGTAACATAAGTCGAGCGCTTGGTGCGGCCGCCTTTCACGCCAGTCTCTTCCTTGTCTCTCTGCTGTCATTATCATCAATGTAGCGCTTCATTCATTCAAAGAGAAAAGTTGCCTATAAGTGTAATCCAAGCAGCAATTACATTAACAGCGCAACCTTATTGGAAAGCAGTTTAGTATAATACCAACGTGATTTGTAGGAGATAGGATTGCACAAGGGGTCATAAAAAGACATTGTCTGCCTTTTAAAGCACTCAAAGGTTGGGATCCAATGCTGTTAACTTGGCTCTTTCAGTTCATCTGCGATGGTCTCATATTCTGTGTTAGGAGTAATTTAACCGATATTACTGTAGATTGGATCTCACCTTTGAATTCAAAGTCAGAAGTTCAATATGGTCACTGGATTGTTGCAGTTGAATTTTGAACCACATAAAAGTGTTTTAGTTTCCTGTCAGTGTATTCTTGTCTGACATTTAGATTGATCTTGAGGCCTAAATAAAATATTAATTACTGCAAACTACGTTGTTACCTTGAAAATAATATATACAACTCATTACAATTTTTGACACATATCATCACACAGCACCGTGCAAAATCTATTTTACGGCCTCAAGTTAATTTATCTTGCCCGTCCTCCATTACTAATGATCAACACCGTAATAACATAATCTTCGCTGCAGGCCTAGCAGTGAGCACTTTCATGTCAGCAGTGCCATGGAAGTGCTTCAGCTTGAGGCCAGTCGAGCAGTGGGACATGGAGACATGAGCCGCATATACCAGCTGCCCCCCTACCTCACTTTAGTCTGGCTGACTGATCATCTGCATACATTACCCCACAGAGGGTCAAAACTCCAACTGTCCCCCAGGACTTTCATTATTGCAGTTTAAAGGCCATTTTGAACCAGAAGTGGATAACAGCATGGGTTAGGGTTAGGGTACCAAAAAACACATTGAAAATAAATAAATAAGTAAAGCGCTGAGGCCGTCTCCAACTGTTGGCTGTTTCAATCACCGCGTTCAGGCAATCTGTTCAGGCAACTAATTCAGTGTCAGAGCTGAGGCAGGGAAGCATCGCTGTGAATGCAAAAGTAAACCAGCAGCACTTACAGCATAAGCATTGCATATCTTTTAGCGTATCTTTGCTTCTGCAGGGAGTTGTGACCACATAGCAGAGAGTGCGTGGGGAGGGAGGGCAACTGATGCAACAAACATGCGGAAATTGGTAAAACATGCAGGCAGCAGTTAATGCTTGACAAACAAAGTCATACCCAGTGTCAGATGGACAGCTCTGCCCTCACACAGATAAGGCCACTGACCTTGAAGTTGTTCATTACTTGTGTGCGTGCGTGATTTACCTTTTTTGCCATCCTCACATGGTGCAGGTTACTGTCAGGCTCTTAAGTGCCCATTGTCCTCCAGTCTGCCTCAGGCTGCAGAAGTACAGAAAACAGGCAGAGGCTGGATGGGCTGGGGGGGGACTGCTGGGTGTGGGGCTGTGTAACTTTGGGCTTTGCTCGCCACCTGTCTAGACATCAGGAAGATAACATCCCCATTTTTAATCCATCATAGGAAGCCTGAAGGAGACAAATTTTTGCACCCGTAAAGACTGTTTATCTGCACACACGTCTGCCTCCCTTTATGACAAAAAGTGGGCTTTCAACAACCTCAAAATAAAAAAGACAAGCAATACACAATGTGCCTCCTCTTTGCCTGGCAATAGCTTATAGCCTTTGGTGGAGAAAAACCCATCTGGCCAGAGTGACTTCTTCCCGAGTCACTGCATTATTTTCAGTCACTGGCAATTTAACACAGAATCACTTCCCCGAGGTATGAGAGCCATGCACATACGTAGATAAGTCTTCCTTTCAGTCATTCCAATTTGCTGGAGGATGGACGAGGATGGTGAACTGTGAGTGTGACTCTGTTGTAAATTTAGAAAAAGTTGCCATTAGTTACACAGTTATATACACTGTCAGCCGTAGATGTTAACAGATCAACTCATTCAGGGGCTATATTTATTAATTTCATCTCAGGAACTGTCTTGGCAATTATTGCCGGCACTTCAAAATCACTGTGGATTTAAGTAGAAATAATGACTGACGTGAGAAAAGCTGGAGGCTGGTTCTGTACCTGATGGGTTGGTAATTAAAGAGGGCAGGAGATTATTGCATGCGACTCAGAAAGGAAGACATCAGGAAACGCTTTCATGCCGGAGAGGGAGAGTCCACAAATGACTTCCTGAAAATGAATCCTGATAATTCCCAAAACCTCCGAGGAGGCGTTTGAGTTTATCTCATTAAGTCCCTGTTTGTAGATGGTATTTGTGACTATTGTCAGTAATAGGCACTGACTCCAGTTAATTCATCTCCGTGTCCATATGTTGAATCCTTTGCAGTGCTCCACTCAGCCTGTGGAAACAGCAATATGTTTTCAGTGTCTTCAGTTTCCTAAAGTGGAAAAACCTAATCCTTATGATGTCAGTGGACCATCTGTATTGTGTATTTTATTTATCATATTGCTTTTTTTAATTGTCCTCAACTTCTATACTTTATTATGACACAAAGCACTTTGTGATTCTTTTACACCATAAACAATTCTATATAAATAAACTAACTTACTTATTAAGCAAAAGGACTACTTTATGAACAACATGCGACTATGTTTATCCTGCATTGCACCAGGTGCCATTAATATATCCACAGTGTGTATGGGAATCGATAAGATTTTTACAATTCCAATTACATCTTCGATTCTGCTTAACGAGTCGGTCCTTTAACGATTCTCATTTGGAAAAAAGGAGAACAAACAGGTCAATTAGCATGAACTTTGTTTAGTTGAGAAGAAACACGACCGTAAAAACCCAACAGGTCTTAATAGGCCCAGTTCAATATTCCACAGTATTTCTTCCCTTTGATGAAATATCCACTTGTATTGCAAGTTGCCCTGTTTTCATCCTCTCCTGTGAAATGTCACCAAACTTTGGACCATTTGTGCTCCTTAGGCGCCGTCTTTCCTGCTGTCTGTACTGGTGAATGATGTCGCAGCGCATGCTGTATAGCTTGCGTAAACCACGCAGCGTGGCTCGTGACGTTATTCCCGCCCACTGGAATCGATGGAGGAATCGTTTGCAATTTTGCAAACAATTTCAAGGAATAGAAACACTAGGAACCAGTTCTCAACAAGAACCGATTCCCATCCCTAATCCCAATATGACTGCGCCTCCCAAAAAACGCAACTACACATCGAGGCAACACAGTCTGAGAGGACTGTGATTGGTTTTCTTGGGAGTAACGCATTTCTGGTTCCGTATTTCCAGATTGGTCTTCTTCTGTTGTGATGTAGCTGTTGGAAGGATGCTTTTTTTTCGACATCCAACAACTCCAACTCCAGCAAGATTCTCTCTTTCTCGGCCAACCTTGTTCCCTGCGACCATAAAAGTCAGAAGCTAAAGAAATAATCAATTAGAGACGTCGATAACCATTCAGGAAAGGAGCTAGGCCTCCAGCCGCTCTGGTGGTGAATTGCACTGCGACGAAATGGAGTGACGGAGAAGTTTGGAGGGTTCATGACGCAGTCACGGCAATGGCGTAGGCATGGCGCTGATTTAACGCAGGACCATAAGCATTGAGGCACAGTGCATTTCAGGGACAACCATTACCTATATATTAAAAACAGCGTGAGTGTTTAGCACCCGCAACTAAGCTTATTACATGCTCCTCAAGCTCTGGACTGTGCTTCATAGTACATTCATGTGCGATAAACACATTTTAATGATGTCTGCACACCTGCCCAAGCTACCTTGTATTTTGGTCAGATATAGATGTTTTCTCAAACAACATACATACATTCTGCCAATGTATACTCTTTGGCAATTTTTATGGATTCTCTATATCACTGTAGCCTCTCCTTTTGAACACGCACTATGGGAAAAAAATCTGTTGTTTGGCACATCAAAGAAAATCAATGAACAGAAAAGGCACAATCCATCAGATGGATCAAATGTCAACCTCCCATATTTCAAAGAAATATTCTCCCATTGCCTTGGAATCTTTACTCTTATGGAGACATCTGCTTTCCAAATCAATGATAATTTATTTCAGCAATATTGGGAATATTTGTCTAAGATCTCATGTTCAGTACCAACAGAACAAGTGGAACTAATCAGCGGACACACGCTTGCCTACACAGTTTGAATTGAGTGCCTTGACTGAAGATGATCAGACTGTGTGAAGCCTCTGATGGAGAGTTCTGCCACCTGTTTGGCCCCCATCTCTTTACTGCTCAGTGAGGCACAAGATGAAGCACTTCACATCTTAGTGATCCGCCTACTCCTGCTCATCACTCTTCATAATACCTTCCAAGCCCCCCACCCCGTCCTGCCCCTCCCCTTGGTAATCTGCTATGCAAAATTACCCCAATTCCCCCCACCTACCCAGACATGCTTCATTTCAGGTCAGTGACGACAGTGATGAGACAAGAGACATCCCTCCCCCATGCTCATCGCGAGACAGTGGAACAACAGACACATGGGCTCTGCCACACTTCTGTTTAAACTACAGATTCACACACAGCACCAGCAGATGGCTGAGATGTCCAATGCTGACTTAATGTGCTGTTTAATTTTCATTATGTGGGGGGAAGGGGATGTCCAAAGCACAGAATGGTCAGGGTTTTGGCAGGTGAATGGTCAGTTTTTCTCTTACAGCTTTGTGATTTTTAACATGCAAAGGATTCACAGTGAATATCTGTCAGCTGTAGTTTAATCGTTCGGCAGTTCACAAGTTACAATTACTTAGCGAGCCAATCGGGCACTAGTCCAAAGGCCAGATGCTCTGCTTGAACTGTTAACTTTTGTAGTTGGAAAGTGAATTAAACAGCTATAAAGAGACACAAAATTACCACAAAGTGGTTTAAAACATTAACAAAACATGGAAAATGGTGGTGAATAGATTGAAAAATTATGCCACATACACTGCAAAATGATCACAAAAAGGGACAAAACAACCACATGAAAACACTAAACGGCCATTAACTAATATTATCCAAGGAAACACAAAACAACAAACAGGCAAAAAAAAATGATGCAAAGTGCCTGCTCCAACCCTATTATGTGACCTATAGCAGTGTCTCCTGAAATGGCACCACTGCTGTAAACAGGAATAACCTGCCTTTGTTGTCCTGGTCACAGTAAAAAAATATGTGAACTGTTTCATCAATGCATGCTTTCATTGCCATGGATACTGTTATAATGGTTGAGGATGTTTAGAAAAGGATTTGGAATTTGGTTCAAAGTCCCCCCCTCAACACTTGCTATGTTGTCATGGTTACAACAACATTGTTAACTTATCCCATAGTCAAGCATTCACCCTAATCCTGATAGAGACTGTAACTTCAATTTGGTCCTGTGTTTCACCCATTCATTGACCCCTGCTGCACTCTTCATTCATTCATTCATCTTCAGCCACTTATCTGTTTCCGGGTCACGGGGGTTGCTGGAGGCAATCCCAGCTCACTCTGTGAGGGCGGGGTACATCCTGGACAGGTGTCCAGTCCATCGCAGGGCCAGGACACAGAGACGGACAGAGACCAACAACCACTCAGACTCATATTCACACCTACAGACAATTTAGAGTCACCAGTTAACCCAAACATGTTGTCTTGGACGGTGGGAGGAAACCGGAGTAATTGGAGGAAACCCACGCAGTCATGGGGAGAACATGCAAACTCTGCAAACCGAACCCCCAACCTTCTTGTTGTGGGGCAACAGCGCTAACCACTATGCCACCATGCTGCCTGCTGCTGCACTAATGGCCACTAATTTTCCTTACGAAGGACAGTCTGGAGCTTTATGTCTTGCTTTTGCGTGGGATTAGTAATAGGCCTACATGTCAAATGTGCTTCAGAAGTTGTCTGACCGTAACCCCTCCATTCAGCCACACATTATCAGTCAGTGACTGAAGAATTGTTTGATGTTGTTTTGTGGAAAATACAAACTTCAGGGATAGAAGTCTCTATGATCTGGGGAAAAAAAAAAAACAACAAAAAAAACAACAACAACCCCAACTGTAAACACAGATTCAGCAAGCACATTCAGTATTTGTTCATGAATACATGGATATTCAGCAGAAACACAACTCTCAGAAGTCCACAGTCCTCCTCCTGAGTCGTGTCACTGTCTAATGTCACAATTTTTATTAGCGGATGTAATATTAATGGCACTTTTTATGACGGGTAATTTAAAATAATCCATTTAGACTTGTCAAGAGCCCTGAGGATTTGCATTTTAATTATACATTTTGATTTGCTGGGGTTGATTATTTTCATTCTCTGACAGCAGGTTAATTGTGTGAGCTCAGTCCTGCAACACTGTGGACTTGTGTCATTCCTTGTGCGGGTAATATAATGAGGATCTGTTATCCAAGAATCATGTGTTCAAAACTTCCAGCATGATATTTCGCAGGGTTAGGGATGTAGAATCAAGTTGAATACTTCAGGTTCATTAGCTGACTCCACAGTCTTTTGATGTTGCGACATTAGTGGTCGAAATGAATTGTTGTGCGTTCATGAGCAACAAAGAGGTTGTGGGGAAGGAAAAAAGAAAAGAGTCACGCACATCCTGGTAGTACAACTGTGTTTCCCTACTTGATCCTGATGGAGATTTCTGAATGATTTACATCGAATGGCTTGCTTGGGCAGTCAGCTCAGCTGTAGCCCCACCGTGCACTGACCCAGTCCATTGGGAACCCTGCTTAGCCCACTGTGCACAGGGAAAGGGAATTAGTGTGGGCTTTCAAAGGAAGGACGGTGGAGGGATCTGCTGTGCATCGAAAATCATTGCTGCTAGCTGTTCCCAGTGGACAGGAGCAGCACTCATTTGTAAACACAGTGGGCAAGGAAGAACATGGATGGTGCCTGTCACATGGGTTTATTTTGTGGTTTTCTTCCATTAAAACTTGTCACGTTAATCGTATTA
Source organism: Echeneis naucrates (assembly GCF_900963305.1). NCBI lineage: Eukaryota > Metazoa > Chordata > Actinopteri > Carangiformes > Echeneidae > Echeneis > Echeneis naucrates. The sequence continues at coordinate 8,688,970 of NC_042523.1, read as the reverse complement.
CCGTTTGTGTGTTATGTTTGGCCACATGGGAGGCGACGCTGGTCGCCATATCAATTAAACCTTAATTCTTCATTTTCAGGAAATATCGCCTCCTGAAATATATCTAATCTCTGAGCGTCGTTGCTGAGACTGAAGCTGAAAGCAAATTCTGATTAGGGCCATGTGCTCTATGTGAGAAATCTCAATCCCCTAAAGCAAGATATAGATTTACAGTGAGAGTGCTGCTGTTGATTCCTTTAAATAGACTTTTTCCTCTTTACTGTGGCAGCTGTTGAAGCCGGGATTCAAATATGTATGAAACTGTCAGCGATGCAAAGAAAACACAACTGCTGTAAAGTATAATTTCCATTTCTGTTACTTGTGAAAGCATTTCCATATCAATAATTGCTTTTTGTCCAACAATTTATGCTGGAATGATGGTGTCCACAGGAAGTGGATCCTTTCTCTTCATTGTCAGTGAAGAAAATTCAATTTGATAAACAGCAGCAGCCATTGTTTGGTGATGCCATTATGGGTGAAACAGGAGCCCAGTCTGAGAAGAGATTTACAAATGAGGTTTGAAGAAGCTTTATTTATTATTTATTTATTTGTGTTCTGTAGATTATTACTCTTCAGCCAGATGAGGAAATGTGCTTGCGGCTGGCTATAGTTGTGGAATTCCGGGCTTTTCTCTCTAAACCGTCATCTAAACTCCCCCAACAGCTATAGTTGTGATAAAGAAACCAATGTATCCTGTGATTGAGGAGAGGGGAAAAATCCCTTCTCATATGCTATAACTGTTTCTTAGATCTTCATGAATTCAACCTTTGTTTGCTCCTTTTTATTTGTCTATTGATATTCAACAGTTTATATACAGCTTTCCCTCCCATGCCTGTGTGTCCCTGCTGTGCAGTTCAGTTCAACACATCTAAAATCTAACCTTTCCATCTCTGGCCGTCAGACAAACTCTAAATGTCAGTGATGGATCTCTCTCTGAGAAGCTTGGCAATCAGGGATACTTTTGATGTACCAGACACCCCTCATCCTCCTTTGGTGTCATTTGAGATGGAGAGGGGCAAGAGCAGGAAGCCCCTTAATCATTCAACCACCCACAGGTCCCAAGGTAGCCACCTCTCACACAGATTACTCCGTGTAAGATTGTGATTCAACTTTAGAGATTAAATAAACAGATAAACTCCAGAGCTAGATAATCAGCACAACCTCTCCCTAGCATCTCACTGTCTTGTGCTCTAGTAAGAAATGTGAAGGTTTTTTTTTGTTTTGTTTTGTTTTTCTTCTTCTTCTTCTTCTTCTTCTTTTCTCTTCTCATTTTTCTATTTTCACGTGTACTGCACTGGTAAATGTCGGTCAAATGTCTCCAGGCAAATAGCCACAGTCTGACTTTGTAAAGGTGGAATGAGTGAAATGTCAGTGCTGGACAGACAAACAAAAGATCGGGACAAATGTGATGCGGGGGTAACTTTACCCCAGTGCCTATGGACAGAAAACCATCAAATTACCACCCAAAGAAATGTTGTTGACCTGGTTTCAAGCAACAGAATGTCAACTTTTACCTTAAAATTTAATAAATCACAGTTTATTGGGGAAAAAAAGCAGTAATTGTCATTGAATTGATAATAAGCAGAAACTGTCTGGTTTTCCTGGTGACCTGGTGGTTTTCTCCCTATAGATATCACAGTATGCCATATTGACACATACATGCTAAATTGCTCTGTGGCTTAGAGAACTGACACAGCTGTTGGGGGACTTTGGGATTTGCCAGATCCATTCGTGTGGATTAAACAGTAGATGCCTGTTAGCATGTTAGCCTACAGATACTATTTGTGCTGCATGCAGAGTTTAGCAACTTGTCAAACGGGATAATTGTTGTTTTGCTTATCGATTTAAATACTTTCGGGTATAGTATAGATTAGATTAGATATAGATTTGTGTTTATTTGCTGTAAATTGAAAAAAGCAGAATCAGCAAAATTTACTCAGTAAAACAAAAACCTTGATCATATATTGTGTACATTTGTGACTGTATTTATATATTTTTCAAAGGATGATGGCATTTGATTTTCTTGTTTCCCCTCAATACTATCACATTTGTTAAAATACTTTGTACTCCTGTGAACCAATTACTTTTAGATGTGCAAACAAGATCCAGCAACATGACACATGGGGTTAACAAAAAAACAGACTGTCTGCTAAATGAGAGCAAAACATTCCATGGTTGAGGAATCAGACACAATTTATTTATTTACAGTGTCGAGGAGGAAAAGAAGAAAGAAAAAAATTACGCATATTCATCACAGTCGCTTGAACTGAGAAACACACAAGGCACCACAGTAAAGCTCCGTATTGATGTGAAAAGAGGCTTTCTTTTGTGCGCATACTTAGAGAATTCATTTTTTTTTTTTTAAGTTCCATGGCTGTAATTTGAGATCCCCAAAGTTGACCTAGAAATACCTCGACTTCAGTTATCCTACAGAGGCATCACTACTCCGCTGTCAGAACCTGATTCCTGTCTTTGTTCTGCTCCATTCAGCCTTTGCTGCCACTGTAACAGAAGACAGAGGAGAATACCGATTCATTCCCACCTAGGACACCCGAGATTGAGTGCACAGCTTTGTTTCAGAGATGAAAAATACAAATGAATGTCATGCCAAAATGAACAGCTGAAAGTAACCTGAGTGCGCCAACATCGCATGCTTTCATCCCTCTATTGAGTCACACACTGCAAATATCCATCTCTTAACCAAAGCTGCTTAGTCTGATAACCTTTACCACCAAAGTCTGTGCAAAATGCTATTTTTCTTTAGGATCGCTGCTTTGTATCTACATAATAGGGACGAGCATGTACAGCTTCAAATCAGTTGAACAATATTCTACCGTCATGAAGTTACTGCTCTGTTATTGGTTATAATTGGGCTTTGCCTCTTTACTCAAACCTCTTACCAAAATAGTTTGTTTTGTTCATTCATTCAACAAGGCAAAATGAAGTGTCAAAATGGAGTCATTACAGTCCATTAAATCTGAAGTGCGATGCTTTGCCTTTCGCCCATTATCTTTCAATCTTTATCTTTTTTTTCTGTTCTCAAGCCTGAGCTGATCTTGAGTGAAGTTCCCGTTGATTCTCTGGATATCACATTATTTTACAGCTGTGTGGTTTATTGTGAGGTGGTAAAACTTGGATGTACCTGGACAACTTAACGCGGGAAAGGATGAAACCAGAGTATCTGAGGTGTATTCAGGTGCTACTTAGGAGGCCTCCAGGCAGAAATCTTTCTTTGCGTGTAACCTGGGTAAAGATCATCTGCATTCCAGCTCTCAAGGTCTGTGCTGATTGATAGAGCTTGTGTATAGTTGAAGGTTTAACTAAAACACATATAATTTATGAACTATGAAGCAAATCATTTGACTAATCAGGAACCCACAATTACAAAAACACAACTTTCATTTTGCTCCCAGTGGTGTCTATCCATGCACCTAGTTCTGCTTTTGCTAATCCATCTGAGACGTGTACCTTCTGTGATGATACAATTTTTTTTTTTATTTTTTTTTTTAAAGCAGTGTCGTTAAGAGAAATGTGAGTCATTGGAAGGGTTAGCAGAAGCTCTGACCACATGTTCTCTGAAATAACTACAAAGAAACTGAAATACTATGTAAAATAAATAAATAGCTAAATTCTTGTTTGTTTGTTTTTTTTTAACAAAACCATGATACATTTTTGGAGCTGAAACTAACAAGCCGTGAACAATAGTGTCGGAAATTGCACAGTTATATTAAGTTATATTTGCTGTTAGCTGTTTGGTGTCACCCCAGAAATTTTCTGTTTTAGGGAGTAAAATTGACAGTGTTCTGACATTATCCAGAATAACAGGAAATGACTGTTTGAATTATCTGACAGCACAGTAATATCTCAGTAGTTTGGACAGTGTAGACACTAAGAGGCTGCAAGCACATTTCACAGGAAAGCTAACTATCTTTCCCTCATAATTTAGCTCTCAGTCAGCTCTCAGGAGCCGGTTCATCAGGCTGTGTTCTGGAGACAGACAGGGATGGTCACCCCTCCTCCCCTGCTGCTTTTTCTGGCTCGGTGCATGTTATTACTCTGCAGGGGAGGAGGTGTTCATCAGCCACAGGCTCCATCTTAGATTGTTGTCAGTTCTGTGGAAGGATACAGCCCATATCATTGTTCAGTGTGTTTCCCGCCATATTTCTGTCACTATCAGTCCCTGATGAGCAGTGATGGGAATAATGGCGTTAAAATAAACTCTGTTACTAATGGTGTGTTCACATATGAACCACCCACACACACACACACACACATGCAGCAATGGCCAGTCCAGTCTGTTTAACGGTATTGTTTACAAACTGCAGTGCAGACATTACAACGTTATCTGTTAATAATTGATTATATCAGGTGTGTAAAATGGACACACAGTGAAATGGACTCTGTTTAAAAGAAATAACTGAATGAAGAAGTCACATTTTTTAAAATGCTGTTACACTAACACACGAAGTGTAACAATAGCAACTTTTCCTGGTAGTTACTTTTATAATGTTGTAGCTCAATTAATAACTCTGTAACCTTTGGTAAGAAGTAACTAGTAACTATAATAAATAACTTTTTTAAAGTAACGTGCCCAACCCTGCTGAATGGAAGAGCTAGCTGCTAAAACCAGGTGAAAGCTGCTGTGTTGAGAAGGCTGCTATGCAAGTGGTATACAGACACATATCTATTTCTACATATGAATGTATATATTTTTCTATTTTCTATACATTTATGCAGCTATCTATGTAGCCTAGATACATCTTTGTGTGTGTGTGTGTTTAATGTTTACAGTTGCACAGTCCAACAGTTCCACTTACCTCTGGAACATACCTGATCAGTCAAGTTCGACCCCCTTTATTTAATGTGAAGTCAGACTGTTGACGAGTAACGGGGGTGACTTTTTCATTGGCTGTTATCAATCACCTTCATCGAAAGTGAATTAATTCCAGATTAGAGAGTGAGGCTGTAATTAGATTTCATGAGAAGAGAGTTAAGAAGCTAAAAGCAGAGCTTTGTGGTGTGGCACTATGCCATGAGGGCCCCGTGAATTAAAGAGTAGATAAGTGTGAGCGGGATCTTCTCTTCTTAGGATGGTGGAGCTGGGTGAAATTTGTATTGATTCCGAGGGGAGGAGGAAGACAGACAGGTGATAAACTTAGCCTACTTAAGTTGACAATCAATACAGATTTCAACCCTTCCTGAAGAAATAAGCATCAATTACCTGTAATGCAGAAGAACTGCAGCGGATAATTACATCTCACACAACAGGTCAGTGGGTGGGCCCACTGTGCTTCCAACCTGACAAGGTGCCTAATGCAATTCAGCATGCTCAGAAGGCACCATGAGCTCTTTTTACTGCAGCCACGTACCATTGAGCCAGGTTGTTTCCCTCCAATCAGCTTAACCTTTTCCTCTGTGATTTTAAGTGGCTTTGTGAGTTCAGTGTCGTTCAAACATGGATTAAAGCCTGAGCACAGCGTCCCTTTGTTTTTGTTAGATGTGCGTGTGCAATTGTGGGTTGATGACAAAGTTTATGATATGTTGGTCTTGTTCAAGTGACACCCAGTAACGCCAGATGGAATTACTAGAGAAATTAATGAGTAATCCATTTCTGTGATTAATATGATCCTTATCAGCAGAGTAAGGGAGAAAGTCTGACTCAGAGGCAGATTGGTCTAAGGTAGGAAGAACAGATGTAAATGACCAGAGAATGTGGGGAGACGATTAGAAATTGAACTGTACTTCCATTGAATACATTGAATATTTCCTTGATTATGTGCCTGTGACGTTATCACAACATTATCTAATTAGTTCATCAGAATTCAAACAAAGGCAATTCAGGAGTAAATTGTATCTATTTATTAACAAGTAGATTTTGTCTTTTGCTCTATAGTTTCCCCTGAGAGATAGCAGTGTGAATGGAAGGAAGGTTTGATATACATCTAAGATTTTTACTTTCTCTTTCTTACACAATCGAGGTTGGAAGAAAATACAATATTGCACACTGCCCATTTCATCGCAGCTTGTTCCAGCCTATCACTGAAATTACATGCTGATTACGATGCATAATATTACAATCAAGCACCGTTCAGTTAAAATTGTCATCACCGTCATTCTATTGAATAAGGAAAATGGCCAAAATCATCTCTGTAAAAAAAAAAAGATAATTTGCATCAATTTAGTTCACTAAAACATGAAAAATAGTTCCATTTACTCCAAGCTGACTGTGAAGCTCTTATAGTAACAGTAACACGGTGGTCTATTTTGCCATGAAAATAAATCAAACTTCTGTTGGCTGTTTTGGTATTTTCAATTTTTAAAATTGAACTTGACATGAAGACCTGACCGACAAGTGCGGACACCGTAAACACAATTTGAGTGGACTCTTCAGAACCATTAGCTGAGGTTATACTGTAATTGCAGGCTGATTGCTGGCCTTTAATGCAGATGACTCCAGCCTCAGCAAGATAAACATAGTCTCATGGGCTTCCGCTCCTTTTTTTTCTTCTTCTTTTTTTTTTTTTGAAAGCACCTGTCCAGCTCCTGTGAAGCATTTTTTGAGTGAGCTAATTCGCCTCTCTGACAACTGCATATTAGAGAAATAGACAAAAGGAACTATTATTACAATGCAGGTCCAATACTAAAGCAAATTAAAGTGAGCGTGCACCACTTAAGCACCGCTGATTGTAGTAAAACAGCTCCATTGAAGCCATCTGGTCAGTAATGTCTGTGCTGCTGTTACCACAGAAACTGGAGCCATTCGCACTGCCTTCATATCTGAACAGTGAAACCTTCTGTGTCATTGGCTAAAATTATCCCCCATCAACTATATGACCAGTATGTGAAAATTCTTTTCTCAGAAAGAATGCCAAATTAAAGAATTTAGAAAGAATAGAATATTTTCGTCACAATGCGGTAAAACTTCTGAAAGCGAGAGTGAGTAAAGGCAGCTGACGGAGTAAACCAGGAAGGGGAGAGAGGCAGCAGCACAAAAAAGTGGAGTTTGTAGCTGCATGTGGTTTCCCCCCTTCAGCACCAGTCATTTCATATGCTCAGTCTTTTCATGTTTCAAGTGCCTTAGTCCTGTTCTGAGCTGCACCCAGCACAAAGAGACCTCACAGCCTGGAGCCTTTGGAGAGGTGACACAATTAATAGCCTCCTCTATACCAGTTTCTTCGTTGTGGCAGTGCAGTTATGGATGGTTTTGTTTTCCTCCTCAGTGCAACTTTGAACGGATTCATACAAAGGACGGCAAAAAATTTCAGATAAATGTACCATGAGCAGGTGGTCTGTAGTGGACAGTTTCCTCTGTCTCCTAAAATCACTCACAATTTCCCACCTCACAAAATTACCCCAAAACTTCAGTTGGCCTATATTTGCTTTGTTTGTTCAGGGAAGTCTCCCATTGATGCCAAATGGTAGTTTAGGGTAGTAAAAAAAACAAAAAAACAACTAACAACAAAAAAAAAAAAAAAATGTCAGACTATGAGCAAGGTGGTAGCTCTTAATTATTTTGTAAGATTTTATGAGTTTTAGGAATATTGGCATGTCACCAATTTTTAGACCAGTACCATTTAGACTAAACAATAAAAACAAAACTGAATATTTTTCTGATAAGAATTCTTATCTTGAAGATGTCAACAGATAACCGATTTAACCAAAACAACTAGTTAAAACATTTTAGAAATGAATTTTTTTCGTGTTGCTACACTACTTAAAAAATCTAGGTGAGGGGGGCTGCCACAATATCTTTGAAGCAGTCTGTCCCAAAAAGCATTATTACTTTGTTTAAATGGCAAAAGTCACAAATTAATCGTTATCATATTTGGCTAATAAAGATGCACCAACTCTGAAATAAAATAGCTGCCTGTTAAGGTACATAATGTGTTGGTGATAATTGCTTTTGCCTGTGAGTGCAATCGTCTCAGGAAGCTGTAGTTTGACTACAGATATATTAGCCAATGTGGATGATGGAGAGGGAAATTAAAGCATCCTCACACTGTTAATAAGCTCTTCCCTCAGCACTGCCTTCTTGAAATGATGTGTATGGACAAGAAAATTTGCGTATGCCAACTCCAGTGCATGAATCAGTATTTATAAACACAAAATGACACCTGTGTGTCACCTAATGAAGACCTCTCTCGCCCCGACAAATAAAATGGAAAAAGTGAAAGAGGACTTTGTAGTTGGAGTTATTGTATTTAGTCCCCCCCCTCCCATTCTGAAAACTTGTGCCACAGACAGTGATTTTTGTTTGCAAACTGAAATGAGGAGCGGAAGTGAGACATGTCAATGTCCACCAAGTTCCTGAAAATGTAATCATGCTATAATTCTGATGGAAAGAAACAACTGCATATTTCTAGTTTTGTGCAAACAGACACTGTTGGTCGCAAAGTCGCACAAAGCTTTCAACATCTTTCAACCCTGCTCTCTTGTGTTTCTGATCTGTATATATCGTTGGACCGTCTGAAGGATGAAACCACAAAATGATAACTGAATACACATCCCATCATACACGCTGCATGGAACATCCAGGAAGATCTGCGTAGAAAGTGAATACAAAAGGGTGTCTTAATTTCAGGGAGCAGAGCTGAGTGATAAAGGCAGAATCAAATATCACACATCTTTGATTCAGTGCCTCGATACTGGCACTGTGATGCTATTTTGGGAAATGGTTATTGAGGCTTTAACACAATATTCTGGTTGGTTGTTATGGTATCTGAGGGAGAAAAATATAATAATGTGGATAAAGGAGAAGCAGGTAGATGCATTCACTGCTCCTGAAAGTGCATCACAACTGCAAGATAACTTCAAGGTCAAGACAGATCAAGATCGGGTGTGTTTAAAAAAAAAAAAAAAAAAAAGACAATATGTAGTCTTACCAAGATGGTATTCTGTGGTGCTAGAAATCAATTCACTTTATACAAAAATGTATCAAGACACTGGGATGCAGAAATGTGTGCTAAAAGATAAAGACATATCTAAAACAACAATTCAGCGTGAAACCAGAGGTTCGCATCATTTCAGAGTTTGAAAGTTCCATTCAACCTGAATGACAACTCCGGTCTCTGGGACACGGCTGCAATTAATCCAAAGCTGATGCGACGCAGACAGTGGAACAGTGAATGTCTCCCAGTGGTGACTGATTAATCCATACTCCTCGATGAAACCTCTTATACAGCTAATTGGAATAATAAACCATCTGATACACAGACACCAGTCACCTAAGGACATTAAGGACAGCTGTAACTTCTGTACTTCTGCTACACAGAGGCCAGTAGAGTTTAAAGAAAAATTACAGACTCCTCTGAACAGCAGAATTCATATTTAACTCCTGGCTGTTCTTTGGAAATTTCTGACCACAGGCTATTTTGCTCTGAACTGCTCTGTTTTGTGCAAAATATGAAAGCGAGCACAGATGTCTTCGGCCTCCAGTGTATTTCAAAAGAAAAAAGAAAAAACTAGCTTTCCAATTTTCTTGCATTCAGTATTAATAGAGAAGTTTTCTTGTTCATCTAAGTCACAGTCACACATGGGTTCCCATTTCGAAGGATTTTCCCCGAGTTCACTATAACTGTTTCTTCTTACCTGTTGAACAATGTGTCACCAGACTACTGAAGATGCAAATTAATTTTGTGTCATCCTATCTTAACACTTTTTTCCCCCCCAGAAGTGGATGTTTCTTTTAATTTTGAGGAGCTGGCTCAGATCATTTGGTTGGGAGTACTTTTTGGCCACAGTCTCCAGAGAAAAGCTGGAGAATAATAAGGTGCAGTGTGAGTTATTTTACATAGCTGTGCTGTGGAAAAGAGATACAGTTTTTGTAACCTTGATTGCTCTTATTCATTATGCACACCCAATGAATGCAAATGGATCTGCCAGGCCCTGAAATGTGAGTTTTTACTGTTTAGTCTTGGATATGTGTGTGTATGTGTGTGTATGCAGCAAATAAGGGGCCATGTTAAAATACACACACACACACTCACACACAGCCAGTTCTACGAGGAGCTGAGAAGTTTGATCAGTTCTTTTGATGATTATAGCCAAATGCTATTTTATAAGGAAAGTAATGATGCCACTTCTACTACATTTCAAATTTCTGTATTGATTGAGTTTATTATTGTTATTTTTTTTAGTAAGATTGACTGTTCAACCTCATTTTTAAAATTGTCATTTATTTTCCATCTGTGGCTTTTCAAAGTACTAACAAATTGATTGTGGAGGCAGATTGGTGAAAGCCTTCAGAAATTAAATGTGTAGTTTTGTTTTTTTTTATTTGCTGGACTTTAAAACAATGACTGGCGGTGGTGCTGATTTGAATCAACCTGTGTCATAGACCCAGGTGGCATGTAAGGTCATGTGATATTGCTTTGTTGTGTGGATTTTGATCACTTACCATAATTTAATTGGGTCCCTGTGACCTGCCATAATACTAGTCCCGTACATTACCATGAAGAACAGTTCCAGTGTAAAAGAAGTGGACAGCTGTAGCCTGCTGAAGGCAGTAGATGCTGCTGATATTCACGCTCATTTAAATATCTTCTTCCCTTGCCAGAAATGCCAGAATTCATGAGATCCCAGTCTAGTCATAGCCGGTTACACACTGAAAGCAGCAGTCCTTTGTCTCTGGTAAGAGCAGCTAACAAGGACAGCCATGCTCACATGTATTTGTGTGAACCCTGGTTTGAAGCACATGTTTTCCTTCCCAGTATGTAGTCAGTCAGGCAAACCTATCATCCCCTCTACAGAAATGACTTTCCCCTCAGCCAGCAACAACAGGTCGACGAATGCTCACTTGAATTTTTTTTTTTTTTTTAAGAGAAAAGAAGAGGGGGAAAAAAGGGCAACAATAAGAGAATGAATGAATGTCTTTCAGAGGGAGAGAAAGTCTGTCAGTTCTTCCTGTTTCTTTTCTCTCTCACGCTAAGCCCATGATCCTCTGTCCAGAGGAGATATTGGAAAAATACAAATGCAAATCCTCCTCCTCCTCCCAACAATTCCACCTGGGAGAGTCTCAAGCTGTCAGTTAATGAATGGCAGTGAACGAATTAGAGAGTGAGCAATAGTGTGTGTGTGTGTGTGTGTGTGTGTGTGTGTGTGTGTGTGTGTGTGTGTGTGTGTGTGTGTGTGTGTGTGTGTGTGTGTGTGTGTGTGTGTGTGTGTGTGTGTGTGTGTGTGTGTGTGTGTGTGTGTGTGAGAAAGAGAGGGTAACAAAAAAAACACAGAGATGGACACAAAGAGGACATGCTTGTTTGCAGGGGGTTTTAGTTTTTACAAATGACCCATGAGCACAGGGGGTTTGATTGACCATAGCCTCTGTGTGCGTGTGTGTGTGTGTCTGTGTCTATTTCCACTGCAAGAACTCAATGTTATTTGAATTAGTCCACCTGGGGCCCTGATCCCACCCGGCAACCTTCACCAGCTCAGGTGTTCTATGAATGTGATTTATTTCTAAACAGGGAGATCCAAATGAAGATAAGGCAGGGACCAATGCAATTGTCTAGAGAGAAGGAGCGGGCGTGCAAAGTGAATGCTGAGTGAAAAGGCAGTGCACATAAGAGATACATGCTTGTTTGAGCTGAAAGCAAACTCCTTGGTGGCAACTGTGCAGCATTAGCAGACAGACGAGAGGCTTTGACCTCTATTTTATTTCATTCTTTAATTTAGATTCTTCATTATTTGTTTTACCATTACTATCCCCCACAACACTATATATATATATATAAATAAATGTGTGAAGCCAAAGCAAAGTGAGAAAGAAACATGTTTTCCAGTTTGACAACATCATCAAGAAATACAGAAACAATGCAAAATACACAAAGCGGTAAAATGGAGAACAAAGCACAAAAACGCTGCTTGTCTCCAGTGTTGTTGCTGATGGGATTGCTGGCTTCTCTAAAAGCTGGTATAGTAGAGTTGCTGGCTGCTAAAGATTTATTGTTACCTTCACTCTTTTTTAGCATCATAAAATGAAGTTGTTTTTGCGTTGTGATCCAGTCTAAATACATTTTTTGCATCAGACAAAAGACTGCATGACCTCTGTAGTGACCAAAACATGGTTGTGTGTCTGTTTGTGTGAACGGGCTCAGGGAGAAGCACTAACTGCTAAATGTTCCTGGCTAAAACTGTATTTTCGACCGCGACAGAAGTGTCCTATAAGTATCAAAACAAATCCAAGAAGTCATATAATCAGCTGATCTGTATCACTGGCTTGTGCCAAACTGTTCTTGCCATGGTGATTGCAGGTGCTTGGTTTTTGCAGACTAGCATGGACTCAGCAGAGACGCCTTTTTGATCCAGCTCTGTAAGCTCCCACTTTATACCTCGGAATTCAGCGGAATGTTCTCTGAGAAAATATTTAGCATTGCTTTTAGTAATGTCAAAAATGTGGCAGATGTACCAATTTCAAAAATTGGTGCACTGCTTCCTGTTTACCTCTTGACTTTTTGCTTTAAGAGGACAAATTTGCCTACATTCTGTGAAAGAAATGTGTAGAAATCATACAGCTGAGCTATACATATATATATATGATAATATTGTGATGACAGAATACTATTGTGGATTTTTTTTGCAGTTCACCTGGTTGCATTTCCAAGACCAATATATACCCCCATGCTTTTTACATTATATAAAAAATGTTTTCTTATTCTTTTGCCACATCAAGAGACAAAATATGTGACAAAGAGTTAAGGAAAAATTGACTGATACCACTATCTTGTTTTGTTTTGTTTTGTTTTTCTCAAATATTCTTTCTATATTAAACATATACAAAAGGGAAGATCTGATTGTGACAGCCCTGATTTATAGCACATAGTTAAACACATTCATAAATAACAGCATGACATGGCTGCAATGGGGATGGAAACCCAGTGGTTTCTCTGAATCTTTGCTTGTGCAACAATTGGGAATTCCACTTGTCCATCCGGCATGTATGTGTAAGGCTGATGTGAAGGCTTTATCGCCACACACTGCATGATATTATCAAAGGTTAGAACCTGAATCTCCTCCATTTGCTTTCCCTTTCTCTGAATCCTTCAGCTCCCCTTCCTAACACCAATGACCTCCCGTTTCTGTCGGGAGTCAGAGAAGGCTGAGGAGGAGAATGAAAAAGAAAAGAGCAGCATGGCTAGATGGATGTGTGTATTTGTAAGACGTAGGAGTATAGGTGTGTGTGTGTGTGTGTGTGTGTGTGTGTGTGTACGTGGCTGGAATGTGAATGATCAGTGTGAGAAATGAGGATGTTTCACACAATGACTACAAATGTGCCTATTCATTATTGTTCCAGTGTTTACCTCTCTAATGCCTCCTCAGCCTTTAGATCTGAGTGCCTCGCAGGCATGTCTGCATCGCGATCAATGAGCTCCAGGTGTACGACCTGACCCGTCAAACACTCTGAAGTTAACACGACAAGAGTGCACGTTTGAGTGGCCAGGCGCCGTGTAGTGCACGGCACATTCTGGCTGCGAGCATTGCAGTCCCATGACAAAGTTGAGAGTTTGCATCCTGCGGTTGTTAGGTTTACATCTGACCTTTAGACACAAACATCTCCAAGCTGCTGAATTCACACATTGCTTGCCTCTATTAAATGTAGTCACATTGTTATAATAAGATGATTAATGGTTTACCACTCAAGATGAAGAGTCAATTAATCTGAGTACACATTACAAATTCATGTGTTCTGCATGGCCATTTAATTAAACGGTAGACTGTGTATGTTCGTACTCAGGTGGAAAGTCAAATGCGTGAAACAGACAGTGGCTGGGTTTAAATCAAGATATAAATTAATCCTCTCAGCTACTGTAAATGAAATGAAATCTGTCACAGATATGACAGATGAATTACAGCGAATGAATTTCATGTCAGCCTGATCATCCTCCTCTCATGCAGTTCAATGTGATCCACAATGAGGAGGTTGACCTCTGTGAATTTTAGTCCCTTCCGTCCCTCCCTCTCATTCTGGCTCTCCCTCACACGTAACTACTGACCTTGGGACTGGGTTAAAAATAGCTAACAGCAGATACACCTCTTTTCCTTAAGTCCATTTACCATCTTCCTGAGTGTTGAATAAAATAGTTGTGGGTTGAGGAAATGTGGAAACGTGCTCTTACACTCACATTTTGAGTGCAGGGCAATTTTTTTTTTTCTTTTTGAAAAGTGGAATTTGTTTATTTTATGAGAAACAGCTCAACTCTGCAAGCAATGATTGAAATTAAATTTCAATTCAAGTCAACGTCACTTTCCATCCAATCATTTACGGCTAGAGCAAAAGGGGAGTTAACCAAACTGATCTGGACGAAATGACTTTTGCATTTAGAAACCAATTTAATTACACTTTAATATTCATTAATTAATTAACTTATTTATTTATTTATTTTTGCAGGAAGTTAATTTCTTTAATATGTGTCCATTCATTTTGTCCATAATTTTCTTTGTGGATAGCTTTTGCACAGGCGGGCCTCAGCAGTGGTTCAATGTATTTATGGCCCATTTATCTCTCCCGTTTATTTTCCTGACAGGAACCTCTTGTAGTTGTGCGAATAGTGACCGTTGTCATCTCTTGGAAGCAGAGACAGAATGAGCTCTTAATATAATTAAGTGGTTTTTGCCTGAACAAAACCAAACACAACAATTTTTTTATTTGCAAATTTTCTGACATACCGGTGACTGCTTTAAAGCATTTTGTGAGGCAGCCGTGTAAAAAAAAAAAAAAAAAAAAATCAAAAAGAAATTTAACAACAACCGCACAAAACCCATCAAATCCCTATTAGGGCGAAGTGTTGGGTGGGCAGCTCTGTGTCATGCCGAGTTTAGATAAAGAGGTGGTGGAGCAGGGGATGTAATTAGTTGTATTTACTGCCACTAGTAGTTGACCTGAAGCTAAGAAAGACTGGCTGCCTCACCACTGTGTAATTACACCTGCCTCCTGATTATGTTTGTCTGACCATGAGAAAATCTTAGAACATCAAATGCAGAATTGCGCATCAGGCCTTGCTGCTTTGTCTTTATTCATTGTGATTATTCTTCTGCTCCTTTGAAAATATTGAAGTCTCCTGCTGCCATTGTCTGAGGAGGATGGCTACATCAAAGTATTGGATCATGACAGCAACAATGGACTCCAACCTATAATATAGGAATGTCACCCAGCTTTTAGTCCAGGCCCTGGTTATATCTTGCCTGGAACCAGTGCAATTTTATTCTGGCAGGGCCTCCTTTGTGCATCGTGAAATCCTTGCAGATGGTCCAGAATGCAGCTGCCCATCTGGTCTTCAACCAGCCCAAAAGACCACATGTCACTTCACAACTCATCAATCTGCACTGTCTCTCCATGGCCGCCTAGATCAAGTTCAACTAACCAATGTCACTAATTCCTCCTGAGTGACCCATCTACTTGAACCCAATCATTCAGCCCCATGCTCCTCCTCAACCACCAAGTTCCTCCAAGGAATGTTGTCTGGCACTGATCCTCGCTAACAAGGCAGTGACAGTCCAGGCTGTTCTCATCTGTAGCTCCCAGATGGTGGAGCAAGCTTCTGAATCTCATCAGAACAGGAACGTCACTCTATCTTCAAGAAGCTCTTGAAAGTTCGCCTTTCCTAAAAGTATCTCCTATCTGAAAACCCTAATATTTCTAACTGGCACTTTAGTTTTTCTATTAGATCTCCTGCTATTATTTAGTGGCTCTTGGACTTCATACCTAAGTCAGTAAAGTTTCAGAGGAGTGGAGTGTGCAGAAGTTGTATGTACCACAGTGCTGATTTTGAGAGCAGGGATCAGGCTTTGTATCCTGAATCCTGTGGGAGTTTATGTTCAGACAACAAAAATCTCTTCTCTGAATTTGACATTTTAATTGCAACCATATCTTTCCCTAACCTTACCAAAGTACCGAACATGTATTCAAGATCGCAAGATGCAAGACTGCAGGTTATTTCAGCTAATGCCCTAAAACTCAGGTTAGAGAGACAAAGGGAGGCTAAAGCTGAACATTATTACAGAGTGATATACTTTGGATAAGCACACCTGCAACTGAATGGATGGGTCATTAAAATATTGAGTTTTTATTTACTCCACATTGACTATTTTTCTTGTCATCACCTCTACTGTAGCACATTTTTAAGATGGCAGCAGATGGTTTTGTGAGGCAGAGCTAATAGTAGTGTCAGATCAGAAAGCATTTGCATGGGGCGTTCTAGAAGACACAGACAGACATGACAAATTTTATTGTTTAATTTGAGGCAGTTGTTGAAACAATGTCATAAACTATGCTTCATGCGGTTACTGCAATATAAGGGTGGATGCTACAAGGGGAACAATTGAAATAAGACATCCCAGAACAATATGGCATGCTAAGTATTAATATTTATGATATTGACTGTTTCCTCGTGACGATTAAATTCAGACAGGCCGGTGTGGATCCTGACAGGGTTGTATGTGAGATGTGTGACAGCACTAATGAATTTAGCCAAGCAAGTTTGCATGAGTATGACAGTTTGGAGACAAACTGAGCACACAGATGGAAAGTCAGGAAGTGGATTACACTTCATTAATTGTTAAAGAAGTTTGTGTGGACTTTACGATCATTCACTGCGTGAATCTAGTTGAAACCAAATTGCCCACAGTCTCTGTTTTCTGAGAACAAGTAAACTTCTTCTTCTTCTTCCCTCCACAAATCTGTTTATGGTGGGGATTGTGCAGCTCTTCTCCAACATTGTCTAGGGTTGTATGACAGATGTACGATTTGCAAAAATTCCAGCTGTGATTTCATCAGATTATACAGCAGAAAATCACCCCGCGTCCATCCTGTACTTGAATGTAAATGGAATTGAGGATTGTGCCAAAGCCGCGGTATGAGGATCTGTGTTTAAGTGGCTCTCTAAGCATATCCAGCAATGAAACAGACATTTTCACTTGTCCAACAGATAATATCTATCCATCTATAATTCTGCCACTAAATAAGTGATTCTTTGGCAAAGTTATGCTAATTATCCATCCAAGACAAAAGAGCACAGAGCTACTATGATAAATGGCTTTGTAGGAGCAGGTGGGCTTTCTTTTTTAAAGATAACCCTTTGTATGTAGAGGAGAATGTATTATCCATTCAAATAGCCTTATCTAGATACGCAGGAGGTGTTCACAGCTCTGTTCTATTGTAATGAGGAGACACAGAGAGATGAAATAATAAAATGAGACATGCAGCCCTGCATTACCATATAGATAACCAATACAGTACAAGTGAGTTTGCGATCAATAAGTGGGCTTGTGAAGAAGTGGGAAATACAGAGTTGCTGCTCAAGAATGAAATCGGGGAGGTGTTTGAAGTCAAAGAAGGAGGGAATATTTTAAGACAAAAGTTGTGATTGTTTTCTACCTGCTGATGGAAAAACGCTCTGTTGCCGCCACTACACTGTGCCCGCGTTGCACCGGCCACGGCATTCACTCATTTTGAGAGGAGCTTTCAACGGGGGTGATTGGATAACCTTTCCGGTGCACACCTTCGGCTAAATTGTAGTGCATGTTTATAGGAGCTGATCTGCTGCACAGACCAGACCGCATAAAGCAAACAATCGTTTATACTGACACATCAGATTGCAGAGGACTTGTCAAATGTTTCTTCAATCCATAAAATCTGCTCAGAGGGGTTTTACACGCTGGAGTCGGCACAGATGTATGAGTACTATTTACAGTTTTCTAACCTCCCAGAGAAACAGTCACGCTGTAACAACACAAAAGTGTGACACGGCTACCAGTTTTACCTTCCTTGGACATTTTCTCTCCCAGAATGATCCTTCACGGGTAAATCGAGAATATCTGTGTCTGTCCTAGTATGTTAGGAAAAAATAATGTCGGTTTCCATCTGAATTCTTCACTCTGCTCAACCAGCACATGTTCACCGGAAAGGTTATGCAGGCTTTTTTACATTACAGCTTTTCCATTTATTTTCCAATTATCTGTGATGGCAGGTACCTCCTGCCAAGTGAAAAGGTTTTGTTGCTTTATTGGGACTAATATTGTGATTGATTTGACTTCTTTATTTCGTGCTCTGAGATGAAGTCACCGTTGACAATTACCTGGTTACCCAAGGGGAGGTGATTTTCAGGGGAAAAAAATAATCATCAGGTTTGCTCTTTCTTCTTCAGCTTCTTCTTTGGTGTATTACTGCAAAGTCCAGCATGTCAAATCATTAGAGATGAACTGTATTGAAGCATTATTACTGGCTGAGTGCTCGAAATGATTTGGATTCCTTCCTGTCCTGCGAAGATGCCTGAAAAAATGCATATATGTCTTTTTATGAACTGATGAGAAACTGTCCTTTTAAAAAGTTAGTCACCCAATCATACTGTAAGATCCTGTGCTTCCTGTGATACAAAGAAATTGCTCAACATGGAGCTTAATTGCGCATCACCGAAACACAAGCTGCACAGATGCAGTCAGAGGAAACAAATGGGTGTCTCTTGAAATGTGAGTGTCTTAAAACACAGAGACCCTGCAACAGAGGTTATTTATCTACCCAATCCACTGTGTTGATTAGTAGACAATGGGATGCAGCTCAATTTACTTCTAATTAGGGTTCTAATGTGTGTTATTAAATACATCACCATGTCCCAATTAGAAAACACTGGGGCCATACATCATTTTAATTGATATCCACCTCGAGCCACATGGGCTCACCATATTCCATCAGTGTTTGGAGAATGAGCCTTGCTTGTAGAGCAGAAAAGGGAGAGAGAGCAGTCTTTTCACTGATTGACTTTATGGTTTGTGCGCACGTGTGTGTGTGTGCACTGTGCTTGATTGTATATATGTGGATTTGTGCGTTTTGTGAGCTATGGGACGTTTGAGAACAGCAGTGTGGCTCCTCATTATAAGCCACACATCTCCCATGATACCAATGCTTTCTGTTTATTGAATGGTAATGTGTTATGGGATGCAAATGCAATCCACCCCATGCATTTTGTTCAAGCAATCACACTTAATAAGCTACAGTGGAGTGCAGCCGTTTGTAGGCAGTGCAGGCAGTTTGGGCATTTCTGATCAGCGAAATTTAACTCCAGAATCAGGAAACGTGCTCAAACTTCACAAAATATGCAAGAGTGCCACTTTGAGAAAGCGCCCATGTACAAGATATAAAATATTGAGTCTGCTATAATCAATTTTTATATTGCCATTGATCGCACAGTATCTGTTTATGACAAAGCCACAGATAATCAACACCTTACTGCGGAAACCTCATTGACTTTAAAAAGTCTTTTAGTCCCATGACTTTACTGTTTTGGTGGCTCTCACAGCGTCATATTTAGCATTTTAAAAGCCTGCTGCACGCTTCCTGGCCTCCACCAAATGACAAACAAATAAATTTAGTGACTAGCAGCTAAAGGGCCAGGTATTTCTCTCTGGAGCTGCTAAAACAAGAATCAATATTGGACTAGCATTTGCAAGATGGGAAGAAACGTCCCAACAAATGCCAGCGTTGCTGCGTATGTGCCAGATGTTTAAATAACACCCACCCCCACCAACTTCTGGGAGCGGCATTTTGAGTAATGAACGCAGCAAGAATGAACGAGTTCCTAGCTACAAGCAATTAATTTTATTTTCAATTGAAAATATTGATTACTGCAACTTAAATTATGACTAGGAGTAAAATAAGCCAATCCTTTTTTTTTTTTTTTTCTAAGTGCCAATATTTATTTTTACATTGTTTTGGGCGAAATGCCTCCAACGCAAGATAACAAAACTGAGATGGGATAAACCGTACAAATGAGAACTAAGCGGCCTGAAAACCCATCAGCACCTTTGCTCCTCTCTGGCCCAAGATAGATTGCATTGTCTGGTCATCAGGGTTGAGGCAGATAAAGCAACCATCGATCAATAACCATTTCTTATCCTCACCCTTCATCTTCTCTCTATCAGAGGGCAAAAACTCCTTTCACAAGTGATTTTGCCACAGATAACCACCTGTTCAAGCCTTGACTGGTTCAATCTTCTGCTGCTCTCAGTGTCTTCCAGTATTACCGCTAACTTCTCCTGACTGTGCCATTAGGTATGTGCCGGACTACCACTCAACAGTGGGGGAGAGCGTAAGCTTTATATTTATTATTTCCCCATCTTGACTCCTCTCCCTCCATCTTTTTCCTTCGACAGTATGCATCGGCGTCTGTGTGGAGTTGAAAGACTTTCGCCCGTGGCCACATGTGAGAGGGCTGTGACTATGCAAATGCACTCAAGCTTAGCTGACAATATTTACATGGAGAAACACAGCAGACCGGAGCAAACACGACGCTTTTGTTTGACGAAGATTGGCTCAGCGGTAAGAAATACCAAATAGATCCTGTGTGGAATCACAGGAGATGTTAAACTTCACATCCTCTCCACGCACAGCTGTTGACTGCTAATGTTGGCTGCCTGAAAACTTTTAACAAACACACTCATTTGTCTGACAAAAGTATTTCAACTTACCAAGAGCAGAAATATGATTGAATCAGGGCTACACTGGGTCTCTCCGCCTTTCCATGTTCGTTGTGTTTCATTTGCTTAACAAGCCATGCTTTGTTCATCATCAGAAATAGCCTTCACTGACCTTTTCCCACCCCTTCAAAGGATCGCTTCAGCCAAAGACTACTCGACTTCCACATGCCTCTTTACACCTGCCCTTTTTCCTTTCAGTGACTGAATAAGAGTGGGCACTAACCTTCACTCCTCTAGTGAAGCCAAGTTTGTATTTTTTTTCCATGCAGTCGCTCATGACCTGATTTTTTTTTTTTTTTTTTAACACTCTTGCTGAAGAGTGTTAAAGACAACTCATTAGCAAATGATGCAAGAATACAAATAATCTGGCGTAGTTCAAGCTGCATTCAGCAGCATTGAGGATATATTTAACTCATGAGTTTTGTCAACATTGGCTTTACCTTCTCATTTGAGCTCCGGGCTTCATTGCTGTATAGTTAATTTATTTTCACTTTTGATTT
The DNA here is from genome assembly GCF_900963305.1 of Echeneis naucrates. Classification (NCBI taxonomy): domain Eukaryota; kingdom Metazoa; phylum Chordata; class Actinopteri; order Carangiformes; family Echeneidae; genus Echeneis; species Echeneis naucrates. The sequence goes on along the minus strand of NC_042523.1, from coordinate 8,667,971 downwards.
TCTCAGCATACTAAACAAAAATCAAAAATTACTTCTTCATAACCTTGCCTTTAGCTGAAAAATGTATTTGAATATTTCAGGTAATAAAATATGATTTATGTATTTGCTGACCATCCATGTTCTAAAATATATAAATAAAAATGTCATTTTTAAAACATGAAAGACAAAATTCTTAGAATATATCTTTAACTTGTCTGAAATAAAGAGACGTTATTAAATATTAAAATGGGAATAGGATGCACCGTGTACTCATCTAAACATCTGTCCTAGCTGTTGGGTATGTGAGCAGTAGAACGATGGAACAGCTAACAGCCAGAGTGATTAACATGCATATTTTATTAAGAGCAGCCTGTAAACTCACGTGTCTGTGATTAAAACCTGTCGTTCAAGTGTTTAATATATGAGATCCATTCCATTGACAATCAGTTAAACACTCCTGAGTTCAACCTGCCGGATCGATAGCTGCTGTCTGGAGACTGTGTGATCCCAGAAGGAGCGGTGGTCTGTCTGTTTGTTACTGAACTATGGAGTCAGGCGCTGTTATTATTCATCACAACCATTCAACATGTAGCTGCTTTGCACACACACACACACACACACACACGTAGGGCTTTAACTCAATATTATTAGATTGGAAAAAGAGCCAACAGAACATTTTCACTCATTTCAGGATTACTTGCTTTGCAATATCAAACTGGATATCAGACTCAATTTATCTCTATATCCCATGGCAATATCACACATGGTAATTTTCCTTTCTGTGATGAGAAACCAAATTGTAATTGAAAGTGAGAATAAATGTTTTAACAGGTAAATTCCCCCGTGATATGTGTTGGATAATATTTTCTGCTTTGGCTTTTGGGATGGGGATCAAATCTGCCCTCTATAGATCCACACTCAGATGGCACTTTAATCTGTCCCTCTGCAGTGTAGTACTTCTCTTTTCCCTGTACCTCCAGACCATTGCCTTCTGAAATGGGAATTTTGAGGGAGAGGTGGGGGTTACTTTGAAGCTGGGCCCCTTAAGCTTAGAGCAGAGAGGGTTCATGCTTTAGATTACTAATGCCTACAGCCTGTCAAAAGAGAGAGAGAGAGAGAGTGAAAAACTACCTGCTTGGAGCTTGACATTAATTTGTTTGGACATGGTTTGTAATTTAATTCCATCTGAGAATTAACTTCCAATACAAGAAGCCATTAGCTGGGGAGATGGCAATCAAGAGAGCATCCTTCTGTGCTGCTGTGGGTGTCCCTGGTTAAAGGTAAAACTCCGTATACTTGCCTATAAAATACCAAACACTTATGGGTTTTGTCCACTGCTGGAGCTATAGTAAAAATGCACTCCAGACTTTGAAGGGGAATCTTTCAAAACAGAGTATAATTCCCTTTCTTTTCCTGCTTTGTGCTTTACTGCTGTCGCCGCTAATAGTGCCTCGTGCTGAGAGTTGGTTTGGGAAGGTACTAAATCAACCGTTTTTTCATGGCAGACATGATTATTTTTCATAGCAGGGACAGCACAGGTGTAACATTAATGATGGCAAACTTCCGTTTCAGCGGTCTGGTAAGCGAGCCAGTAAGCCAGCATGCACAACACCGGGGTCCTGGCACAGTTAAATGGAATGCAGCCGTCATTAATGTTATTAGCTCCACCTGTGTTTGCCCAGATGAGATATCTGCCGGCCGAATGAAAGGTCTGTTTTGAACAAAATGTCAGAAATTATCGAGCCAAGCATACTCTGGTTTAGCCCTAAACAAATGGCCAAATGTTATTTTCCCTTCATGTCCTTGACATACACGGCTACATTTCTTCCTTAAGTAGTTTACTAAAGAGTTTTTATGCGTCTTTATATGTGTGTTTGTATCTCCAGACCTCTAAACTCCAGCTACACTTGTATAAGGAACTTTATTGTCGGTCAATGTAAGGAGCATGTAAGGAGCTTATTTATTACATTATCTCAGATTTATGTATGTAGACTGTAAGAGTTCCATTCACGCTCAGCGTATTTACTAGATGTATGCTAATCCAAGGATTTTTTGTTTGTTTGGTTTTTTTGTAAATTGTTTTTTTTGGGGGGGTGAAGCCTCAATAATTATAATAATTATCGAACAGAGGCCGCTTCAAGTTGGTTTCCAAAACAGTGGAAGTAGAAATACTGTAGCACACGAGCACAATTGTGTCAATGCTGTGATCATTTTGTGACAAATGCATGTTCTTTTGTAAACATGGCTCTATAATAGGAGACATCTTTGTCATGCTGTGGCAGATCCTGGTATACTGGAGGCTGTTGCAAGGTAGGATGACGGCATCTGAGTTATAAGTGGGCCAAGCAATTAGGACTGTAGGAAGAAACCAGTGAGTCTGAAATCATCAGCTACGCACCTCAGTCAGACAGGACAGAAGACCACCCCAGGACAGGATCCACAACACAACTACACACCCCTCAAATATAAGGCACGGTAGATGAAAACCTCTGGCACATGCGGGATTCCATGTCTTTATCCAACTGTCTTTCAAATGGCTCGCTTTTTATCTGAGATGTCCTTTCTGCAGCAAGGTGGGAAACGTGGCTTTGTGTTAGTCAGAGACTCCAGCAACACCTTCGACACAGTGAAAGTGAGTTCGCAGAGGTGCTCGACAATACTAGTTTAAAGAACAGGGGATATGCATAAGGATCTCCTCAGTCCATTAAATGCACCAAAATGAAGTCCAAGGAGCAGCAGGCTCGTTGCTTAATATTTGTTAGCAAATTTCGATGTGTATCATCTTGATACTGCGTTTGCAGTGCCTCAACCAGAGGTCATAATGCCAGTGTTAGGCCTGTACTGAGGCAAGCTCTCAGTCAGACATGCCAGCCGATGGACCACATGTCTGAACCACCTCAAAACTTTTTCATTCCGGTTTTTTTTTTTTTTTCAAATCAAGCTAGCAATAGCACGAGTCTCCGAAGCAAACCTCCCTTCCTCTGAGAACACTCCTGCCTGCTCCATCACACTCACACTTCATCAACATCCTTGTCGGGCTGACTGTCTCAACCAAAGGAATCTGCAGCTTGCTTTACCTCTGCGTCAGCCTGAACAACGTCTTCCAACAGCTCAAAGTTTAAAGCCAAATTCATCCCCTGACTGGTTAGAAGAGTAAGGCTCCGACTTTAGGCTGTCCAATGAGTCTGGGACACAGAAATCTTTGACAGCACGTCAGATTAAAATGCATTATTTCCTTACTAGATCATTAGCAGTAACCCCTATTGTTTTTGTGTTTATGTTCTTGAGCATTTGCCAATATACAATATTAGCATTTTAAGTAAAAGCCATGCTTTACATACTGTATAAATAGAATGGATAAATCTGGTGTAGTCTGGTGCATCTGGTGTGATTGATGTCACATGGTTTATAGCCTTGCATATTGTTAAATGGTTGTGTGTCTTCACAGCAAAGAAATCTAAAAAAAACAACAACAAAAAAAACAACACAATATATATAAAAACCTGCCTGGCCTCACCCTATTACTTTTGTCATTTCTCTCTGTAGACCTGTGAATAATCTCAAACCTCTCCAGATAATCTTTACCAATTTTACCAGGTTTTACTTGCTGGTCTGAGGATAAATTCTGAATTTTCCACATATTGTATGCACTAAGCTGAGACTATACCTCCAGAATATTAATGGCAGAAAATCTTTTTTTTTTTTTTTTTAATGAGAAATACTCCAAAAATCTATGCAAATGTGCTGTTACAGTATGTTTGCAGAAATGTTTTTATACCTAAACTTGCTACTTATATTTTTATTTAAGGGCTTTTGGAACAAACAGCTGCTGCCATTTTATATTTGTATTTTGTCCCTCATTTTGACTTAAGAGTGCCTTAAAGGGTTGGGGTTAAATAATGGTTAAATAATTTGTGTTATGTTATGTTCACCGTTTCTCTCACTACAGCACTTATCTTGGGTCTTTACAATTTTGTTCAAGCCATCATCATATCGTCAACATCTCCTAACGACACCCTATTTACACCTGCAGCGTTTAACAAAAGCAAGTCCAACTGTATCCATGAGGTACTTTTCAGCTGACTTCACCAGCTTGGGCTTCTCACTCCTCAGAGTGGTTGTGTTTCATGTATTTAGAGATACTTTTCATTTCCACACTCTGCCCTGTCTGATGGACTTTTCTGTCTTCTCACCCTTTGCCCGCAAAGTATCGTTCCCTTGCAGTCCAGAAAAGCCCTTCTTACCGACTAATGTGTTAATCATAGAAGCTTTTTGGAATTTATTGTTATACACATTTGCATACCGTAGTATAATGAGTTATATCTGTACAATTCTGTTAGTATGCCATGTGTGTGCGGAGGTGGGTGGTTCAAAGTATTTTTTTTTCCCTGGAATAGAGGCAAGAAATTCCTGGCTGGTGGAGCCGAACATGTGGCAGTCTTCCTGGAAAGCTGACCTGTGTCGGTTTGTCTGCAAGTTAATGTTCAGCCCGTACCCATCTGCAACTGCTTCTGTTTTCTCTCCATCTGGCCTACTTACTGCCACTGAGAAACACAGACACACACACATACACAGACGCTTCTCGTGCTTTTTTTCTTCAGAAGTATCGCTGTGAGGTAACTGAAGTGAAAAGCACAAGTTCTCCATTCATCATTTCATCAAGCACCTGTGAAATTTAGACCTCAGTATGCTGATGGCAGTTGCGGTTGATGGTGCATCATCTTCAAAGAACATAAAAGAATAAATGCTGTGATCAGATCTTGGCTAAAAGTCCTGGTTAGAATCCGTGAAAAGTTTAATCTAGCACTCTCCCACCTACCAGCTGCCAAGCTACCTGCTTAATGCAACGTGAGAGACCGCTTGGCATAAGTTGTCACACTTCCTATCACAGCTTGTTCCCTCATCACATGAGCAGATCTCCTATGGCCACAGTAATGTATATAATCTGCTGTCTGTCCATATTTATACATGAGAAACACCTGAATCATAAGCTTTTCTCTGCAGCAGCCCCGTGTGCATAGACAAGTGATAGATGAAAGATCATGGAGTATTATTCTCTTGTTCAAGATTGATGCTTGACCTTATTGTGTGTCATTGCTTTCTTGGTTTTATATGATTAACATGTTGCAGATGTCAGTGCTTATCCTGCATATTAAGTGTAGCTTCAGCAGCTGACTCCTCACTTTTCTGTCTCCATCCTCGCACACGGTGGGAATCTAAATGGTTGTGAACTTTAGTTGCCTCTCAAAATCACATTCTGACATCTGTAGAATCTTCAATGGCTCAATAAATGACAATGCGTGTGTTCAAGAAGGATGCAGTAAAGCGAGCTAACGATGCAATTGTAACCTTTGCGGATGGTATTTCATAAAACATCGCCTTCTCTTCGCTAAAGAAATGCCTTAGTGTTAAAGCTATATTATTCATGTCACTTACATGGACCGGTTTTGCTTCACATTCGCATAATGAAGCTTTTTCTTGCGTTCTCAGTGTGTAAGCATTTCACTAGGTTGCAGCACATTGTTCTCTCTGGGCCACTGTATTCACATCAACCATATTTGGCCAATCTACTGCGCACTTTAATTCAGACTTCTGCACACTGAATGGTAGATGTAGATGGGAAGGAAATAGCTGGGGAATTTTTCAAGACTATGGGGTGATGATATTGTGCGAGATTGTGTTTTCAGCTTGTTACACTGCCAGACAAATCAGCTAAATAATGCAGCATTAAGTTACTTTTGTCAAGACCTGCAGACATTTGAGTCACAAGCTCTCACCACATGCCAATTCAGCAACATTTTGATTTAGAGGACCATTGCGTAGAGACCTTTAGCCGTGAGGTTGCAGTTATGAATCAGCTGGATATACCTCCCTGCACCAAACATATCAACCAATTATCATGGGCTCTAGCTACACTAAAAACATGAAAGACACAAGTGTTCAGTGTTTAGATTGTATGGCCCGTGCTTCTGTCGAAACATGGTAAGCTTGATTGGCTCATTCTTAGCAAATAAAGACATTCTGACATTTCTTTAAATCTTGAATTCATCATTGATAGGTAGGAAACTAACTTTTTTTCACCATATTTGTAATTTCTGTTCCGGGTTAACTGCTCTATAAAAACTAAACAAAGTAGGGCGAAAAAAAAGAGGTAAAGTAAAGAATCTGGTCAAGTTTATAAAATCTCATGGTTTATGGAGATCTATGGTAGTGGGGTGCACATTGGCTTGTCTTTTTTCATCAAGTGAAACACTTAAAGGCTTCACAGGAAAACAACATTTGGTTGTTAAAGTGTTTTATAGTAAATTTTGACTCAGCGGACCCAACACCAAAGTTCCTGTCAATGCTGTTTACACCTGCACTGCTCATTGGTGAGAGGCCGGTAATAAACCATTTTAGTCCAGCAGTATGAAGTTGTCTAGTTCAATATTGATAGTCATTTGTTATGTTAACCTCCATACAAGGACCTTGAAACTAATTATCCCAAAATGTAATGAAGCATAATTATTATTAAACAACTGAACAGTCAGTACTTCTTATCTCTTTAAATGATTTAAATCAATTCAGACATGAAACACAAACCTGGTTGGCACTTCTGATAACACACTGTATGAAACTTGCAGGGAATGAGGTTCTGTAAAGGTCCATGTGGGGGATTAGTCTGTGAGTCAGTGGGTAGAATTAGGATAGATTGCCGTGACCCCTCTTCCTTTCAGTCCACACCAGACAGCCCTGTAAAGAAGCGGAGAGGGAAGAGAAAGCAGCCTCAATCTCTGTTCAGTCCGTTTCAACAAGACTGCTTCTGCAGTGATTGACAGGGGGAAGAAGTTACATCCATATTTTCCCTTATAGAAATACATGAGGTTGTTATGATAAAAAAAAAAAAATACTGACGTACAAAATAGCTTGGCACTGAATAGCCAAACGGGGTGAATAAAAATTGGAAGCATAATGCATGAATTGACGGGATGATTCCAGAGGATGATGGAAGTTATAAATGCATCAATGTAGAAATTCAATTCAAAGCCAAGTTGAATCCTTTGTCCTTGTGAATTGAAAGAAGAAAAATGCTTAAAAAAAAAACCCAAAACAAAAACATGGTCTGAAATTGTAAAGATCACATACAAATGTGCATTCAAAGAGGACATTTTTGGCACAGATGTGGCTGTTGGCTGCTGTGGTTCCAGAGTATTTCTTAACAAATAAATAGATAGATATTTTATTTTGTCCACAGGGACATTCTTTTGTAGCCTTCAATAAGTACTTCATATAGATGTAGGGAGGTATATAGGTGTTATGCATGTGCATCTCATGGATTGCTCCTTCCATTTCAACATATGCAGCCTAAGGCATAGGTCTAAATTAATCCTAATTGCTGAATACACTTCCAGACAGCAGTAATGAAGAATCCAGACTGAACTCAGCTTTTATTTTGGTAATTCGTTTTCTGCTGCATTTTACACAGCTATTTAAAATGTATGAGCAATACAACTAAGGCAATAATTAATGCCACGCCCCCCTGTTTATTTTCCACTTTGCAGGGACCTGAGGAGGCTGTGGGTGCATGAGGTGAACTGATGATCAGTTTGTAGGGGGGAGGATTCAACCGGCACCATGTCTAGACCCTCAGCAGTTACCGCGGCGGTTAGCCGTCCATTTACATAAAAGCCTATGTGGCCACCAACGCGGTTCGCGTGATTTTACTTTGAAAGGACAGCCTCTTAGTCCCAGCGCTGTAGGGTGAGTCTTCGCTGACCCAGTGGCGAGCAATCAGGATGCTGCTGCGGTAGTTTAAAAGTTGATTTCCGTCCATCACGAAGTCCTCCGATGCCCCTCGCTGTCGTGGTAGTGACTGATAATATCCCGAAACAAAGCAAAAGCACACAGCGGGGATTTCATTCCTAAAGAATCCCTCCATCGGTTACAGCGTGCTGGCAGGCTCTGGGGCCGGTGTCATTAGTTGGAGCGCAGCTTTAGGACCCGGGGAGGCTGACGCTGCTGCTCCCTGCAGGGGAAGCATGGACACATCTAGTATGCGCTGGCTCTTCTCCGCTGCACTGACTGCTCTATACATCACGACACAGGATAAATACATTTTTGGTCTGCCCTGAAGGATAAGCTTAATTAAAGGACGCTGTTTTGTTTAGAGTTTTCCAGACTTTTTTTTTTTTTTTTTTTTTTTTTTTGAGGGGGGTTTGGTTTTTTTGTTTTTTTGTTTTTTTTTTTTTTTTTTTGTTTTTTTTTTAAAGGAGGAATAACCAGCGTCTGCTCCAGTGACTCGGTCAGTAGTTGTAGGCTGTGCATTTCCCCGGTTTTCGTCTCGCGGCCAACGTGCACACGGCGACTAAAAGTTTCACGGAGCCGCTGCAATGGATCACTTTTGCCGTTAAGTGACAGAAACCGTTGCAGCAGCCTTTCCATCATTTTTTGGGGGGTAAGTTGAATTTCATTTTGAGTGGGCGCCTTTTGGTGGAAAAAATGTTGCTGGCTGTGGAGGTGTGGAGCTGGGCTGTGTTTGAAATCTGTCACATAGACGAGGCTGCCGCTGTTCTGGCTGTAGATACGGCAGCTCACAGGAGGCAATGCGTAAAGCGCGGTGCCTTACGCAGACATGATACCGCTACGGCAGTTTGTCTCTGAGCAGCCTACACAACACGGTGCCGGGAAATCCGCAGTTTATTTCCAAGGCTTGTGTGCAGCTGGTTTAGTGTTGTATTGCGTTGTGCGACACTTGGCGTGTGTGTGTGTGTGTGTGTGTGTGTGTGTGTGTGCAGCCTGTTGACAGAGCTGACTGACGGGACGCGGAGCTGTCCCTCCTTTGTGGTGCTGAAAGTTTCCCAACTGGCCACATGACGCGTCCCTTCACAGGAAGAACGAGGACAGTAATAAAGATGTGTCGATGTAATTTTTGAAGACAGACATTAAAGATTTAAAGTCCACGGAGTGCCAGGCTGTTTATCTATCAGTGATGAACGGTTTGTGCTGGGGGGGGGGGGAGTCAACTCTAACTCAAGCAGTACTATCATGCGGCACTGAAAGCGGGATCTCAATGGAAAGTGAGGAATTATTAATTGACATTAAGTGAATGAACAAATAAGGAACTCTAAAAGACTTCGTTAAAGAACTTCCCCTTTAATTTACACCACATGCTGACATTTCAGACGAGTTAAGAGTTTTTACATGCAATTATCTATTGTGGTTAAGTTCTGTGTTGATGGATCTATTCAGTGATTTTTTTTTTTCCCCGCAGTTATCTCCAGATTATGTTTCCTAGAAGTTTCCTTTCGCCAATCAAAGTCAAAAAGAGGACTTCAATCTTTTACTTTTGCTGTCAAGTTTTAAGAGGGGTAGCTGTGTGTTTGTTCCTGTCAGCCACTATGAGGAGCCTCCTGCCTACAATGAGGTATCACTGAATTTTACAAAAGGGCTGTGAGGATTTCTGTGGATGGCTGAATGGGTCGTACACACAGCTGCAGTGACATTGCCTCATATTTCCTCGTCTTGCTCGTGTCCCAGACTGCAATGTAGTCAGCATCGTGTGACAATTGTGTGGATGCCTGTGCCAGTGTGAGAGTCTTACCGGGCTCGGCAGCGTTAGCCACTGTGGCGCTTTGCAGATGGATTCACATTCCCCGAGAACCCAACAGCTCTTTCTGTCTCCTTTTTATCATTTTGATCTTTACACGAGCTGAAATGATTGAAAAGATGGCGATGATCGAATAGATTTTTTTTCAATCAATGCTTTTGCTTTCACTTTATACTGTCAGCCCCCCTTTTATGCTGATTTGCATAGACTTTGCTTTTCGTCAAGTAAGCTCTGTGGAATTATTTATGAAGCTTCATATAGACATTTCTTTTTGGTGTGAAATATCGACAGTAATGTAATATGATAAGACATTCTTGGTTTTTAAAACAATTTTATCACCCTAAAAGACTCATGCTTTATTACCATAATTCTATTTAGTCATTGGTTATTCTTTTTATTTTCCATCAATTACATTACCAGTAAAATGCTTTTGAAGAATAACATTTTGCCTCTATGTAATCTTATCTCTTCCTTTTCTCTCCAGATCTGGTCTCCACGTCATTATATTATCATTTTCTTTGTCATGGCCACTTCCTGAATGTGACATATCACACGGGATCAAAATGGCACTAATTAAGTCCGAGCCCTGAGATCAGATACAGCACAGACATGAATGAGAAATTAGGAACATATTCATGGAGACTAATAACAGAAATAAAATTACTTTATTTGCAGCTTCTTTTCACTTTTGTTAGTAGAATGAGTGACTTTGCCCACCAGCTTTGGTGGTCACACGTCCCTGGTTTCCTGGGTAAATCTCTCTAATCCAGAGAGGCGGACCAGATATGCCTTCATGGCAAATTTGGGGCTTATCGACTGACTTTGAATTTTGTGTGTGGCAGCTAAAACAGAACATTAATAGATTTCATCTAACAGGATTACTGAAATTTGGGAGTATAACAGAAGGCATAAAATGAAAGACTTTAATACCCAGTGAGCAAAACCAACAAATCTAACTAATGTGTGAATACATCTTTTTTTCTTTTTGAAAACCACTCAGATTTTTCTTTTCCCTTGTTTTCATAAATCCCTCAGAGCTGCATTGTAGAATTTTGATTGTTTGTAGTCAAATTCCTTGTTTGTAAAAAGACGCATTCTCAGTTATTCATATTCACTTTTCAAAAATCAATTGAATCCTCCCAGAAAGCAGCACTAGAAATTAGAAATATTTCTGCTACAGATAAGATTTCTATGATAGAACCTAAGGAAGGACGACAACCCTTTGTGAGGTAAAAATGAAGGAAGTTACCAATGCTTTACTTCATCTTTCGCCCTCCCTCGAGATGTTTAAATGCCCCAAGGCCGCCGACGATTGATTTGTATCTTATTGTTTTTATTTTTCATTCCGACGCCACACAGAATGAAATCACTGTCCTGCAAGGTTGCTTGATTGAAAAGCTGCCACTCCCAGTCGTCTGTGGCTCATCCCCACCGGGCCCCGAGGCAGTGGGCCCAACAGCGGGGGGCGATCCTGTTCACGCTGACACCCGGCCTCACGTGCAAAAGGTCGAGCAATGCTAGCTGTCGGCAGGTCTCATCATTCCCTCATGACACGGCCATTATGGTGCCCTCTGGATGGCATGTCAGTCACCCATGGTGGCAAGTCAATTACTCATGTCCAGAGGGAGTTAGGGCATGTTTACTTGTTGGATTTTGTCATCTGCTGGTGGAGAAAACATTTGAAGCGGATTACAATTCCTAATTGCCAACAAAATGCTCAAGCATTATAACAGGCTTTGAATTCTTATTTTAATTCAACAATTATCACTCATGACCATTTCAATAATTTTTGTAACATCATGATTATGGCAAATGCTCTAACTTTGAATCATTGACTTCCTTTTTTATGCTAATTTGTCATGTTGAAATGAGTCTCAAATTCACTAAGGATGGAGCGGAATAAATGTGCTGTGAGTTCAGAATAACTGTCTTCTTAATCAGCAACAATAACAACAGGGAAAGCCGAAAATGATGAATGCTGCTGAGTGGAAGAAAACAGGAAATGGTGTAGAGCAGACGCTGATCAAAGGCATAGATTAAGAAGAAGCAAGAAGCTGTTTGCTTCTTTAGGAGATTCATAGTTGTGTAAATCAAACACATGATCGGCAGCAACACATGGCGATTAATGCTGTTCAGTATCTGGAAGACTGCTCCATAAAAACTCTTTGTGTTTGTCTGTGTGTGCAGCTAGGAGATAGCTCACGTGTCAACCCTTTTTTGAGCATTTCTCAAATACTGCTCACTTCTGGTGATGAGTGCGAACGCCGATCATCTGAGGTCAGGTATTACTGCTTACTGGGACAGTTTGGTTGGGATTTACTGTCAACACCAACATACTGTACCCAGTCCCGTCACAGAATTTTCTCTGCCTGCAAATGTCATCCTGATGTACAGCTCCGTAATGTGTAAAACGGAAGAGCTTGAAAATGTAGCTGACACAGTATTTTATGATTTGTCCCAGGATAACTGTGCATTTACTGCTCCAAAACTCCCAGTAATATAAGCCATATAAATGACAGGCGTGATCCGTAGTAGTTGGCACTAAGACCTTCAGTTTCATACCTCACACAAACAATTATTTAAAAAAAAAAAAAAAAGGCAGCCGATCTTTTATTAAGTATGAAGGAAGACGTCTCTGCATTGGGAGTAAGACTTTGTGATATACTCGGTCCTCTATCCAGGGGTTTGTGTTGTACACCTGCTCTAAGCTGCTTCATGCCCCTGTATCAGGCGATAAGCTCCTGGCCTGAGCGCTGCCTCAGCATAAACAAGGCTTACTTACATAGAAAAGCTTAGAAAGAAATTGAAATGATCAGAAAAGCATTGCGTGGATGCAACAAGCTTTTACTATTCACTTGTCAACTTCAAGATGCTGGGAACCTCATAGGAGATGAGTGGCCTTAGATTATGTCAAAAGTGAAACTGAAATCTAAATCTTAAATCCTAAAAAACACACAAACAAAAAACAAAAGAAAAAAATGGTACAGACATTGTTTTGATATTGCATCAAAATTGTCATCGACAAAATCATACAATGTAAGTTTTCTGTCATAGTGTCTTTCATATAGATGCAGATAATACAAGTGCAAATTGTAATGTCATGCATCCAACAGTAGGTGTGCAGGAGGGAATCCAGCTAATGTTGGCAAGCTCAGCTATACAGCATCAGAGGGTGAATACTATCAAGTCTAGCCACAAATGTCTCAAAGGGAAATGGGTGTTAAATCTCAAATGGTACATGATCCCTAATGTGTGTTTTCACAAAGGTGGAACAACTTTTTCCACACACTGGGTTGTGATGTCTCCTAGCAACAATGGCTCACATGTCAGTCAGCAGTTGCCTTGAAAAACACCCACCCAGAAGCGAGGACAGTTTTACCCATTTCTGAAAATAGCCAATAGCTGCAGTTTTGCCGTAGTTCATTACCAGTGTATAAATGTGCTTTCTTTGTCCTTACTATGTTCTATTAAATGCACACATCAAAGAAAGCAGGACAAATTTTGTTTTATTTTCATGCAGAACTTTGTCACTAACTTTGTCTTTTCTCCTGACCTCATCTTGCTGAGCCTTAGTTGTGTTGCGATAAAATCTGTTAGCCTATTGGAGTCTGAATAGAGGTGGCACCCAAACAGCAGCCAGCATTTGGCAGGATATCTGTGGTCTGTTATTTTGTGTCTGTTCTTGCCACAAGCTGCTGTAATATTTAGCAGTTTTTAAAGTGAAAAAGCTGCTCCATTCCCAGAGGGAGACACTGAGCTACACCTGGGGTGTTTTTTCATTCCCAGGCTTTATCTCTTGATTTGCGTCTGGCCCATGCTTAAATGTAGTTTGAAATGTGGGAATAGGCAGCAAAGGGCTAGCGAGGACAACATTTTTCTCAGCAAAAAGAGTATTATATTCTTTTCCCTCCTCCGCCTCGCCTCTCTTGCCCAGCTCTCCATTCTTCCTTTCAAGTCTGCCTGATATAACAGATCACTAGCCAACTATTCTACTCTATCTCTTTTCCCTTGAATCGCTGTTACATGTAACACACATAATATCAAGAATAAACGTGCCTCATGTGGTGCAACACAATGGCAACACCAGATAAGTAACACCTGGCAAGGTCACATATGCACGCTAGCTTGGATTCAGGATGCGGGCAGTTATTTGCGTACCCTTGTTTGTCTCATTCGCTATCTTTAAACATCGTGGCAAACTTTGTGCATGCTCAGTAGCGGCTCAATGTTTGATGTCAATATTCAGGTCCGAATGGGATGACGGAGGGGTACACAGCTGGATGGTGTTTATTTTCTGCCTGGTACAGAATGAAAGCAGTGCAGACATCTCAGTCACAAAGTCAAATGCACGCTGTGATTGTGACGCATTAATTTGTCCGATGCCTTTGATTAAAATCCTCTCGCATGCATGAATGCGCATGATCGGGCGGCAGCAGGAAGAATTCAGAAACATCGGCCTTTGTTTGTCTCTGCAAGTGTTTTGTGGTGTGCCCTTTAAAGCGTATGCTGTTTGTGGGATCAGTGGGAACCCACAACAGAGGGCAGGTCATCAGTAAGGAGCACGTCATCTTGTCTGGACTCCCGGCAGAGACAAAGGCGGTAGGCGCCCCCGCTGAGGCAGTCGAGAACAAAGCACAAAATGTGCACCGTTGCATTAATGCAGGTAGATAAAAAGACACGCAGATTAATCTGTGTAATAGATGAAGTGAAATGTGCTCTCTGCTAGTCCACTCAAAATCAATGGCCATTATGTCTCCAGAACTGGTGTGTGAACAGCGTATTTCTCCTTGTGTACAGATTCTCTCTCTGTAATAGTTGCTTTGCTTAATGATGGGCCAGCGTGGCCCCGTGGACATCGTTTGTCCCCTTTAATTACCTGGAGGTAGATATTGTTATTCATGGTAAGGGACAGGGGAATAGCCCTCTGTACGCCCCCATCCCCGAGGCCTACTGCTCTGAGCATTGATGTGGGAGGATGTGCAGAAAACAGATGCTACCCCATGATTTCTGAGTGTTTGTACTAATGATGAGCTCCACTAGGCTATCTTTCAACCCCTTTAATGGTGGCTCAGCCTGATTTAAAGTCTGATTTTATGGATGGAGCAGTGGTTTCCAATCCAGCTCATCACCAAGGGCCATACTGGAGCTTCTTTATACAACGTGACTGTATTTCTTTGCTCTGCGGTCCGCGTGGGGAGTTCAGGGCATGTCTTTGTTTGCTTTTGAAGCAGACCAGTGGTTTTATCGTGTTTGCAGGAAATTGTTGATACTGCATGCATGCCCATCTTCCAAAACATAATTTTTTTCACCATTTTCCTTCCTGGCAGGTAGTCATTGATCGTTTTTCATTTTGGTGCAATGTGAAAATTAAGTTGAAACTTTCAGAGATCGATCATGGTGTTGAATTGCAAGTACTTTGGAAAAAAAAAAAAACAACCCCTTTGATGCATTCACTTTTGAGATTTTGGCTGGCATTGGTGATGAGCCATGGTGTCCTAAATCAAACCCAGCAGAAGAAAGATGGAAATTCATCCATCGATTATGACAGCTTAAGAGGGTTTTTGTCATTTCTTGGATTCAAAACTTTGTTAATGTCTGGCTATTAATTTTTCTTCAAGTTTAAGTTTTGAAAGCTCAGAAAGTGTTTCTGAAAAACCCCTCGATCACAGAGACATTTTTCATTCAGCGTGACTTTGCTTTATTGCCTTCAACTCTGACACTTCAATAATACCACTAAGACGTACAAGGACATCCCAGTTATTAAGGGTTTTTAGCATGGATATTGATATTTACCAGGCTGGTATTTCTTTCTTCCCCCTCTGTCCCGTGTGTGACTGCTTGTCCTGCCAGTATTTAAGTGTAGGACGGTGTGTGTGTCCCGGGGGCTGGCTGTAATTCCCAGCAGTGTCCATCAGACCGCTGTCCCTCGAAGCTCTGACAGAAGGACCTATTATTTTCTCATCGCCCCAATGGCCCGTGTCCCCGGGGAAAGGCTTCACCACGTGACTGACAGCTCCGTAAACACAGGCGGGTGACTGAGTGAGAGCTCACCGGAGTGACGCCCTTGTCCCACCCTTCCCACCGCCCCCCAACACCTGCCCAGACTTTTCATCTCGACGTCTCTCCGCTGTGACCTGGCCCATTCTCCGACCTCGACACGTTACCTTCACCTGATGCCCAGGGTCAGAAGTCACCTCTGCTGGAGTGAGCTTATTTTTCACCTTTCCACCAGCTGACCAGCAGACAACAACCCCCAACACACTGACACTTTTGTCATCCATTATTATATCCAGAGCCAAGCCTCTTTTTCTCCTGGTGATATTTTCAATATTTTTAGATTCACTCCAATAGTTCCTTTAATGTAGTATCATAACAACACAGCTGAGATTGCAGGGGCTGCCCTGTCCCTTCAGTGCGTGTGTGTCAGTGGGTCTAACTCCTGCGTAACTAAGACAGATGACTGTGTCAAGGTTGTTTCCCCACAGGGTTTGGGGAGTAGTTCTCCTCCCAAGCTGCTCTGCTTCCTTCACTGTGCGGGCTTCGCCGGGCCACGCTGCTCATTGTAATGACCTAATGTAGATTCAGGATCAGCAGCCAGGGGCATCCATCTATATCAGGGTGCAGGAGACAGGAATACCCTTCGAGTCTGTCTGCTAGCTTGTGCATGTCTGTGTTTGTGCGCACATGTATGTGGTCTTTCACGGCTGCTTGCGGGGGGAAGAATAAACTAAAAATTGAGACATAAGATAGAGTGCAGACATATGTTACACACAAAGGTTTCTGCTGGGCAGTATGTCTTTATGTAGGCTTTCCTCTTTCATAGAAAAATATGAGTTGACCAAAGCCTGCCGTCAGTGCGATTTGTGTTTCCGTCTCAACACTTTTTGTTCTTAGTCATTGAATTCATTATTGCACCAGTT
Source organism: Echeneis naucrates (assembly GCF_900963305.1). Lineage (NCBI taxonomy): Eukaryota > Metazoa > Chordata > Actinopteri > Carangiformes > Echeneidae > Echeneis > Echeneis naucrates. The sequence continues at coordinate 8,651,486 of NC_042523.1, read as the reverse complement.
TTTTTCAGTTCTTTACTGTTTTATCTGGTGGTCAAATATACTTTTGCTATAAAGTGATGTTGGCAATAAAATATCAGCAAATCAACCAAACATAGATGCCTTCTGTTGGCTCACGTCCATTATTGAAAGTAACTAAAATCTAATCTGTAAATGCATCCTGACTTTATCTATTGTGGTGCTTAAACTGCCACTCCGAGTGTAAATTACACTTGTTCTTGTCTTTAATTATTGGTTTGCATGGATGCTTTTGTGGTGTAATGTGCTTATAGTTCAACCTTTGCCCACTTATACCGCATGATAAGTGTTCATTTCAATGTTTCTGATTTGTCCCAGAGGAGTGCCAATTTAGGTAACTGCAAATATGATGAAGTGCAAGGCCTTGTTGAGTTGTTCATGTTGTGATGCATTAACAGGTGTTAAATTTAACCTACAGGTTCACAAAACCCTTTGTAGTCAGTGGTATCAGCATTTTCTCTGGTTGCTGTAAATAACACAACAGAATTAAAGGTCTTACCTTTACTGCTTAAGTTAGTGTTTGCTTGTTTGTTTGTTTGTTTTTTTTTTTTCAAATGCTATCCTTTTGTTTTGTTCATTTGCCGAAGAAAAAAAAAATCCCAGAAATCTGCATGTCTTCGGCAGAACGCTAGAAAAAGCTGACTAAATTAGTAAAAGCCTTTACTAATTTACATCACCCAATGGCAAGAGGAGAGAACATAATGATTTTTAGCCATATTTAATTGAATTATATGTATAAAATATTATGCGCAAGTTGAAAATTGGCAAAGTAGCCCCTAAAAATAATCTTTCCTGGAAACTAACATTTATCATTCTTATCGATCCAATGCGTTTGTTCCCATTTTCTTCATTTGGCCATGCTGGACTGTGAGACAGACACAACCCTGCCTGTTGTACATTTTAATGGTTGTTCTAGACATGGAAATCCCTGCAGACTTTTGCTTGCCCTGTCTCGTTTAGGCGGCACAGCCTGACATTGTCTCATTATTTTATGTTTAACTGACTTAAGTGATGATTTTGACCACTGAGGACCCCTGATCACTAAAACTCAGCACTCAGTCAAGCTTTTAAGGAGTCAAGCAGATATAATGGCAGAGGCGCATCTGTTACTCAAGCATTTCCAAGCTATTATGAGCATGTCATTGCATTAAAAGAGGCAGATGTTGTGACAGTCAATGAAGATTCACCACAGTATATTTCATGGATTTTCATATTCCAGGTACACTTAAATTGGCATTAACAGCTGTAACTGAAAATTGGCTTTGAAGATAGTTTCAGCCATATTTTCTATGACTATAACTTTATCTTTTACCTTGACTGCCTTTATATAGCTACTTCATGTTTTATTTACTGTCCTAAATTTACATGATGATGTTGTTTTCACTAATGGATCATTTATCATCTTAGCCAAGGGACAAAGTGGCTTGTACTGTGAGTCAAGCCTAAAACTAAAAGACACCAACCCTCAGCCTCTGGTTTCACATCTTCATCTTCTTCCTTGAGCCTACTTCAGGGTCAGGAAGGAAAGGACATTCAATTCATACCCTCGTGAATGTTGGACTTTTACCTCAGATGGGTTAGTGGCCAGACCAGACGGACCTGCTTCCTCCTCCCTATGCTAATGCAGGATAACCTGTTCCACGCTGCAGCTTCATGCGCCATCATCAGCTTGGTGTCAATTTTCTCATTTAACTCTCTAAGTAAAAGAAAAACTTTGAAGTCTTCCAGCCTAACAATTTTCAGTGGATCATAAGTCTCCCTTGCCATTCTTTTAATAGAGGAAGTTTTTCTTTTTCTATCCCTTTGACGTCTGCCCTCATATGCCCTTAAATTCAAAAATGCAGAAGAGATGTCAGAGTGTGTGTGTGCGCCACCATTTCAGTACAGTGTGGCCATGTTCTGTTCTTGAAACTTAATGCTCAAGTCTGCTTTTTCCAGATCTTGACAACAAATTAATGCAAATGAATTTTTTCCATTTTCCATTAATAAGAAAGCTGGCCCCCGTAGCTGTGCCATATCATAATGAGCCACTTTTATGTTGATGCAACTTTGTGAGTGTGCGAGAGTATGTGAGTGCAAAGTTAATTCCTGAGTGTCGGCTCAGGATTCTTTGTTTGCATGCCACAGTCAAAGATAAGTACAGAGGGAGGAATCTGAAAATGCCTTTTTTGTAAGCCCTCTGTAAACAAACAGGAAGGAGGAGCCGTGTGTCTGACATGCTCTGTAACTGCCAATTTAATTTGGCTGGTAGAATCATTTCACGCAACACAGAGAGGAAAGGTTGGTGAGAAGAAACGAGATTTGGGCAAAAGAACAAGAGGCGTAGTTGGAAGAATGTTACCTTGAACTCATTCACATGTACAGATGCTCAAAAACAAAAGTCTGAAAAAGCCCACTCTGACCCATAGTTTTAATTGGCTGAGGGAAATGGAGACCGTGTTTCCGATGTGTCAAAGTGTGAATACACTAATTAACTAGAACCTTGGAGTATTGTTATCTCTGGATTTTGGAGTATCATAATGTATTAACTTTAATTAAGCTTGTGAGCTACATGAGCTAATTAGATGAATGTGCTTATTTGTAATCTGGTTAATATGAATACATTTTATACAAGCTCAAATCACTCAGTCTTGCTAATTACAGTATACGTGATAGCTCTAATTGGTGATTGTGTGTCTGCCTGCGAATGATGCGCTGGAGCTGCTGCTGCTGCTGCTGCTGCTGCTGCTATCTGCGTGTCTGGCCTCGGCTAATGTGGTGAAATCCTCATGGAGAGATGATGTGCTCTGCTGAAGGCTGACAGTCCTAAGAAGAAGGGCTCACCATTTCAGCGGCTTGTTGAACCACATACATGTTCAGGACCAGCGCTCCTGTCTGTCAATACTCAGATAGTACAAACCCTCTGTGCTCTCATTATCTACCTGAGTTTTTCTTCTGCGTTTTTTTTTTTTTTCTTTACTTCCTGCTTCGTGCTGATCTTTATAGCTGCAGCTGTTTATCCATGTACAGTATAGTGTTCATGTCTCATGTCACACATTAGATCCTTGTCTGCTGCCTCCTGGAGCATGAAAGTTTACTACTATGAGTTTTCAGGGCCAGTGGTTTGAATGTTGCAAGGGGAAAGCAGAAATAACTGCATCAGTAATACTTTGGCCAGGCACATACTTTGCACATACTTTACTATTTTGTTTTCTAAAAGATAAAAAGAGGGGGCAGAAAATAAATGTGAAGTAGGTCAAAGGGAGGGTCTGAGTAGTATTACACATCCTCTCTAAAGATAGAAGTGCTCACATGAGACGCATTTCCCACAATGCAGCCCAAAAGCTCCTTTGATTAGAGATTTGTAAAAGTTTCTATATCTCCGAGCCATGACCTGTGAGACCCTGATGTCACTTTAAACCCTCATGACATCATCAGACTTGTCATCAACTGTCAGGAAGGATGTTATATCATACGCCTGCTGTCATGGGCTGACTAGTGCTCCTTGGGATAAGTAAATTGATCAGCTGCCTTCCCTTAGGTTAGCTCTCATCATCTTTGACTGGAATTCTTAAGTTTGCTAAAAATGTGCCCAGAGCAGTACTACAAAAACAACTTCACAGTGCTGTGTTATAGTAGAGTTTGCTGGGTGTCTCATAGTCAAGGATCTTTAGTTCTACTTCTTTTAGCAGAATTAACTCTTTTTCATCGCCCTGCTCTGACAGCGAGGTTAACTCAGAGGAATGGTAAAATATAATTCACTACACAGACAAAAAGAGTGTTTCAGATTATAAATGAGCAGGAGAAGATGTATTCTGGCCCAGTTTGAAACAAACGCCTGCAGTCATGTTGTCGTCAGCCTGTCTGTGTTTCTAAATTCTGTTTATTCAGCTGGAGGTGTTCTCTGACAGCTCTGCCCAAATCAACCCCTCAAAGTTACAAATCATCTGAAGTCAATAATAGTCTTTCAGAATCACCAATGCGGCACCTCTCACAATGCCAGGGAACTGCCACACATCACACTGAATAGATGAACAAGCAAAACAAGCTGTTACCATCAGCGCTGCACACAAGCAGTAAACACAGTAGATGCCCAGACGGCAGTGTGTCTGTCATATAAGCCCCTCTGGAAACCTTACGTATTTACAAGTTATAACACAGAGCAGCATGAAATTCACAAGGGCATATGGGAGGCAGAGGAAGATTGCCAGCTGCTGTCACTTACAGTGAATGAAACCTCTACTGCTCCCATCCTCCAGAAAGTGCATCTGAAACACACTATTAACTTTCCCATTTCTGATGTCACTTTTTATTGTCCCTTGGTTTCAGGTCTTTTCTGAGTTTGGCAGGCTCTGCTGCACTGCTTTCTAAAGGCAGATACATACAAATGTCAGCGCAAAGAAATATAGTAATGATGGAGATATTATTCTGAGGATTTAATTTGAGAGTGGGTTGGTAAAGTGCACCTTTATGGTTATTAATGCAAAAAAGTTCTGAGGGAATGCCTCCTGTGTCTAGCTAGAATGTAGAAATTCAGTTTTTGTTTTTTTGTTTTTTTTTCCCAGACCCATGTGTATTATGACAAAAAAAAAAATTGGGCACTTGTTCTGTTTTGTGGAAGAATTCACCTCAGAAAGTAGCCTATCCATGTCCATTAGCCTTGAAATGAGATGTGAGCCATACTTTGATCAGTTTCACCTGTAAACTTTCAAATCCGTTATCCTCCTGTGTGTTTCTGTGCCTGCTCCATGGTGGCAGTGACCTATTTTAAAGCTCGGCGTGTGAGAAAAGAGGTCAATGACGTATCTATATGCAGGAACAAGAGAAGTGGTACCTTGAGAATGGGGGATGGAAAGTCCAAAGTCCTGGAGTACCCACTGCTCCGCTCCCTCCAGCACAGACTGAGTAATGAGATCGACCAGTTTATAGGATGAGGTTTATCACTAAAAGCCACCAACACAGATATATTGGTTGATGTCAGTTAATATGGTTAAGGGTGATTCATTACCGCTATTAATAATGAGATATTATTAATGACAGGAGATGCTAGATTGCACTGTGAGTGCTTGAACCAGCCTTCAAAGGACAATGTCTTTGTTTACCATATGGCAGAGGGTGAAAACGTGTGCCGCTTTTGTGGCGGCCACAATAGTGAGTGGCATTTCAACATGCACTTGCTGCATTGTCCACGGGTAATTAACATTGCATAATCTACCTGCTTACAAAGCAACTTTTGTGATTAGAATTATGATTGCAGCAGGATAATGACAGTGATTCTGCAGCAGATAATGACTGTTGTACTCTTGGCAGTTGCTGCATTGTTTGTGCCACAGACTTCTGACATATGGGACACAAATAGACACAATAGCTTGGACTGAGCGCCTTTGTTCCCGCACAGGGAGACCCAATCACTGCAGGCAAATTGCATAGTTGGCTATCCAAATGATGCTGGCCCAGGGAACGTGGTTGAGACAGATGTGAAGGGGTCCATAATGTAAAAATCTTCAGCAAGGTGGAAGCCCACAGACAGCGCACCTGAGCTTGCTCAGAGAACCAGCAACTCTCTAGTGCTCTCTGACTGCTGTGCCAACATGTGCCTCCGAGCGCACACTGTAATACAACAACCACGAGAAAAAGCTTTTGATCACAAGACCCCAAATTTATGAGCTCCGGTTGTTGTCTGTCACTGATAAATCAAACACCATTGTGCTAAATAGGGTTGGATGTTTATATACTGAAATTACTTAAGAAAAAAAAAAAAACCATCCGTCTACCTTGTAAATAAAACTGCATTGTCCCTGAAAGACATGGCAGAGCATTTATTCAAATAAATAATGAGTTGTCAGAGATGGCATCTTGATAGGAGGCACTTAGGCCTGTGGCGTCAGCGGGGACAGGGCCATAGTGCGGGCTCTGGGCTAATCCATCACCACCATTGAGGGGGCTTGGGGCCAAGCGTTTGGCTTCTTCCTCCAGGAAATAATGAGCTTTTAATTTATCACAGATCGCATTCATGAGAAGACGGATCACTGTGGTGAGGCCCTCATGTGGCCAGACCCTTCTCCCCAGCCACATTCTGATTTCAGTTTTACTTATATCGTCATTTTGCCAGTTTTGGTTGAGGAGAGCTGTTTTTTTTTGTTTTTTTTTTTTACATTTATCCCAGAATACAAAACTTCCTCCTACTTCCTTCCTAGGCGAGAACAAGCAGCATCAGCAGCAGTTTCCACTATCAAACACATTTCTCGTGACTGGCCCACAACACTTGACAGCTCGCAATGCACAGAAAGTGGGCCAGGGAATCATGGTCTTGCCTGTGGAGTAGATGGAGCATGTGCTATTATGCAAGTCAACTGCAGGGCGTCCTAATGGCTTCAGATCCGTTTCCTTTCCCAGTGTTGTCACAAGAGTGTGAATGATTAGTGTCCCGACTTGAAGGAGCATGAGAGATGTGATCTACATTAAAGGGGAAGGACAGTTCAGCCTCATGTTGTCCACCCTCCCCACTGATCATTTTACAGAGCCTGGGCAGGTTAATCCTTTTATTGTAATGAAGTGAAGAGGCGTAATATACTGTGAATGTGAGATGCTTAAGCCAGCATTGGCATTTTTATGAGTAAGGAGTAGCCTTGGTGACATGGAGAACAGAGTGCTTGAGAGGCGCAGGAGCGATCCATCAAAACATGACGCTGACAGAGCACAACACAAATACAAAACACAACACTTAAGGGGATTTGTATGTGTGTCTACGGGTCAAGACAAATTCCTCTTATTTCTCCAGCTCTACCATTCCCATGTTCCTGTATGACTGTCCACCAGTTCACTGGAGCCGGTTGTTTGTAAATTTAAACTAAGCCGAGTTATAATAAAGAAATTGCAAGTGGATATTTATGCCTCGCTGAATCCAAATGAGTTGCACCTGACAGATTTGATGAAACATGTTCTGCAGCTGTAGCTGTAGTATTCGAGATAGAAGCTCAACAGGCACCGCAGTCAGACTGTGGGAAATCTTAACTGATCAACATTGCAACATATTTTCCAGTTAAATGAAGTCATCCTGACATTGACTGTGTTTGTTCTGTAACATCAAAGTGCCCTCAGATGACGAACAGGAGTCCCCACAAGGACACCTGACAAAAGGGAATACATGTTTTTCAATCCATACGCAACACAATGACACAGCATTACTATTTTGGTGATGGGTTTCACCCACTATCAGTATTGAACCATCAAAAAGCAAACATTTTTTTATCAGGTCTCATTTGACTCAGTTGTGTCATATCTTTTGGCTCCTTGAAAGATATGAAACGGTGGATATAGCACAGCAATATTGTCCAATGGTTAAACAATGCAACCCACTTGAAACTATAGCGCACATGTTTGAAACAAGCTCATAGTTTTGAGGAACTTAAGAAAGATTAAAGACAGACATTGTTAGTGTTTTCACATTTTCGCCTTGAAAAATAAAAAGGTCTCTATTTCCTCTTTATCACTGTATGTTAACCTCCACTTCTTTGTCTGCGACTTGTGTTTTACAAGACTATTATGGAAATACTGGAGTCTGAACCTCAGTTGCTGATAGTGAACTTAAATTGCAGCATAGTATTAACTCTCTAGTGAGTGGTTGAATAGAAGCAGTGCAGAAAAATGCGATATTGGATATATGCAACCTACTGGGAAGTACATTTCTTCGTACTCAGCAAAGCATAGTACGAAAGGGCAGCTCAAGAAAAAAGAAAACTCCCTTCCAGGTGTGCTCAGCTGTGCTGAGAAGAACAGAGTAGGAATTAATGCCCGCATTTCTGTCAGATAATTTATTTTTCTTTTCTGTCAATAATACTCACGCAATAACATTTTGAGGTAGCTGTTGGAGACTGTACCTCCTCTCCATAATGTCCATGAAGTGACCCCTTTGTTGTATTCCCAGAAATATGTGATTATAAAATGTGCATGGCAGATTAATACTAAGGAAACATTTTTTGATTATTTTATACGTCACAGAAGGAATTATCATTTTTAAGCGGTTGTCCTTACAAACTCATATATCAGATACTTGCTTCATAGTAAACCATCAATAGTCTTCACTATGTCCACATTCACTGCACTGCACTGTTGTCTTTGGACTGTCCTTATACTTTCCTGCTTTGAAAGACCTCGGGTGTGTGCAGGGTGAGTGCGTGAAGTGTTTCGGGAGTACAAAAGCAGGAGATGAAAGGGAACTAGATTAAACAGTGAGGTGTAGAGATCCCAGGCAAAGGTAATATAAAGTTCATTCTTATTCTCAGCGGTCTTCAACTTGCTTTGCCTGAAGTTACCTGCAAATCCTGCCTTTAAATATTTCACCTGAGTGTTGTCCAGGTTCAAGGATGACACACATCGGCGTTGCATCTCATTAGTGGCAGTCGAACTGTCAACTGTTATGTATTTTCTTGTCCATTTCATCTCTGCTGAGTTTAAGTGCTTGGGTCATGTGGGAGCGTCATAATGAGAAACCGCAGGTTTTAAATGACATTGGCTTAGTTTAGCAGGCAGCCGAAAATCAATTTGTGGGCAGTGAGTGTTCTGCTGATGGTTCCTGTCTTTTGCCGGAGTTGGTCACTGAGCCAGCAGCAATGCTTCTTGTCACTGCCTGATTAATTGGCTTCAATCCATTCAGCAGTCATTGAGTCCCACAAAGACAGACAATAAGGGCCTTTCATTCCTCTCTAACTGAATTGGTGCTGAATGCAGAGGAGGGCACTGAAACAACTCTTGTAAAACATGCTCATTTCCTTTGATGGAAGGAGCCTTAATAATTACTACAGGGGGAATGGTCATTGATCGGGCCGTGATGCATCTTCACATACGTGTTTGTGGTTTCCAGAAGGAACAACTCCAATAAATCTTCCTTTATCTCTAACCCATCCATTCATTAATCAAATGGAATAGGGTGATGAGTTGAATCACTCCCTACCACTTGCTCTTGGTTTGAGGAGGCCATATCACTGCCACGGATCCCACATCGCCAAACCAAAGACCCCTGGCGCCCACTTGTCACAGCCATCTCCCAACTGGTAATTGGACGGGCTATTTATCAGATTGCCTGCTCGAGAAAGATGCTGCCTGTATCTGAGACAATTATAGATGTGGGGGGTCGGGCCACTGCTCCTTCAGGATCTCAGTGTGCTGCTGGTTCATGTGGCCAGGAGGCAGTGACAGCGCAGGTATCTGCTCTAGGCTAACCGCGGGGACTTCTTTATTGAACAGCCAGTAATATGCGTGTCATCATTACATGCAAATGGCGCAATTGTGCAAATACAACAAATAATTCCTTGGACTCTTCTGTGACATTGGTGGAACGAGGGGTAATGATAACACACACTATAGCAATGAGCTCCCGCTGGTTGAGATCTGATAAACTGCCTTTTCAGGGGCTCTTCTAATTCTGAGGCGAGGAAATGCATATGTAGAGGTGTGTGTCCACTGAGTACCAGGAGATAAGATTGAAAGAAAAGCTATAACTGCCAATTGGTATGCTTTTAGCTTCTTTCTCCTGCAAACCTATTACAGAAAGGAGAGTGAGAGTGGTGAAGGAAAGGGTGGTGTGAAAAGAAGCAGCTTTCAGTAATAACTGACAAATAGTTGGACCATTTGATATTACATGAATTAGAGGGACATGAAAGTGTAGCAGAATAAAAGGCGTTTACCGCATGTGTGCACAAAAGTTTAATTGACACTGCAAAGCCTCTCTGTGCATTGGTAGAATTACTAACGGAACACATTTTTTCCCCCCTTTTCATTAATGCACATATTTGCCTTTTTACAGGGAGGTGCCAATATTAAAAGCTCTTCATCATCTTAAAAGATGCAAGGCTTGAAGAGACTCTGTCACCACTGTAGAGCTGTATGATAAAGCCAGTCCATCATATTTTAGTTGAAGCATATCCAATTCAAGGAGTATGTCATGCCGGGGAAAAAGGTCTGTGAATGGAAAATCATAGTGCATAGCAGTGCAGAGTGTGAAAGAGAGAGAGAGAGAGACAGAGCGGGAGACACAGCAGCCGAGGCTGCAGGCCCGCTGGATGTAATCAAACAAGGCTGAACAGGTTGTTCCACAGATGGCTGATCCGGACAATCCTCCGATATATTTCCATGCTACAGACGGTCCCTGTCAGCACGCGCAGGTGATGTCAGCGTGGCGGCATTGTCTCGCACACACCACTAAACTCTGACGCTTTTGTCTAACTTGTCTGAAATCAATCTGACACAGAGGCATTTGTGCATTTGTGCATTTGATGCTGAGCACAAGTTTAGCAGCAGTGATAGTCGATTCACAGTCTTCTTAGCATTCTATGGCTGAACTCTCTCAGGATTATAAATTATGGATTCAACCACCATACCACCGTGAAGTAAAGTAACTCGATACAGGATGAGAGTCATTTGTCATGATTGCTTTGTGTTCAGTGCTTGAAATGTTCTTAGAATGGGATGTTTTAGATACTGTGGTCAAGCTGTTTTCTCCTTACAACAGCAGGTTATTATTTCTTCACAGTAAATTATATATCAATCTTTTTCTTTTTCCTGAACAAACTCATCTCCAACTCTCACATCTCTCTTTCTTCAGACTGATGCTTCGTGATGCCAGGACAGTGAGCTGCACAATGCCTAGTACGTGGTTCGGGTTCACGCCTCTCCTCATAATGGTTCTCCTCAGGTTGGCCTATGGCCAAGAGCTTCCTTTAGTCCCAGGTAAGACATAAGACCTTCCTCTGCATGTCTTCTCATCAGTAATGAAAGCTTCATGGTGTGGCTCCATCATCATGGTTTTGTCATGTCTGATGACTCTAAGCTTGACGCCTCTTCCTTAGCGTCAGCAATTTTTATTTATTTATTTATTTTTTTTTGCCATGAAAAATGTGAACTTCAAAATTGGATGAGTTACATCAGTCATTCAGCACCACCGGAATTATTTTTATTTTTCTTGGCAAGAATCATCACACGTTCCTTTAGAGTCTTCGAGGATGCATTATCCGAGGCAACACACCTGTCTCGGGAAAGATAAGCAGTTCTTTGAGTGTGGCCATACATGATGGGAGCTGCACTTAACTACTGCTGTCCAATTTCTAACTGCACAACAGAAGACAAACACCTTTCAGAGTTAATAGCTCAAGCTATCCATACAAACACGGAATGAATGAAGGATATTTGCAGCATTTGAGGCAAAAATGGGAGTAGAACCGTTTCAGATTGTGTACATATACCGCACATCCTCTGAGGTTTGAGCACTCTTATTATCAAGCTCTCTCAGTAGAATACAGCCACCAGTTTATGACCCCACCGTTATCTACGTTCTCACTTGAGTCTGAGTTTTGGCTGTAGATGACACGCCAGTAGATGGCAATAGTTTATCATAAATTCTCATTGTGGTGTTATATTTAAAAAAAATCTGAATGATTCCTTAGCACAGAATGCTACCACTGAGAAGAGTTGTTTGTGCAATTATCATATGGGGAACACTCGGAGACACTGAAAAAGTGAGTAGCACATCGAGTTAGGGTGATAATAAGCTCACTGCTTCGCTACAATACTTAAGAAAATAGCGAAATGGAAATAGATAAAATTATATCTGTGGTTCTGTGTGCCTTTTATCTTTGTCTGAAATCATAATAGGTGAGAAAAACACATGAAGGAGTGGGAGATAGATATCTGTGCTAACGTGTGTGCTTGCTCTGTCTTCTAATGCAAATTAATGTTAGAGACTTTTGGCGATGTTGGTAAAATCAGATCGTACGCTTTCCACAAGCAATATGTCATTGTGTCTTCTCGTGAGATGGAAGTCCCTGCTCTTTTCTTTTTACCGAATGTAGACACTGTCTCTCTAAATGTTCTATATCTTTGTCTCAGTCTAAGACCTGCCTTCAATAAAAGAATCACCTATAGATGCCACATTTGGCAGTCAGATGAGTTACACAATGTCAGTTTTGCTCCTCTTCTGCCCAGTTCCCATCAAACAGGCCGACAGGTCCATGCAGTCTTGCTTAGCAGAGCATTTTAAACCCTCTGCTTTCTGTCATCTACTTTTTCTGGATCCTTTTCCTCCTCCTATGGCCTTTCATCTCTCATTCATTTTCTTTAACCATGGTCACGCCACTGTCTTCTTTCTCTCCATATTTTCATTTGCCAACACTATCTAGGAAGCAATTTACTTGTCAAGAAAAGGGCAGTGTGTGGCTCTGTGTACTTTGATTTAATAGTCTGTGTGTGTGTGTGTGTGTGCGCGCATAGGTGAGGGATCACTACCTGGCAAAAATGCTTTCAATCTCACCTGTGCAGCAGGATCTGTGACTGGCAGCTGCCAGTGCTATGTTGGGCTTAAAATCTAGCTTTAGGTGAATTGACACTTCTGTTTAACACCCTGATGCCATCAAAGTGCTTTTCTTATCTGTACCACCACTCATATTGTACTCTAGTTATAGCTGAAAAAATACAAGATGTTAATCAGAAGAATATTAAGTGGAGCATGATGTATCTGTGACTGTACTGCCAAGAACTGATCTGGAAAATAGCAATTTTTTATGTGAGGCACTCAGTGCCTTAACCAAGGTATTGATCTTAGGTGACAATGCACCCAAACTATAGAGGGATGTCAGATCTGAGTCATGACTTGTACTTTCTGCAAATGTGTCAGCATTGTTAAGAAACTGTCATAAACATCTTGATGTGGGAAAGCTGAATTCCAAATGTGTCTTCCTTCCACTGTCTCTCAGTGAGAGACACATGTCAAGGCATAACTTTGATTATATTTCTTTACTTGCTGGCAGACAGCTCTTTTAATTTTCTTGCTTTAAAGTAAATGCAGGCAGTTCCCAGCAGCAATGATTCCCTGCTCCCGTTTTCAAATATATTTTCCTTCTTGAGATTTTCTGAACTATTTTGTTAACCCACTGAGGCCAGTATTCTGTTTGGAGTTAGACTTCTGTTAAATGATCCCATCTCTAATTATTTATGTGCATCCGACAGGTGCAAGAATTAGTGGAGGTACATACTGTATGGATGTTCAGTGCTGGTGGTGGAGTGGTTTGGTGTGTGTGCAATGTAATCGTAGTGTTCCTGGTTCCAATCCAGCGGTTGACCTATGCTGCCGGTTATTCCCCTCTCCCTGTTTCCCATCAGCCTCTCTGCTAATTACTAAAGTAAAGGCAAAGAAGCTCCAACGTAAATCTTTAAAAAGGGGGTTTTGCAAAACTCTCCTTTGCAGTCGGTGAGTGTCAAGACCTTATCAGTAACCCTGAGGGCCCTCTAGACCTTAAGAGAAAAGTAAACATTATCATTTTCCTTGTTATCTTTGAATTTACTATCGCTCTTCTTTGATTCTTCATAGATTTGAGGGTTACTGTGAAGACATAATAACTCAGTTAATCAGATATTTTCTTTTTCTTTTGTCTTGTCAGAAAGAGTGAGCCGGTCAGGCAGGCTGGCTCACTCTTTGGTTGGGATTCCAGAACCAGGTGTAGAAGACCTGAAGCAATGGATTGTTTAGGAAGTGGCAGGTGAACTAAACAATTACAATTACAACAACAACAATTACAATGTCATTTATTCTGTAAGGACCAAAAACTGTAGCCCAGGGTCTTCCCAACGGCCCAGCTATTGCCCAGGGTTTATCCAGCAGTTGGCCAGCCAGTCAGTCAGACAGACATCAGTCATCGCAGGTGTCAAAGTGATGGGACCAAAAGAAGTGTGCCTGAAAGCCCCACTGCCACAGCTTAAATACAACAACAACAACAAAAAAAAAAGTTTTCATGTTTGCAGAAGCCAAGTAGTTGGCGAACATCCTGTAACGCACTCCACAACAACTGTGATACTCTCATGTGGAGCTTCCTTTTGGTGAATAACTAAAGAATTGTAATTTAAGAACTGACTGAAAATCTCTTTGTTTTAAGGAGAAGTCTTGTTTTTTCACAATGCCCTAAAATCTGAATTAGTTTACACGTTAATGCTGTACTTAATATTTTTAAAAGATTTGTTGAGCTTAATACTGGCAAATTTTTTAACATGTATCTCTTGTGTTACTGCGCTGTTTTTGAAGGTATTGTTTTGTGAAATTGAAGCTGCTGTATGATGAATACATTTTCGGTTTGGTTGCGTGTTGACATATTGGAACATGTACAGTGGTTCCAGTCGATTTCTACAGACCAATATATTCATTCATCTTCTCACTTCACCCTGCATTCCCGACTCGTGTCATCTGCTCAGCTAAGTGCACTATATGTGCAGCATATACAACCCCATGTATGAGACATTTATTTAAAGATAAAGTGGTCCTCTGCTAACTGCAATTTACCTGGTGATTGGTTTTCCGCTTTGCGGTGTCATTAATTTCCCGTACTGCTGCACCAGGCTCAATGCCACAGGTGCCTCATATTTTCAAAGGTGGGCTGTGTGGGGGGAGGTCAATACAGTCATAAAATGTGTTTTACATTCCGTTTAAGTTAAAATTTCTGCTTTGCATCAGCAATTTTGTGTTCTTATTTTCTCTGGATGAAAAGGGCTCATACTATTTTTTATCTCAGCAGTGTTTCGGGACCCAGACAGCATTTGAGACAACATGCAATATTAATGTGTCATGAAAGAGAATTTTCTTTACTTCATAATGTTGGTGGTTTTTCACTGTTGAACCTGTCCCTTAATTCAATTGTCAGTTGACAGCCTAATGCATAACTGAAGGCATAGTGTTATATTTCTTCCTTTGTGCAAACAACTAAGAGGAAACTCATTCAGTGTTTCACGTAACTCTCATAGATGAATTTCTCCCTCTTCTTTTTTTTCCCCAAGAATGTGTAAAGTGAAATCACAGAGCTTTAACCGAAAATAAAACTGCTCCTCGGCCTCGAAAAGTAAGTCACATTTATCAGATGGGAGAGCCGGACTCTTTTCTGGGTTCCACATCTTCCTTTTCCATTAGGTATTCAGCCTGCACGCCACCCCAAGGGTGATTAAATATGTGGTTAATACAGCACCATGAGAGTATTGAATTACGCAGGAGCCATGCTGACCTTTTTAAATTACAGAACCAATTGTGCAAGACGGCAGAGGAAGTTTATAACAGGTACTGCCAAGATGGAGCCTGGAGGAGAATGGATCTGCTGCTGCTGTCCTGCTGACGCTCCCCTTATTAGTGTTCTGCACTATAAGCACCCTATTTGACACCCACACTTTCCTTTCATTCCCTGACTCTGGGTGTGGGCTAATTCTTTTTCTCTCTTTGTACCTCCATGTTGTCCACAAACAGCCACTAGATCATTTTGCAACATCATTACATACCCACATACCACCCAGCTAATTTGACATTTCATTTCACTGTTGATGAGACGCATATCAGTCTTGACACAATGTAGCCTCACTCCATAAATCTCTATCACTGGCCTTTTTCTTCAGATGCGACGGAGTCAGCATATTGGCTTAGCTGATATGTGAAGGTCGTTTCTGATGTCTGATCTAATTTGAAACTAAAGCCAGAAAAATGAAGCAGTCTACTTTGGCACCCACCGCATGACTCCATGAAGTCACAGCCATCTTTCAGGGATGACTGTACTCATCTTCAATCCCCACAGAAAGAATAGGGAACCTGACTGGCAGTGATACAAGAATGTCTGCTTGGCAAAGGGCACACAAAAGCTTTTTACCAATGAAAACGTCAAAATAAAATATTCAGACATTAAAAAACAAAGTATTGTTCTCTCTTTGCCAACTTTCGAGAATGTTTCCTGATTGCTCTATGCAGCACTTTGCAAAATGTCCAGTAATTTTATTTAGGTGAAAAATCCTTCTTTCACCACTGTCTTTTATTCTTCTTTTACAACAGTGATGGTGCCATTAATGGCAAAGGATTGAAGTCTTGGCTTTTCATATAATGAAATTCTTGTGACAGACTGTTTTTTTGGTGGTTTTTTTTTTTTTTTTTTTTTGAAGAACAATACAATGCAGTGACATAATTCATTCCATTAAGACATATTAAAAAGCTTTGTCAAAAAAGCTACACTCAACCTTTTCTCTGAACACCGCCGTGTAGTGATCTGTCAAAGCAAAACAATCTCAGCCTTGTCATTTAAAACCACATGAACGTATCCAAGTTATAAGTACAGGTGTTATTTTGCTTTTCACTGTTATTGCCGACACTATAACAATTCATTCTATTGTGTATTCAAGACCCCGTTGTTTATCGGTGTGAAGTTTAATCTACTTCAACACCACTAAGTATGATATATGGTAGTATTTGTATTGAGGGAACACAATGTTTGCTCTTGTTTTTAATGGGATCAAACCGTGGCATGTTCACGCAGCTGCCGACACAGAAACTGAAGTCATTATTGTTGCTTTGGATCAAAAGTCAGGAAATCTCTTGTGCTTCCCAACTACTAAAAGTGGACTTCATCTGTGCTGTGAACTTGTATTTCGCAACCTTGCCGCTAAAACCCAAGTCCGATTGTTTTCCCATTTCCTCTCAACGAGATGGAAATGATTTTCCCGTGGCATGAAGTATCTAGGAGAGAGTTTCTTTTGATGTGCGAGCAGCCTGGTTTCAAGGACGCAAGTTTGATGTAAATTTCTAATTCCTAGTTTGTTATTAAACATCAATAAGTGCCAGTTGCATTCGTTATTGAAGCTGCTGGTTCCATGAAACCAGCTGTGTATGTACATCATGTGCTATGGATGTGAAGACATGTAAATACTAATATTGCTGTCATTATTCTTATTTATTCAACAGTAAAAATCAGTAAGTTGCGTCTTTGTTGGGCCAGATATCAACCCCTGACAGCTTATTGATCTCTCATCTAGTTACTTGACTAATTTTGAACTGGATGTAGAAATCTTAGGAACACAGATCCATATGTCTGACCGACTGCTGGAATATCCCCTTAAACTAATCTCTTCTTTTTGCAGTTTTCAGAGCATTGTTGTTGGTTTCCCTTTAGGTTTCTATGTTTTTTACTTTAAATCTGTTTACCCTGTATATTGTTTTTATTCTGTGCCATAATTTGTCTTAATGGAAAAGTGTGCCTTTGTCACATCTTTTGCATTTCTGTTTTCAGGAGATACTCCAGGACAACAGTCCGTCCATCTTTGTTTTTACAAAGAAGCTACTTTGCTGAGAGATAATCATATTGTTGAAAGCTTCTGACAAAATTCCTGTGTCCTGGGGCACAGAGCCTGGTGCTTATCATCTCCCTGCCTCTCTCTCCATCCGGCCACCATTTAATTACAGAGCAGGGCACAAGCCAGTGTTTTCTCATCACTGCCCTTAGGCCACCAATTAATGATGAAGAATCTGCTCCAGGAGCTTTTGCATTAGTTTTATTATTATTCTCCTTCTTTATATTTTGTAGCCTTTTTGCTTTTTGTCATGAAGGTGTGTGTGTTTGTGTGTCGAGGGAGAGGGAGGTGGAGTTGGGGGGGGGGGGGGCTGTCTGGCAAAGCCTGCACAGGTTTATTTTATTTAGTTTTTTTTTTTTTTACTAACTGCTTGCTCTCAGGCTTGAAATTTGATGTCCTGAGCCTCAGTGTGCCGTTTCTTTATTCCACAACTCCACATATATCCAGGGTGACTTCACCTTGAGCCTCCACTCACAACTGTTCAGGGTAGAGCTATAACAAAGTTAGTCGAAGGAGAAAGGGGAAAATTCAGGGAAAGCCATGCTCCCTATAAAGGGCTAAAAGACAAGACATCAGGATTGACTGTGAAGACTGCAAAAACAAACAAAAAAAAAAAACTCCAGATACCTTGGGCTCATGAATGTGAGTCATTGCCGGCAGTTTAAGCATGATCAACAGAAAAGGCTGTTGTGTCATCATAAAATTTGCTGACCAATTTAGGAGTCATTAGCACCTACAGATGTGTCTACCATCTCTCAGGCATTCAGCGTGAAAAGTTGGGTAATCCTGTCTGATTTGTTAATCTAATTCAGAACATCCTTCAAGCAAAAATCTTGTGTATTTTGTTGTTGTTGAATATTTAAGCAGACCGCAGTGAGTGGTTGCCATAGGGATCTTATTGATGAACGCATTTGAATGAAAACACAATGACATTGCTTCCCATTTTTTTATAATTGCATTTAAATGAAATACAAGCCAACAGTGAAAAAGATAATAGAAGAGAGAGCTGAGTGTGCGCGTGTGTGTGTGCATAATTATGGATGTGTTGTGTATGCAGCAGAGTTTATTGATTTCCATAGAGACATGACACGGGCACCTGCATCTTTTCACCCCATACCTCAATCTACCCAAGTCCCAGCCCGCAGCCAACCCCCCCCCCCCCCCCCCCCCCCGCACACACACACACACACACACACACACACACATCCAGCCGCCACCGCCACTCCCCATCCTCGGAGCCACAAACATCCCTCTCACGGGGTTTGTGCCGTGGGGCTGTGGGAGAGTGTCATCTCACAAATGAATTTCTCCTCACATCCCTCTCTCCATTAAAGAACCTGTTTGTGCTCCTGCAGCAGCACGCAGCACTCCCCTGCAGCTGTTTGTGTTCTCAGACACAAGTACTTGTTATTTATACCTATGTTATGTCTGCTATGGCTACCTGCCTCTTATGCGCACAACAGTGAGATTGATGCCATATTTTTTGATGTTTTTTTTTTTGTTTTTGTTTTTTTGCCCATGTCAATGGATAATTCCAGTTGTTTTACCTGCTTTTGCCCTCAAGACGGTTGATTTTGTTAAGAGCCAAGTCACTCGTGGAGGGTTTTTTGCTTTTAGTTTGCTCTTCATGCTGCATGTCTTGAGGGCCAAAGCACTGGCGAACAAACAGAATTGAACTTGCTGTTTAAACGCAATCAAATCACAGTTGCTGTCTGTTGTGTTTTATTTATAATTCATTTTTTCTGGTTCTTTGAATCCACTAATTGATGTTTAACTGAAACAGTAATATTACTTCTTCCTCTGCTACATCTTTGCCTCCAAGACATGTTTATGCAGCTAAAACTCCATTCTGCATATCTATGTTGTTCTATTCCTGCGGGTCCGGCTTGATTTTATTCAGTCATATCTCGGAATAACGGAAATGGAAGTCTAAGAGGGCTGAGGAATATTTCTCAGTTTGCTTTGGCAAGAGGACATTGTCAAACTTGCACACAGGAGCCATGTCATCGTGGTTTCACATGAGATGAGGCGCACAACAGGCATCCATCTCCACAAACTGTTGCTTTGGATCCTGTTCTCAGCTGAGTAGATTGGGTACACAGAGAGACTAGCAGACAAACTGAGCAACATCCATGATTGGAAATTTATGTATCTACGTGCTTGGCAGGACAATGAAGATCTGTGTTTGTCTTAAACCAAAATCACATACAGAGATTTTCTGACATATTTGTTGTTTTTCACTTCATGAACAAAGCAATTTTGGCTAATTAGTGTGTGGTTGTGGAGTGGATTAACACAGTATGAAAAGTTTTTAGATTGACAAAAATGAACAGTTGGATGCAGTCTCCCCTCCCCTCCCCATGGAAATGCACTTCTCTATCATGATGTTTCATTGAATTTGAGCTCTAAAGGCGCTGCAATACCGCAGAGTATACTATGCATGTAGCCTCAATGGCCTTTGTGAAGTAGTGAATTGTTTTGAATTTGCCATACCATCCTCATGTTTTTCCCTTTCCTTTTTGAGACACAATATTGGAGATGACCCCCCTCCACCCCAAGCCCCCCCCGCCCCCCACGCATCCCCAATTCTGTTAAGTGGTCGTTTAAATGGAAGCTATTTCAGCTCTTTCATTTGTCAATCTGTCTGAAGAGTGAGTCTCTGTGAGGCTGTAATTGTCAGCGTCCCCTTCTGCCCAATGCGCAGCCCAGCGTTTTGCATGTGAAAGGACCCTGAAAGAAGATGTGAGCGCTGAATTAATAACCAAACCACCTTTTGTCTCCATCACTTTGGCTTCTGCTGCCATGAGACATGGAGGCACAGACATGTGGACGGTCGATGAGGAGGAAGTGGGGTCTCCTCCCCTTTAGGCCCTCTGTCTAATTGAAAACTACAGCAACTGGGTGTGATATCTACCTGCAGTTGCCTTCCTCAGCCTCCTGCTGTAGTAAAAAGTACTGAAAATGTGGGGTGTGTCTGTTATCATACATATTTTATTAGAAATAGTGCACCGAATCTGTGTGTGAACACAGAATCATCCACACAGTTTGATTTATATGTTTAACTCAGATCTTGGCCAGGAGTACAGACAAATACAGCGGAGGCTACTGAAAAATAAACACATTTAATTACAGATGTCTCATTTATGTCCTGGTTGCACTTACCAAATTTAAACATTAAGGTGACTCTTGCTATAAATGTTACTATAAAAACATCCTGAATACTCCCAGCTCTGCCGCTTGGCCACCAAAGATTGGCGATGATGTGATTTAGAAAAATATTTCCCTTTGTGGACTTTTGCTGAGCAAAGCGTCAAAGTGGCCAAAAACATGTTTTAGAAGGTAACTACATCACCAGCAACTACAAATGTAGGATATGTGAGTGACATTGGATTTTTACTATGCCAGACAGGTATGGAAAGTTTGATGGTTTGTGACTTTAAAAACCAACCAGGTGCTCAGGTGGTAATTTTCCTTTTTGTGTGTGTCTGGGTTTAAATAAAAACTTAAAATAATATGATTTCTCTTTGTGTGTATGTAAAAGTGCTGTGGAGACTTCTTTACACTGAGGTGTCGGGAAAAATGTGTGCATGCGTGTTTGTGATATGAAATATTAATGTGCGTTGTGCTTCTGGAGCAGAAGGTCAGATGCATGAAGAGAATATGGATCTGCTGTAAGGAGTCTCAGAGAATTTTAAACATGGAGGACAGGAGGCAAAGGCTGAACTTCCCACTATTTTTAACATTACTGAAATTAAAATTTTCACGAGTCCAAAGTTGGTCTGCATGTTGGCATCAACATTCCTGCCACAGCAGCCTATGTGTTCCTGTTTTACTTTTCTAATCACGAAAATCGATAATGACAGTATAGACTGGCTGATAGTAGTCTGTCAGGCAGCTCGAGCACCTACTGTGTCTTTAGGAAATTAAATGCCGGCATTTTATGAGTTTCTCTTATCGCTCCTTAATATTTTTGTCCCACCTGCACCCTCATAAGCTCTACAGGCGCCACAGCTCCAACATTCTGAAATCTATTACATACCCCGATTTGGATAAGAAATGTTAGGGGACATTGAAAGATATGACTACTGTCTAAACTTCAGGAATTTGCCGTTTTGATACAATTGTACGTGAGCAGAAAAATGCGAAAAGGAAAAAAGAAAAATAGCCTGGATACAGGTCCAACTTGGGCAACAGCCAGGTAGTGCCAACATCTTTTATTCCATTCACATTAATGTTTGCCTCTCCATATCACTGCTACAGCTTCCTAAATTCGCACAGATATCACAACATCCTGTCCTGGATGACATGAGGCAGACAGACTCTGTGCTTTTTTTTTTTTAATGGACTTTTAGATATTTCTTTGGAAAGGTCCCCGCTGTAGTTGTCCAGGTCATAAGCCTGATATACAACCCCATTTCCCTAATGTTTACTGCAGCCTCATGCAGCTTTAATTAAGGTAAGAGATTTTCCTGTTGCTCTTCAACAAGCTCACCTGATCAATTATTTTTTTAGAGACACGTACAGTATATACACACACGGACATAAAAAATAGCTCTACAGCAGCAAATTGTCCTAATGGAGGTTGAAATCAGGCACTGAAACGTGACATTAGCTTGCTGTCTGCACTAAATGCCACAAAAAGGTGTGCATAAAGACGGCGGAAAGTTAATTTGGAACAAAAAGCCTTATCTTTCCATGTGAGCTTCAGAAGGCGCAGGATGACATTGGTTTTATTACTGAGGAGCATTGATGATGAGCGAAAGTGCTGACGCGGGCGAACGAGCAGGGTGATCAGTCACCGGCTGGATGCCCATCAGAGACGCTCAAGGGTGCTGAGAGGATGTTGGCCCCTGTCATATGATTGCCTGGATATGGCCAAACGTGGGCATTAAACTCACAGCTGGGGCGCAACATTGAGGTAAAGTGAAAGCCTAAAAGGGAAACACACCTGCAGGCGCCCACCCTCTGTGTTCGACATGCATTTGTTTCGTATAGACAGTTTGATGGTGATGATGATGATGAGGGCGCTCATGCAGGTTGAACCCCAACTGCATTCAGACTTGACTTATGTCAAGTGTCAGCTTCAGGCTCTCCCCCCAACCTCATTTTGCATCCATATGGAGCTCTTCCCCCCACTCGCTCAGTCGCTCTCTGTCTCACATTGATGTGGTGTCTTCAGTCAGTAAGGGTGAGCGTGAACAGAGCTGCGACTGCCATCTTGCCGTTCTTTGCTGAGTTTTATTGCCTGTGTCTATCACACCTTCAGGCTTTGGTGCACAAGTGCAGCTGTGTACTCAGCATTCACTTTTATCAGTTCAGCTCCGTGAAGTTGACGGTATGAGGCGTAGCTTGAAGGTTACAGTGCCCCGCAAGCAGCAGCCATTCAAAGCGATCTATTGATATATCCTTCGTGCCAATTTTACTGGTATAACATTAGTATTAGTCACAGGTTTCTTTATGCCTGAATGGATTTGTTAGCAATTGATTGGAGACTGTTTGAGGACATGTGGTCACGTGATTAAGTTTGCAGTTTTGTGCCTGAATGTGCGGTTGTGGAATATTCAGGGCCCTGCACATTCAGATATATAAGCAGCCTCATGCATTTAGATGTAAATAAGCTAAATATCAAATGTATGTATTCTCATCCCTAGTGATCATAACATGGTTGCAAACCTGAAGCAAGAATCAACCTTTTCAAAATATCAAATATTTCTCCATCTTTTAATCCAGTTCTACACACCCATGTAAACTCAAAAAAGATTGCAGTCGATGTAATTGTTTAGACTTGTCTGTTGGTGCTGTGACAAGATCCATTCCTAATCAATTCCAGTTTAAGTGGTAAAAATCCACAGACCGTTTTCTGTGCAAAAATACTTTCTGAAATCAAGCAGAAGTTTAAATGAGCTCTGAGCATTTTTAGTTGCACAGTTGCCATGGAGAACCGACAACACAAACACAGGAATTTGAAGATTAGCTCAGTCTGCTGAATACTTGTATGAAGTTGAGGATTTTTTATTTATTTATTTATTTTTTTTTTGGAAGGGACTGTGCATTTTGGTGCCAACTGAGATCCAGTACAGATGAGAGGATAACTCGGTTAATGTGCACATGTGCATGAGTATTACTTTAAGACATTTCCTTGGAGAACAAGCAGCGGTTGCCCCTGAACCTGCTTCACACTGTGTATGCATGGGGACTTTGTGACTGAACTAAGCCGAGGGGTAAATACACCAGCGTAGAAAATTGGAGGGTGATAAGGAAAGCCGGAATGGAAGCTACAATTTCATTTAGGCCATTTTCAACACACTTAAATTCTCAACAGTGAATACACTTCCATTCTGTGAAATAACATTGAATGCAACATCTTAAACACGCAATATAGGCTACCTTTTTTTATTATTATTGTTATTTATCCTCCCAGTCAAAAACATTTAAATACGTTTATATTTTGTCACTCAAATCACAGTAATCTGGGAAATAGGATCAGATCATTGATGTGACCAGTTAGTGTATTAAATCTTGTGTATTATTATCGTAGGCATGCTGTGGCTTGCAACATGCTGATGCATAATAACTGTCTGTAACGACACAAAACCTGCTTTGGAAGCGTTAGAGGACGTTGCTGAGGCAGATGAAGGTCAGAGTGAATTTGGTTGATGTCCAAAACATTGAATTGGGGGTGTGTCAACATCCATGGAACTGCTTACTGTGGTAGTGGGCTCCTGCACATGTGCATAAATTCCCAGAGACTGAGCTGTATGATGAGTGAGATATGCACCATAATGAGATGTATAACGATGCGTATGCATGGGATTACACATTTTGGTGCAGAGACTGCTTATGCATATCTCTGCCTTTGTGCATAAATAGTCTTTTACTGGCTTCTTCAAAGAACACAGACTTTTTTTGCATCTGGCCCCAGAGATTTGGTCAGGCTGTGAAAGTCTTTTCACTCACTTTTTCTATCATATTTGCATAAATTAATGTGAAAATGGACAGTGCGGACAGTTATTAATGCTTATAGACCTCTCTTGTGATAGATTTGTGAGGACATAAAACTTGACAACAACACAATACAGCCTCTTCAGTGTCTGACATCACTTCCCTGACATTCTTCGTTCAGTATTTGGACTAAAATTAATTACCACCAGTGCCCTTTATTGCTATGGCAATATGGAGAGAGGCGAAATTGACAGTGCTGACTTCATTATTTCTCATTTCCATATGAACAACAGCGCTGGAGAGGTCCTCATTCTGCCCACTCACCTCAGCTCTGCTCATAAAAGGCATAACGCCAACAGAAGCACACACGGAGTTTCTCACACGCTCCACTCCGCTCACCCATGCTAAAACCAGGACATTACCATAGATAGCTGCCCGTCACAGTCTGACAGGTCTTTTTTTTCTCCTCTCTGTCTGTGATGCCGGACCAGATTCTTTAGATGGAGTGCTGGCCAGGCCAGAGGGTCTAAGGGACAGTATCATTTGCCAGGGCCAGCTCATTAATTGGCTGCTGGAATTTAAAGGACTTCGATTTACACGTATTGCGGCCAGGTGGTGGAAGGAGTCCAAGGCGTCTTATCAAAAGGGCGCACTGCCCCAGACATTTGTAGTTTGGGTCATTCATCTTGCTGTCAGAGAACTGTCATTCAAAGTATCTTTTCCCTCATCGTTGCTCCTGCTCAAGCTCCGTCCTGTGATCACAGGGAAAAAGGTGGCCGAGCTCTCTGAGGCTTCCACTTACACATCGCTCATCCAATCACTTGATCAGAACCGTGTGTGATGAGAGCGCTGAGCGGAGGCAGGGTCAGTAGGGAGACCCTCTGGGTGGCACATCTTTCCCTGTGACTGATTTGAGCACACTCAAAAGTATGAAAGAAGCAAACAAATCTTTGTATTGGGCTATTTCAGCCTGTTCATGAAACTTTTCCGCATGCTCCTTATGCATCGTAACTGATGCTGTGAAACGATGTTCCAGTTTCTTCCCAGCCACAGTGAAGCATGGTAAATGTCTTTTGCATGCTGAGGAAGTGGACCGTGGTAGAAACTGTCCTCAGAGTGTGCTGACACGGCCTTTCTGTGTGTGTGTGTGTGTGTGTGTCTGTAAGGGAGAGGCCGAGGTGCTGAGCTCATGTTTCCGAACCCAGCAAGCAGCAGCAGCAGCAGCAGAAGAAGAAGAAAGCGAAGCATAGTGATGAGAATAAGACTTGCTCAACAGTTCTTAAGTTGCAGTCTGAAATGCAGAAATTCCCTTTCGAGCCAATGCCCTTTAATCCTTCATTGGTGTGTCCTTGTCAAGTTGGCTTGAAGAAAAGGCTCATAAATACACCAGAAATTAATGATAGTAGCGAAAGCAAACATTATTTATGAGCTGTGATGAAGTGAGAATTACTTGCAGAGTGAAAGGAATAACAAAACTAAGTTGTTTTCCTGGCCTGATATGCGTGAGCTGCTTGATTTCCCTTAAAGTGTATATTGCCATCTGTGGGATGAATTTTAATATATTTTAATCTTTCTTTGTCTTCATCTTCTCTTGTCATCCGCAATTAAATTTCTTCCCAAGCGCAGAAAGGTATGCAGGTAATGTAGGCACAGATCTTTGTCGCTCATCATCCTAAGAACATATAGTTTTTGTTCATAGAAGGTTCCTTTAGATTTTTATCCTCACCCTGCCAGTTCTGGGCCTAATGGCAAAGTGCTATACAGATACCCTGTGGCAGTAACAATAACTAATGACAAGACACTCACTTTTTAAGAGCACGGAATGTATCCAACTTAGAATTTACAGATTTTAATGAGCCTTTTAATGACATATTCACCGCTTCTCCTATAATTTTATATTAGCAGTATAAATTGAGAAATCTCTCAGCCATTGAGGGGAAAAAAGCCTCCAACTGAGTGCAGTGAAACACATGAGCACTCTATTTAAAAGCGCATGCATGATAATTAGTGATGTGCCCGTGTCAGTGTGTAAGGCCCTTACAGCAATGATGAGCACTGATTGCTCTGGGGGGAAGATGCGGGGTTATGTCAAGGTGACTGTGTCATTGTGTCATTCCTGGCCCCCTTCATGCAGACCATTGCTTATTTATACATCTGATTTCTCTATTGAATTAGTTTTGCTGCTGCCGCGACAACGGATCAAGCCAAATTCCCCAAAGAAGCCTGCCAATCAATAGTGAGGTAGCTGACGCAGCGCACTGGGATGAAGTGTGAGCGAGTAGCTGCCAGGGCTCACATCACTCCTGCATGACATGTCATCACAACATCTGACATGTGCCGTCAAACGGCGAGCCCTCACCGCTGCCCTGCATCAGCGCTACGGACATCTGCAGGAAAGATTTACATCAGTTTCATTCCATTACTTTCCGTTTTGTTGGGTTTGTGTGACACGTGAGCTACGTCAGACTTTTACGATCAGCCACGTAGCCACTTTTACTGTATGTTTTGTATTTGTACCTGTCGACTCACTGTCGTATTTGGTGGTGTCTTCCTATATAGGAGCTTTTTGAAATCTTGACATTTCCAGATGTTCGTGCTCTCCTGCCATATGTTCAGTGAGAACAGGGCCGCTTAGTATTGATTTACCATCAGTCATGTGGTTAAGCTGGGTCCAGCACTGAGAAATATTCTCTATGTCCAGTAAGAGAATAGGTACAAAACGGATAGATAATGGGGCAAGGGAACATGGTGTCCTTAGTTATGTCAAAATTAAAATAATGCTTCTCTGCTTCTCATATTTGAGATGTGATATTCACATGAGACAAGAGAAATCAATCTATTCTGTCAATATCGTCAATTATTTTGCTTCATTTTGGACACGTTTTCACCTTTTTGTGTCCTGCTCTCTTGGAGGGCATTGTTTCTGTTCCACAGCAGTCCATAGGGTGTGTCCTTGATTCCTTCACATTTCATCTCGTCCCATCTGCTGTTTCAGTTCTTTCGTTTACCAGAGCATTTACTGCTCTGCTTGATTTGCCCACTTCAGCTGATCAGCAGTGACTGAAAATTGGAGCAACAATAAAATCTTTCCTCCACATTACCAGTGTCTGACTTTCACTTCCATTTTACTGAGCAAATTATACTTTCACATATCAACTAACTCACTGAAAACATCTCCCTTCATGTCACAGTAATGCGGAATCTGGATAGTTGCTGACATTAGTTTCTTTTGCAGTCTGGCAGGTGGAGAATTTTCTTACCTTATAACTGAGTTTTCCACTTTTTCCTTTAACAGACATTACTGCTGTTTCACTGGTCACCAAATCCTTTTTCATATAGAGAGCAAGAGCTTGCTTGGAAGTTTTTCCTTGCCACTGTCGCAAAGTGCTTGCTCATCGTGGGATCTGTTGTGTCTCTTTAAATCATTTTATAAAGAGTTTGGTCTAGACCTGCTCTATATGTAAAGTGCCTTGATGTAACTTTGTTATGATTTGGCGCTATACAAATAAATCTGATTTGATTGGATTTGATTTGATTTTGCCTTAGCACAACTACTGACACTGTGTAAGCCAATCCATTTGCAATCCAACAAGAACCAAACTAACAGAAAACATGAGCAAATAATTACTTACGTAGTCCTGTAGATTTTTACAGCAAAGCAAACTCCTCACTTCTCAACAACCTTAATATGTGACTGAGTCTTTCCATTGTTTCCTCCACTCCCCACATCGGCATTGTTATTTCACTGGTTGAACCAGACAGAAACAGCGCTGGGCAGACCTCATGGTCTGATCCATAATCTTTCAATGACGAAGTAATCATACATCCAAATCGTACTGCCCAGAATAGAACTGATCCCATGCATCTGTGAAAACAGGAAAATTCACCCATTTTTAAGGGACAGATTTTTCGGTTTTTCAGATGTTCCTTACTTTCTTTTTTACATTTCATAGGTGACATCTCTTCTCTGACCTATGGTGCAGCTTTAGAGCTGCCACACACATTAATTTATTACTGACACTCCATCACCACAGAAAAGGCCCAATGACTTTTAGTGTATTAACACACATTATCACTTCACTCGATGCTGAGCCAACCCCCACTGCGTCTCCCATGCTAGCAATTCTTTCAGTGCTGATGAAGGGACAGTAAGAAAAGATGTTTATTATTCAATATTATTGATCTGCAGATTCAGTGATATAGCCACTTTTGTATTACAATTGTTTTTCTCTTTTTTTTTTTGGAGGGGGGATGGAGGTTTTATGTTCAGTAGTGGCCCCCTGAGAAGACCCCCGGGGTGCTGCACATCCCATGTCTTCTGACTTGATTTATCTGTTTAAAGAAGGAATTGAAGGAAGCGGAGAACAGTGACATTCCAGTACATTCATCAAAGTAAAGGCCAGTTTCCCCTTGAAACACAAGTAATTCCAACAGAGCCTTAAGTGCACTGCTGTGGTCATCAGGAAAAACTGAAAACTGCTCATCTGAGAGTAATGTCCCGCACACTTCAAGAATACAAAGGCCCAGGTGGATGCTGTCCTTCCCTTCCAGGCAAAGCCAGCTTTAACCTGCTTGCCACGTCCAGAGCCTTAAATATATCTTATGGTTTACCCTGAGGTGGAGGGCACAGGGAGGGTTACATCTCTTTATACCCAATTAAGCCTGCCACAGGAGGTAGATAGTCCCGACTGAAACCTGTTCTCCCTCAGTGCCCCATTAGAGCACTGAGAAGCCCGTAGAAGTCTCAGTCCCTGATGAACAAAATCCCTGACCTAGAGCCAAGGAGAAGCACCGCTCACCAAAATATATAGGCATGACTACAGGATAAGAAGCTGCCTCCAGCTCAGGAGAAACGGAATAGGTTGTGTATGGCTGTGTTTGCATGGTTGTGTGTGTGCCAAGAGAGGTGAGAGGTCATTTTTTATTTATTTTTAGAGAGCAGGGCATGTCAGACAGACTTGGGAAACAAGGAAAATACTGAAAAGGACCAAGCACACCTGAGAATTAAAAGGTCCTAAACACAACTTGAAATACCTTCTCAATAGACTTATCTTGTGCTCCATTCCTGATGTGAGAGTGGAAGAAAAATCTACCTTGGATTGAAGCACTGGATTTACATCTATGTTTATAAATTTTTTTTTTTTTTTCAATTTACCAGTGTTCTGCCCTGCTCTGAAAATCCATTCCCTTATCGATATACCTAACCAAATCATGACAAATGCCCTGGCTTGCTTACCCAGAGGTTTTGCATCACTCATAATTCAATGTCCCCTGTCCTCCCACCCATCTGGGATGAGTACCCCCCCTTCCCCAGCGTGGACAGAGTTGGTGCTGCTAGTGTGCTCCAGCCCATCTGTCCCTGCCTGCGGGCTGCTGTGTTGATCCTCAGCTGTGTCACAGCCAATGAGTGTGCAGACAAAAGGGGGGGGGGGTGCCCCTAACAGCAGGCTCTTCTAACCACCTCCAACTCTAATATGTCTGCAGGTGTGAGGTGCTTTATTTCCCTCTGCCTGTTCCATGTCGCCCCAACAGCTCATGCCCTCCACTACCATCTCCCATCCCCCACCACGCACACACACACACATATACACACCTTACAGCAGACAAGGGAGCAGTGAGACTGTCTGTTTTGTTTGCACTCGTGATTATTATCACAACGGCAAACAGTTCGAGTTCATCCTGGGGATTAGCAGCTCAACCCTGTACTCCAGCTACAAATTTTCTTATCCTCCAGTTCCATTTTGTATCAGTGATACCCCAGTGCAATTCTTCACTGCTGATTAGCTGTTTCCTTCCTGCTCCCATCTGGCCAACTTTATCCTCCAAGCACCTGTGTTTTCAGCATCAACTTTATAGCAAAGAGCAGAGATTGAGAAAGTCCTACTTTCATGGAGTGACATTTTCAGACAGGAAATGAATTCTAAGATGCTAAATGTCAACCAGAAAGGCATATCACATGCTATATTTTGCATTCCTATCTGAATTTCATTCTTGCTGGCAGAAGATGGAGGCGGAGGCTTAGTTTTCAAAACAGCTCCATAATCCTTCTAATTTCATGACAAGCTGCTAATTTATTGGGACTCACATGCTTAGCAATGATAGCCTGCTATGAGACAGTGGTTAGGGGAAATGCACCTAATCACAGAGGATGAGTTTCCAGCACGTGGTGTACAATTAAGATGTTTGACATGTCCGCCAATAGTTAGCTATATGGTGGGAGCTGTGAATGAGGGATTTACAGAAAGAAGCTGAATTAACTGTGCTCAAGACCTCTGCTTAGTTGCGTTCAACCCACCTTCAGTTTTTCCTGGACGGTCAAATATAAATTGACAGAGAGGAAACCAAGCAGGAGAAAAATCTTTTAATGAATAGATCTAAACTCTGCATGAGGATCACTCATGTTGAAAGTATAATCTCAGCATAGCCTTCAAGGGTTATAGGCTCTCACGCATCAAGACAGGCCGCAGCAGCCTCTCAAGGCCGCAGACGTTCTCATAGGCAGAAAAATGCAGCGTAATTGGAAATCAGACCAGCTGCCTGTGAGGCAGCGGCTCAGTTAACTACCTAAATAAATAGGATGGCAAGAGTCTGGTGTCGCTGGCTATAAATGGGCCTGTTAGTAATGGGAGAGACAACGATAGGCCATCAAGAGAAAAAGAGTGAGACAGACAAACGAAGAGAATTTGCAATGGAAGGACGAAGAGTCAGACCCACAACTTAAGACTCACAGAGGCGGGAAGATAGGCAGAGACTTTGGACACCTGTAAAGCTTTCATGGCAATTAAGATGTTGTGCATTGCAGGAAAATCCTATTAAAGGACAGGTTTTATGTTATTCTCCACATTACAGACATTCTTGATGTGTGTGGCATAGAGCGGCAGAGGTAAAACAGAGAGGGCAGGGCGGGTGAGAGTGAATTTGAAGCTTTATTACCGGTCTCTATTGCAGTCCAAATTATAAATCTTGGAGCAGTTATTCCTGCCTCGAGATGTTACTTCAACCCCACATTAGAGGCAAATCATTCTGTAATGATATTGCTTATTTCAAATGAGGGAAGTGATGGAAGGTAATGAATGAGGCGGGGGTACAATCCGATAAGGCGGCAACTAACTAAGTGGGTCTCTCCTTCTCAACCTTCAGCCAGCCGACCCCGTCTCCCACTGCAGAGACAGATTATTCAAACCGTAACAAGCCGATTCATTTAGGTTGTCGGTGAGTAGAATTAGATTGCCGCTTGAGCGACCACTGAGCAAAACATAAAGATGTTTTCCACACCAAACATGCAACATTTACATAATTTCAGCTCAGGGTTGGGGCAGCAATAATAAGTTATGATAAAACTGTCATTAGGGGCAGGGATGTGCAGGGAACGGGAGACGCACAGTTCAAGATTAATATGGGAGCTCACTGCGCTGTCGAAATGTCAGGGGACACAAAATAATGAGACTGGCTTTGTAGGCATAACATACCTGTGAGGATATACCTGCCAATGTGGATCCGTGTGTGTGTGTGTGTGTGTGTGCCCACGCATACTTCACTTTGGACATATCGGAGTGGATGTATATTAATCTGAAGGTCAAAGTGTGTGGTCTTTAATGTGTGTGGCTCTGGCATGTTAGCCTGTTATAATTGCTTTCTGCTTTTACTTAGATCATGCAGCAGGGCAACTGTTGCAGTAGATATTTAAAGATATATTGATAGATTTTTGACCCATCACCCAAAATCTCATCAAGTATATTTGTGCACACAACTAAAAAGTAATAATAACCAAGATTAAAAAAAAAAAAAAAAAAGCAGCAACATAATTGTTTTTTGCAAATGCAACAAGAGTAAACAAATGTGCACGAGTGTATCAAAAGCCACATACTGTTGGTGTACAAACTACATAGCCATTAATATGTGGGCAAATCAACTTACTGATTGATTTTCTTAATTAGTATTATTATATTAATGTTGTTGACTAAATTGTTTCAATGTCACGGAGTTGCTCCTCTTGGCTCTGGGAAGGTATTGGACCATGTGTGATTGCTTTTTGTATTAGCATTGTGATTTTCCATAGGTGCCACTATAAAAATAAAACAGTGTATCCACACACTTTTGCATATTACGTTCCTATGGCAACAGAACCACCCTTTCACTTATCGGATCAAAAACTTTCAACTGATTAACTTGATAACTATTTTTGGGTTTATTGTTTATAATAATCAAACCAAAGAACTTCCTGCTTCCTTTTTTCTGCTCTCTCTCATACCAAGCTGCATCCAATTTGTGTTAATGTTGAAAAGAAACTTTAATTAATCAAACAAATAGGTACGACAATGTAGGCAAAGCTTCACAAGGACATGGCATCCAGGTTAATGTGCAATTTGTCTCAGGAAATGGCTTTAAACAGTACATTGGATGGACATCACTTTAGATTTATTCATCACCAGACAAAGGCAGGAACAGCAATGAAGGGGATGTTTGGCCATTATGGATGCTGCAGGGCGCATTTGTTGAGTGTTCACTGCCACATTTCACACAGATGCTGCTCCTTTAGAGGAATCAGTCAAAGATGCTCTGACCTCAGGATGCAGTTTTAAAATGAATGGGCTCACTTAATGGTCACTTTGTTGCTTTATGTGTTATTAGCTTTTATTCGAACACACAAGGGATACGGTATTTAGACATGCACTGGTTATTCCGCTAAGGGCTCTGTTTCATTCATGTACGCAAGACTGCCATTTATTTTAAAAACCAAAACTATTATGCTTCGAAAAGATTTTACTGCACAATTTCCCCTTCACTGTTTATGCTCTCCCTTCTCAGCTGTAAGACGGATTACTCCCAATAGCATTCAAGCTGAAGGCCAGCCTTTGGAGCTATGCAGTAACTAAGAAGTGGACAGGAAACAGACACGGTGTCACCATTACTGGGGGATTGGGGCAGAACCACAGCTCAACTTAACAAAGCTTAATCTCCTCCCTCCACTCGGCTTTGTTTGTCCTGTTTGGAGCGGGTGTTTAGTGGAGGAGTACTCATCATAACCTTTTCATCATTAAACAACAGGCACTGTGACCACACATGCAAACATAGGCACAGCGCTTTACTAACCTCAGAAAAAGTGGAAAAGTGGAACTGTTTAGGTCACCCACTCCTTCGACTGGTTCTCGTCATTCCCACTGTCTTTCTTGCCATGGGTCTTGACGTGGTTTGACCTGTGAGCTGCGATGGCATTGACGTGCTGCCTCTGAAGCAAATCAAACGCAGACTCTCTGGCTGTGTCAGGCCAATCTCTCTCTTGACACGGGGCTTTATTGAAAAAGCTGTAGCCCTTTATAGAGAGAGTGTCGATTTGAACACAAAGTCAAGATGGCAGTTGCGCAGAATCCATATTTAATAGTGGCAAACGGAGCAAACACAATTGAGGAAAATCGATACTCCTTTCAGGTTTGATCATACATCACCTTTCTCTGGACTACTGCTTACCTCTGTCCTTTTGTCTCCCTGAAAGAGGCTGTGGATATCTCGCAATGAATTGTAAACAAACACTGAATGGTTCCGCTTCTCCTTTTGGCTTGTGGACAGAGAGCTGTCTATGGTCGCATGCACATGCAATAAGTTGTGAAAAGGTTAGATAAAATCTAACAGTGTGATGAAAGTGAGAGAAAGATGAAGTAAGTGGTTGGTCCATCACTGCTACAATCAAATGAAGTAAAAGAATATTTTATACATTTGTCCATTTTCGAAGGTTAAACGATTAGGTGTAGGTAGATGATAAAACAAATTTCCATTATATTCTTGAGCAGCTGTATTTGACTGGGTTGAGGTCATGGCAGTTGAGTCGGGGTCTCCTTTAGCCTTGGTTTCCTCCAGGCAGCTTGTTCAGCAGATGGGCTTTGGGCACTGGCAGTCTTAGTGTGGACCAAGGGTGAAGGATGACTTGGAAAGGACGGTGGGAGGGCTCACACATGATAACCTGTCGACTTCTTTCGCCTGTCTTTGTCTGCCCCCCCCCCCCCCCCCCATCTCATGCTCCGCTTCAGAGCCCCACAGGTAGCACGCAATGTTTGGTGATGAAAGGCCCCAGTAATGGATCTTTTCTATATCCTAGCTCGACTAAACTGGTGTGACAGTTCTTCCCTCTCCCCTCTCTCCCCAGACCAGGCTTTATATTGTCTCTGTCTGGGAGTGAATACATTTTCAGTGAATGAATTTCATTACAGACCCTTTGGTGTATGTGTCTGTGTGTGTGTGTGTGTGTGTGTGTGTGTGTGTGTGTGTGCGCGTTTTCTCACACATGCACCTTTGTCAACTAGACATGGATTAGGGTACATGTTTGGCCAGTTCCCAGGTGGGCTGCAGAATGTGCACATACAGTATATCTGTCAGCACTGACCCCAACAGAGTAGTGTGTGCTGATAGCAAACCCATGTTGAATCAGATGGAAGAGGGGAAAACGGCTGTGTCAGAATTCATTTAACTGGCAAACAATGCACCGCAGCAACCTCTGCGCTGCTTCCCTTTGCATGTTTGCTGATAGAGTCGACTTGTGCTGATTGCATTTGTGCCTGTTTGATGGGACCTTATGTTGAGATTCATGCCACAGAAAACCATTCCGGTGCCAGCGGGGAGATGATTGACATGGGCTCCTTCCGAATAATGTATAAAAACGTGCCACTGATCACTGTTCAATCATGCAGTGGAGCGTGCTCGAAAATACCAAGCCCGCCGTAAGCACCAGGTCCCCCATCACTGGGCAACGTGTCCCCCTCCCTCAACACCCCTTCAACCCCCTAACACCATATCCCATCCCCTCCTATTCCTGTCTTCGCCTTGGCATACACACTCTGGTATGCACTGAAATTCAATCAGATGCTTAATTACATCTTAACACGGGTTCCTACCAGCTGGCTTTATTCCCTTGTTTCTGATTAAAGGGATTAGAAAAATGAAATTTAACAGTGGATTTGCATACTGCTCTAAAAGGGGGACTGGCATGTCTCTCTGGCTGTCTAGCCAGTGTTTGCTGCGCCTGCTCCCTGTAGTCCATCAAATAAGGATGGAAACACACAAACATGCTCACACCTCCAATTCTGCACAGTGGGTAGAACCAATTATAGGAGATAGCAGCCCGGGCATATCTTTTCTCTCCACCTCACTTTGAATACTAGGACCATGATACTCTCTGACACAGGTATTCAGGTGCATAAATCATATCAAGAAGCGGCAAGAGAGGGATATAGAGATGTGTTTCTCTACTTCATAGTGCACATTTCTTGGATGTTGAGAATAAACCATTTCTGTTGCTCATATCTCCCTGATGAATGTCATACACAGGAACTGGGTGGCTTCAGGCTTTTTCCTAATGGGGCCAAGTAGGCCCAGTATCCAAGCTGTGCAGAGAAAATGGGCCCATTAATCACAGAGCCACCACCATCATCTCCATATGATTATTCTCCTCATGTGTTGGCAAACTCCTTCCTGCACAGGAATTATTGTGACATGCTGTGCTATTCTCCGCTCTCTCTCGCCCCTTCCCACCCCCCCACCCCCCCTTCAAAATAACTTGCAGGCTTACTTTTCAACTTAATCCGCCGTCTGTAGCCGAACTAAATCTATCCTGAGAGGAGATCTGGTTACGCATTCACTGTTTATTTTATGCAATTAAAAAGTGATTCTGTTGGAAGTTGGTATCAAAGGGATTAAAGGCTTATTGGTCCGTCAATTCTCAGAGAGAAAGAGGAAACAGTATAAAAGAGTGAGAAAATAAAGCGAGGAACATATGAAGGGAGAGGAAGAGAGAGAGAAACTTAAGTATTTAATGCGAGCATTATGTCAGCATATATGTATGTGTTTGCTTTGGCCAATCAGCAAACGCGAACCCATTGCAGCAGTTTTGGCATCAATTTGGGATCAATCATTAACATTTTGCTTTTTATGAAGGACACTGTAATTAGTCCCAATGAAACAGCAGGAGGACGTAGTCAAGAAAGAGTACACAATGAGCACCTAGAGCAGAGAGGAAGCAGCAGCCCTCATCGCATGAGACTCCACTGCCCTCTTTTGGAGCAGGACGCTGAGCTAGAGCAGAAAGCCTTCAGACTTTTGATGGATACAATGAAACACGTCAGTTTAAATAATAATAATAACTCAAATCCCGCAAAAGTAAAATCAGACAAGACATATGATGAAATGGGTTTCCTGTAACCTGCATGAATATTAAGACAGATGTATAAGTTAAAGATGCATACAAATATACTTCCTGTAACTATACTGAATGCAGAAATAATCTCTCTGTAATTTATAACTGATGCCAACTCTTCCCATGATTTCTGTTCTCCTAAAGGTTGTTTTTTAATATTTTTGTGCAATCTGTAGGAAACCCAGTATGAACTGGTCACTGAGTCTCCTGATTCACGCTCCTGGTTTGAAGGTTTATCTTGGTTTAGAGTGCCACCTGCTGGATAGATGGTGTATTTCATTTAGCCTGCCCATTATTTTCAGCTACACACAACATGTGTGTGTGTGTGTGTGTGTATATATATATATATATAGAGAGTGTCCTGATGGCACAAACACACACACACACACACACACACACACACACACGCGCGCGCACACATACACTTCAATATATGTTTGTATACGCAGAATGATATCTTCTGCTCAACCTTTCAAAACAAAGAAACAGATTTTCAACTAGAAACAACAGAAACAAAAGTGATTAAAGAATTAAATGAATCCAAATTGGGTCTCCTCTCCTCTCTAGTATCTTGTTTGCCTCCCTCCCATGTTTTGCACACACAGGATGTGCCTGCCCTTGGGTCTTGACTCTGTCAGTTGGTAGTCATTGTCAGTGTGTGTGGAAGATGCTCCGCTCCTCTACCTGATCCACTCAAGGAAGAGCTCGCCCTTGAAGCTCTTAGAGGATAGAGTTGTGTCCATGTATATGTGCCGTAAATAATTTATTCCAATCAATTCACAGTGTAAGTGATCTTGTAGACAGAGACCTGTTTTGCATATCTAATCTAGAAAGGGTCTAATTCAGGACACAACTGCAAGGTGTTACTCCAACACCTAAACCCCGATCAGCTTCAAGTGTCCTCACACCGCCCTGTGCTGGAATCATTGGCCTTAGTAAATTGACCGAATCCAACACTGCCTCCTGCTGTGCAATGGTTGTATTACAGAAGCTGACCTCGGCACCAACCCTCCTTACATCTGCTGAATGTTTGGCAGCTCTTTTGAAGCTTGTACAATGCTGCTCTTAATGCTCTAACACCTTTTTATATGACACCAGATGTTTCACCTGGTTCTCATCACACAGTCCAGTGAACGCAAGCTGCAGCAGACAGCTCTTTAGAGACACATTGAAACAGAGACACAGGTCATTAAAAGATGCAGATTCTCCGATATGACACTCCCATAATCGTGAATGAAGCACATTTACACAGGGTTAGGTGATTATCACCTATGTACTTGGGAGAAAGCCAGCACCAATGTGTCTGGATTCAGATGGCGCGGCACTGGGGACTTTATGTGAACTCACACGCAGGTGTCGGAAGTACACCCTCACTGAAGGGACCACTGCACTAATAACTGACTCTTTAAGGCATATCAGGCATGATTTACAACTGAAGAGCTTCAGGTTGTGCGAACAAAAGCACTTTTTTGAAAGTGTATGAGCAAATGCACTCATGGTGTGACGGTTAGTGGTGGGTGTTCTGTCAGTATCTCGACAGAGGAGTCCTGTATTCCTATCCTTTTTCATTCCTGAGACTTTAGCAGCTTCTCCTATTGACAACACAGTTTTATGTGCCACATGGAATGGAAACATAAATCTGTTTAAATGCCTTGGTTTCTTTCTTCTACTTGTTTTCTTGTGAGAGGTAGAATCAAATTACATTACTTTGCATCCAAAACTCCAGGTGCCATTTGATAACCTAACCAAAGATTGAGCTTGACTGAATGTGTATAAAGTGCAAGAAAATATAAGGCCATTAAGTTTTGAGGGAGAAAATAATATCCAAAGAATGAGTATGATGTGGAGGACGAAGACACATGCAGCAAGAATGAAGCTCAGAGCTATAAAGAGGGAGAAAGAGAGGGAGGGAGAGGTGGTGCCTAATGCTGAGTGTTCAAGAGTGGTTATGGTCCAGATGGCCCTGCAGCTACAGCAGCTGTAAATCATTGTGTGTTGTGCGATTTGTACGATAGTGCTGCAGGCTGGAATCTCACTGCAAGGTGAGATCGCTGACGACAGCCATTACAGGGGATGGAGGCAGCCCTTTGGGGGTGGAGGGTGAGAGGTGGAGAATGGGAAGGCAAATGGAATTTGTCCTGTTTGTCCCCATGAAAAAAAAAATATATTGCTGTTGTTAGTAAAGCAGTTTATCATAGAACAAATCCAACAGTGTCCATTTAGTGTCAGTGTTGGGGATCTTCTGTGGACTGTAGATCCCATTAAAGATTGTATTTTACTCCACTAATACAAGCTCCAACTTTCCTTATTAGGGTTAGAGTTAGTGGTAAGCTGAGAAAATTGGCACATGTTGCTTCCAAAGCTGTATCAAAATCATAGTTTTGAGAGCTGCAGCCACAGTAAACCTCCATGTAGCCTTGGAAACACTGAATTACTCTAACACAAATATAGCAACCAATTCCCATGTGCATGCAATATAAGTGTTCTTGAGGAACATGAATGAACATAAGCAAACACCACCTCGCAGATTCAAGCCTCTTTCTCATTTGGACTGAAAGTAGCTGCAGATCAAAGAATACAAGGTGTTTTTCGCTGTCCTTGTCTTTGTAAGTGCTCACGCATCCTTTTCACCCTGCACACATTAACCTTCAGCCAGGTTCCGCCTGCGATTTCTCATTGATTGGAGAGTGGCGTTGGAGGGGGGGAGGCTACATGTGTGCATCGGAGAAGACAGATCGAGGGCTGGAGGTGTGGGTGGGACAGGGCTGTTGATTGAGTGGACCATCGTAACCTGGCCATGCAGGGAATGCTGGGTGTGGTCCTTTTTTATCTTCCTCTGTAACATGTTGGACATAACTCATTCAGAAACAGCAGAGGCTCTGCAGCAGACGGATAAATGTGTTTCCAAGAACTGCTCAGTATTCGTGCAGTCTCCCTGAAGAGTGCACGCGTTGGAGCATTGGTGTTACAGACCTGCTGCTGGACTGTATTTACAACCTGTAGATTGGATGTCACTGCACAGTAACTCTTACCTCGAGTGCACACGCTGTCACGGTGGATGTGGATGGGTCCTGATTTCTCTGTGCACTCTTGGGGTTGAAACTAATGAAATATGAATTACTTGGGGAAGAAAAACTGTCATCACACAGTTTCTCTGTCTAACCAGTGTCCTGATGGCTAATTTATGCTCCATCTGCCTTCCTCCACTGTAACAACTTGGGTAAATAACTGAGCACTAAACACATTAAAATTCTAATCAAATGCACTGAAAATAGCAAACAGTAAATCACTGCAATATTTCCATATCATTTACAAAAGCACATATTCAGATTTACTGTGCGTAATTCCGTAAATTTGCAATGGGAGCTGTTATTATATCAGCTGCTACAGTATAATTTTAATACCACCCACAGCATCCTTTCTCTGTAACAAAAATAAGGATGATTCAATTATGGCAACTGTTAAAATACTAATTAAAAAAAAAAAAACATAAAATAAGCAAATGTTATTTCAGACTCTGCAGGAGCCTGTCTCCCTGTGGGTCAAATTTTCTTAAATATTTTCTTCTCTTGAGTTTGTGTGAGTGACACAAAGTGGGTGCCAGTTTCCCCCAAAACTCCCTGCCATGCTCCATGCTGTGTACCAGCGTCCAATCTTCCGCCTGTTCATCCCAG
The DNA here is from genome assembly GCF_900963305.1 of Echeneis naucrates. Classification (NCBI taxonomy): domain Eukaryota; kingdom Metazoa; phylum Chordata; class Actinopteri; order Carangiformes; family Echeneidae; genus Echeneis; species Echeneis naucrates. The sequence goes on along the minus strand of NC_042523.1, from coordinate 8,611,559 downwards.
CTGGGTGTGTTTCTGCCACCCATCAACCGTGCTGTCACATCACGCTGCAGTACTGAGAGAGCCAGAAACCGAGCTTCATAAATATCATACTTAGGAGAGAGGAGCAATATAAAGGGCATCTACTTTTTCAGTTCTTTGTGGGGACTGAGTTGTGATAGATTTATACTGAACACTGACAGTAAAAATCTTCAATTGCCTTTTCTCCATTTGAGTTTCATGCTCGACAGTAATGAAATACTAAACAACAGGAAGTGATATTAGTCCAAAAAGTGTTGTTTCTAGAGAACATTACATTTCTCTGTTAACATTACAACACAACCGACATTCTGCTGCTACTTTGGCCAGAGTTTATTACATACCTCAAGGTGTCAGAAGCTCAATCATTTCCAATCATTTCCAAGGTCAAAAAGAGAATGTTTGTCAGATTGTAACAGTGAGATGTGCATGTGTTTCTCTTCGAGCTCATGAAGCTATTCAAAACCATTAGGCAGCACCATTAGGCAGAAAGAACACACAGCCGACTGTTGCTCCACTCACACGAGTGCAAGGACTTAATACCAACACTAAGCCTTCATGTTCTTTTATAAGCATTAGCATTTTATCATGCTCACTCCTGAGGGAAGTCACTTGATCTGAGGTTTGCGGATTGCAGAGGTGAGCACCTCTTCAGGAGGCAAGTCTGTAGATGCACTGAACAGTCAGGTGAATGAGTTGGGGAACCAGCTGTAGCAGGTACACAAAGGGTGTGGTTGGTTGGCGTGTTAACTCTCAGGTTAGCAGTGCAGAATATCCTGGAAGAGTGTGTTGCAGTAGTTTAGCCTTGCCGGCTGACTCCTCTGTATCTCAGGTTAAAACCGGGATGAAGTCTGGTGATTTTGTAAAGGAAGGAGGTATAATGAGGTTTTCATGGAGCTCTCAATGGGGAATTGTGCATCTCGCCTTACAACAAAAATTGTGACAGATGGGGAGAACTCTTTTTTTTTTTTTTTTTTTTTTTTTAATCACAAAAGGGGATGTGCAAGTCATGGGGCAACGCGGGGGCTGGTTTTATTTCAAGGATGATTGTGCCTCATTCTTACTTTCAACCTCTCAAGTCCAGTTTTTTTGCAGCATAATATTGCTGAAGCAGCTTTTGCTATCTATATATATATATATATATATAAAGCACATAGTTAGGCTACCCCATTTTTGTCCCTGTCTCTTTTTTTAGTTTCATGGTGACCAGCTGAGACAGCTGGTTATCATGATATTAATTTTAATTAGCAAAATTGCCAGAGCATGTTCGTGAGTTGTTTTTTCACAAGTATGACAGGATTTATTTGAGCACCCACTCACTTATTTTGTAGCTGAAGTTGCATTATGGCTTATGTCAAACACACTGAGAAGAGCCACACATGTGGTGCCAAGTTATTTAACTTGTAATGTCATGTTTATGCATTTATGAGATGTATGTAAGATCGTGATACATATATTCTGGTACATCTAAATAAATAATACAGCGGATATGTACAGTAGCATGTTGGGGACTGAATAGGAGCAATTTGAATTGCAAACAGCCCTTTACGCTTCACATGTTGCAACAGTGTCTTAAGTGGCAGAGGTGGCATCATGTTGATGCTTGCCTCCTGCACAGAACAAAAGAAAATAACTTAAGTCCATAACTGAGCTGAGACTGACATGATAATCTTTCATCGATGCAGTCATTCTCTGTAAACTGACAAAGAAAGTGATTTATCTTTCTTTTTTGACAGCCGTGTTATCCACCTGTGGTATACCTTTATCTGCCAGTAAACACAAAGTTAAGCTGTTTCTCAGGCGAAGAGACAACTAACTGTTGAAGCACAGGAGTCTACTTGGAGGCAGTTTGTAAATGCCGCCTCTCTTGTTACTTGCCTGATCGTTTATTCAGGCTGCAGAGAATTTGCATGCCATTGTCCAGGTCTCCAAGCAGTTGGCATTAGCAACGACATTTCACAGGTAGGAGTGTTAGATTGGCATCCTGAGGGGTTTGAAGTGGGCCCATTCTCAATGCAGTGGTAATTATTCCACAGGCCTAATCATTAGAGAGCTGTTTTAATCAGACTTCCATCAGTGGCTAATAGAACGTGATTAATTACATCTCCTGGAGCATGATCCTCAAGGGCCACTACATCAGGATTACATGCCTGACGAAGACGGACACTTTGGTTAGGCATTGTCCAAGTCATTCTACGAAATAAGAACATCCAGTAGTCGCACTTAATCTGGGAACAGGATGTTTAACAGGAGGCTCACACCCTATTTTATAATGGCTGGTAACACAGAGCATTCAGAAAACAAGACAATGACTTGTATACTTTTTGTTTTCCTCACATTCTAAATTCCCATTCATTTGTGTCTTGTTATGTTTGTTTAGGGGCTGTTTCCACTTGGTAATGGAATTTTACACAACAGTAATGAAGGGCATATGAGGAAGGCATTCGGCGGGGCAGAGCGGGGAGGTGCTGCTGACACCTCCACTTTCCCACGTTAACCTGCACTCACCTGCCTTCTGACAGCTCGGGCAGGCGGAGGAAACGAGCAGTGTAATTCTAAACCCAGACTTGCTGAGCTTGTTTTTTTTTTTTTTTAAATAGTTTTTGTGGTGTGTGTGTGTGTGTGTGTGTTTGTGTGTGTGCGTGTGTGTGTGTGTGTGTGTGTGTGTGTTTGTGTGCATCCGTACTGTATGTAAGTGTGTGCTGTATACATTTTCAAGACAAACTATATTATACATTTGAGCAACACAAAGTAGAGAAGTTTTGTAGGCTATTGGGTGTTGGGCGTGCTTTTGTCTTTACAAATGAATTAAAGTGTGTCAGTCTGCCTGAGGTTAATTAAGTTCTTATTTCAAACAAACCTAGCATTACACTTTCATTAAAAGGAAGCACGGTATGCTAAATGTGACTATGATATATTATATCAAGCTCATTACAAAACTACAGTGCATCCAAATAAATGTATTGGATTGGATTAGATGGATCAGATTTCACTTCAGTGTCACAGCGCAAGCACTGAGATAACTTGGAAAGATAAAATTAACAATGAACTGTAATGACGTACATCAGATTTCAACTACTCAGCAACTGACAGTGTAACTGCTCAACAGCTTTGTGACACAGATATTTAGACAACTAGTCTAAAACCTTTTGTAGGTATAAATTTGCATCTGTTACACAGCTGTCATACACACAAACATGCAGTCAAACTGCCCTGTGTGCTTGTTCATACAGGTGCGTGTTGGGCATGCAGGTACAACAGTGTTTTTGTTTTATATTTGGGACGGCATCATATTACTGTAATCCTGTTTCCGTAGCATACACAGAGATTAAAGCACACGTTCAGCCCAGCTGCGAGGTATCCATGATGAAAATACTTCTTTGAACGAGCATCACGGGTGTGCAAAAGCGCAAGGGCAGTTGCACTTGAGAAATTGCTATTCGCACCCCCCATGCTCGTCTCACTCAGTCTCTCTCCTCCACCTCTCCCTCCCTTCTTAGCTTCGTAAATGTGCTCTCTCTCTTTCTGTTCCTCTCTCCGTCTCTCTACTTCTCTCTCAGATGCTCTGTTGACAAAGTCAAGGCTGCTCTGTGGTGATCCGTGATTTATTCCTTATTTTCATATCAACGCTGCCTCATGATCTGAGACGAGTGGTAGTTGGATGGAGAGAGAGAGAGAGAGAGAGAGAGAAAGAGAGAAAGAGGACACATGCATTTATACACACTGGTGGACACACTCACTCACTCAGTCAGTGCCTGGTGCGAGTGACAAGAGTTGGCTGCTGCTGGATCAGTGATGTGTCACCATCAGTGTCATCGGTCCATACTGTGACCCAAACAACTTCTGCTCTGCAACAAGAACAACAATTTGCTTCTTCCTGTGCCATCTCTACTCATGGGTACTGTTGCTGCTGAGGTCAGTCTGACGCTTTGGGCAGGACTGCAGTAAATACCTCTCTAACTCCAAGGAGCACTGGGAAGAGGAAGTGTCCAGAGAGAGAAAAAGTCGAGATCAATATTTCAGTGTGAAGCTTCAGAAACTACTTCTGCCTGTTTACCAGTGCTGGGATTACAGTCTGTGGAGCTATTGCTTTCAAAGGGATCATTCCAATCCCTCAGGAGGAAGAGGGGTGTCTGCTGTGAGCGTGTGACCCCTCTGGGGCTCAGTGTTTTGGCCTGGGGCAAAATCTGCAGGGAAGGCAGAGGGAGGACGTGCTATTGTTTCGGATCTCTCCATACAGCTGTGTGAGTTATGACTGTGAAGTGTGCTACAACGCTCCCCGCGGCCCTTGAATCTCTGCCGTAGCTCCAATGCAAGCTTCAGAGGCTGGCATGGCCAGTGGGCGGATGCCCCTGCTGCTGCTGATGGTTTTGGCGGAGATCCTGAGTGGAGTCGGTGCACCAGGGGACGGCTCTGGGAAGTACAAGGGAAGCTGGAGGTGGAAAGGTGACAGGAGCCGTGAGTAACTCCTCCTTCCCTTGCTACGATTACTTGCTCTCCTCTGTCTTTGATTTCTTTTCTTCTCTTTCTCTTGTATTTTTTTTCAGCTTGTGAAAAGTCCAGCAGGGTCAAATGTCTTTGTTTAACTTTTCACTCTCATTCCCTGGACTTGTGAAGTCAGATCCAGGAAGCACTAAACATTGTGGGCCACTTTGATTACTCTGGTTGCTGTTGGAGTCTTGGCTCATTTTTCTGTGGCTGGCACCTGAATATGATAATGAAATAAATCTTCTATATGAGTCTAGAGACTTTGGCATGTGTTGCCAGCTTTAAGAGGTATCAATATGTATGTGACTGTGAAAGTGCCTCTCTGCCATTGGATTTGCTGTGTGTTGCAATTCATAGGTTATTAGCACGGTCGCTGTGCTCATCTTTCTCTCAGCGTCCCTCTCATATTCTTGTATGAACATCTCTCTGAGTCTCATTTGTAGTCATTAATTGATCAGTGTTGAGTTGTAAAAAGCTACTCAGAGTGATGAGCCCCCCCCTATTTCCTCAGAGTAAAGGCTGAGTGTAGCTTTGAGTGTGTTCATTATATATGCTGACACATGAGTGCATGGATGTTGGGAGGAGAGAGGATTTTGTGAACAGAGAGCTGTGGTTGATTCAGGACATTGCTGCTGTCCCCGGGCTTTTGGCTGCTGGCTAATGGGATTGTTTGGCATGCCGCTACTGCTTGACACTGAGTGATGAAGTGGGAAGCCTGTCCTTTTGTGTCCGTCCCTCTGTGGAGGTTAAAGGGAGATCGCTATCTTGATACTGTTCCAAGATTAAATGACTGGAGTGGGATGGAGGAGCCACTAAGTCAAACCAGAGCAGGTCATCTGCTTTCCCAAGGAGGCAAAGCTGGTCTCAGGATGGTACAAAAAGTGATATATTTTGCAGGTTTAGACAGCAATGACACCAGAAGCCTTGAGTTTGGTGCTATTTTTGGCGACTTGAGGTACTTGAGCTACTTGTCAGTTGCTAATTCTGTGTCGTGCAGCAGCCCAGTAGTTTATTCTCGGTTCACTTTGGCTGTTTTGAACCAACTACAGCTCAAAGACGTGTTTCAGTGAGCAGTGAATTAGAATTTCAGCTGCACTCTTTGCTGCGGAAGCAAAACCATGAATTCGGAAATCTCTTTAATAAATAAAGCTGTTTTCATATATGAAAATATTTGGATTTCCATTTGATTCTCAGCATGAAGTGATTTGACATTAGTCCATCACAGCTGTTGCTCAGAAAACAAGAAGTTCTGCCAAAAAAAAAAACAAAAAACAGACAAACAAAAAAAACCTAGTTTCAATTTAACATGTATACTTTAACCATTTTTTATAATATAGAATGTACAAAACATCTGTACATGGAACAAATATTAAGCAACTATTAATCAATATCAAGCTCTCACCCAAAAGTCAAACAAGCTACAGCATGCTGCTGTCAAGTTTGTTTACATTTAAGTGGTTTGTGGTGTTGGCTTCTTTACATTATTGGACAATCATGTATGTTGAGTGAGCTATTGTTTTCTTTGAGATGTACCATTGGATATACATCACTGGGTAACATTGATAGTGAAGAAAACTGTAATTTCCCAGCAGATTTACAGATGTTTACCAGAAATGGACATCTAAGTCACATTGAATCTAAAAACTTCTGTTTATATTCAGTTTATCTGAATTATTACTCAAATTACTTTGCCTCAAATTGACACTGACGGGATGCCTGATTCGGCAACTTGATGTTTCTGTTAATAAATGTGAGCTGTGGGTATTGAGGAATGGGTGCTTACACGAAAAATTGGTTTGTTATATAAATCAGTTCTAGGATTGCTTTATATGTGATTAAATGTCACAAGTGAGACCAGCACTCGGCCACTTTCATTTTGTTAAAGTAGCTCTCAGATGAAAAAAGGGTGGCGACCCCTAAAGTGAAGTAAAACTTTGATTTGCAGCTGTTGATAAAATACAGGAGAGACTAGGACAGCGAGTTCTCTGCTTTGATCTACTCACACGAAACCACAGACATAATATAGTTCTTAACACAAAAGCTGCTCTGTATTCTCCTACAAATTAAAGTCATTGATAACACCTGGAAGTTATAAATTTACGGTTGGGTCTGGAGTACGACGTCTATGCCATCCTGTACTTGAACCAACAGCTTTCTGTGACCCATGAAGACAGACTCACACCCCGTTAGCATTCACAGACACACAGACGTCCGATATCACGCTCAATCCAGGAACAAATTTCATTTATAGTTTGATGACAAAAAGCTGTCATGCTTATCAGTGCTGATGAAACTGTACCTACAAAGTTGTTTTACTCTTTTCTTCTGCAGCTTTATGGCCTACATTTATGTTGCTAAGGAGCTAGCTATAGTATGGTTTGCCGATTCAAAATGTTTTTACACTTCATCCAAGCCAGTGTTGATGATTGGTGAAATCACCATCACATTCCTCCTGTGGCAGTGTCATATTAATCTTTTCTAATCTTGTCACCTTATCCAGCATATTGACAGGAAAAAAAACAACCCTAAACTGTAAGAACCACTAAATTGTGAAATGTAACCTATGAAAATGTGCATGGGCTTATCTCTCACTTTCTTCTATTGGATAATGGATGCAGCATGCTGCAGTCTACACACAAATGTTCCATTTGGCAGCCTACAAGGAATATAGTGATATGCATGAGGGCAGCTTGCTGATTTAAGTGATAATGTCACCAGCTTTTATTTGCTACCTGAGACTAAATCTCCTTATACTTTGCAAGGCAGCACACTTCTCTCTGGCTGAGCACAATGGCCACTTTTATAGTACATACAGACACATTATCTCTGTGTATCAGCGACTCTCTCTCTGATATACTGGCCAGCACATTAACCCAGAATAGAGCCAACAACTAAAATGGGATTAGTGCAGGTGTGTAAGCATGTATGTATGATAAAAATAAAAAAATCTATCATGTTTTTCTCTTTGTGGCAACCAGGTGTCTCAAGCACACAGATGTATTCCCCTGTTCACTCCTTCTCTTAAAGGGACAGTGTTTCAGACTGACTGTCAAAGTCATTCCACAAACAAACTGGGAACAGCATGTGACAAAGGTCTGTGCCCTGATTTTTCATCCTCTCCTGCTTGGATTCAAATGATTTGCTGGACAACCCAGAAGGACTTCTCGGGAGTGGGTTATTTGCGTTGCTCCAAGCTGATGTGCTGACCCTGTTTCAATATGACATCATCATCCATAATTTATACAGTATATTAGCAGTATTCATGCATAAAAATGAGCTCTGGTCCAACGTGTTCTGTCAAGTCCCCAGAGCAGACCACCAACCTTGTGCTGTTTGTTGAGGTTTTGGTTCCCCTTCCTGTCATAACCTCATCATTGTGATGGATGAGGAAGATTATAGGATTTACTGCTGATTTATTCTGCTCTGGGTGTTAATACAAGCCACAACTATATGATTGACTATCTCTCAGAAGTCAGTACAAATTACAAGGAATGTATTTGTTTGAGATGTAGCAGAGATTTTCCAGGATGCTATTTCAAATTTGGATGTTCACTTTTGCAAGAAAAGTAAATGAAACTACTGTGGACAGAGGCAGACTGCTGTAGTGCCACACTGTCTTGTACTACATCTGGGATTTGTGTGACAAAAATGGTACCGCCTGCGATATTGTCTTGACAGATTATCTCGTGGTGTGGAGTTGAATGTATGCTGCCTACAGTAGTTTCATTTTTTATTTATTTTTTTGTCCTGATCAGGTTTCTTTTGCCTGACTATGTGAGACCTTGTCATGACCATCAGATCCAGTGAGGCTCATGTCCCTGTTAGTACCAGTTTGAGCTGAAGGTGGCATAAATTCTTTTCCATTCGGAGTCTCATACGCAGGGACATGAATCTGCGTCTCCAGTAGATGGCAACAGTCACAACCGAGCCTTAAATTGAATGAATGAGTGCTAATGAGCTGTGGACTGAATCCTGTGGTTTGGGTCAGAGGCCAGATGGACTCCAGACAGTCTTAACCAGAAACACAGTCATCAGACACACTGCCCTAAACCAGCAGACCCTCACGGGGATTACACGTCACGCTGTGTGCAAGGAATAAATATTGATCCCATGATCATTAGGACCAAATGTTTCTTTTTTTTCCCCACACATTACTTTTCCAAGTATAACCTTTTAACATCTCAAAACTTAGAAATTCTAAAGACTCATTAAAAACGAAATCATTATTCAGAATAATTCTCTAATTACCTATTAGAGGTGTTGAGGTGGCACCAAGTCCCAGATTCTTCTTGGCTTTTTCCCCCCCTTTGAACATCATGTACTTTTCTGGGATTCAAACAATTTTAATTGGGTTGCAATGTGAAACCCAATTAACAAACATCACGTACAAGGTCATTAACAATGCTGTTAAAGGTCAGTTGGTTGCGTGATGAAACAGGAATGGGTAGAAGATGGGGACATAATAAGAGTGAGCCTCAGTGTCAGTAATATCTGGATATTCATCTCACTGTGGTGCATAAAATGTATGTCTTTCTTAGTATGTGTGAACAATAAACTTGGAATATTGGGGTTTCATTTTCACAGATGATGCATCAGCTAAACATTTTTTGTGGCTACTTTTAGCTGACTTTGCAGTCCTGCAAAGAAAGTCAGCATATTTTATTTTTATGGATGTTGTGCAAGAAGATGCAGCACTTGGTATCTTGTTGCATTTACATTCCAATGAGGTTTTTTCCTCAGGTTTTTTTTTTTCTACTTGCATGGTGTGAATTACGAGAAGAATTGTGACTTTTCAGCAGAGAGAAGTGAAAAAACAGGTGGACATTGCGATCAGACATGGTTAATAAATATGTAGCTCTGACAGGCGTGGGCCAGAGTGAAAGCACAAGGGGTCTGGGATTGTGAGGATATGCAGGGTCAAGGGTCATTATGTCGTGAAGCAAATCGTTAAGGTTAAAAATCAAATGGTGCCACTCCTTGATGTTTTATTCCTCCTCTTCACGCCACTTACACTTCAATATTTTCACAGGCAAATGTTTGCGCATACAAATAACTCGGTCCCACATCTGGATCTGAAACATATAAAATGCGAAGAAAGAACACATGCTTCTACTTTGGATTTGTGTTTAATCCTGACATCTGTTCATTTAAAGGACACTAAACAACTCCAGGCATTTCTGTCAGGTTTGATGCCGTGATACTATCACATTTGTAGGACAGCATGAGACCATTTACCAACAGTAATAAAAAGGCGATACCAGAGATAGGTTTCTGCCTTTGATATGTTTTTACTTTATTTGACAAGATATGTATTTGGCTGCTACTCGAAGATAGAAAATGGTTAATGGTCTACATAATGACTCCCACACTGGTTTGGTGGACTGTCATCACTTAAGTGTGGTGCATGCAAACATGCTACAATAAGTTGTTCTTCCCGTTTTAATATAGAGAGCCTTTATTTTGAAGTTGAAACAAGTTTGGGTATTTTGATCAGCACAATGTAATGATGAGGTTTTCTTAGCTGTTTGCTTCCTGCCATCGTATAAAAGAAGTACTTCAACACTTTCTACAGTTGGCAGCATATTTGTGAAAATATTCACATTTGACAGAATGAGTTCAGTTTATAATGTCTGTCAGCGATTTCTGTGTCATTTTGGCTTGTGAGACATGAGCCCAGCTTGGTTTCCTGAAATACATTCTGTTGGGCACTCAGACATAAATGCGCACATATAGGCAGGCGGTCTGTCTGGCTGACAGCAGCAAAGTCTATCGTCAGACCACAGCAAAGACGGGGAAAGCTGTTGACTAGCCCAGATGAAAATCTGCTGGAGCCTCTGTTTTCCCTTCACTTCACTGATGAGGTGGTAATTATAGGAGAGGTCTCTCACCTCCTGAGAGCGAAGCATCTTTATGCCCAAGGCACTTTCTGTCTCTTTCAGACACATTTTGGTCACAGTTTTGACCAGAGGCATCATGGTTAGGAGCTCCACAAGTGAAGGATTATGAGCAACACATGCTGAAATGGCTGCTGGCAGCTGCTCTGTAACTAGAGTTTTGACTTGTTTGATCAAACTGTGGACTGTTTTTTTCATTAGATAGGACAGTCTGGATGGCAGGAAATGGGGCAGATGCTGTACAAGACAAATAACTCGCACCAAGGACCCAAACAAGCAACACTCAAAATGCAACGACCCCTTGGCTATCGGATCACTCACTTTTCCGTTGTTTTTAGCAAAAAACAAACAATTTTTCTCCCGCCTGCTGTAAATCAGCTTAAATACTACCCTGCCTCTGTTGACTGCATGACTGCTGCTGTGGCATATCCACATCAGCATAAGCGTAATCCAGCTGTGTCAGTGGTTGGTCGTCCATCGTGTGCACATCAGCATCCCTCTGTCGCTGACACAGCGTTTGCACACATCATTTCCTCACAACAATCCCCGGCTCTGTCTACCAGCACCAACGCAGCCATGATGGAAATATGCACCTCACAGAACGCTGGTTGACTGTGTGCTTGTGTTTTGCCTCTGCGAAGAGATATTTGAACCATCTGTTTCCACAACACAGACAGAGAAGAGCTTTTCTTTGGGATTGCAGTCAACCTCCGTTGGCACCGCTGAGGGGGGATGCACAATCAAACTCTGAGTGTAGGTTACATTCCTAATGCTAAATAAAGCTCCCCTCTCACCATATGTAGCACTCACAAATGCAGACCACAGAAAATTATAGGATTTTAACCTCCAGCAGGTCCATGTTAAAGTCTTGGCTTCAACATTTTTAAACTTGCTGGAGATGGCTGGTAAAAAAGAGAGACGGTTTTACTTGCTATAACACCATCACTGTCATTGCAGCAATGTATTGCTGACTTTTATGAGTGAATAGAGGAGCAAAAGGGAATCACCCCCAACTTAAGAGTCAGTGAGAGGCCAGCTCTTGCAGACTACACTAATCAGCGCTAATGAAGACTGACAGAGGAGCCTCGCATCATAAAGCCTGAAATGAACCCTTCTAATTAATTTGCTAATTGGGAATGTGGAATGAGACAAGGCTGATGTTATTAAACTGAGCTGTGTCTTTGTCTCTTCATTTTGAAAAGGACAGAAGAGGATTAAAAATCGAATGGTGATTGTTGGAAGTGCTCATTTCTTTGTCACTGCAGTTTTGTTTGTGTTCATTATTGCGCTCTTTTACAATGTTTCAAACTGACCTACACAATGTTCAGAATTCAGCCCTGTAGCAGGACACCAGGCACATGAAAGCACGACAGATGTCTGACATCATAGCACCCCTCCACTGCCGTCCTGCGTCCCCCTCCAACACACGAATGTAAAAAAAAAAAAAAAAATTGCAGATGTCTTGTGTGATTTAAAATCACACAATTTACTGCAACATGGCACAAACAATTCCATTAGGCCCTTAAATGTGCGTGACCTCTTTTCACATCGGCATCATTCAAGGACAGAGGGACTTGGCTCTTTGGAATAATAAAAAAAAAAAAAAAAAAAAAAAAAAAGCATTATAGTTTAATGCAAACAGATGGTAAAGCCATACCCCGCATTGTTCAGCATGTCATAACTGCAATCCAGAATAGTCACCTGCTGCCACTAAATCTGGCTGATTTTTGTATGGTGAAGGTGTGACAGAGGGAGGAGCAATATGAAGCCTCAACAGGAGGTGTGGAGTCTTTGCACATTGTCTTTTGTTGCATTTCTGGCCCTTTCTGAATTTACGATCTGCTTCTCACAGCCTCTGGCCCTTGAATGCCTCAGCACTCCCACGTTTCATGTGACACCACCGCTCTGTAGCAAAGAAACCATCATGTCTGAGAGGCCTGTTGCTGGGTTTATTTGACTTCAGCTGCTCTTGGACATTGTTAATGTCGTATCATTTCTTTGGGTTATAGCAGCGGTTATTTCTATCTTTGAAGAGTTGCTTTCTAATTAAAAGGAAATTTAGAATTTTCCCATGAAGATGATTGAGACGGTAGTACTAACTGGTATCCATTTCTGTATATTCACTAGTAAATGAGATCCTTTGCTGTTTAATTATATTACACTGATGACTGTGGGAATGAAATGTAAATACATTTAATAATATGTATAGCAACATATTTTTTGAGCATTAACTGATAAACAGGACGTCCATAAAGTCTCTCTAAAACTTAAAAGATTTATTACAAAAGCAAATGAACAGACAAATATGTGGAAATTACTCCAAAATAAAGAGTAGATATTGAAGTTTGTTGCCTCAGTTAACACACCTCTACATGGGCACCATTACTCAATTTCTTGCCATGTTCACTGTAGCATCGCCTCATCAGTGGTTGCCATGGCATCAGTGATGTTTTGCTTTAGGTCAGTGATATTCTGTATCTTTGTTGGAGGCACAATAATTTTAACATAACTCCACAGGAAGAAGTCCAGGGGAATGATATCTGGTGAACGAGGTGGCCAGGGAATTAGGGTTAGGGCATCTACCAGTACCTATTACCTGAAATACACAAATGCAATGTGATTAAAAGGTACATACAACAAATCTGATTAAGATAGCTCATCAATTGCCTTTGTAATGATTTTTTTTAATTGTAAAGAGACTTTATGGACACCCTGTATATCATTCTGACTGAAGAGTCAGAACAAATAAAACATCCGGAATTGTTTTATATTAAAATACAAACAACAGCTATATAATCTGAAAAACATTTGGCAAGTGGAAACAAGCTGCAATTTAATGAGATGTCACAGGCTACCATATTCCATCAGCAGCCATAAACTCTTCAACATTCATAACTTCTTTTTTTTTTTTCTAAAATCCTCTACTGTAGATGTTTTTAGCAAAATATGCTTGACGGCTTTACAAATCTTTCTGTGACCTCTGTGGGGAAATATTAACCTGTCAGATTTATAAAGCTTGTTGCTTCCACATTATAAATCTTAATCCAGCTCTCATCTTCAAGAATTTTGACTCAAACTTGCCTTAGGTAACTATATTTCTCTTATCCTCTTTTTATTGAGCAACCAAATGAATTTCAGCTCCGTACATTTCAACACATCACCTGTTTTTTGACAAAGCTATCTTCGCAACGCCAAAGGCAATCTTTAAAACAACAGACAGGACGGTGAATGAGTCCAATCTCAGATGGCTCACTGAGAACTTCTCTTACATTCCTCACCGGTGAGTCATCAAAAATCTGAAACACTAATCCCTCGGTTTTCTTTACCGAAAATGCCATCACGTATTGTGTGCACTCGATAAGTGTCTGACTAACCTATCTGGTCACACAGTCCAGAATCAAAGCCATGCCACAGGCTTACTTTCATCCATGTTCCCATGCTGTAAGCTAATGTAATTCAGAACAACAAAGGAAGAGCCATGTTAGACTGCAGATCTGGACCGTCTTGTCGGTTGCCTTGTTGTCTCATCTGCTACTTTGCACATCCTTGGACCTGCTATCCTTGGATGCTGGCGTGGCTTAGCCCTCTGCTGCCGAAGCTGCCAGTATTGATCTGGCTGTCTCCTGAGATTGTTAGCTTTCTTCTCAGGCTGAAAAACTGGCCGCATGCCTCCACTGTTCTCGCCACACGTCTTCTCTGGGCCTCATTTCCATCTCCTCTAATCAGAACTAAACATATTGAGAGCATAAGTTGGTTTATCTGCGCTCTGTCATTGGACTGTGAATAGTTAGTGTGTGCTCCAGTAAATTAGCATACACATGTTCTTCCTCGACAAGCAGCAATCCATGATGGAAAGAGTATGTGTGTGCGTGTATAGACAGAGAGAGAGAGAGAGCCTGGGAAAGGGAGATAGCGCCTGCTTGTTTGTTCAATTTGCTCGACTTCAGATCAGATGCTGACTGAACTGTGACACAGGCAAACACAGAAAAATGAGCAGAATCACTACCTTGAAGTCATTACTAATCTGCTGTGTGCAAAATATATTGTCTCCGTGTTTCTAAAGCCACAGAAGAGCTGTGGTGCATTTGTGTATTACTTTTGAGGATCTGAGCAGTAGTTTCAGGCCAGGCTCCTGCACCGAGAGTGGCTATTAGTGAAGAGATATACATGAACTGCGGAGGAACCTTGTCAGTATCAATCAGCTGTCGTTTTCGTAGCAACAGTTCACGACTTTGAATGGAAGTGTCACTCATTCCACTGTTTTGATCCAGCATGAAATACCTCAACAATTACAAGATTGACTACCCTGAAATGAGGTATAGGCACTCATGTTTTCCAGATGATATATTGTAATGACGCTCTCCTGACTTTTCCTCCAGCGTCCCTACAAGGCCGACGTATGTGGTCCAGCATGAAAATCCCTCAAAACCCACTGGATGTGTGGCCAAGAAAATTGAACACGGGTGTTCATGGGTCTTCATTCATTGGCTTGATGGTCCAACTGAATGTGCCAGCTGTTTAGTTCCAATTAGCAATATGCTAGCATGCTAACGTGTAAAGTATGTCAAGTAAAGATTATACCAACCAAGCATGAAGACATTGCCACTATTTTGAGCATGTTACAACGGTGAAATGTATGCTGCATGGCAATTGCAAAAGCATTGGTATCAGTCACTAAGATGGTATGTATAAAGCTAAATTTACTCTGTGCCATTAGCTTCCCCAGTAACAGATTTTGCCTGATCTACTTTTAAGTTATAGAATTTGCACAAATTGTGAATTTTGCACGTTAATATATTTTAAATAAACACATGGACACCACCTCTGTCTTAAAACACAGAGAGAGAGAGAGAGAGTTGTTGAAGAGAATATGCCAAAAAATATTTGGATAGGTATATTCTTCAACAGAAACTCCAGTGACTTTTTTTTTTTTTTTTTTTTTTTTTTTTTTTTAAATCCATAGTGTGATGCAAAAATTGCACGTCAGTGGAGCTCAGCAAACAAAGTAATAAAGACAAGAAGAGACAGAAGCACTGCCAAACTGAGATATATTTATGTTTGCTCATTTGTTTTGACCATAACACAGCTTGATAGAAGAAGGAGATTAATAGGTGCTCTCGGGGTGAACTAAAAGCCGGGTGCCATCAAAGAGTGGGAAGGTTGTGCATCACTGTTGGATTGTTTTTTTCCCCTCTCTGGCTCTCTAATTAAAAACTTGCAGAATTGCCCTTGGCTCACGGTGATGGCACAAACAGCCTGAAGGCATTTACCAGGCGATGAGAACCCAGGTGAACTGGGGATGATAAACGACTATCAACTCTTTGCTCATTTACATAACGTGCTCATGTTGAGCAGAATTTGCATCTTAACTGGGATAGCTACGTCTTTGAGTCTGAAGTCAAATGGTTATGGTCAAAAAACAGTTACCACCACTGTGGAACATGTCTCATTTAACAACTATAGAGAAATTGTCCCTGTGCCTGGAAAGGCTGACTTTGTCTGCTTCAGAAAACCTTGCTGGGAGGGACAACAGATTAGAGGCTTGGATTTTGGTCTGTAGGCCTGGGAAAGAGCTGCTGCCATTAAGATATTGATGGAATTTTCAAACATTATACAAAAAACATATGTGAAATCAGTTTGAGGGCTCTTTCCTTTCCCTTTGAATTTGTGTGTGTTTGTGTTGAGAGCACATGTGCCTGATTATGCAAACCATGGAGCAGGGAAAGGTACCATCACTCCAGTTTGTCATTAATGTGCCACAGCCTTGAAATGAGGTCTGAATTATCTGCTCTACTGCCCCTGAACTCATTTGCCATCCAGTTACTCACATAAATTACTTTTTTTTTCCTTGTGTTTTTTATCTTTTGCCCTTCTTGTATTTGCCGTACTGAAGACAATGGTGAATATTTTCACCGTAGAAGAAATTAACTAAGAGAAAATATCAGAGAACAAGCATTAACGGACATTACGCCATCAAATCTCACATACCTGCACAAAAATCAGATGACTTTTGAGGGGAATGCAGGTTACAGTATTATGAGAAGCAGCCTTTACTGTGAAATGTCATACAGGGCCATTAGTCCACCAGCAGTGTTGGTGTGGACGCCGACAAGCTGCTTATGAGTCATGATCATGAGCTGCAAATGCCAAAACAGAGTGATACATTACAGACATTCAGACGATGTTCACCTTGGCTTAGAGGACTTTAAGTCCTTGAAATATATAATTTTTTTTCACCTAAGAGACATATCTCCCTCTCTGTCTTTCCACTCCCTTTCATTCGGTCTGTCTCTCTCAGAGAAAGTATTCCATTGCCATAGAGATGGACGTCTGGGCTTTTGGCAGCTCAGAGGGTGCTTGTTTCAGCTCCACTGGGATGTCAGTGTAAGGTGAGACTCCTCACAGGTTTTGAATGCATTTGACATTAAGGTTGTTGGCAAAGATGAATAACAAAGTTTTAAATAAACATAATAATATAGATGTTTCATAATCCAACAGTATGGTAACAAGATATCTGTGCAAAGTGTTTCATAAAAGGCCTTGCTTCAATTTAATATGCTCACAGGGATCAAACTGCCCCCACAGTAGCAAGTCGCTGTGAGGCTGCACAGCACTGAGCTGTTGCAAAGTTCAGTTGAGTGACCATGCAATATTTAGCACCCTTCAAGCCAACGAAGGCTTTTTGTCCTGGATCTCTCTCTCTGTTTTTCTTTTTTCAGTCATGCCCTCCAAGCAAATCTTTCCTTCTTGACATTTGCATTTTTGTTTAAACACAATCATGCCTTCAGAGAGTTGGAGAACAAACACTTTTCAGCATTGAGGCTTGATGTACAGGTCTTTGCTTTGGGTTTTGTAACCAACTAAGCAGTGTTTGGGACAAAATACAATGCATACAGCTGCAGGAACTGAGAACAGCAAACCGGTTGTGTAACCCCAGCCAGTTGCAAACTGGCAAGTCTGATTAGAGCAGTTAACTGCCGTTGCACTGTTTCCTCTGACTGAAGCAATGAGCAGTGAGACTGACTGTTAAGGACATTAGATGATTGCGTGGAAGATGCCTGTAAAATACATTAATGCTAACGTTTTTGTTAAAATGCTATTTTCACTGTTGTTGAGCCACAGGAACTAATATAGTCCTCACTACTGACTGTTATTTTGTCATTGTCACAATTACGGCAATCATCTTAAATATACGTTGAAGGCATTATTGCAATGTGTAAAGTTAAACTGGCATTTGGACACAGAGATGTTATCTTGGCACCACGGCGGCATAGTGGTTAGCACTGTTGCCCCACAATAAGAAGGTTGCAGGTTTGCTTTCCTGGCCTGGGCCCTTTCTGTGTGGAGTTTGCATGTCCTCCCCGTGCCTGCGTGGCACAGGGTTGGTACAGGTATTCCAGTTTTCTCCCACTGTCCAAAGACATCATGTTTTGGTTAACTGTGAGTGGTTGTCGGTCTCTGTCTGTCTCTGTGTGTTGGCCCTGTGATGGACTGCTGACCTGTGGAGGGTGACCCCGCCCTCACTCAGTGTGAGCTACGATTGGCTCCAGCACCCCTCAGACCCGGAAATGGAAAAGCTGTTGAAGATGAATGAAGGAATGAATGGAAATTGTGTCTATAATCTTCCAATGTTCATGCCATACTTACTTTTATTGCATGCTGATAAGCAAGTCTTTATGATTTAGCAGTTTAATTAATTCTATATCAATCCTTTCGTGGATCAGTGGTCATTATAATGCAGACATGCAGACACAGATGTAATTAAGACTATCTATTGCTGCGGTATGAGTACGGTTTGACAGTTTGACCTGCAATATACAGAGTGGTCTGTCTAAGTCTGAGACCATTTCCCACATATATTTAAATATATTTCAGCACTTATTTTGAAACATCCCATTTCGTTGCATGTGCGTGTCTGTGTAAGTGGGATTTGCTCTACGTTCTCACAGTATCTGCAGCATGACTGACTGAGCGATTTAGGTTTTTAATATAGTGAGAAGAGTATTTTCTTGCCTCTAAGGAATAGTTGGAATTTGTAGGAAATACACTATGCATGATAACATTCTTACAACTAGACATTAAAATATGAAGCTACAGACTGTTAGCTTGCTTTAGCATGGCGAAACTAGCCTGGGTCTATTCAGTGCTAACTACCTGCTGACAGCAAAATCAGCTAGCAGCACATCTAAGGCGACTTTGAAGGTATCCATATAAGTGTAAAAAATAACCTGTTGTCGTTTAATGTTGAACAGAAGTTGTGTGTTTGACGATTTATTGGCAATTAGCCATAAGTTCCTGGGGTCATCATCAGCATCGCTGTGTTCACGAATTTAGGAGTGAGGCTCAACAATTTCACATATAAATTTGCGAGCAGCTTTCTGATCCAACTCTTGTCAAAACAGTAAATAAATATATTCCATGAATTGGCAAACTATTCCTTTAAATGTGGACCCCATGCCTACGCATGTTAGATGGAGATTCACAATCTCCTAATTCACACAGCTTGTTATTAATTTCAAAAGTTGAATCTCAAGAGCTTTGTGGCTAAATGTCATGTTATTTTTTTGAGAGCATTATTTTAGGGGAAAAAAAAAATCTACTCCACTTTGACTTTTTACTTTTTCTCTCGAACAGTGTGTGCTCACTGCATATGTATGTATTATCTCAAGGCCTGATTAAGACTCCATTAGTCATGCAGAAAACAAAGAAAATGTAATCAAAATGGAAATGAGTGTAATTGTGCTGTGGAAACAGACGGAGCAGACAGACTTCTGCTGAAAGACTTTTTTTTTTTTTTTAAGGCCTTCTTTTGTACTTTTTGTCTGGCTTTGTCTGTATTTAATAAAGTTGAGGAGTACTGAACCCACTCCTGAAATGATGAAGATACCACTAAGATGGTATTTGATTTTAAGTCACAGGAACCTCATTTGTTGCTCGGAACAAGACATTTCATTGGTTTTGCCCCACAATTAGCATTTTTGTTCCTATTTTTACTGTCATCAGATTAAAAGTAAACAGATGTTAGAGGAGAACATTTTCCAAGAAACCAATTTAATCACTGAAATTACTTGAGGTTACATTACAGAATTCTGTTGCCTTTCTGATCAGGCCATCTGAAGGAACTTGTCCTGCAGCAAGCAATCAGTCACTCCTGTTAACAAGCCCAAGAGTCAGACTCCCCGCACTCATCATTTTAAAGCCATACATCACTAATACGAGCTGCCACAACTGCCGGGTCATTGCTGCCATACATGACAAGATAACAATGAGTCAATAGCTAACATCTTCAGGTTCTTTGTTCATATATAATAAGGGCGCGCAGCATTTGTAAGACTAAACAACCTCGGCTACAAGGGCAATAAGTTAGATATCAGTTTTATTGTCATGTCAGGTTGTGCAGCCACTAAAGCGCTGATGGGTGCACATCAGCCTGTAGCACAAACATCCACTCGTGTCACATCAAGTTAGTTAGACTAGGACTCAGAAGGCATGGCTGTGGAAGAAGAGCAGAGCCAAAACGCCTGTGGGTTGATCCACGAAGAAAAGCCTTTGGCTGAGGAAAAAGGGCATGTTCCCGTGTTTGAGGAGAGCTTATGAGCCAGCACTTCTATTCTGGGGCTCAGGAGGAGGGGGGACAGGTCCTCCCTTTGTATTTTTTGGTAGGCAGTCAGTCATCTGCATCTGTGCCCCAATAATTAGCCAACATGGGAGCTCGGGCCAGGGGCTGTGTTGACGCTAAAAAGGGGTAACACTCGGGTCCAAACTCTCTATGCTGGTGCCCCAAAGGTAGCTGGGTACACTTCTTGCTAATGACCTCTGATTGTGGACCATCCAGCATCTGCATAAAGACAAATAGGCCACGTGGTAGTATATGGACAATAGAAGCATAAACTTTGTTTGAAAGGTTGAATTGAATTGTATGTGACAGCATTATTCATTCAATATATAATAGATTGTAATAATGTGAATGTCAGTTTTGATGAGGGCTCTTATTTATAAAGTCTTTTGCTTACACGCTTTAATTAATAGGATCAATATAGTTTTACTTTTTTGATGAGACTTTCTAACTAGTGAATCAAAGAGCTGTTTGAAAATGCACTATTTATGAGGTTGGGGAAGTAAAGATACGTTTGAACAATAAACATACACTTACAACATGCGCACACATGTATGGGGTTTGCTTTGTTAGTGCTAGCATTGTATGTTTTTTGCCACAAACAGGGCTTCCAATTTTTTAACACGTTTCTATTTTGACACTTATCATTTCACTTATCATTTGACGTATCATTGTTGTCATTGCCAAACTACCATTTTCCAATAAGCAGATGTTGCATTTGTGTTTCATTTGCCTGTTTACAACATATTGAGAGCACCACATACTGTACATGCTGCGGGTGTCACATTTCAAATGTCAGACTGTGCAGCAGACTTTTATTGATGTCTGCATTTCTTCACATCGAGTGTGTATCATCATCCCAGTTCCTTCATGTGCATGTGCCTGAGAAAGCAGCGTGATTATTTCAGTGTGATACAAAAGCCCTGCTCTCCTTGTAGTGCTGTCAGTCACACACTGCTCTTTGGCTAAACAGACTGGCAGAATAAAGTGCCAGATAATAGCTTTGTCCCAGCATGAGTCCCCTCCGCTGTTACATTACCATCAGCACTATGGGAGGAGCAGTGTTAATGTGACCACTAGGTTTTGAATGTCTTTTTGTGCTTTTTATTATTATCAATGTGTCCAAAACTGTTATAAAGTGCCCAGTTTGGGTCATTACTATGTTTTCTAAGTCTGCTTTGATTTATGCTGTCAATTCTCTAATGGTGGGCAGGGCAGATGAAAAGATGGGTTGCCCTTTTCTTCGCACTTCAGTGATCTAAAGTACTCTCCAATGAACAATTCTCTCTGCCCATCTGCAATTTATTAGAAGTGATGCCAGATCTCATTGAGGACACAGATACTTCAGACAGGCTGACGCTCAGTTAGCTAAAGAGGTTGGGTGCACTTTGATTAGGATTCCTCTTACGTCCCCACCCCAAACAGCCTTCCCACATTAACCCCCTGTCAGTGGTCCACAAAGAGAGAAGGCACGGCTCAGTCTGATTTATTTCACACAGAGCCATCATATGGGCGCATTTGGCCAGTCATCTCCCCCATAAGGCGCATACACCCCAGCCCTGTTGGCCTCTCCAATTCTCACCCCCCCCCCCCACTGTCCCGCCCTCACGCCCCCTGTCACACACACACTCAACCTTGTCACACTGAAGAAGACACAGGCACAAAGACGAACCTGAGTCAAAAGGAACTGATTAGCAATTAATGGTGTATCATTGTATTTGCATCAGGACTGTGTGCACGGTGAATGTGTGCATCCAGAGCGGCGTTGTCAATCATGCAGTATGCACCCTGGCCCTCCCACCCTTCTCCTGCCATCCTGCCCATGTGCTCCCTGAGGGGTGCAGCCACTTATGGCTATTGACACCCTCACGCTTGGACTAAAGCTGAACATAGGACAAGAGGACGACCTCCTGCTGAGTCTAGAGAGATACTGAAGACTGGAAGCTGCTCCAGCACATCATTTCAGTGGATCTATACCCAACTGCTGATAAACACGTGTCTGAAATTGTCACCTTATTTGCCCCAGACACACAGACTGAATTTTACACAACTGATGGGATTTTTGATGTTTGGCTGTTGACTGCAATGTGGGTGTTTGAATTCTACAGCCAGAGACTCAGTTTACAAGGATGGAGACTGGCACTTGTTAGTGTCTTTGCTCTCTGCTCGTGGCAAGGTTGCAGAGGGCTCGAGGTTTGGACTGTGGGTGGGGAGAGTGGGCACAATGCTTCTGGATTCTCAGTCCCTGTGGTGTTATTGTTGACAGAGATGGGAGTCCCTCAGCAAGGGGTCAGAGAAGAGGCAACGCCAGCTCCCACCAATGAACACGAGGACGACAACTCTTTGGGCTACACAGGTACTGCTGCTGCTTTCTAATGATGCTGATTTGTTATGTCGCTGTTTGACCTTGACAGTGCCAAGTGAGGTTTATATGTGCAGAATTTTCACGGTTTCTCTCCGCTATCTTTACAAGTGAAGAGTGAGACGAGTGAACAGTGAGATAATCCATCCATCTGGCATGTATAGCATATTGAGATGACGCAGCCTGTTTATTGCTGAGGTGAAATAAAATTAAAGAATGATTTTTGTGCTTTTATTTGTGAAATATTGAGCTGAATGGCATGGGCCGCTGTTATGTGTTGTTATCCAATACAATGAGTCAGTGTATAGTGCGCAACACGTACATGTGAAATTTTAGACCACTGTGCAAAGCTGTAGGCTACTGGCAGGAAGTGGAACATGCTGTCAATCCAGGGCAGATCCAGGGCATCCCAGTTGTGCTCAATGGGTGACCTGTCTGGTGATTATGTAGGCCAGGCAGGAACTGGGATGTTTCAAGCTTTCCAGAGTGTGAGTTATCCTGCAACATGAAGTCAAAGTGGCAGATTGCTGGATCTTGTCACAGTAAATCTGTGCTTGGGTGTATCAATTGTGTTCTACTATTGTCAAAGTTTTTTGTTTGTTTGTTTGTTTGGTTTTTTTTTTATGTTACTCTTTACTCAATCAAAAGGCGTGCAAAATGGAGCCCCCTGTTTAAATTTCTTTCAATTGCATCTTACCCTTCCCTTAAAAAGCCTTTGCAGAGTATAAATAAGCTTGGAGTGCTGGGCACCAGTTTACGTATGTGTTTCCATAATAGATATTTCAACACAATCTCACTGTTGTAAGTCTCTTCACAATCTCCAATTGTGGGAAAGGGACGCACACATCAGTTGATGAAGCAGATACCTTCTCTGAACACAGAGCTCTGTAGGGAAATCACCTGAGGGAACTGATGAGCACACAAAAATAAATCAAGTCTGGAGAGATTTACTGATGACACACGTGTTGGTTGAGTTTGAGCTTCTTAGTGTGTTGTGGCAGGGAAGAGGCCTAACTCTTAAGGTGATTTACTGGACCTCACACAGACCCAGGGAACAGCAGGAAGAGGAAGTCCAAATCAACTGCCTGAATTGTTGTGATGTTTACGACAGTGTTTCGTGGCTTGGCAGCTCAAGAGTTTATTTTTCTTTAAAACACAGACCGTACCTGACAAGCTGACTTGATTATCACCAGCACCACATTGTGTCTTTTATGAATGATGTCAAAACATTTCAAACTTGTATCTTAAAATAAAAATTTTAAATCAGCAATATTTTCCTGGCTCTCAGTCGTAAACAGACTTAATGAGCTTCATCTTAATGAGCGTTTAAAACAGGGAATCCTGTCATATTTGCCTCACTCTATTTAGGTTACTCTTTAGAGTAATAAATCTGACCAGTGGACAGTGCCAGAAGTCCATTTTTAATCTGGCCATTTAATCCTATCTGTGCATGAAAATGCAGGAAAGTGATCTGGGCCAGTCGGTGAATTGGAAATGAGACTAATGTGCTCTAATACCTCAGTCTGCCACTGATTGAATAAAGTGGGCAGCTGCCAAAGACTCCATTTTCAGGGACCGTGACTTTGCTGACGAGGACGTGAGGATAATTTTGACAGTACTGGCCAAGGTGAAAGTGAAGTGGACCTTCAAGTGCTAGAGCGAAGGATTTCTGTTTCTTTCTGTGTTTAATTGTGAGTCTTTACAATGTGACATCAGCCAACTTCACAGAGATTCGTTGATTTAAGTCCCACATTTGCTCTGATCCCACTTTGCATGTGATGCTGTGGAAGAGGAGAGCTATGTGCTGGATATTCTTCCTCCATCTCCAATTGCAGCATCTGAAACACTAATGGGTTAATAAGTTGAGGGAAGAATTTTGGACCAGTTTAAGCAAATGTTCATGAATTCATATCAAACTAAAATCAGCTGGCACAGTAAGCAATGGCATTGAAAGGTCTTACAGTCTCCTAGGACTAATACCGTCTTCTGTGAATTTTATCAGGAACTACATCCTAACCTGAAGTTCGCAATACATTAAAAGTGTTTGTTATTGGTCCCCCAAGACACTGATTCTCAGCCAGCGCTCAATTGTTTCCCGATATCAAAGCGCTTTCTGCAGAATTCATTCATAATGAATGAGGCTGACCTGTGTGAAGGCAGTGGATTAGAGAAGCATGCTAAAACTCGTGCACTTCCACTCTGCTGACTGCTCTATGTAGACCAAGGCATGGAGACAAGTCTTTGGTTCTTCTGCTTTAAAATCAAAGCCAAGCCTAACCTCAGAGGTCGCCTCAGTGCCCATATCCTACCTCTCTGCTGACAGCAACCATTACCTTTCAAACAGATCACAACGGACAGCCTCAGAGCGCTATGCTGTTTGTGAGGTTCGGGAAATAAAGATAAAGGAAGAAAACGAGGGAACTGAAGGTTTTCCAAACTGCCAAAGGGTCCATACTGATATGATACTGTACTGCATTTTATCTTGTCTCAAAGCCATCGTCCTTGAACGTCAAGAACAAACCATTCACTGTACTGGCAAATATACAAACGAGTCATGTATAAGCAAGACATACCTGAGAGCTGTAAAGATGATAAGCTTAAAGTTGCTGAATAATTCTATTGTCTCTCACACTACAGTGCAGTCCCAATCCACATTTCACTGTCACACAGCTGGCGCTCAAGATGATGACAGTATTTATATAACGACCACTTTTTCTAACACTTGCATACACAAAAATAAATTATATTAATGATTCAAATCTGTATCGCTAATTTTGATCTCATCCAGATAAAGTCATTAGTCTCCATAATAATACATTATTCATTCATTCAGCCAATCCCAGCTCACACTAGGCAATGGCAGGGTCACCCTGCACAGGCCACCAGTCCATCACAGGGCCAACGCACAGAGATAGACAGAGACCAACAACTACTCACACTCAGACCTACGGACAATTTACAGTCACCAATCAACCCAAACATGATGTGTTTGGACGGTGAGCGGAAACTCCACACAGAAAGCCCCCAGGCCCGGGAACTGAGCCCGTGACCTGTTTGTAATGGGGCAACAGCGCTAACCACTATGCCGCTGTGTGCCGAACGCCCGCCTTTTTCCCTAATTCTATCAAAGATGTCCATCTGTCTACTCCCTGTAAACAATGACACAGGAAGTTTGTTTCTGAAACATGAACATGCTGATATTTGTCTCAGAGAATACAAACAAAACTCAGCTGAACTTGACCTCCAGCTGCTACAGCAAGAACACCGTCTGGCTTTACTGAGCTGTGAACACAAGGTGTTGTATGAAAGTTCTGTCAGCTGACACTTTTTCAAATGACACACTTTCACTGAAAGATGCATTAGCCTAAAGCCTAATTTACACTTCAGTAAGGATGTTAGATTCAACATGCTACAAAATTCAATTTACAAAGTCACTTGTGAGTGTTGGTAATGGTTGATGGGAAGCTATTGCTTTTTGTAAGATCACAGCTGTGGCTGGAAAATGACAACTGGGTGATGATAGTGCAGACATGGTTATAAAAGCCAAAAGTTGAGCTGCAAGTCCCTGGCTGGACTGTCAGACAGTGCTTGCACCAACATTTAACAATCTGTAAATACATGCTTGTAAAAAAAGTATTTGCAGAAATCTTTTCAAAAACAAATCCAACTTTAAGTTACATATGTAGCCTATACAGTTTTGTTCAAGTCAGGATATATTTGTCAATATGGCCATAATTTCTTTTTATTTGTAGATCCTGAAGCATGTCAGTCACTAACATTTAGATGAATTTCACTCTGTGCTGATTTCCGTCAGATTTTCTACGTACGTGGCTTTGACTGACTCATTGACTTTGTGACTTTAAATGAGAAATGAGATGCAATTTTTTGCACATTCACAAGATGTGTCAACAACTCAACCTTGTCATGCACTCACGCGCAGACAGGCTGGAATAAGACATAAGGAGGAAGAAAGAAAGACATTTTATCGCTCACAATGATAATTAGAGGGAAGGTAGATCTAACCGTGCTTAATGCTGTATTCACATTACATTTATTATCTGAATAGCCCACAAGTGTAGCTTTATAACAGCTTCAGCTTACACAGACATGCTTCAACCTCAGTGGGTGGAGACAGCTTGTCTGATATCTCATTGAGGTGGAGGTGAAGTGGTCTGTGTCTGGATACATGGCGCTCACAGTTTATCCAGGAGAGAGATAGAGAGCTCTGTTCTCTATTCGCCCTGTGCTTTCATTACTGGGCTGTTGCACTGGCCTTGAGTCCCAACGCTGAAAACCAATTTCCTTGACGGCGTCACCCCCACATATATTACCCAAGAGTCACCGTGTGTCGTGTGTTCATCAGTCTTAGTGCCCAGGTAATCATAAAACTGCAAAGAAAGACAGAGCTACATGTTCAGCTAGCCTGCACTCTCACACATTATCCCCAGTACAGCAGTTGTTCATTTGCTAGCAGACTAACAACAGAGAGAAAGTTCCCTGGCCACGCCTGGAGGAGCAATGCACTTGAGATATAATTAGTTATAGCCATGCACTATAACCATTCACTAATGTCCTGCATGCATCTTCTTCACAGCCTCTGTGCTGCTGAGGCCAGAGGAGCCCCCCGCCCCATCCGATCTCTTTTCATCTCCCTGATCCGCAAATGGGTCTATTAGCCATTCTTGTAAGGATTGCAAAAGGAGTAATGTGGTCAAGAGGCACTGAAGATTTGAGAAGGGAGTTAGCCCAAGCACACATGGGTCAAAAGAACAAAGCGTGTGTGGTGGGAATTAATTCAGAATATTCCAACTCACATTTCCAGTGCCCTTGTGATAATTAGGAAGAGGATTGGATACGGTTTTGCTAAGTGCTCCTGCCCCTCAAACCCATGTTATTATTCCTCAGCGTGTATGAGTGTTTTCTTTTAATGTTAAAGGGGTCACATTCTTCACATCATAAAAGCTCCTCCTTTAACATAATTGGAGTTGGTTGAGTCAAGCTAACTATTTATTGCTGTTCACATATTTCAGGAATACATTTTCACAGTTACATAACAGACTTTAAAAATAGCTTCTTTTCAAACCACGTTGTGCTCATCGTGAAGTGTCTACAGTGACAAAAAAAGCAACAGTCGTGCCAATGCCAAGACATTATTGTCACACACTCCTCAGTGTGTTGCTTTCAGGTAATGGTTATGTGATCACTGGTACTCAAAATATTTTTCCCCCATCACATAATCTTAAAAGAAAGGACAGGATTCTTAAAAAAAATTATGATAATGAGACTAACAGAAAAAATATTGTATTTTCAGAATTTGATCCATTTGGTCTGATAGAATTATGCAAGAGTAATTCTAATAACAGGTGAATTGTATTTGCAAGAAGGCAGGAGGCCAACCACAGGCAGTCTATAGTACTCATACAATCTGCATCCAATGCATGGAAGCCCAAAAGATATTTCACCCGTATCAAACAAGCAACATTTATATATTAATGGAATAAAGACAATTTACAGTTTTTGATTATATATCTATTCGCAATACCTTGATTCTGCAAGACAGCAAACAAGTGTAGACAATGTTGTATTCGTTATTTCCCAGGAGCATTATGAAGAACTCTCCTGTATAAGATCAACATGCACCAAAATGACAGCTCTGCAATATCTGTAGCTTCACAGCTGCTTGGTTATACTAAATAGGCATAATGCATGGTTCATAAAAAGGCAAAACGCAGGTTCATTAGCCAGAGAGTTACAAAAAAAGGAACAGTGAACTTTGAGTACATTTTCTGATCACTAATCACTCCAAGTTGGAGTTGGACTGCTCTAAACTCTCTGCCTGCTGGAGTTTTCATTAGAAAGTGAGAGAGGTATGGCATTTAACTTATTCGAAAATAAAATCCTGTTCTCCATAATTTGTTCTTTTTCAAGGACATTTTAACTCATATTAAATGATCAGCTGAGTTATAATTAACTAAAAAAAACTCAAACGTGCAATTTAGTTTTGAGTGAAAGAGGCACTGCATCCCACCTTAATTACAGATATTTTTTAAAATTACCTACCCAGAGCAGCTGCTTTGGTATTATTATTATTAGCTCGAACAAAACAGTGTAGACAGTAAATGGGTTCTTTTACAGAGCTGCCTTTGACCAATTAGCCAGATCAATTAGCCATTTTTATGAGCAAATGCATGTGCAGAGCTTCTCCACCTCACTGTATACTCCTCCCAGCAGGAAGGACTCTTATAACTGTCAGCCATGAATGACGGCTTGATGATCTGTAAAATCATTGCTGGTTTTATTAGTGCTGATACTACTCATGCATAGTCATGTTGACGTTCAGCCAGGGCAGAGCCGATATGAAGCCTGTTTCTTGGAGACATTGTGTGAGCTGCGAAGCCTCAGCAGTGTGACACAGTCTCAGCAGGGCTCGACGTCTGGCTCAAAGAGCGGAGAAGATCAGGGGATGGGTGATGGGCGTTGGGGGATCTGTAAATCTGAGCAGCACCTGCTCCCAAGGCTCTGGCACGTGGTGTGAGGTCAGCAGCACCAGATATCCCATCGATCATATTTATTACATTCATCACAGCGCCAGTTTGTTTTGGCAGCTGATCGCACCAGGGAAAGGGAGAGAAAGAATAGGCTTTTCATTTGAGAGACGGGGGAATGCTTTAAGCATGAGCTGTGCCTTTGCATTTTTCTCTGCTCAGGGTCTTCAGAG
Organism: Echeneis naucrates; assembly: GCF_900963305.1. NCBI lineage: Eukaryota > Metazoa > Chordata > Actinopteri > Carangiformes > Echeneidae > Echeneis > Echeneis naucrates. The sequence goes on along the minus strand of NC_042523.1, from coordinate 8,582,466 downwards.
AGAGATCAGTCACTGATGTTGGCTCCACGGCCCCATTGAAACCGCAACTACTGCAGAATGATATTCTAGCTACAGTTCTGGAAAGTTTCTGGACATTTTAACTTTAAGAAAAACAAAATTAATGTCCCATCACTTCACAGGTCTGAGGCACTTTGGGTTTGCAGTTGAGGTTTGTCTAGTTTTTTTTTTTTTTTTACTTCTTTGAGTGATTTCTTTATAACAATATGAAAGGAATAAAAATGAAACCCAAATTATTTGAATGAGAAATGTTTATGTAGCCTAAAAAAGGCAGTCTGATCTGAGTATGACTGGCACTTTAGCCACAGTAGCAGTATGGCTCAAGGGATCGCAACTTCAGTTTGTCAGTCAATGCATGATTCTGGTCCAGAAACAACAGTGGTTGTTGGACCAGATGGATCGCCATTATATTTTCATACATTTTAAGATATCCATTTATTGATCTCTCAAAGAGGGAAAATTGTTCGACACAGCACCTCAATAGACAATAAAGATAAAAGGAAAAACAAAAACGAAGCAAGTAGATAAGAAATATTGCATGTTACATTATATACACTATCTATACCCTTTAGACATATTCTAATCCCCAGATGATAAATCCCAATAAATGGTATCTTTACATTGTAGAAAAGAGGGAAGACAACACAGAAATTATTGAATTGATTGTCTGATGCAAACATCGTCTCCCTCAGGTTTTGCGATATGACTGGTGATGCCATCCCTGACTTATCATCTCATCGTCACCATCATCGGTCACATTTTTACTTTTTCTTTGGTGTTTGAACAAATAGCTGCAACATGAATCTTACTCAACCGTTTATTGTTTAGTGCGAACGACCGACTATTAGCGTCTTGACAATTATCAACGCGTCAGAATTTCAGCCTGCCCTGCAGGTGTGAATAGTCTCACAGTACAACATGTTTTTGATGTAAGGGGATTTGATCATCTCCTGGTGCCCCTCCTCTGTTACTCCTGTCTGAAATCTTAGAGATGAACATTTCTGCTACTTTGACACATCTGAGCGTCGACGGTCTGGTTTTACAATAGTGGCGACGTCATGAACATGTAGCTGGCTCTTTAATAGAACTCTTTTGTTAAGTTGTTTCAGCTGTCGCTGTCAGTGCTGTCACATTTGTACACTAACAAAATACTTACTCCATGAACAAAAGGCCCTTTTCAAAAACTAAGTCTTAACAGCTGAAGCTGTTAAGCAGTAACTTGAATGTGTAAGTGGACTCAGATTTCTGGACCCGGCAGCATATCCAATTAATCACTCACATATAATGAAGAGATTTTTAAGCGAAGCTCATTGTCAGAATCTGGTGATTGGCTGAGGTCCAGCAGTGATAAGAAGAAAGGTATCTCTCAGCTCTGTTATCCTGAGTTCCACAGTCAGGCAGGAAACCAATTAAGCCAATTAAGAATGAAACGCAGGGCTGCCTGATTTTAGTCATTGTGCCAGAGGTGCACTGCATTACTAAACAAACAGTGGTGCAAGGACAGAGATGCTCAAATGTTGTCTAATTGTGCCCAGATATTGTCTTTCAGTTGTACCAGCGCAATCATGTGGAGGCATTCACAAACTGGGTGCTGTAGTGCTGATCACGCTTCAATGTGATCTTAATGTTGAGTCCTTTCTTCTAACATGCTTCCTTCTGAGATACTTTACATGTGTATGGAACATAATCTCACAGGAGCAGAGTTCAAGCTGAAGTAGCCAGCAAGCCTCTCTCTGACAGAACTGCAGGAGTGGCACATGTAAACTCTGCAAACATCCATAGCCGCAAATATTCCAATGGCTGACTGTATTTTGATGTTGCTGCCAGGATGTTATGTGATAGCTGGGTTATTTTAATCAGCCTCCACAGGCCATGTCGAAGCTGACGCTAAACAGATGCTAATGTGAGGCCCATTAAAAGACACTGGGAAAAAGGGATTCAGTGTGCGCAGGCAAGCGGAAAAGCAACAGCCTGTTTATCGCCTCATCCTGCTTTGTGCATCCTGTGAAGCCCCCCCCCCCACTTCTTTCTCCTCAGTGTCCCCTACTCTCCCTCTGCTTCACATTTCTTGCAGCAGCGTCATGCATGGGGGCATTCGCTGAACAGGAACAGATTTGTTTGGTTTGCTGTCATTTTCTTTCTTTGGACCCCTGTCTTTTTTAAGCATGTCTGAAAGCTCAACAGAGAGGCTATAGTGTGAGGAAGAATGTTCTCACTCTTCTGTTTATGTTTTGTTACACTCTGCTTTTCATCTTACTTGCTTTGTATTGCCTGTTCCTTTCTCTTCTCACTGGCATGCTCTCAATATAATAGTGAGAAGACTTTTTTCCCCCTCTTCTTTGTCTTGTCTGCGTTTTTGACAGGCTTTTTGGCTCATTTCTGAGGCTCGTTTCAGTGGGTTAATTGTATTTATTCTCTGTTGCTTCCCAGAATGATATATTCTTAAGCTGTTGAGTGGAGCTGGACAGGTGAGGGAAAATCAGAATCAGAAATAGTTTCATTGCCAGGTATGTGTAAACATACTAGCAATTTGACTCCAGAGTTTCGATGTTGGACAAGGGACAGACAAAAAAAAATAAATTAAAAAAACACATATATATACATATATATATATGTGTGTGTGTGTGTTTATACATGCGTACATTGAAATTGGAAATATTTTTTGTGGAACATTGTACAATAGTGCATTAGTGCAGCAATGTGCAAATGTTCATGAGGTTGTCAGTTGGCTTATGGGGAGATCTGGGAGACAGCCTGGGGGAAGAAGCTGCCTGAGGGGAGAAACTGAAATAGCCTGACAATCACTGAAGATACTGTTGTAGATGTTCCAGAAGAATGATAAGACTGCATTTAATGCTTCACTTTCAGTCTATGCTGACATGTGCAATGTCTAAATGTGCTTGTTTTTAATTGAACTGAATAGCTGTGCTTTGAATCTGTTGGCCCTTGGCTAAGCCAAATTCTGTTGATGTGTGCTCCACCCTTCACTCCACATTCATTAACCTTAGCTGCTGTTCCTACCTTTCTGTTTGGTTGGTTAAAAACATAACAGAAAGTCACTTTGAGTCAAACAGTAGAGTTGTCATTATGACAGTGTCTTGAGCAGTTAGTGCTTTGCGACATGGTTTGGCTCGTGGAGCCTCATCAGTCCTTCTCCTTCCAATTAGAAATGATTAGTTGTCATTTTTAGCATTGACACAGTAACACCAACATGGTCTATCTTCCTCTGGACTACAGGTCATCTCTCCTCTTCTGCCACGCATCACTTCTTGTCTCTCACCCCTCCTGGCTTTTGTGTTTCCTATGTTAACAACCTGTCATCCCACCTGAAAACTGTCTTTTTCGCCACAGTGTCATAACAGGGAGGGAAGGCTCTCTCCCCTTGCATGGCAAAGCAGCCTTCATTTAACATGATGTATCCTGCAGACCACACATATCAATCACGCAACAGTTACTTCCTACAGGAAGTTTGAAAAATAAGAGATTTCCATATGTTGTAGGAGATTGGATAAATGTAGGCTCAGTTGAGTAAATACTTATCCATATGCTTTCACGCTGCCTAATATGTCAAATGTCTTCTCTCTGTCGTCAAGACACCAAGAAGAAGTGTATAGAGAGATAAAGTCATGGCTGCTTTCTTTTATTTAAGAAAAAAAGTATCCACTGAATAATGGGTTGACTCCTCAAGGACAGGACATGAGTGAAAAAACACTGAAGTAACTGTAAAGCAAGTTAAGTATGGTTACCATCCAACAACAGTGTCCAACAACAACAACCTGTGACTGCCACATTCTGTCCAAGGTGACTTCAGCTGCAAATTTCCGGAGGTCTCTGTTTACCTCCTAAGATGTTCAGTAGATAAAGGCCCAGCTGGGGGAGTGTGAAATCTCTGGGGTGGGGGGGGGGGGGGGTTGTACTGGTGAGATGGGAATGAAAGCCATTAAATAGTCTCAGTTTGGGAAAGGGGAATGTGAGCCCCATTGCTTCACCCCGTCTGTGTGTCACCCCATCATCTCTATGCTAAGGGGGCCTAGGTTTTGTGTGGGAGTCCGACACATCTAAAAACAGGCCCAGCATGTAGCCTACAGGATCTCCCGTTCAGCTCCATGCTTAGAAACATCATAAGCAAAGCCCGCATGTCCACAAACTCCTTTTGAATATTAAAAGGAGAATTACACAGCTAAAAAGACTGGGAAGATGAGAGACGGTCTCTCTATTGAGCGACAGGGTGGTGAGATGGAGAAGGGATCGAGCTTCACCATGCACATTGTATTCAGAGCTGCCATCATTAAGATCCCATCGTCCTCTGGGGGAAACATTGTCACTGGTTTCAGGAGACTAGCCAAGACTGCAGGGGTTTGTGTATTTGGCAGATCTCAAGGGTAGCAGCATGAGGGGCTATTTGTGGAAAGTGCAGCAATGTTTGCAGTTTGTTTCTGTTTTGTGGAATTTTTCAAGAGGACCTTTGGAGTGGATTTTTATTACTTGCCCCCTTCCGAGGAATACCTGTGGTGCAACCAGGGTGGAAGTGGATTGTGGGAATTTGTGCAACATTACTTTGGAGAGTTAAAACCAGTCTGCAGCCACTGAACTTACAAGAGAAGTGTTTTGTTTTTTGTTTTTTGTTTTTTTAAATGGTAGTTAAATGCACATCTTCCGGCTCTGTGTTCTCCACGCATCATCATGCAGATTGTGTGTTGGCTGGTGGTGCTGTTTGCAGGGCTGGTCATGCTGGGAGTTCCTAAAGATAATAAGGGTACACACGGAGCCCATCGCAGCTCTGAGTCACAGAAGTCTCTCTGGTGCAAACGGCTGCCTAATAATTTAGGACTGCACCAAAACCACCAGACTTCGAGGCACTCCCACAACAAACCACACAAATGTAACCAGATCTTTCACAGTAAGTACAAGAAGTGCTATATTACATAAGCGTCATCCAAAACCTAATTATCCGTCAACTCCTTGACAATATTAAAAGTTGTTTTGTTTCTCTTTCGAGGTTTGAAAATATTGAAGCCCTGGAGTACTTTGCAGTCAGGGATGGACACATTATAATCCTTTTGTGCTTTGTATATTTTAAGTTGTTGAAGTTGTTTAGCGTGGAACAATTTGGTTGTGATGTTAAAACCTCTCTGCTGCCTTTACTACCCTGACAGTATGTAGTTATTCTTGTCTCTGCGGATTCGATCAAGGTTGCAAGAGAGGGGACCGAGAGGCTCCCTGTTCACAAGGCACGGAAGCCACAACTTTTATTTTATTTTCTCTTTCGATCACTATAGATGGAGGGTGAAACCAAAGCTGGATACAAACGCATTTTGCACTAACAAACTATGAAAGTGTGGTGAAAACATCAAGTTGCGGTCAAGGTCAAAATCTCTTTATAATGGGATATTCTTGGGAGCATTGCAATACAGCAATACCAGCTAAATAACTACCTACTATTAATTATAAGTCTCATTTTCCCTTATTTACATTTAATGTGAGGGGTGACAGCAGCGAGAGTGACACGTAAAAATATATGCTTTGTGTGTTATATCCACCGTTTCACTCTCTGCTTTTCCACATCAAACATCGAAAATGCTCACATCCATACACACAACCGTAGCATACACATACACACACATACATACATGAGGTGCACAACTGATACATAATTACACACTCACACAATCATTTTAAATTATAGTAAACAATAGTAAAGTCGCACAGGAAATCCTGCGACCAATGCTGTCATTGTGCCTATTGATATTGTTGTTGCTGTTGTTGTTGTTTTTGTGTGTCCCCACCCCCCATCCTGTCTCAGTTTACTCTTTCTATCCACTCCTGAGCCTCAGTCCACTTTATCAATAAACCAATACCATTGTCAATAAAGTTAAACACAGATGGCGACAGGAGGAGTATGTCAGACTCCTCCTTTGCAGATTAAAATTGTTTCAGCACAACAAAAGGTACCAGGAGCATTCATGCTGCCTGCCCCAGCTGCTGAACGGGAGAGGTTTAAAAAATAAATAAATGAATAAATATGTAAATTAAAAAAAAAAGAAAATAAAATGCTCACATCCTCTCACAATAATCAGCCCTCCAGCCACCCTCTTATCCCAGTGGCTCTAAGTGGGGACTTCACTTGGTCATATGTTCAATGTGAAAGTTCCCTGCTGCTGGCTGGAGAAATTTTATGATTTGATTGGTGGTGTTCGGCTGAACGGCCACTCTGTAGGTCCGGGGCTGTAAAAGCTATCAGGAAAGCACTGCACATGATGACCAGGTGGGAATGGACTGTGCAAAACTATAATATAATGTACACATGGATGACTGAGGGGGAAAAAAAAAACATGCTTGGATCTGAAAGACAGACTTTTGTCTGAATATGTAATTTGAGTAGCATTCATCATTGTGCAGGCCTCTGCAAAGGTCTCAGATGACTGCATGGAGACATGTAAGGATCATTTAGGGGGATAAGCTGAAAGTAATGGACGGTTAATGTTGATTTGAAGTACTTTTTGTGAAAGTGGAGAACTTGTTTCTCATTTCTAAATACTAAGTTTAAAGTGCTGGTATTTGTACTTGAATAATACAATGTGCTGAATGAGTTACTGGCAAGCGCCTATCAGGCTTTTCATGAACTTTATTTCCAGTAATATACGATGAAGGAAGAGTCCTTCAATCTAATAAAACGTAATTCAAAACAGCCACGTGCTCGCATCGTCATTCTCTAGGAGTGGTAGTTGAAGCACAGGATACTTAAGTGCATCGTCATTCAACGCAAACTGGCTTAATTTAGGTGTTACGTTTAATTGAATTTGTGATTTAAAAAAAATGAACGTGAGCATTCTGCACGCTGATTCCCAGACTGTAGTGCTGAATGTCGTCGTGGGTGTTTTCTCAGAGAAGTTTCTTTTTCTGTCCAGCCACATGAAGGCCGAGCTGAAGAGCCCATGGCCTTAGAGGGCTGTTGTTACCGCCGGTGCTATAGAAAACATATGCTCAGTTCACTCTGCTGGATCCAACAGCTATGGCCGGGATGGTTCAGGGAACCTTCACTGGAGGGCGCTGTTTGGTAACAAATGCTGAGTGAAGCTGACGGCGGCTCAGAGAGGAAAGTCTGCGCTTCTCTGCCTCCTCCTTCTCTTCTATAAATTTTACATGTGCGAGTGCAAAATTGCTTGTGCGGCTGTAAGTTGGCTTTGTGAGAAGTATCAACATAAAAAGACGGAAAGCTTAATTTTAATGTTGTTTCCAAAGTGTGTGTTACACAGGGGATACATTTTAAATGAGGAGCAAGGACCCACCAGGTGCACCGTACAGCCAGAATTCAATATGCAGTAGTTTATACAGTTAAATAAATAGCTCACTAATACTTATTAACTTATTTTCTTTAGGTTTATACTTTAAGCTTATGTGGGAAAGATGGGTTGAGACCTGTTGTGAATGAAACACAGGCCTGCATGCAGCCTGGAGGCTTATAAGGTTTAAAGTGGAAAAAAATAGGTTTAATGAAAATGGTGCGTCTCCACATTTTCCTACAGCCCTGACACAAATGATTTCGTCCTGTAATACATTTCTACAGGATATTAAAAATAACACTTTAGAGCCAAAGTAGTTTTTACAGTTGAAATATAAATGGGCTGTGAAACCCACAGGAGACAAAACAACAGCTTAAAATATGTTAGAAGCAGTTATATAATAACTATTGCGCTCCAAAAACACACTGTTGTGTTAAGTCCCTCTGTGGCCATCTGAAATCGGCTGTGAGGTTTGTTTTCAGTCAGGAACCACAGAAAGAAAAGAAAAAACAAACAAAAACAGCATGCCCGAAGTTTTCTCGGGTTTTGTTTTGTTTTGTTTTCCCCCCAGTTTTTGGACATTGTTAAAGTAAATCCAGCATCCTGCCGATGAGAGCTGCGTTCAATGCGCCGCTCAACGCGATCCAGGCGGGAAGAGGTTAAATTTCCTCTCTGGGAAACATTGCCGGGTCTTTGGAGGGGGTAGAAAGGCGCATACCAATTGTCGAGGCAATCCGCTCTCCTTGAATGAAATGCTGTGAGTATGAATCCGAGTGTCCCCCCTCTATCCTGACTGAGGTTCGGGCTGTGCGACGCGCCGGGATCGGCTCTGGAGGAGGAGGACCGACCTGGAGGGGAGAGTGATGGAAAAGTTGCCCTGATTCTGGCTGGATGAGCGGAGGACAGGACTTCACTCGCAAAGTTTCCGATCTCCGCTGACACATTCAAAACTGGACCGAATAATGTGACTACAGGGACGGAGCCTCTCTCTTTTTTTTTTACTTTTGTTTTTTTTTTTTTAATTCCCGGATTATACAGCGACGGCTCGAGTCCTTTTCCTCACTTCTGAGGGAACTTTTAGTTTGCGGTGGATTTTGTGGTTTGGCTCCTGATTTGCACAAAAGGAGCTTAAATGGTCTGCAGGAGCTCGGCCGGCTGGCACTAACGGGATGAATTCAAAGAAAGGATAGATCTGTGTCTGTGTCTGCTCAGATTTTGTTCTCTGGCTCTAACACATGCCCCCCACTCAGTTCAGCTGATCCTCTCCAACAAAACCTGTGCCGAATCTCCGGGCTGTTTGGAACTGTTTTTCTGTTATATTCCCATCTCATCTCATCTACAACCACAAAGCCCGAACCAGCTCCTGATAAACTGCTGGTGGACTGCTGTGACATTTAGCTGCTTCTTCTCCTTTCTTTTCTTTTTTTTTTTCTCCCCCCCCAAACCAAAATCTGGGTGATAATTTTTCAAAGTCTGGATTCTGAGGTTTTGGTTTTCCCAGTCTGACATGAAGGAGTGGATGCCTCAGTTGTTTTTTGAATAATTTGGATTACACTAGAACATTTCTCATTGGAGAGACGTTGAATGATGTCTCCAACTTTTACTGGATTTGTATTTCTGTTAGGAATTTTCCATGTGTGCTCAGGTAAGCAAGCCAGTCATCTTTATTACCAGCTATCTGTTAGCTTTTCTCTTTGCTTTTCTACTTATTTATTTATTTTCACAAGTTGAATTGTGAGCCCAAAAGTCAGTGGAGGAAAATATTGCAATGGATTTTTCATAAAAATGCAAATTATAATCATTGCATTGTTAGTCAGTCTGACTGATCCTGTCTTATTAAAATACATGCCTTCTCAGTGAGAAAAAAAATGCTTGCTAAAGGGCAAATGTACAGATTCATATCAGAAATATTTTTTCCCATTACCAAGAAAGTCAACTCAATAGGGTCATCTAAATCTTCAAGAGCTGAGCACACATAAAGTCACACACAAACTGCTGAAGCCATGTGGGATGAATGTAGAGAGCAGCTATCATTGGTCAAACAGACAGCACCAGCCACACTGGAGACCAAGTTTCCCTGCATGACACGATTCTGCTTGAGATGGCTTTTACTGCTGAGTGAAACTTTTTTTCCTTATGTTTTGAATCTGGTCATCTGCAACATATTAAAGAACAGTTTTATAGTCTTCGGTACCTTGAGTGGCCAGAAGTTTTTATGTGAAGCTACAACACTGCTTTCGATTCTTCTGTATTTTTGCTTACTACCTTTTACAGTATTCCTCATCGACCATCACATGGGTGTTGTCATAGAGCTCATGGACCATTATGGCTAGGGTTTTTCAGGTCACTTACCTCTGAGTTATGAGGAAGCGAGTCTGTGGTGCAATAATAAGACCTTAAGTGTGTGTCCTCAACGGGACATAACAAGGCCTTTTACACAAAATATAAAAAACCTGTTGAAAGCCATTCTTTAATGCAAATGACATACATTTCATCTATTTGCATAATACTCACAATAAAACTACTCGGCCCAGAGAACCGGCAGCAACACAAAGGCCCTCTGCTACTGTTATTATACCGCCAACACACACATAATTACCTAAGTAATAGTCTGCGTAATTGTTTTCAAGTTTAAACCTGTAAAGTCACCATGGCTCACATGTAGTGTGTTTCCAGATGGTGCTAAAAGCCAAGTCTTTCCCTCTTTAAGGCCAGAAAACTGAATAATGCTCAAACTGAATTCACTGTTGTCTCCCCAGTACATTCAAAAGCACACCCTGAAACATTGTAAAACCAAATTATCAGGTTAGGTTAGGTGTCTGATGGCTGCATTCTCTCAATTTTGAGTGATTACTTCTTTCATTTTTAAATATTACTCATGTTCCCTGATTTGCTTCCTGAATTGGGTCTTTGTATTTTCCTGAGCGGCAGAGATGAGATAGGAAAAACCTGTGTGACACTAGAGTAGTTTAAGGAAACACTCCTAACACCCAACCAGGAAACAGGTTCAGAGGTTAGTGCTCATAACTGTTGGTGGCGGCTCCATCTGGTTTACCCCTGGATCTTGAGCTCGAGTTGAGCCAGTAATGGACCTCTTCTGCGAGAAAGACTGTCAGACACCAGGGTTTCCGATTACGCCTAGCTGTGGGGATGTCTGGTGGTTTTCTTGAGAGAGGCGTGAGAATAGGGACTGCTAATAGAGATGGACTGGGCTGCAGATACTCAAAGGATTGGTTGTGGATTACACACAAGGGTCAGGAAAATTGGATTAGTTGCCACTTGCCAGGAAAAAATTCATTTTTGCTGCTAATTAGAGGGATAATGACTCCATTCTGGTGTTGAGAAGATATCAAATCTCTTAAATAAATTTCTAATGATGTTTAGTAAAATCTCTACGGATCACATGAAGACAATTTTCATATTGTTGGCTGGTTTATCAGGTTTTTTTTTTGTACCACCTTATGTGTGAAATAAAGTGAGCAAGATAAGACGACCTTTATCCCCCATCAAACTCGTGGCAACATACTGCCTTGCGCTCTCTGAAAGTTGTAAATTGATACCTCTATCTATAACATCTCGCCCTGTTATCAGGTTAACTGTCCTCCCACTACACACCAAATGGTTGTTATCTCTTCTCCAAGTGTTCGTCAGACCTCGTGCTCAACTCAGAAGTTCCATCTAGATGTAGGCAAGAGGTGGCTGCACTTCTTACACTTCAGGTTACTTTAAAGAGATGAGGGCTGTTTGAATTGGATCTATTTTTTTTTTTTTTTAATATTAGACTGCATTTATTTTCCTTTTTTACTTGAAATCAAGTAAATTCTCTCTGGGTTATTATACCCAAGCATAATAAAGCAGCATAACAGCAAGTATAACAGTATATCCGACTGATAGAAAAAACAGTGGGAGGGGTGCCCTGGCAATCGCAGAAGCACGTACCCCGTGAGGTTTGACAAATTGAGTCGTAAGTGCTGATAAATTACACAGCCCTTGCACGTCCTACATCATGATCATATGACAGGGCACAGAGGGCTGCAGAGCCAATTAATGACCTGGGGCTGCAGGTGAGACCCATCGCTGTCTCCTGTCCTCTCGCCATCACTGTTCACCTGCAAACCCTCATTAAAGCCAACCTCTTCCCTTCACTTTCTCTCTCAGCTACCCACTTCTCTCTGTCGGCATTGTGAATAAGTGTTGTGGTATTCCGAACAGCTTTGAAATCATGTTGTTTTTCAGAGTTTAAGCCCCTTAACTGATGCTGCTTATGAACAGTAGATGTGTTGGAAAAACATAATGAAGAGAGAGGTTGTATCCCCTCTTCACCTGATTTGAAAAATGTCACACCTGCGCGAGGTGATGGTGTCCATAAAGCTACATTTCTATAACCACTAATGCACATTAAACTGATCCTAATCCAAATCAAGCAGGTTTTGACACCCTATGATCCAGGATTAGGCAGACTTTAGCTTAGTGATACCACATGGAGGAATGTGGGAGGACGACCCGTGTCCTTCCTTCCTGTTCAGGAGAACCGTGGCTAAGTCATTAATGACTGAGTAGATAAACATTTCAGAGCAGTTTGTTTGAGGGCAGATAAATTAGGCAGTGACTCTTAATGATCTGCTTTCCCCCAAATGCTTTTGCTTTAATGACCTTAAAGCACTGCTTAATTGGATTAATTACCAAATCCATCTGACGTCAATAGGTTGTAATTTGCCATGGCTGCAGCCTGAGTGAAATTCGTTTCAGCAAAGAGGATTGGGATCATTTTATGAAGCTGTGGATATACCCCAGTGCCTTCTGTGTTAACCTCTTGGTATTTCAAACTCCTCAGCAATGAGCTGCAGCATCTTACCTCAGTTCTCTAAGCTTCAGCTCATCATTCACTGATGTTGTTTGTAGCAATGACTCACTTAGCATGTAGGATTTTAACTGACAGTTGTCTGTGAGTGTAAGATCTAAAAACATATAGCAGACAGAGTTAAGCTGTCTATACCAAGAATACTCTGGAGCATAACATCGTATAAGCTTTTTAGTCTGGAGTTTCTAGATGCCATGTGGCAGTAGGCGTGTCCAGGATATTATGTGTTATGTTATCATGTGTTAGTCTGTGTAGTTAATGCACCTCGTTCTGACAGTGATGTGGAGGGGCAAACATTCCCTATTGCCATTCGGTACAGAAGTGATAAATGGTGTGTCCTCCTAGGATGAAAGGTGTTGGCTGGTTTCTGTCTTGGGTCACCCATGGCATGTATATAATTCCCACAGCTGTGAAAAAAGCTTGTGCTTGAGATGGTGATACATGAATAAATTACATAACACTAATCCACGTTTGAATCATCACTGCATGTGCATAATTACTTGATGTAGCTTCACTGTGGATTAGATTCCCAGTGACTCCACTAATATAGATGTGGGTAAGAAAGGAAAAACTGAGAGGTGGGGTGTGTGCTTGTGTATGTGTGGGCGAGTGAAAGGGGGCTTAAGGAATCTCTTCATCCTCTTACCCATCCCCCGCTTTCTTTCCTTTTTTTTTTTTTTGTTTTGGCCCAATTTTTTAAGACATGCCTTTTTTTGTGGCTGGTCAGCTCAGAGCCTTTCTTAAATAAAGCCAGCCGACATGCAGGGGGAAAAAGCCTTTGGGGACGGGGAGGCCACATTGTGTCGCCTTAACAGGACGATTGTGAGGCATGGAGGAGGGGAAGAGAATGATTTGGGGGGGAGTAAGGGTGTGTGAGGAGTGTAGATGGTAATAGGAGGGGGTGCAGCAACACAAAGGCTACCCCAGGGAGTGGAAGGGGGTAGAAGGGGGTGGAGGACGAAGGGGGGGACACAGCAGTCAAACATACCATGATACACCAGCTCTGGGAATACTCTTGATCTGGCTCGCTGTGCTCACATTGCATATTTTCACTGTTCCCTCGTGGTAGCGAAACTGCTGATTAGGTTGATAGTGGTGGAAAACTGTGAGGCAAGGATACTGGTGGTGTTATTTTTTCTTTAAAGGTGGACATCTGGGTAGAGGTGAGGTTGAGTTTTAGAAGTGCTGAGTAAATAAAAGATCCTGGTGCAAATCCTCAGTGTGGCATTGCAGGTTTGCTTCAATGAAATGTTGAAGAACCAACATGCCTCGTGTCTAATTTCTGCATGCTCAGGAACTCCCAGAAGGCTTGCCCTAGGCCTGGCGTTTGCTGGGGTGGTTGAAGCTATGCTACCGTGGGGTGCTCTGCGTTGTGCATTTTAAAAAGGCTCAGCCCACCCTCCCTTTCATTTTCTCCACTGGGGAGACTGAGAGATGGCATTGAGGACAGCCTTTCCCCAGTGTCCTTCTTTTCTTTCCCACTCCCTGAGCTCAGGCCTCCTCCCAGCCTCTGTGGCCATTCTATTACCCTCGCCTTGCAAGGCCTGGATACACTTTTGAAATGCTAAACTTCCCTTTGGTTATAACTGACAGGAGAAAATACCATTAAAGAAACTGAGGGGAATAGATTAAATTAGCAGTTAAAAGAGAGACTGCTAATTAGTTGATTAATGCCTTTGCCCCCCTCCCCCCCATATCTATATTGTAGTGAAGAATTCCCCTGCTGACAAGGCTGTCCGTCCTGATCAAATATCTTTCCCTACTTATTTTAAACATTTAAACATTGTTTTATTCACAAAATCCAATGGATGCATTTGAAGATTTAGACGTTTTGATCCAGAGCTTTATCAACAACTTCATGCACAAGCTCGTGGGGACTAATTGTGTCACTCAAAAGAGGGTGATAAAAGTAGGGGGTGTGTGCACTATTTAAGAGGAAGTGCTGGAAAACATAATTAATGCGAAGGTGACCTTGAAATTCAGTATTACAGGGCTGCTTTTGGAAGGGCTCCCATCATTCAGCTGTAACCATGGTGAGGGAGATCCAAATAACTGGGCAAATCTGCAACATGTAAATACAGAGTCGCTCTGAGTTGGGAGATTAACTCTGATCCTGATTTATTATCAGGCTTACCTACTTTCTTTTCTTTTTTTTTTTTTTTTTTTTTGCAAATTGCAAATTTCCCTTAGACCTAGTGTCACCATTGAAATTAACACACACAAAAATCCCTAACATTTCTTTCTCCTAATTGTCCTTGCAGCGCATATTGTGTGTGTGGCGGAACTTGATTTTTGTAAAACATGCAAACACCATTGAAATGTCTGAACAGTGAGCGTCCTTTTTACTTCAACTGAAAGCCCCTGCAGTCGCACCTTTTTGGAAAGCTTTTAAATTATATTTCTCCACACTGAAAGAGCTGTTTATCAGTCCTCTCTGTCACTGTTCAGTCCCACTTTACTGTACAATCCTCCCTCTTATGCAGTCACTCTTTCTCCCTCCCACATCTCTTCTCTTTTGCTTACACAATGACAGCTCTAATTGAATAACAATTGTAGTGACAGGGCAAGAGACTCTTTGTGCTTAAGGCTCTTTGGGCCTTAAGCACAAAATTGCTTTTGCATTTGGCAACATGTCTGTCACCAAGTCTTAATCGCAAGCCTCATAGCTCTAACTATTAAAAGTGCACTTTAGAGGTTCTCAGCCTCACCTTCATTTCCATGCAGGATTTAGTAATCTGACATCCTTTGGCTCAGAAAACATTGTTGGAAAACGTCTGAATTTGCTCTGTGACGAATGCTGCCCTACTTAACTGTTGTGATTCTCTCTGACATCCAGTCTTGACAGCCAGTGTTTATCCCATCTCATTATGTCCCCTAATCAGAGCACGCAATTCACTTGAAACGCCACCTCTGCTCACGGCTTTAATCTGGGCATCTTGAAGGGTATTTGGCTTCCTCTCTCTGACCAAAGCCAAAATTAAGTGTTTCCTTTATCCCGTGACTTTGATTGAGCGCCTTGGTTCTTTGCATTTGCTTTTCTTTTATGCTTGCATGATTCCATGAAATTCATTCATTTCAACTCGGAGCTCTGGAGCATACAGGTTTTATATTAGCTGTCATATTCTAGTTTTTCTCTGTTTGGTACAGTGGTGCAGACTAAACACTTACTGAGATATTAATAAAGCATAAGTGATGGATGACATTCCATACAAAGTGCTATCTCTCATATGCCTCTTTACTGGCTGCCTCAACGTTGATCACTTTTTAAAGGAGAAGTTTGAGGAAAATCGATGAAATTCAGTATGAGTGGAAAATAGAAATGCCCTAAGGGTGCTTATTTCTACTTACATAACAGTTTGAAAGGCTGTTGATGAGAAGGATATTTCCTCTTGTGCGTTTGTCATCGCAGCTGTCTTGCACAGAATGGAGCCCCCCCCTCTCCCTCCTCCTGTGTTTCCAACAATTTTATTCAAATATCTGACAGTGTTTCTGCTGTCAGTTGTACAAAAGTGACAGATGGGAATTACGGGTCTGGGAAACATTTACGAACAAGTTATTTTGGGTTATACCATGAAAAGAAAACAGTATTGGTTTGATACACAGTGTACCTGGACAGTTTGTATGCTCTTTGAGTGGAGGACGTGGTAAGTGGGTGCTGGAAAGTAGACAGGCCAGTGAGCAGTTGTAAGGAGAAGGAAATTTCATTTTCATGCCAGACTGGGCAAAGTCTCCCCTCTGTGGATGTCTAGAAAAAGGTTTCTTGGCAGACACTGCCCCTTCATTAATTTTGACCAAATATTTACTGTGCATCACATGGCATGCCTTACATCCCACTTTCATTTTTCCAGGCCAGGTTTTGAACAGTTTGGGGCAATTTGTGTTCCATTTGGCTGGACCCAGGCCATGCCCCACTCAGCAGGCCCGTGCTGGTGTCTCTGGGCTCTTGCCACACAAGAAACTGGCTCCACCGAGTCTTAACCTATGCTTATTCCTCTGGGAGCCACATTCTCTTTGATCATACCTCATATCCACAGCTTCAGTTTATGAATCTCTCTTACATACGTGCATGCACATACGCAAGCTTGCACACATTGTCACTTCAGTGCTATGTGCTCCATGCTTACCCTTTTAACCTAAAGGGCAGCAGAAGGAAATGTGCCAAGTTTCTGTACTCAGACATTATGGTTGTGCCCTGGGCTCCGTGGTGTAACAGAAATTCCCCTTCAACACCCAGCTGTCTGAGATTTGCTTTAGAATGTGTTTGGCCGAACATTTAGAATAGCCTACATAAGCAGTTAAGGTCATCGGCTCTGCTCTCAGGGACTGTAATGTAACACCGGTCCAACAGTAGACCCATATCAGCCACTGCCATCAAGTAAATAGCATTTAAAAAGCATTAGGTGCTTTTTGGCCGTGCCTGCCTCAATTCACTTTGGCATCTCTTCAGAGCTGCTCTTTTTCTTGGCACCAGGCCCAAATGCCATACTCCCTGTGGCCGGGTTGTGCCAGCTGAGTGTGCTGGTCCTTCCTCCTCCTCACTGCTGTCCAGCCCCTCCCTCTCTCGTGTTCCCTTCACTCCCCACCACCCTTCACAGGCCCCTCGTGGCCAGTTGTAGCAGCCGAAATAATGCTCAGTCAGTCCAGAGAGCGACCTTGGGCTGAGCGGCACTGATTGTTACTGCTGTACAAACTAAGCAGAAAGCAGATTGTGATTTAGATCATACCTTATTTACATCAATCCATTGCTGTACCCATTCTTCTGCAACCATTGCCTAACAAAGTGTGTAAAATAAAACATCTGTTACCTTCATAATACATGCCCACACTGCCAGTTTTTTTTTAAATGTATATGTGTTTTTCAAAATACTGAACCAATTGCTTTGCTGAAATACAATCTATTAATCTCTTGAGGATTTCACGTCTGGCAGCTCATGGAAGTAGTCAGCAGAGAGACTCTTGCTGTCTCCTGTTGGGAAATAAATGTAGCAGCATATTCAATTACCCCTGCTTCTTCTACCCTGCTGTTGCAGGCTGCTTTGATGTATCATTGAGATCACAGTGGTCAAACCTCATTAAAAACTGGCAACGCTGGAAAACAAAAACAAGGAGTAATAGCCCACCCGTGCTCCCTTGGGCTTCTTCTCCATAATCCTCCACCAATGCTCCAAACCTTGACTGTGCCGTCACATACAGAAGCTTCCTAATAGAGGGTCTAAGCCTGACATCTGGCCTCCATATTAATTACACATTTTTCTCTGACTTCACTGCTCTGCTGAAGGACTGGCATCCTTGACACTGCTGTCCATGTTGGAGTCCTTTCATGAGAAGTGGCCACGGCTGTGAATATGCTGCTCAACAGTTCAACAGTCTGGTCAAAGTCACACACAGACATGGACATTGCGAATAGATTGATATGTAGATACTAGACAGACTGACATACCCTTATCCAGACAGACTGACTGCTTGCTTGCTTGCACCCACTGTGCTCTGTTCAGCCCATCTGCCCAGTCTCCAGAGCCAATTTGATTGGCAGCTTTTTAACAAGCATCCCAGTCTCTACCTCTACAGATTTCCTGCTTGTCTCAGTGAATGGATATAATAAGGCATAGGAACGTTATTTATCCAGCAGGAATGAATGGCCTTGTGGCCTTCTGCAGAGTTTGACAGCCTTTATTTGTATCTAATGACACTCGCTGGAGCAGCGTGGCAACACAAGCAGCTACAACTCATCTACAATTGTGTCCCCTGGGTTTCTGTTAAAAATGCATTATTGGATAGTATATCTTCCCCTTTTCTTTTCGCAGGCATTCCACATTGTTATGTTCCTGACAGCCAATAGTGGAGGTGGTACAGTAGTGCAATCCAGATTTAAATTCTAGGGAGCATAGTTTAGTTTGTGATGATTTTGAATGAAAGGAAAAAAAATAATTCTGCTTAAGAGTTTTTAAAAGTGGATGAAACAAAGACTGCCTTGTTGTCTTTAGGTGTTTCATGAGCAACAACACTCCTTTATCATATTTGTGATCGTGGCCTGGTGTCCTCCAACTGTTTCAGGCCCATTTGGGAAAATCCTGCAGCACAAGTAGAAATACTGCTTCTATTGTCTTAGCTCCAGATGGGGGCCCCAGAGCAGGATGGGACCCAGCCTCCCAAAGGAGCAGTCTGCTGCGCTCTCTTACTCCGAGCTTGGCCTGTACTACCAGAGCCAGGGATGTGTTTCCCAGCTGACACAACCAGGAGCTGGGGCTGGTGAAAACTTCAGTTCCGTCCCAAACTGATAAGCTTGTGTTGTTAACCTGCGGCCTTGAGCAAAGGAAGGAGAGTTGCTTATTTATGGTGTCATCAGCAGATTTGTCACCTCTTTATTGTACATGACAAATCAGCAATAGAGTGATCAAAAACAACGACAGGGATGATTTGATGTTTACAGAGCCTGGAAGTTTATTAGGTGTTATTTCCTAAAGATAAAGAGATGAAGTCACACTGGTTATTTTAGGCAATGGTTTCTTTCCTGTTTATCCTACCTACGCATAGTTTGAAATGAAATAAATCAATATATGGTGCTGACTTCCCACATTACTGCCTTAACCTTGTCCAATGTCTTAGCTTTGATAGTAACGAAGACTTTTTCTATCATGCTTGTGTTAGTCTGCAGAAGCTATTTTCACTCAAGTATCAATAGCAGCATTGTAATCATCTGCGAGCATGCGGACTTAGTTTCCATAACAGCAAATACAGATAAACAATCAAACAGTGTAGCGTTGAGTTGCAGTGTTGTGTCCTAACTCATAGGTAGTGTGTTACAGGTTGGCTCTGAATAAAAAAGCCCAGATTGGGCAGTGGTACTATTTTTGGGAAACTGATATGTGGTCTCAAGTGCTGCTGTAGTATAAGTGAAGTAACCTTACTCCGCTCTGTTTGGTAAACGGACACAAAGAGATGAGGAAAGAAAGAGGCCGTAAAGATATCCATCATTCCCTCTATCACCCCGCCTCTGGGTGCCCATACACACACACAGTGCTCTAATCCTGCCTCTTAGGAGGGTAAACGATAGCCTTGTGTAACATTAAAAACAGCCCTGATCTGATGCAACTGGCAAAGTCATTCATGCGGCTCATTTAAGGGTGGGATCCTGATGCTGAAATGGTCAAAGCTTCAGTTTCACTTTCCTGTTAATGTCATCTGATCAACGGGAGCATGGTACCCTTCTGTTTCTCTGTGTTTCTGTCTCTCCCAATGTTTTTACCTCTTATCTCTGCCTTCTTTCTCTGTTATCTTCTCTAATTCAACAGAAAATGACGCCTTTTTTTCTAATCTTTCGGTCATTTATTGGAGGCCCCTGTCCCCAGCAGGTGTGGCTCCAGTCTCAGCCTGGCTTCCTCGTGGGACACGCCCTCTGCTCTTATCGCTGCCATAAATCCCTCTTAAGTCCCCTAATCACAGATTAAAGGAGCTGTAGATAGGGAGTGCCCTAGTGTACTTTGCTGTCCTTATCACTGATCCATATTCCATATCTCTTGCTCAGCTGGGCAACTGGCATGGGGTGTAATGATAAGGCACATGCTGCTTTCACACCTTTAAATTTTAGCATTGGATTTTATGAGATACTGCAACCTTGAAAATCTTTATGGGGAGGGGGGGTTAATTTGACCAACATATTGCTTGTATAATGACATGCAATCGTAGACTAGGATCATTTGTTTTAAGGCTAGAATCGGACTGAAGGACTCTACTGTGTACTGTGTACTGTGAAGTTGTTTTAGCATTCAGGATAGTACACATTATCCTGTGTCCTCAAGGGGCCACAGTCACAACAGACCCGCTCCCCTGTGAGTTCTCCAGTGTAAAGGTCAGGTGCTTGGCACCCTTCCTCTCCCTCTGTGCCACGATAGTAGCGATAGAAAAGAATTGCAACAGTCAAAAGCAGATTTTTAAGGCAGGAGAACTACTGGACCTGAACTTATTACTGCAGCTAGGTGATTGTTTTTGTCTCTCTTCTGGCCTACCTCTCTGGTTCTCTATCCATCTTTATGTCTGTCCTTCACCTATAGATTAATTCAGCAGAGGGTGATTAGTAATAAAAATGCAATACACGATGTGGCCTGTGGGTGTACGGGAGCTTTTAATTGCAAAGGACAAACATGCTGTGTTTGAGGAATGACCCAAACTTGGACAGAGCTGACCCTGACTGGATTTTCCTTGTCCTAAGGCTGAACAGAGTTGGAGTTCCTGGGTGGTTTTCTATGCTTTCAGTTGCAGTAGTGAGATCCAATCACGCCTTTGCATCACAGCTGTAAATCAGCTGTAAATAAGTTTATTTCATTTTCTTGCAGGTGACGTGTTATTTATATCGAACATAAATGTTTTCAATGAGATTCTTCTACTACTAATTTGGAGAGGCAAAATTAATAGCTGGTCTTATAACAGTAATCGTGTAGACCTCAGTGTTCATTGCGGCGTGAGGGCCCTGTTCTGCTGGCCACATGCATACATTTACATGGAGATCGGATTGAGGCGAGGGCTGATCTTGTGGAATATAGATTCACATCAACTCATGTTGTATGGTGAAAATCAAGTTTAGCCTCGAGACACAAAATAATCGATATGAAGCTGGTACACATGATTTTAATATACAATGTATGCCTTGTGATTCTAATGGCTAATAGAATGGCCTTGGCTTTTTGAGCACCATTACAAATCTCCTAATCACGGTCTGTCTATCAGTGATTTGAGAGGAGTTTGGGGGGGGTTGGATACCCTGGAGGTCTTCATGAATCCATAAAGACACGCAGACACAGTATATGGGTCAGTGTCTGGGTCTGTGGTGGCTGTATAGATGGGTCTGAAGCTTTTCAATTCACTGTGCTGCTTGTTGCTGTTGAGCTCTCATGGTGTGTTGTTCATTACTGAGTTCGCTTTCAGCAGTAAAAGAAAAGTCCCAGAGAATTGTAGGTTTTTTTAATTACCTCCACAGCAAGAAATGACTCCCTCAAGCATAGTGTAACTTTGTGTGTGCGCGCGACTGAGTGAGTAAATGAGGAAAAAAAAGAAACAGAGCGCTCCAGCAAGTAAGAGGGTTAAGGGAGAAGGAGAATCTTGCCTCAGGCACCAATCGATCCGATCCTTGCAGAAGAAGTCCCAGCTTCCCTTTGGTGAGGCTGTGTATTGCATTAGCTCATCTCACATTCTCTCTCTGGAAGCGAACAAGGGGGGATGAGGGGGATAGAAAGTAGGAGAGAGGGTGGTTGAAAGCAGCAGAGGAGAAGGAAGGGCAGTGCTTTGAAATAAAGGGAGCGTTAGACGACTCAAAGTGAAGCGAAAGAGATTCTGAACATCTTGGCTTAGGTGTGGAGTCTCCACTTTGCATTTGTTTCTGTCTCAGACCACTAAATGTGGTAGAGAACGTGTGAATGTAGCTCACTGACCATCTTTAAAGATCATGCACCTGTAGGAGAGGGGTGGATGGCGGGGGGGTGTTTATGCCACGACAGAGTAATCCTTTACACCACCTGGGTCTTTTTCCCTTGACAAGGGGTAATGGAGCTGAAGTGACTGGGGTTGTTCAGACTGATCTGTGGAGATCAGCACGGCTAAGAATACACAGCTATATGCACATGCAGCATCCACACAGCTAATTCAGCGAGGGACAAAGAAAGCATTATGGCATTATGTCACTGATACACTCTGGCTCACTGCACAAAACATATACAACCCCTTGGGACTCAGATACAAAACACTTATTAGTCTTCTGTATGAAGTGCTGAATAATTATCTACCAGCATATTCTCAGCAGCCACCCTGTAGCATGAGAGTGTAACCTACTGTATGTTGTACTCTTAAGTCTTCATCTTAATCATGCAGATCTAGTGTAATTACTTACAGTAAACAGCTGCTGATCAAACACAGCAGTGCCTGCTAGACAGCTCTCCTCACAGTGAGCCACATCTAAATAGTTAATGATTCCCCCTTAAAACGCCCGAACTTCAGACCATTTCAAATTAGAGTGGAGCTATCTAAGTCAGGAAGGGAATGGGCAGAGCAGATCGTGGAAGCGCTCTTCAAAGTCCTCTTTAATAAAACATATTAGCCTGCCTTTTCTGGTGAAGGGTGCTGGTTGCTATAGGACTAGTCCGCTTGCATGGGGAAGGGTGTTAACTTTGTAAGCAGCCAAACCAAAGGGCGGGGCCCATTCAGCATACGGTGTACAGGTTCAAAAGCCTGTGATGGGAATATGCTACAAATGGGGGTTAATTAACCCAGTTGTGCTTCAGACATCTCTACCAGCCAGGAAGCACAGATATGTATTTTTTACAAACTTTATTCAGCTTCAATTGGCAGATTAATTCGATCTTGCTAAAGAGTCGAAGTGCCGCTCTCGCTTTCACATCTGTTTCTGTCTGTCCTTCAGAAAAACATTAAACTCCACAGACATGATTTTTATAACCACAGATTACCTAGAGTATTATCTGCAGGACCACGTCAGTTTTAGAATTAAAATGATTTTTTGTGAGACTTCTTCTTATTTGCCATGTTGCCACTAAATAATGAAATGGAATTGTTCCAAATAGTGCAGCTGTACATCTCTGGGCGAGTTTGTGATGGCATAAAATCCAGTGTACTATATCTATTTTCAGGTGTAGATGAAGAAAATATGTGCATGGCAGCAGAGTGGTTAGCACTGTTCCCAGCCTGGGGCCTTTCTGTGCAGTTTGCATGTTCTCCCTGTGCCAGTGTGGGTTTCCTCCGGGTACTTCGGTTTCCTCCCTCCATCCAAAAACATCATGTTTAGGTTAACTAGTGACTCTAAATTGGCTCCAACACCCCCCACGACCCGGAAACAGATAAACGGTTGAAGATAAATGAATGAATGAATGAAAAACAACCACTGCCTGTTGTCACCTTTTGACAATAGCTCATTTGCTGTTGTGAAACCACATTCCAAACCCGGTGTTTGCAGGGGATTTGTGTTGATTTGTGGACAACAGGTGTGGAGGATGCGCTTCCTGAATCCAGACTTAAAAGACAAACTCCATAATAACAGTGCATTTCTGACAAAAACCATTGATCAAGTCATTTTAAAACAAGCTAAATGTTAGTTTAGAAATGACTTGAAAGGACCCATAATCTTTGTGTCCTTTGGTGGGCTACTAGATTAATTATATTTCACTGACCACACTATTTGCATTGAAGTGATTAATCTTCCCACAGAGCTGTCGCTAATTATGCTGACTTTACCTAAAATATGCGGCGACCAAAGGAAGATGCTTCCTCAGCACCAGGCTTCTAGGGTAACGGAGGTTGGGTGGAGGGCACAGAAATGAGGCAGTGTGGCAAGTTCACGGGATGCTGGGTAAATTAATTGCAGGCCTGTGCCTCCAATTAGACCTGACTCTGTTTAATTGGTGCTGAATGAGTTTCAAAGGCCTATGCTGGGAAAAATGGCAAAGAGGGAAGACCCCTCCCCCCAGCAGACACACACACACTATTGTGTCCCACCCTTCAGGAATTAACAACAGGAAGCTAATTTGCATGTAAAGCAGGTTTGATAGACACAGCTGACTTGTCAGAGAGCAATAATAATGACCCAAGATAGCACAGGGGTATTTGCACCTTTGGCACTGCCGCTAGCACTGCTGTGGGTGTCTTCGTCTCTACAATAGTGTGATCTTGCTCTGGCTTCTTCTGTATGGCCAACAAAGCACATCTATATCTTTTAATCTCTTAATTTCCTTTTACCTTTAAGGTGTGTCATATTCATGTTTACTGCTGCCCTCTTTTTTTTTCTTTTCTGGTCTTTGATCTGAAAAATGACAGTCATATTCTGGGCCAGCGCAAAGCTTCACTGAAGGAGCTCTTAGTGTAATTAAAGGGTGACTTCACACACAGATTGTTAGTTTATTTGGTCTTGGTCTATCAGCCTTACCTGTTATTGTAGCCTACCTTATTGCTCCACTACTTTCAAATTATATTTGCTGCATGTAAACATCATTTACTGTGTAGATATGTCAGTGTCTTCTGTGAAGGAATGGAGACACGTGTGTGAAGCAATCAATATCCATAATATGAAAATGTACATTACTAATCCTAGCATGCTGAGTTTTGTTTCTTTCACGTTGATCAAAAAGCAAAAACATGCATCATAATGAAAAATTATATAAAACTAAAGTAAAATCAACATAAATCTAGGTGGAATGGCACTTTGGATGAATGAAAAAAATAACAACAGCTTATCAGGTCCTAATGAGGAATTCAACAGAGACTCTGGTTTAAAGCTAATTCATATTCAAAGCATATTCAGTTGCTGTGAATAACTGCAGATTTAAACTTTCATCTTTGTCATTTTCCTCTCAGGATCCCGTCTGCGCCAAGAGGACACCCCACCCCGGATTGTGGAGCACCCATCTGACCTGATTGTTTCCAAAGGGGAGCCAGCCACTCTGAACTGTAAAGCGGAGGGGCGGCCAACTCCAACGGTGGAGTGGTACAAGGATGGCGAGCGGGTGGAAACGGACAGAGACAATCCCCGTTCTCAGCGCATGTTGCTGCCCAGTGGCTCCCTCTTCTTTCTACGCATCGTCCACGGACGACGCAGCAAGCCGGACGAAGGCTCCTACGTCTGCGTTGCCCGCAACTACCTGGGAGAGGCTGTGAGCCACAATGCCTCCCTCGAAGTAGCCAGTAAGTGTAGCATGTTTCCACATTTCCTATTTGGCCTAGAATGGCGGTGTGAATGGAAGAGTCTTGGTTTAGATGCAGTTAAATAGCAGGCTCCAGTTTCTTCCAGAGTTTCTGTATTCAGCATGTTCATTGAGTTGAATAATCTCTCAGGAGATGGGCAGGATGTGTTTGGCTCAGCGGTCTCGGCAGAGCCTTGGGGGAGAAGGCCTGATCATTCCAGGGTGAGTGCTCGTCTAAAGGGGCTCTTGGTAGGTGGTCAGGAGCCACAATGAGAACAAAGCCCTTTCTGTTTTGGCCATGCTTCTGATTTTTGTCAAAGATATAAATAGAAGGTTATATATTCAAAGGAATGCCATCATTGCATCTGTGTTTAGTCCTCTTTCAATGAAGAGCTTTCCCACTGAAATAACAGGTTCATTTTACTATCTGCCACACTGACACAGCAACAGGCTAGACATACCTGAGTATGTCTGTGGTTTGGCAAAGAGCAGCAGGTGTGTCTTTATAAACTATTTGGTCTCTTGATTCACGGTGATCTGGGCGGTGACTTATTTGTTCCCATGACTCTTTGAAGGCTGCTTCAATTGATGAGGTCAGCTCTTCAGATACATTATCTCTTTGCTCTCTTGACATGCTGAGAGTCAAGGCTGAGGAGCTGAGCTCCGATATCAACTGCTCCTCTAGCATACCCAGAGGCTGTCACCAAGCCGCTCACTGTAATATAATCAAGATGGGGAAAGAAAGAATGATGTGTGTGCTTGTGTGTTTGAATATGTATGTGTGAGTGACTGTGGAGTTTTGGTGTTGTGGGCCTGGACATGGGTTGCTGAGGATAATGGTCTTGGGTATGAGGTCTCGGTCAGATCAGAGTATGGGCTGCCTGCTGTGTATTTTTGGATTTAAACTGCATTTGCGTGGTCTCTGGTGTGCAGTAATAACACAAAACCTCAGCAATTTCAGTAAAATGTAACGAGAGAAGCATCAGACGTGACACCTTTATGGGTCTCTTGATCAGAAGCTGTGTTTTCATGGTGTATTTCCCAAGCTTTGCAAAAACAGGAGTTATCACGCAGGGCATCGCACAGTGGTCAAGACAAGATCAGATTAACAGTCCCTCACAATTTAAATGTAACAATCCAAACAATTTTTGGATTATTATGAATTTCCACAGCTCACAATGCAATACTCTATTAGGGGATGTTACACAGTGTTTATTTCAATGGTTGGTTTTTAAAGTAGAAAAACAAGACAGTTGGCGGGGCAATGCGAGGGCGAGAGTGCAAAGAACCTTTGGCTCAGTCTTGGGTTTGAGTTGCTTTTTCTGTATGAGGTTCAAACAGACCCATAATGACAAGCCAGTGTGCTGCAGCCCTCTCTCTCCTTCTCGCTTAGCTAGTGTCTCTCACTCCCTTTACTGCAACTCATGCTTAACTATGTATAATTATGTTGTTGGAGCAACCAGGATGGAAGCTTGCCGCAGAAAAAGAGGCTGGAGAAAAAAAAGAAAAAAGAAAAAGGCCCAGAAACAGAGATTTCTTTGCAAGGCAGTGTGAAGAAACTACAAGCCGTAAATCTGACTCATGTGGCTGTATAAGAGTTTAAAAGCATTATGAATTCCTTGTTGTTATTGAAGGTGCTTCTCTTACGAGCGTACGTTGCAGACACTGTGTTTTAGTCAGATTGGGTTGAGAGTACAGCTGAGCCTTTCGGTCCCAATGAAACTCCAAAGCAGGAAGTCATGATTTTAATTGTGTTTACTTTGCCTCATTCTCCCCCCTCCAACATTTTCACTTTAAATGTTAAAAACACAACTTTTTGGAAAGGTTGTTTCAACAGCCTGGCTTTTACAGTTTCCCTTACTCAACAGCGATTGTTAATGTAATCCAAGTTTCAACAAATCCTGTTTTGTTAGACTAGGAGAGCAATCTCTATATCTCAGCCTCCTAAACCAAAGCCCAGCCTAATGCATGTACCATCCAGCCAGTCCGCCTTTCGTATTCAAAATAGCTCAAGAAAGGATTATTTTCCCATTGTGTTCTTGTTTTGTGTGTATTAGAGATGTCAGTTTCAACAGTGAACTTGCTCTGTGCTCAACCACTGACAGCTGTCAGTGGTTGAGCACATCATTAATGAAACATTGTGCTTATGTTTCATTGTTTTGGGCATTTTTTCATCCTCTTACAAAACTCTGAACAAAGACTATGTTAAAAATCACAAAGCGGCTTAAAAAGGTGGAGAAAAAAGCTTGTCATGCCGTAGTAACAGAAACTGGTTGAATGCCGTTAAACCTGATTCAGATTCTCTGTAATGATTCAAATCAATGGAAATGAATTGACTGAATGATTTGTATTTGTTCTGTGTATACAAATGCAGTCATCACTGAGCCATAAATATGGTCATGTTATCTGGAAATTACTGAGACGTACAGCATGCTGGCAGTCTTCTGTATCCTCCATGAAATGTCACAGCAGTGTCTTTTGCCCACTGTCCTGCATGAGGTCCTGAGAGGCTCTATGAATAGCCTGCTTTCCTTTTCCTTTCCTTTTGAATATGAGATAGTAAAGTGAGGTAATGGACAGCACACCGCTCCACTCGAGCAGGCGATAACCTCAGGTCCTGCTGTCTAGTGGCCTGGCCGCATGCACCGTGCTGACCACACAGGGTTGGCTGCAATCCTGATATTCACATACAGACTCCTTTCTCCCGAGACTGGGTTTACTTTTTCTGCCAATGACGACAGAAGCAAAGGGATGCTGACTTGAATTTGTTCCACCACGTATCACAATATTCTGCCAAGATTATCTCAAACTCTTGTTGCTCTCGATGCTTCAGTTCACAAGATGCGGCCAGCTGGCTTCACTCACTCTGATTAGTAGGGAGAAGGTCGGGGGAGTCACATGTGTCAAAGGAAGCATGACTCGGCGGTACCTAAGGGTCATCTGCTGAGCGGAGGACAGTTGGCTGGCATACGCCGCTCTAAAGGCAGCGTGGCCACCTCCCACTGCTCTGAGGATCTGCCTGTCTCTCTCGCAGGAAATCCCTTGTGCTACATCTGTTGGCCCTCAAAGACTCAGGGGGTCTTTATGTTGTCCTGTTCAAATCAACCCCTCCCAGAATGAGCCACTCCTCTTGACACATAACATCTAAGTTTGCTTTATATCGCACGCCTTTCTTCTCTTCCCCCACCTGTCCCCCCTTTTGAACTCATAATTATTTCTCCTCTAAAACAGAACAAGCCCAGAACAACATCTTCCACTACCTGGTGCGGGAGCATATAATTGTTATGTCATGGTGTTTGTTTTTCATTAAAAGCAGCAATATAGTGCAACTCTGTTATTGAATTCCACTGATTTTTTTTTTTTTTCGGGGGGCCATGTAAACCACTTTTAACCTCCTTTTATTTCTCTCCAAATATGAGTAAGCTCCAGACCTAAAATGAAACTAAGAAGTGAACAAAAAGAATGAGATAGAGGGAAAAAGACACTGCAGAGAGCAAGAGAGCATGAGCTGATATCTAAAAACAAACAGAAAAAACAAAACAGGACAGCTGAAACCCAGCAGAATCAGCAGTGAGCGTGCTGGCAAGATGCCAGGAGACTGGAGGCAAAGTGTGTTACTGCTCTGTGGCAGTTATTTGTCTCAGGGAGGTTAAGAGCAAATTGGTGCAAACGGCACAGCCAGGGTCTGCTTCATGAGTCAACATGAAGCTGAGGCGTAGGCTCCACACCACAGATGCTCCTTGGCCTCCACTCCAGTCTTTTTTATATTGGAATGTAGACCCCCTTCCCCAGTCTCAGAGCCCAGCGGAGTGTGTGACCGATCGCTAAAGAAAACTTTGTTTTATTCTGGTGTAAAATGTTTCACATGCATGCCGAGGGCTTTAATACAAATGCCTCTGTATTCATTAATAGATTATGTTGTGTTTGTGGTTGTGACTGTGCCACTGGTCAAGGCTATTTTAGTCCAGCACTGTTTATCTTGAAACAGCAATACACGGCAAACAACTGGCAACTGTTCCTCTCCCCTCAGCACGCCACTGTCAACTCGGGTTACCTGAAATCACTGCTGAGAAGATGTATTCACCGCATGCACGTCAAGTGGGGTTCTACTAATCCATACATGCAGAGTAGGATTTTTATCATGCATGTTGCGTGCGGTCTGTTTAACCTAGAATATTGGGGACTTCAGGGTATTAAAATAGATCAATGCAATCCATCTAATTAAACGCCCAGTATCTATTTGCTGTGTTTGAACAACACCTAAATCCCATTTTGAGCAGGAAATATCTGTGATATACAGCAAAGCTGGCATTACACAAACATGCAGTGCTTCTGATAGCGTGCCATGCTTTTCAATAGCATGGATATGGATATGTGCCTTTGAACTTTAACCATGTTGACTAAATATGCATTGGACATATTCTGGCTGGCAGATATTGGCTGATTATAGCTTACGTAAAATGCAGTTGTCACTCCCTGCAGTGACAGCAGCCTGGAGTGAAGGATAAGACGATGCTCATGTCTCTCTCAGTCAAGTAGAATCTGTCAAATGTCACGCATTTTTGGGGTGTTTTTAAGAATGCAATTTTCTCAAGTAAACAAACAAAACCCCGCCCACACACAGCACTTGCTCGCCAAAAAATGAATACTGCTGGCTAGATGCGAGGCCAAGTGCTGAAAATGCTTACCAAAGTTAAAACGGGTGTAGCAGTGGATAATAGCCAGAGCAGAGAAACAGAGCTTGTTCTACTACAACGAACACTGGTACCTTTCTAAGAGGGATCACGCGGCGTCAGACAAAGTCGTACAAGTGCATCAGTTTAAGAATGAAGCCATGGAAAGAGGAGAAATGTGTGAGGCAAGTGAGGGGGTGTACATGTCTCTGTGCGTGTGTGATCCCATCAGTCAATTTTTGTGTCAGTGTATGTTCGCTGGTCTAGTGAACAATGTGTAGCAGAGGGTGCTTTAAAGGAGGCTATGCGTGTTCAGGTGTACAGACACTGTCATAGGAGCCTGCCAAGAGTCACATCAATCACACCTGACAGCCACCTGAGCAACAAAAGACAGCATGGGGGGGCACATGTTCGTAAATGGGAAACTGTCTCTTTTACAGGACATGGACAATGCTGGGCAGTGTCACAGACTTTGTGACAAGTAAATGCAAACTGAACAAAGTAAGAGATCATATCTTGTGATTCCCTTCAGTGGCTTTATCATCTGCAGTCTCAGCCTGTTGGCTGTGGAATTCATGAGGAAATAATAAGACAACAAAAAAAGAGGCTGGTTGAATTAGACACTTTTCTATATTTAGCTGAAATACCTTTCAGCTGCTCAAAGTGAGTGAGTTTCTTTGGTGTGATAGATATTTGCCTGCCGGACCTCTTTCTATAAAAAATAGAGATTAAAATGCATTAGATGGACTAAACACAGCTGTTTCTCGCTGAGGTCATTTTTTTCTTTCAGATCATCTCTGTGTGCATTCATGTAGGAAATGGCTTGTCTCTGTTAACAAGGTTGGGAGCACTGACTTATGGAGTCCACTTTAAGCACTTTCTTCTGCTTCTGTGGAGGGTTTTACAGTACAGTACGGGTGACATTTCCCAGATTTCTCCCCTCAGAATGTGTTTGAAAAACTGGCGCGACTGCACAGCTTACTCTCTGGGCAGCTGGACACTCCCCTAAACTCTTGTGCGTCAGAGCTTTTTCTTGTCGCCCCAGTGACTGCTTATTCATCGCAGTGTAATCCTTGCCTCTGGCTGCAGTACAGAGGACAGGGGTAAGGGTGGGTGCTGGGTCCTTGGATCATGAAGTATGATATTAACATTATGAAGTGCTTGTCTAGGGTAGATAAGATACAGTACGTGAGCCCTTGAGTCCAGTTGTCCTCCACTACCACTCTGGAGGACCACTGATAGTAAGGTCCCTTCACTTCCTCTCCTCTATAAAAGGACCCATGTTGTTGGTGTGTTTTGACCAATGTTTTAGTGAGCACTAAGTGTATTCTTTTATGTGCATCTTTTATCATGCTTCCACATTTGTTTGAGATGTGTGCTTGGCTCTGATCCATTTGTGATAAAAGCTCTTGGCTATAAGCTGTGTGGCAGTGCTTGTGAGAAGCAGATGAATGTATGCTGCTGACTCTAATCTCCGCTTCTTCTGCAGAGACCTGGGTATTACTCTTGTTGTGAGGTGTAATCTCCTCTTGGTCTGAGCCTCTCCCGTGGCTTGAGAGGCTGTGTGTATGTGTGGTTATGTGTCTATGAGTTTTGCGTGTGCGTGCACCCCTGAATTGTGGTGTCTGGTCATATGACGAGCCGTTCTGCTCAGCGGACATGCTCCGGTTATTAAACCTGGGTTAAGCCCTTACGTGAAACCTTCTATCATGCGCCTCGATCCGAGACGATAGAGTTAGGGAGGATTAAAGGGTTTGGAGACTGGAACTTCAGGGATTTTAGCCAACATTTTGGTCAAGTTAGAAAAGTGTACTCAAGGGGCAATCTCAGTCAACTTAAGGTGAGCCCTGTTACAGTTTGACTGAGGTTAGGGTTACGGCTTTCAGACTGCGCCCTCACTGTTTACTCCCAGGAGACAGACCAATTCACCACCTATTGATAGTTTTTCAGCTACCTTCAATCTCTGGGGCCAAGTACAGACATTGAGCTGTGAACTGCCACTTAAATTGAAGTACGGTGCAAAACAAGAGGTGAAATTTAGGTTTTGCAGAATGAAAAGTAATACTTTTCAAAATGAGATTTCTGTTTTTTGCATTTGGTTGCAGATTTTATTTGATGGAGGGCATGTAGTGTCAAATTTGTTTTCTGCAATGTTGCAAAGAAAAGTTTGGACTGCCAAACAGTAACCATTAACAGGCAGGTTGTTTCTCTGAAGGTACAATACACTGATAAAACAGGAAGCAGTCTCTGTGCCACACTCGTGCTTTATCAGCCTTTATCTGATATTTCTTTCCTTTCAGCAAGGTCTCTCATCTGTTGCCTTTCCACCATTATTTTTGCTTTTCCTCACTGTCTCCTCTGAAATGAAGGTTGAGGCAAGAGAAATGCTACGTATTTCCAAAACCTCTGTAAAAGGGGGGGTGGGGGGGGGGTGTTGAAATTTTATCAGAGTTGTAGCATGTTACTGAGCCTGGAGCGTGACAGGCAGGAAGAGCTGGTGAGGCAAGCAGTAGACCCAAACACTGATAATTATCTGCTTTGTGCTCTCTACAGACTACAGATGAAATGCAGTCGACTTGTTGCTGACTGTGGATGGTCGCAGCTCTGCCATCAGCCAGTGACAAACACAAAGAGGGGATACATAACAGCATTCAACTGTCATTTAATTGTCCTTAGTTGTTGTCGTAGCAAATCTGATCAATAAAGCAACAATTGGGAGAAAATTTGTTTGCCTTTGCCCTGTCACAGATGCAAGAGTGTGCCCTAAAATAAGTCTGGTATGAGGGAGAGTTGTTGCTCATTATCGCATTGTAGTGCTTATGCAAGCTCTCGGTTATCCTGACCTTTCTGTAATGCTTGCAATTCATTTCGAAGCCCCAGATATCTAACATACTGGGTCTCATGTTACACATCAAGGCCTCGACTTAATTATTGCAGTAATGTTGTGCTAATAACAAAGCACATAAAAAGAAATGGATGGACAGAGAGCAGCGACAAACTAACACCGAACATAACTGAGAGTATGCGGGTCATATTGTGGCAGGATTTGTTTAAACATCTGTCTCATCTTGTTAACTTAGATAATGTTGTTTATACACCGCAGGCTTAACTACATGTGTGGTGAACATAATCATCCTCAATGGAGTGTATGTAAACATATACAATAGTCTAATTAGGAGCATAAGGAGAAGGGCAGCATGGGTAAGTGGTGAATAGAACAGATACACCCTCACCTCTTCTTTGTGCCTGCTTGACCTTTCTGAGCAGGGTGTGGCAACAACACAAAAAGATCTCCGTGTAACCATATACGGCAAAGAATTGGATAAAAGACAGACAGGGGGACGTCATGTGTAAAAGGAGAGAAGTAGAGAGGATCTATTCAAAATTCAAACAGTAGTCAGTGTTGCTGTGGGTAAGTTTGAAATAGCTGACATCTGACTCAGTGAGGCCCAGTATTGTGTGACCATAGTGCTGCTGTTGGGCTCCAGGGTGACATTTCTTTTCTCCCTTCCAGACCTCCCTCTTTCCTTCCCCGCCTTGCACCAGTATCAGATTCTAATCTGTCAGTGGTGTCTGAGCTCCATTTAGCTGATTGGCTCCCAACTGATGGATGGGATAGAAAGCCCTTCAGTGATCGAGTGGGATATATAGCGTCCTTTCCCAGAGTTCTTCACTTCCCTAAAGACATCATAGGTTTGACAATCACCACTGCTGGTTTTCAACACTTTTTTTTTTTTTAAACCAGTATCCCATTGTTGTACTTGAAGAGCAGTGTTACTCACACATTAAAGGGACTGCTCAACTTCCATACAGGCTGACAGTGTTACGACTGCTGCCATGTCTGGACCTCAGGGCCTGGTTTGTTTCCTCTGCATGCATCATGATGATAATCTCAGTGTGGTAGCAGATGATCTCAGGACCTGGCCTTTACGTCCGATATCCTTTTCCCCTGCCAATGGGATTAGTGGAGAGTGCCGACTCTGCAGGTGGAGCCGTAAGTTAATTTAGCCTACTGTTTGGAGCTATAATAGCTTATTGATTGCCTGACAGAGATGCAAAAAGCAGAATGGAAGGGCACAGAGAGGGGAGAGAATAAGTTAATCATCGCTCAGTGTGTTGCCAGGATTTAATCACATTACCCAAGGTTCACCACTGCCATGTAAATTCAGGCTCCACCTCGGAGGAGCTGGAGCGTCTGCTCTGAGAATGAGGAGACCCTGCTGATTTCAAGAAACCTTTCCTCAGCTGCGGTCTGGTCCCTGCTGGTCTGGTACTCCCTGCCCAGCTCCTGCCTCACTTGCAGGGTCCCTGCCCAGGGGCCACCTTAATTCATGCTAAGCCTCTGGGTTCATTTTAACCATGCTGCCCAGTGGTGACCTCCATCTGCTCCTCAGGTTGTTTGAAAAACATCAGCCTGGCCTCAACGATTCAGACCATAACCCTCAGGCAGCTGGTTGGGCCATCACTCATTTCTTCCACTCGTCATTCCCAGGCTGAAGTGCTCCTGTGCAGCGTGTACAGTATGAACAGGAAGGCCTGTGTGTGTATTACTCAGAGGAATTCTGGCCCATTAACACTGTCGTCATATGCGTATTCACACTACGGCTGGTTACCTGGAAACTGCACATGTTGCTGTTATTTGACTGATGGTCGTCTCGCTGCCAGCACACATTGAGAGAGTCTCGTATATTAACAATTTCAAGCACAACTGGCATTACCACTGTGTTCTACATTAGCACAGCGACTGTATCAGGGCTGAGTAACTTTTTTTAACCCCACATTGGCCATCCAAGATGCAATTCACCATTTATGAACAAAAGCTAGCCCACCACGGTATGCGAGTGTAACACATTAGCTCGTGTTTACACAGAAAGCAGCAAAACCAGCTTTAGCTGTGATTGGACTTTGCCCATGCCTGAGCCTGGCTTCTGTCAACCCCCCTGTACCCAAATACTCCACTAATGAAAAGCAAAACAATGGCACAGACAGCAGAGAGGTGAAAGAGTAAGGTAATGTAAACACAAAGACAGAGATGTTGACCTTACAACCTATCACACAAGTACTGACACTGACCTGACGGTTAAATTCCTATCTGCCAACGGCAAGAGGAACATCTGGCCAAAATGTCCACCTCATCAGGTCTCATCACTTCCAGGAAGATATACCATTCAGACTGGTCTCATCAGAAAAGCCTTGATGTGATTTAAAATAATTGCATGGAATCTGGTGCTTTGAAATCACAAGTGCAGTGGGAGAGATGGGAATGAACAACAAAGACAGGGATAAACTGTTGAAGAGAAAACAGTGGACAAGCTGCCATTAAGCACAGGAAGAGAGCAGAGGGAGGCGGCTCCAGTTGGACGAAGAGTCTCTCAGCTTGCGAGGGGAAGATAAGGGGACAGGTGGTGGTCTGTTCTCTCAAAGATCTCTGACAGCTGGCAACTCTCTGCTATAAGCATGCTTCTGCAGAATGTGTGTGCGTGTCCCTGAGTGTGTAGATGCGTGTTTGTGTGACATATCTTTGTGAGTGCGTGTGTGTTTATAGGTACATGTGCCTGCATTTGGCAGTTGTTTGAGCACTTGCCAGCTAAGATATCACCCAAAAGTCATGTCTCAACTGTTATACCAAGGCTTTTTTTTTTTTTATTTATTTCATTGTTCTTTTTGTACTAACTGGCATTTAGCCTTTTTTTTTTTACCAACTTATCTGAATACTTTTCTTCCTGTATGTTAGAGCTTCAGTGTGGAGCAAAGCAGGTTGATGCCTGCCCCGATCCACTTCAAACCTAAGGAGTGGTCTGTTCATGCTGCTTAGCCTAATGTTTAATTTACATTTCTGCTCACCTTGTTCCCTGCCTTTTTATGGACTATTGTCAAACTGTAAAAGGCTATCGTTAGTATTTCCGTCATGACTTGTATGACAAATATTGTCTGACTTTAACCCTTTAACACTGAAGATTCGTGTCCACCTGGACTTTTTGCTTATTTTAACCATAAAAGGGCCAGAAAATGTCCTTAGTGCCGTAAATGCCACTTTTCCCGGAACACTTCAGAACCTTAAATATCCGGCAGTTTACTGTATGTTGAAAGAGTGTATTAATGGCTAACAATGAAGGAGAGGATTTACCACCTCCTGCAACAGCGCAAGTGGAATTACTGTGATGACCCGATATTGGCTGTGAAGCGCAACCTCTTGGCTTTCAGAAACCACCGGCATTTCTCAGATAGAGCAAACATTTGAGAACATACAGCAATTGAATGTGTTGTGCGAATGTGTCGTAGGCGGCACGCTCGGCTTCATAGGGTTAAAGCAGAAAAATAACATGCTGTACATTTCTTTGGTGTAAAAAAAAATTATTTGTGTTAAATTTGTGTTTTCCAACACCTTGATTTCATGATCAAGGAATACGTTTCCATGCAAAGTAGATGCCACGTCTAAGCCAAAACAGAGAGACTTGAAATATCTTCCGTGTTGCCGGGCAGTATGCAGTGGTCATGCACTCTGGTTTGTTCAGAGCCCTTTACTGTGTTGGCTTTGGGCTTGATCCTCATCCATCTTTGTGTTTGATCGGGCGTTGTAGTGGTTGTTGCTGAGAAGGGCTCATGCCATCTCAGCGGCCTTTGTTTGTGGAAAGGAAAAAAAGAAGGTCCTAAATTGTCCAGAGGCGGTTATTTGCTGTTGGCAAACACTCGCTTACCACTGTGGCCTGACAGCTGGCTTTAATCCCTCCACGCTGCAGAGTTTGCTCAAACTGCACGTTGCTCTTAATTGTAATTCATGCTCTTAAATGCATTATGGCATCACACTCTGGTCGGAGGTTTAGAATAAAGATTCCCCTCCAGCTCTGCTTTTGGTCAACACAATTGGAATTTATTTCCTAGACCATTACTGATTGATGTCAACTGTTATACGTCTGCTCTCTTTTCTGTGTTCTGCCAACGGTCTCTTTGAAGCTGCCTTGGTTCCTTTCAGCGTCCCACCTTCAATAGAGCAGTTGGCCTGCACCTGATCCATTGATGTTTCACACCCCAGAGGTCACCTTGACTAGGGTGCCCTCTTTGTGGCGGAGGACTATTTCATATGCAAAAATTAATGATAGTGTTTTAAGATCAAAGAACTCTGTTAGCAAGCACCATCTGTATCTGCTCTCCACCTATCTCTAAATATGTTACTCCCTATCTGTCTTGATTATAAGCTATAGCTTCCACCGCTTTTAATGGGGTATATTCCTGATCTAATCAGCTGTTAAAGGAGTCCCATAATAACAGTGTACATCCCTTCAAGACCGTAATTGCACTTGCATTCAGTCCATTGAGCACGCATATTTCATCATTTATGCACACTGATCTATCATGATTCCTGTTAGCTTTTTCCCTCTCTGAAATATGAATCTCATCATGTCATCATTTAGACTGGAGCTCTTTGTAATTAGCAACTGTTGAAATGATTCTGCAGATCAATAATTACTAATTGCCAGGGGTGTTTTACACACACACACACACACACACACACACACACACCTATCTTAATGGGAATCCTGAATATAAAAACAATATTGTAAAAACAGTTAAATGTAAATGCTATGTTTTATTCTATAGTGTCAAAGATTTTTTTATAGTGTTAATCTATAGCATCTTTGTTGAGGGATTGAACATTTCAACTCAAATTATTTAATAATGTTTAAAGATAAAGGTAATATGATGGACTTCCTCTCTATATTTTTTGCACAATAACATCTAATCTCACAGCACCAAACAGATCGTTTACAGGCCCAGCAGTAATGTGTTCTTTTGTTGTTTACTTTCGGTTGGGAAACAGTTTTTTTGGTGTGTTAACATCACTTTCCTTGTAGTAGTAAAACAATGCTTACTGCAAACAAGGAAAAATAGATGATTTTAATGGAGCTATTAAATTTTTGGCCAATGCTAGCAATCCAAAATGAGTATAATTTGCTGATTTTTTTATTATTTTTTTTTCCCCCCCAGACTAAAAGAAATTTCACCAAACTGTAACCCGTGAAGACCTGTCACCAACAGTGGATGTAAATTCATGTTTTTATCCATTTGTCTCTGTTCCTTTCTTCTGCTAAGGCTAGCATGCTGACCAGTTAGTGTGAGTCCAGTCTACCTTGAATGTCACAGATTCTGTGTTATATTTTTAATGATGGCTGTAGCTCTTGCCAACACTTAAATGTAATCATAAGCAAAGCACATGTTGCATGAACTATTGCGTATATGATGATGAAAAAGTTTGACTCATCAGCAGGTAATTTTTGGAAAAATAGCAGCAATGATGAGTCTCAGCAATGATGAGTCTAAGCAATGACTGCGCTGCACAAAGAAATTCTTAGCAAAGGCGAGATCCCACAATTTGCACAGACAAGGTCTTTTTTTTTTTAAGATTCCCTTTGCCACAGAAAGAGTTTCTGCTGCAGTGCTCTCGAAACTCAAATTGTATCAGAAAATATGGTTTCCTTTCATCCGCCACGACATTCAAGCTATTTCCCCTGAGGCAAAGCCACATAAAGCCAGCTTTGTCCTCCAGACACACAGATGTTATTATAGCTGTCCTCATATAACTATAAATATATTCATTTTGACCCTCAACTGTTATTCATCTTGACCATAAAGTTGTCCTATAACATTCATTTTGGCAAGCAGTAGAAGGGAAATGTCGGCATTCACTTTTTTGTGATGCATAACTGTACGTTTAAGACGGTGGTTATATGGCAGTGTGATAGTGTTTCCTGCTGTGTTACATTTTCATTTTACTCCTGAGGTTTGCACAAGATTGTTCTTTTCCTGCCTGGTTCACGCAGCAGGACTTTTGATTATATTTACACCACATAATGTATGTGAGTATGTGTGATTCCCAAGAGAGGGGAAAAATCGGAGGCCAGTCCGAAGTAAGGTGAAACTAGGCCAAGTTCTCGGCAGATTTTTTTGTCTCCTGTTGTCTGGAAACTGTCACAGGAGAGGAGATTAAGGTGAACATCCTGCTGCCCACTCCAAACAATCATGTAGCGCGTTGCCACCAGCCGCTCATTCCTGAGGGCAGAACACAGCAAAAACCCTTAAAGCACATTTTAAACAAACAGTCTGGCTAAGAAGCTGTGCGTGGCTTTTCCCTTAAAAATACCTCCGTCTCGCTCTCCGGAGCTCCACAGAGCGATGTGTCAGCAGTGCCGAGTGTTCCTGTCTGATTTATCTCTGCAAGGTGAGATAAGAGTCTATCCCTGCCCGTCCACTAATCCTGTCATCCACAGACTGAGTATGAGCATCTATCTCGCTTGTAGATATAAGATTTGCTGAAAGGAAATAGTGGACTGGACATATAGTGCATTCCAATGAAGAATTAAATGCAGGAAAAGAAAGTATTTTATCTTAACTGTTTTTTTTTTTTCCCATTTGTCTTGAGGATTTGGAAATATTTTGTGAACAGATACGAACCGCCGATGGGACTTCATGGGAAAGTTGAGGACTATCGAGTCATTTTTCAAAGAAATCGTTTTATTTGACAATATCAGTAAATATTTTCCCAACATTTCACAAGATGTAGCTGATTTTTCTGTTTGGCGAGCGCCGACTGTAAAAGACTGAGACTGTTTATGTCTACAGAGCTCATCTGAGGTTCCACCACTGTAAAACAGGCTAAAATTTAGTTATCATAGTTCATCTTAGTCATACAGCCCTATTTGATCTGGAGAAAGTTTTCATAGTTGCTAAGTACTTCTGGGACTATTTTCATCAGTCAGCTTTGATGTCAAGTTAAAAGGCAGTTGGGTTGTCCTCCTGTATGACTAAGTTAAACAGATGCTCTCTAAGTTTTTTTTTGTTTTGTTTTTTTTTTTCCTGCAAACGATCACAAGTGAGTTTGTGAAACAAAGTGAGACAGATGAGACCCGGGGGAAAATCTTTCAGCAGGGATGTGTGTGGTTGTGGAGGTGTGCACATGTGTGTACGCCGACGTGCACTATGTATGTATGAGCAGGCTCCATGTGAAACCGATTTATATCCTCTACATGCCTGTATTCATCAGGGAGCTTCAGCATCGCTCCGTCCTGCTGACAGCACTGGCCTGGAAATGGCCAACAGCTAAATGTGTAGACCAGTAGGAGAGGAACTCAGGCCGCTGGGGGAAAAGCGACACTCTGACCCCTCGGCCACGAACACGGAACACGCCCCCGAACATAGACAAAACATAGATACAAAACTATGGCTTACCAATCAACCAATCAAAATGATTCCACTTATTTTCTATGAACATTCCTTTGTACCTCAGCCAAAGAAGTGTCATCGTCATATTCGCAAATGAAGAAAGACAGGGATTCTGTTGTGCCGGTTGTAATAGCACTGCGCAGGATAAGTGAGACGTGATAGAGGCGGTGTGCTAATAATGGTCATAAAACTGGTTGGATGTCACGAAATTAATGAAATGAACTGAGCTATCAAGCAGAGTTTTGATGAAATACTCAAAGTGGTCTCCCGTTCACAAATAAAGCCTCTTCAGATATCCACGGAAGCCAAATGTGCG
The DNA here is from genome assembly GCF_900963305.1 of Echeneis naucrates. Classification (NCBI taxonomy): domain Eukaryota; kingdom Metazoa; phylum Chordata; class Actinopteri; order Carangiformes; family Echeneidae; genus Echeneis; species Echeneis naucrates. The sequence continues at coordinate 8,542,420 of NC_042523.1, read as the reverse complement.
CCGAGGACTTCTCTGACATAATAGGAAACATCACATTGCATATAAGAAGAGGACCGTAGAATCTCACAAACCCACACATGCACACGGATGCAGTTTGGGCAGAAAGCAATACGGGAAGTTTCATAGCTAAAGTACATAGTGTTCAGCAATGGAAATGGAAGTTCTTCAGCTGCATCCCTTTGATGTAGTAGACAAAAAGCAGGGATAGTATCCCTGAAGAGCACTTATGTTCAGGATACAGCCCTCCCTCTCTGAGCCTCAGCTGCTGTCATTTTGTAAAAGTGGGGTTTTTACTGTACAGTAACTACCATTTACATGATAATGCTCCCTGGGAATATAAACCAGTAACACCACCATGTATTCCACTCTTTCCTCTCTTTTTCCCTCAGCCTGGTGCCTCTGCCTGTCATTATACTGAAAATGCTGGCACAGAACCGAATGCCGAACGAGTGATAAGAATAAATGGTGCGTTTTCATTCCCAGACATTACTGGTCCGGCAGTGTTCAGCATTTTTTTCCACAGTAGTGTGGTCTTGGTCATCAGCCCCAGCTTGCTGGCAACTGGTATCCATCAGTGAGAGAGTTGGGGGTCCTCAATCTCCCTTTCCCTTCTCATTGACCTCCCTCCTTGCACCTTTAATCCTGTCTGTCTCTTTTTATAAACTTTATACATTTTGACAGCGAGTATAGAGAGGAAGGCAGACCTGTGGGGGTGGGGGTGGGGTCAGGTTTTTTTTTTTTTTCCCCTCCCCCTGAGCCCCACTTCCCCACTTCTCAGCCAGCAGGGAGACACACTTTAAGAGCTTAAAAATAATCGCACACTGTTTTCAGTGAGGGCCTTTCTAATTGAGCTGGGACTGACCCCTGGATGTGACCGTGCCGTCTGGTTTCCATCCCCACACTTGATTGAAATTGGAAAAGTAGACAGGGATTCAACTCATTCTTATTTATTTATGTTTGGTTGTCCGCTGTTTTGCATGGCCCAGCGGTGGATTAGCACTCTATAGATGGATCCACAGTGGGGCCCCACTTCTCTGACACACTCAGGGGGGCTGGAATGTGCAACACATAGCCAGTACTAATGGGGTATGAGAGTGGGGTGGTATGAGCTGTCTACCTCAATACACCTCTCTACTGTGTGGGGGGCTGGGCACAATGGCTGGGCTCAGCTTCACAATGGCTGGCTAAATTTTTCACATTTAGCCCTCAAGATTGGTGGCATTGAAGAAATCAGAGGGAGGTTAATGCAAAACTTTGAATTTTGACCCTGGCCAGGGCAGCGATGTTTTTAGGCTTGTGAAAATAAAAAATAAATTCCCACATATCTGGTAAACAAAGTTGACAGCATGCTTGTTTACCAGGAAGTACAAGCAGGATGCAGGATCTTTTAGGTTAAACACATCTGGCATGGCCACAACACTGTGTCCATTTATTCCAATTTTACATTCTGCACGCTGTCAAACACTGACTGACAGCTAAATCTGCTGGCTTGTTGTAGGCCCAAGCCACTGTGTAATTAAATATTAGTTAAATCCTAGCCATACTAGTCAGATTTGACCTATAAAACCCCAAATCTGTAATTGAAGTACAGCATTTCACTTAGGCCGCACTCTTGGTCTTCCACTAATGTTTTTATCAAACTCTTCCCTTGGCCAGCTGTAGTCTTGCTCCAGGAGAAAATGTACAGCTGTGCATGGGTGCATGAAGACGGTTTTCTACTTTTGTGTTGTTGTGACAGTCTGTTTCCCAAACCCTGTTAAGGTTAAGTTGGAGGATGAATCTGAAAACTGCAGAGAAGCGAGCCTTTGAAAAGCTCCATGCATAGCATATGACTACTGTGTGTATAAATAAAATATCAAAGCTGGCTTTGTTAATCTGGAATTCTGCACGGCCTCCCTATTCTGCTGCTCTTTCCTTCTTTTTGAAAACTATTCGCTGTAATAAGGACAAAGTAAGAAGTATTGTTACTGGAAGTCAAGCTAATTGAAGAAAAAGTGTGGCGTTCCGAATCTGTGGACTTATACTGACATCCTCCATGCATAATATACTCCACTGTGAGCTGCCTGATTAATGCAGAGGAGTATTTAAGTGGCGCCAGGAGGACATCAGCTGAGGCGGTAGGGTTGTTTGATAAAACATCTCTAATTAAAATCACTGTTTCCTCGCCGTTGTTCTTTGTATATATTATCTGTATTTTACTCTGCTCTCTTGGGAGCTAGATGAATTGCATTAATTAAGTTCAGCTCCAGATGAACCGTTTTTCTGTGTTTAGTGATATTTGTTGCTGTAGATTGCTGTGGCTGCTAATTGAAAGACTGGTTAAGTAGGTAACAGCCAAGAGACTTCAGAAAGCCCATCTGTATCCCTCCGCTGACTCTCTGCATCACGCTCTCCATGCAGATGTCTGCTGCAACTGCTCGGTTCTGTCCTCTGTCGAGCTGCAGTGGTGTGCGTCCTTCAAGGGTGTTCTGGGAATTGTGTAGCAGAAATACAGGCCAATGGTCTCACACTCCCTCCAGCAGCACCCATAGGATACAGGGGAGCAAATGAAGGAGAGGCTGTACTTTCATCTCGGCCGGGGATGGCAGAGAATAAGTTTTCCCTTTCGACACCTCTACTGTTACAGCTTTACAGTCATACAGTCATAATGTAATACGATAATATAAAGTTCTGGATACGTAATTTGCAGAGCAGTAAGTTTAGAAATGATAGCATTAAATACTTTTTTTGTTGCCCTCCCCCCTTTGCATTTTAGAGGCTCAATTTACCACATCCATGGTTTAAATTTTTAATGCCACAGCGTCTGGGAAATGTGGAAGTTTGTGAGGGATTGAATAACACAAATTCATTTTGAAGAAATAATTAGACTAAAGGAAACAAACAGCAGAAAACTGTGCCTCTGCAGACCATTATAGCAATTTGGCAGAATGTGGATTTGCTGGAGGAAGGGAAGGAAATGGACATGATGGATGTCGGTGGAGACTCATCTTAACACTCTCAGCAGGGGTGCTAGATAATGCGGGCCACTTAGTAACTTCACAGAAATGAAGGACATAACTATTTTGCTGTTTTTTTTGTTTTTTTTTCTCATAGCCTGTTGTTAATGAAATCTGAATGCCAGATCTCCATCTGTTAAAGCAAAATAAAAGCATTGCTGTGCATAATTCCTCTGCATTTTGAGAGATTATCATCAGATACATCAGACTGTGTATCTTAAACGTTTCACACAGAATGGGAGCGAGACTGATGTGAAAGTGATTAACTTGGATGATTCGATTTTCTTCTTTATTTATTTTTTTTATCTGAAAACGTGGTAAATTTTCTATCTTAATTTTTCCGTCTCAGTATCTTTCAGGACTGTGTCAGACCAAGCAGTGGTAGGGTTGACATTTACCCCTCCTATAGACAAAGAGTGCTGGCAGAATGAATGGGGAACGGAGGGAGTAGCTGGCAACTCCAGGGCACAGGCCAGATGGATTAACGTGAAAGGCATGGCATTGTAAACCAAATTCAAATTAATCCCTTTTTTGTGTCCCTTGATGGAACAATTGGTCTTTCCTGGGCCTCAGAAAGACATTAACACTCAGGGGAGAGTCAGGCTTTCACCATATCCGACACTATATTCACATCACTGCTCTCAATTACCTGCCACAGAAATAAGGCACTTTCTCAACACTGGCAAAATTACCTCACATAATTCAAGCAGGACCCACGAACTGAATATTTTAAAATATGACTTTATAAATCACATCATATAGTAAATATGCAACTCTGGAAAGTAATTTCATTATCTGCTTGGTCAATGCCCCCCCCCCCAAAAAAAAAAAAAAAAAAAAGCCAGAGGTGCATTTTTAATGCAAAGGTCTTTTCAGGATTTCCATATTAAATAGTTCTCAGAGCGTGTTGCTCCGTCTTTTTTCGGAGCATGCCAGTGTCCCCTATGGCCCTGACTCACCGGCACAGCATAACAAAGAAATGTGAAGTCCAAAACTCCCTCCGCAGGACAAAATCCCTGAACCCCTCTGACCCCCACATTACCAAGTTTTAGGTTTTTACCACTATTTGGCCAAAGCTTTTTTCATGCCCACTGTGGCCTCGCCATCATTGTCTTTCGCTGTGTGCCAGCTTTCCAGTTTTCTTTGTGTTTCCCAAAGATCAACGCTGTTCCATATTTTATATCCTTCAGACATTTTCATTGGAACGTCTGTTAATAAATCACTATTTAATTCCTTTGGGAATCGCTCCTTAATTCTTCGCTTTGTTTGTGCGTGTGCATGTGTGTAATTCACAGCGGAAGTAGGACATGAGGTCCCACTGTTACAGCTTGTATTATTTGACGCTGCTATTCATTAATTATCTTCCCTGCACAGTCTTCCTTATCGCTTACGGTTTCCTTTTTTTGTTTTTGCTTCAAGCACCTTGTTCCACTCTGTTCTAATCCCAGCTCTTTGTTAAATCATTTGCCTATCCAATATTCCTGGGAATTTCTCAAAGAACAGACAGAGCACAGCACACATCGCTACAAGTATCTGGATCTTACACTTGCAAAAAATGTTTTCTTTTTTTTAACACATGGTGTGACATGCAAGCAGAGAATGTGAGAAAAGTGACTGTTCGCCATGAAGAAGGACACACTGAGCACACAATAGATTGCTGGCTGTCACATGCAGTTTTTCTGTTTTTTTTTTTTTTTTTTGTGCTTTGTTTGGTTTTGGGGATTTTTTCTTGTTGTTTTTCTTTACAGATATGTCCTTGAGGCTGTTTGGTGCTGATGTGCTCTGGGGACAGATTTGTGTTGTGTTGGGATTTACCATTAAACGTATCGGAGGGGCATGTGCATTCAGTTTTTGAACATGCTCAGACACACACAGGCACTTTGGACTCCTGTATGTCACTCACACTTTCACTTCTTCTGCCCTGCTCTGGTGACAGTGGACTAAATGATCCATAGCATTGTATATGGTCCGCACCTCCTCTCACTGGTCACAGACACTTGCTTTTATTGAATCTACCAGGTCGATGCATACACATATTATCATCATTGCCTCTCAATGCGGTACAATTTACTGCTGTGTCACTCAGTCTGACATCTCTTATCCTCCAGCCCATCCTGTAAATATATGCATTACGCACTTCACAATTCTCAGCTGCTGTTGCTCTGGAGCCATTTTCTGATGTTCTGTCTTACAGGTGACCCCTACGGCATTCATCATGCAGACCTTAAATGGTTTACTCAGAGTTATTCATAAAAAAATTAATAAACAAAAAAATGCAATGACAAGTGCATTGCTGACAGGCAAAAAGAAAGGCAGACAATTGCTTAAGAAGGGTAAAGCACATGGGGGAGAATTACAGATGGTGAGAAATTAAAAGTATGTTGAAATCTGTTTGTACGGGATGTGGAGGGGGTCATATCCGTGCCCCCGCTGAGCTGTGGATGCTGTGATGAATAGTGCTGTATAGCGTTTTACTGCCCTGTGCATTCCTACGTCTGGGCTGTTTACTGTCACCACACCTCACTTCTCCTGTGTGTAGTGGTAACCAGCCAGGCCAACACATGGCGCTGTCTGTGCCAGGAACATTACCCCGGCGTGGTTACTCTGACCCCCTTCTCACACCCCGTTCACTCCACTGCCTGCAGAAGTCACATACCAGTGGCATAGCTTCATGGCATAAAGCTCAGGAGATGTGAAGTGTAGAAAACAAAACAGCGTTGCAGCTGTAGAGGGGAATCAACGGGCACAATTGTGGACATGACAGAGGGGATTTACTGTCCTGCAGCTTTTTAAACCATTAGCTATCGTCCCTTGTCTTGTTACCCGAACTGTGCATGTTACACAGCTGTATGCTTTTTTTCCCCCTCCCTCTCTCTTTGTGTCAGATAGAGTACATGGCTTGTTATGGCAGAATTTAATGTCAGTAAATCAACATTAGCTACAGGAAGGACAGCGACCTCTGTAACTGTAATTAGACAGACAGTCCGCTCCTGCTCAGCTCCTTGAAGACCAGCCACAGGCCCCATCTCCATTTTAATGCGTGGACGTTGGTTGATCGGTTGGGAACAGGTGGAGATGTCATCATGACCTTCAGCCTGCATGTGTGCGTGCGTCTTTCTGAAGAGCCGTTTGACTTGGACCTTGAGCTTCACAGTGGGTCTCTTGTCTTGTTACTGAGATGTTGATGGTTCCAATGTTAAACGGAGGACATTATCTGGTGTGACCGCTTTTCTGGCTTGCTGAAGGACAGCCGTGCCAGTCCGAATTTTTTCACCTGCTAAATGAAACAGTTCGCCAAGAGTTTTAACTAGCTCTTGTGAAGTATGCTAACAACCATGAGGGAAACATTTGCCAGCTTCAGAGATACATTTCCCGTCCTCTCGCTGGCTTACTATCTCAGTGCCACGTTGGCATGTCCCCCAGTTAACATTTGTGGGAAGAAAGAGGAAATTCAGTGTTCAATGACAACTGTGAAATCATCTGAGATGGAGGTAAAGTGGGGGATTAGGCTGGGATCAGGCCAGGGGAGTGCACAGTGACTCAGGCAGAAGGGGGGAGAGAGAGGAATGGTTCCCAGCAAAATGCTCTGAATAGATTTTAGAGCCTCTGTAATTGTCTTTCTCTTTGTCTGCTGTCCTGGAAAACTATCCACTCCTCCTCCTCGCCTTTTCCTTCTCCCTCCCACTGCAGTTTTGTAGCATTCTTGCTGATCTCCCATCAGCGATAACGAATAATATCAATTTGAAGCACTTTTTTCTGATGCAGAGACAGTTTACTGTTCCATAATCTTAAAAAGATAGCTCTCTTACGTAGTTTCACTTTAATTTGTTGTTGTGTTCTCTCTCTGCTGTCACATTGAACTATTTCTGGCTGCTTTTTTCTTTGTGTCTTCTGGAGTTGTTTATCTCCCTGTTGGCCTTTTCACAGGAACCACAATATATGCAGCAGTGTGTTGTGACACACAACACACTTTCAAGCTGCTCTCTTCTCTCTCACCTGTCTGCTTGTTCCTTTGCAACATCGCTTTTGCTCAGCCTTATCTGAGATGTTTTGCTCAGAATTTATCCCTGCTTCCTTTCTGGAACAAACAGCAAAATTGGGTTTCTTTAGGGGTATTAGCCCACCACGAGTGTCTGCTTTTCCTCCAGGCTCCCCAAACCTTATATCTTACTTTCTGTCTGTCCATCACCTGTCCACTTACTCTTTTAGGTTTTCCTCTGTCCTGGTGTATCAATTCCATTTCTGATGCAGGCTGTCTTGAATCCTGTTGGTATCTAGCAGTGGTACTGTTTCTTTCTTTCTTCCAGCTAAACTTTGGTGGATGACTGGAGCCCTTGTTGAGGTGTTGTGGTTGTTGGGCCAGGCTGTTTCTCAAGGGGCTCCTTCAGCTTGTCTCTCCTCCCTGAGTGTCCCTGGCCACTGGCCCCCCGGCGACAAAGCTGCTGTCAGTTCATGAGCCACATGTGTCAGGCCTCAAGCCCTTATTTAAGACCCAGCCTCAGCGTCACTATTCCATCAACAGAGAGGGCACCATGAAAGAGAGGGTGTAGGCAGCTATTCAGCAGGCCGGAAAGACACAGAGGCAGGCTGGACAAGAGAAAGTGATGGAAATAAAGCAAAAGCACTCTCATTGGAACAATTACTCTCAGCCCAGCTGACACTGTGAACTCTAAAGAAGTACTCTATGTGTGACGAGGTAGAGTGACTATTCACCCACACAGAGTGCCCTTAGTTCATAAGGCTTTATAAAAAAATAAAAAAAAAAGTGTGAATATAGTAGTTTGGCTGGAGGGGACAGTGGATCACAGCCAGACCCATGCACAACAGCCTCTCTGTTCAATTTTCTCTCTCTTAACAGTGCAAGAGCCCAGACACATTAACAAATACAAGCTTCCAATAAAAACCACCACTGGACAATGTTCAGCCTGCTCCACCAGAGGTCTAGGCTGTATACGAATGTTAGAAAAGCCATGCCATTCATTCCATCTGAGTCTATTCTGGGGCCTGTTTTTCTTTACTAGGCTTTGGTAAAACTGTGATCACTCATTCCACACTGTAGAGTGCCAGTGATTTTATTTAAGGGTTGTTGTTTTTTTTTTCTTTTCTTTTCTTTTTTGAACACATACTGAATTCAGCCATTTGTTTGGCCCCAGCTTTGTGTGTTACTCTTTATTAGTGAACTGTCTGTGTATAGTCAGTCAGTGTATACCTCCCAGATACACTGAACCAGTTCTTCGCTCGCTTCGACCGTCACAGCGAGAACTCAGACACCCTCCCTGTCCCACCAACCAACAAAGACCTGCTCCAGCTGCAGCCACACCAGGTCAGGGCCACCCTGCGCAGAGTCAACGTGAGGAAAGCACCCGGCCCAGATGGTGTCCCCGGGCGCGTACTCAAGGCCTGCGCGGACCAGCTCGCAGAGGTATTCACCACCATCTTCAACCTCTCGCTTCTGCAGTCTGTGGTTCCTGCCTGCCTCAAATCAGCCACCATTGTTCCTATACCAAAGAGGAACACAGTGAACTGCCTGAACGACTACCGCCCGGTTGCTCTCACCCCCATCATCACTAAATGTTTTGAGAGACTTATACTCCCCTTCATCAGATCTGCCATCCCTGCTGACCTCGACCAACATCAGTTTGCATACAGAGCAAACAGGTCGACAGAGGATGCGGTCATAATGGCGACCCACACAGCCCTCACTCACCTGGACCAGAGCAACACCTACGTGAGGATGCTGTTTGTGGACTTCAGCTCAGCATTTAATACAGTTATCCCCCAGAAACTAGTTATGAAACTGAGCAACTTGGGCATCGGCAGTTCACTGTGTGCATGGTTATTGGACTTCCTCAGAAACAGACCCCAACGTGTCAGGATGGGAGATCGCACCTCTTCCACGCTCATCCTGAACACTGGAACACCACAGGGGTGTGTCCTCAGCCCTCTCCTATTCTCACTCTTCACCCACGACTGCTCCCCCATCCACCCCACAAACACCATTGTTAAGTTCGCGGACGACACCACCATTGTAGGACTGATTAAGAATAACAATGAGTCAGCCTACAGGGAGGAGGTCAAACACTTGACGGACTGGTGTTCCAATAACAACCTGGTCCTCAACACAGCCAAAACCAAGGAAATCATTTTGGATTTCAGGAAATCCAAAAAGACGGTGCTCCCCACCCTCTCCATTAAAGGAGAGGAGGTTGAGAGGGTGGAGAGCTTCAAGTTCCTTGGAGTACATATATCGGCCGACCTCACCTGGGCCGTCCACACTTCGTACCAGGTGAGGAAAGCCCACCAGCGTCTTTACTTCCTCAGGAAGCTAAAGCAGGCTCACCTCCCCCGCCCCCTGCTGGTTAACTTTTACAGGGCATCCATCGAGTCCATCCTGACCTACTGCTGTACAGTGTGGTCCACCAGCTGCACAGCCAAGGACAGGAAGGACCTGCAGCGGGTGGCGAGGACGGCGGAGACAATTATTGGGACCACACTTCCCCCCCTCAGAGACACTTACGCTGGCCGACTGAAAAAGAAGGCCAGAAACATCAGCACAGATCCCTTACACCCCGGTTATCCCCTATTCTGCCCCCTCCCCCATGGAAAGAGATACCGCTCTCTCAAAGCCAGAACTACAAGACTCATTAACAGCTTCTTCCCCCAGGCCGTCAAAGCCATCACCCCACCCCCACCCCCACCCAAAGACTGACAATGGCCACACTCACTACCAAGTGCAATATCCCTTCCCCCCCAAAGACACCTACCTGCTGTAAATAATGACATTGCCATAATGTAAACTCTTTTGCACTACAGTATACACTGTTTCCCGTATTTATCATACCCATTCCCATATTTATCATAACCATTCCCGTATTTATCATACCTTGGAAATACTTATTTTATATTTTATATTTTATATTTTATATTGTTTTTATTGAGATATCGCGCTTTTGTGTTTTTCTTGTTTTTCTTTCTCGCTGCCATGTGGAGCTGCTAAGCATATTTTCACAGTTAATGTTGGTGACAATGTGAACAGTGACAATAAAGGATTCTATTCTATTCTATTCTATTAGCCGTCTGGTAACATAGTTTGAAACTGTGACTGTTTGGAGACGCTCAGAAATTTGTGGATGTTTTGAGGTGACGCAGTCTTTAAACAGCACGGTGACTAACCAGGCACAAATGAACGAGTCTGTCAACAGCGTTTTTAAGTTTTTTGTGTTTCGGGTCACAGCTCCAAATGACAATCAGTGATGAGTGTCTAAACAGACTGTTATTACAGGGCGCCCAGGACCTTGATCATCCAGGGTGGAGGCACAGGCAGGAGAAAAGAAAGGTCATTACATAAACGTAATTGTCTTTTGGACTCATCAGAAAGCACAAAGAAAAAACAAATATTGTGTTGAACATCCTAAAGGTCATCAGTACATCTGACCTTTGGATGCATATATGCACTGGCTTGGTTTCCTTTCTCTGCAGCATGAGAGGTGGGCAGACTGATGATGTTTTCCACAGCCATGAAGGAAAGAACGAGGGAACGTGAACTACGTCCTTCCTAGTTGTGGGAGCAGGACCAGCAGCAGCAGCTTGTGGATTAAAAAAAAGTTCAGACATAGACAGAGAAAATGGGGGGACAGGACAAAGTAACGTGTCTGCCGAAACCAATTTTGGTTAGTCGTTAAAGTTTCCTCGCTGCGGTCACGAAGCAAAATTGGGCATGAAAGCTTAAAATTAAATTGTCCAACATATGAATGCTGGTAGCTGTTTGTGGATAATACCTATAATGGTAGGCATGTAAAGGGGCATATTTTTTGTGATTTTACGTTTCATTACTTCCTAACACCATTATAATAAATTCTGAGCCTCATAAGGTTTGAGTGGTGGATTATATTGCCCTCCCTTTTCACCAACTCTACACTACATTAAAGCATTTAGTATAGATACTCAAAAATATTTAGAAGTCATTACAATAGATACTTACAGTGGATCTTTCTTCTCGTAGCTACTTCCAAACAGATCCTCGATTTTTTTGCCTTCGGTTATCCTTTTTAATTAATGTATCTCTCAGGCCAGCTAGTGTGTTGTAATTAAGGGCTAATTGTACCCAAGGTCAGTGGATTTATTCATCTTTTTCAATGAGCCTTTTTGTGGCCATATAAGTCCCTGGCTGTAGCCTACCTCTCATCACCTTCTTCCCATCAGGGCACTTCCTCTGGGATAAATGTTGAGCGGAGGTGATGATGGCGGTGAGGAGGAATCCAGTGACACATAAAGATGTCGCTGCTAGCCGGGAGGGCCTGAGGGCTCTCATGCTCTTTGTGGGGCGGTGTGAAGGGGCTGACTGCCTCCAGACGGGCAGTCTCCAGAGGTGGTTTGAGGTGCTGATGGCGTGTTGGGTGTAAACACCGGTGAGCTCCCTGTACTGGCAGGGGTCTGTGGCTAACAGAGCTGCTAACATATTCCTTTGTTCAACAGATTGTCCCTTTCTCTTAACATTAGCCTGTCCTATATGAACAGTTGGTTTTGCCTCCTGGTTTTCTTTAATCAAGCAGCTCCGCTGTCAGTGCTAAATGTGGAGATGATCCCCAGTGTTCCCTGTGCTGAGTGCTTCACTGTGGCTTGCCTTATGTTCAGAGTTAACGCCCTTTATTAGAACATACTCACACAAATTCACACACATACATCTAAAAATGAATGGCCAATGAGACAACCTGCATGTCTTTGCAAGCTGACAGTCAGTGGGGTTTCTGCTCAGCATGTGGACAGTAGCTTAGCTTGCCTCTGTCATGTTTCTCCATAATAAAGTATAGGTGTGGTGGGCTCCTGGCCGTGGGGCCGTGTCCCAGGGCCTAATCCCCTCATTCACTCAGCCAGTTCTACTCGTGTTGAGAGTGCACGAGTGTGTATGTTACAAGTTGTTTCATCAGGGGTGTTAACTCTGTTCAAATCAGTGTCCCATTTAATGAAAACTGATGAGAGACACAATTTGAGACACATGGCAGTAGCTTGAATTTTCCAAAAATTGTTCAGAAATGAAAAATGATGAAACGTGATGTGATTTTCTCTTATGAATGCTGAAGAGGAGTCAGTAACAAAAATGCACATGGACACATGTACACACTCCAGTTACTTTTCTCCTTTCCTTTTGTCTCTCCATGATAGATTATTGGAAACTGCTACTTTCATGTTCTCAACTCCCTGAAGTGCCTATAGCCGCACTGATTATTGGAGGTCCTAAGCCTTTACAAGACTCTAGGCAAAACTGACTCTGCCAGCCCATGAAATAACAAATTGTTAAAACACTTCTTTTAAGTTTTCCGCAAACAGACTGGGGGAAAATACGAGCAAACAGACAATTGAGGCACAGCACTTGAGGTGCGAGGAGCTACAGCACTGACAAAAACCAGAAACCCTTCTGCCATTAGAGAACACGTGCTTGTCTGTACTCTGCTCTTGGGTATCTTGGCTGGTATTTCATTAGCTCATTTCTTGCAGTGCATTATTTGTTTCACTAATTCCATTTTGTAGTAATATCAACCCTGACTTAACTTTTATTGTAGAGGGGTGGAACTGATATGCAGTTTAGCGCTGGACTCAGGCCAGTCATGGACAGATGAAAGACCGGTGTGTGTCTCTGACTCTCGGAGCGTGTGTGTGTGTGTGTCTGTGGAGGTCATTCTGGGCTTCCTGTTGACAGCTGCAGGCTGTGGGCAGATTTACTCTGTGGCAGATGCTGCTGGGGGACACAACTTGGTCTTAAGTTTATGTTGTACCATTTGGCCACAGCTATTTATGGACCAGGACTATACAATGTGAATCAGTAGACTAAGCAAAGTCGCGATCAGTTGTAAAAAATATTTTGACAATTTTTTTCAGCTGTGTATGTTGTCTTGTTGGTAGCTGTTAGCTTAGTTGGACACCCTCATTACCCAACATTCACAGGAAGACATGGTTGATTTCCCTCTACAGAAGGGCACGTTGGGTCTTGAAAAAAATCTACAATAGACTCACTGTGACATCCTGGTGCCTCTTTTCATCTGTCCATACCTTCTTTCATGCTACAGTTCTGCTTAGTGTCTTTACAATACGATGTCACATGCAATTTGTATCCCTGCCTGAGATTTTGTGAAAGAGGATAAATCTGGATTTTGTCAGTGAGTGAGTGAACATGGCCGTAGCTCAGAATCTGGACAAGTATGTCAAAAACTGGTACCAAATCATTGTCCCTTGAGGTTGGAGGAATGCTCTGGTTTCTCTCATGCAAATATCAAAGTCCATTTTTGCTACAGGGCCCTCATCCAAATCTAGGAAACCTTTAGATAGAGTCAGCAACCAAAGAAAGTAGTTATTATCCATCCTGTGCAAAACCTCCATCATCTCAGCTTTTTCTATACTTCAACTGAAGAAACACTCAGTGGCTGAGTTTCTTCAACAAGCCAGATGAGTGACTTATGAACTTGAACTGTATGTGTTGGCAATAAAAGATCAGGGGCCCAAATCCAAACAGAGCACAAAAGTCAAACATAGGTTTGTCACCAGTGAACCAAATGTGGAAATATTGTGGGCTCATCTGGTTAGCAAAAAAAGAAAAAGAGATGCCTCAGACCAAATGAAAAAGCAGATATTTAAAACAGGGTGCAAGCATTTAAGTAGATAACAGCAAGATATTTTTTCAAATGCTTTTTATATGTTCCATCAATTTACTTTCCTCTCCACTCCCCAGGCACTTTAAGAGCCTGCCAAACAACTGAGCAGGTCAGGCCTTGCTCTGAGCAATGAGTGCATATTCAGTTTCATTACTCATTTAACATTTTGTTTGCTATGTATCAGCCGGCAGCTTGACAAAGGCTGCCATTGTATCAAAGGACTGTTCTTTAGTTTTCCTTTTCAAACTAAAGTCTTCAGTGCTTCATACTGGAAGGGGATAAATGACAGATAACTTTCACTCTGTGTCCACAACAATCATAATTCTATTGTGTGGATGAGGATTGTTTTTTTTTTTTTTTTTTTTTTTTTTTCCCTAGACCCTTGTCAGGAGAAAAAAGAAAATGAAAAAACAAGCTGAATACATGGTGCACTAAACCAACAAGGTTTACTGTATTCTCTTCTGCCACTCTCTAGGTTTAATTTTAATGCCTTGGCTTGTTCAGCATTTGTTTTATTTTTAGACTTAAGGTTGCACCAGCCAACTCACACATTGGTGGCTTCAAATACCAGAGAGGGAGGAAACTGAAAAATTGAAATATATATTACCAGAAATTCTGCCAGGAAAATGTGAACTGGAGATAGCATGCTTATGTTTAACAAATGAGCCAGTCTGTGGTGCCTCACTGTGTCAGGATCTGGTGGGTGAAACTCCCTTCAGATGCAGTACTCAGGGCTTCTGTTTAAGAGAAAAACAGGTTGTGTTTCTATCGGTCACTTCCTGTGGGCAGAGTTCACACTTGTCACTTCAATAAACAGACAAGATTGGCAGAGTCATCATCAGTAGGAATGCAAGTCTTTCTCATGTTGTAGTCTAATTGTGTTAAACTCACACAATAGGTTCTCTTGCTTTTGTGCAAGCAGTGACTATTTGAATGTCACGTCATCATGTTTGTTCACATAGTATAATCTTAACATCAGCCCAGCAATGTTTAAAGTATAATTAACATGCTCTCCACCGACTGGCTCTAATGTGAAGAATGGAAAACATACCACATATCTGAAAATCTATATTTCCAATATCCATTTTTAAGTGCTGGTGTGTTTGCTGTACTGCGTTTCCACTTGGAATGACAGGGACAGGCTAAATGAGAGCCAGACTGTTTTCTGTGAGCCCTGTGGGGTTAGTCCTGCTAACGAACAATATCCTGGCCCCCTTGGTCCAGGGCTCCTAAGTGCCTCTCAGCTACATGACCTCCTTTTCTCTCAGCATCACTCTGTCATCATACCACTTATGCTGGTCCCCCACTATGACAGCTGTCTTTTCATCAAATATGGCCCTTTCAGATAGATGATGTCTGAATAACAGTGACATAGCTTTTGATGACAAGAGTCAAGATCAATGATTTTCGCTGCCACTTCTGAGCTCTAGGCCAATTCGGGGCCTTTTTTTGTGTTCCACCAAAAAGAAAGCCAAAAATGAATAATATTTTCATTTGTCTCAGTTCATGATTCTTGACATGGTAGTGGACAGTGGACATCTTCTTTGAGTCAGGCTAACTGTAGCAGTATCAGTGTCATATCTTCACCACCTTTGCCCTCAATTTATCACTCATTGCTTTTCTTATCAGTGGAGAAGTGGCTCCCATATTGACCTTTTGGGAGAGGCTTTCCGCCTTAACCTCAGCACTGAGCTCACAGTGATTGTTGGCCATTGTTTGCTGTTCTTTACTGATCTGCAGGAATCTTTTGAGTCATTTTCTGGCATCATGGACAGAGGTTAAATATCCAAATGCCAGCTTGCTTAATGCATTCTGTCTTAATGAAGATGGTAACAGAGAGGCCCTTTGACCAGATTACCAACCAAGTGTGGTACAGAGACTTTATCAGAGACAGCTGGATTGCTCCTTGATTTATTTTTTTGCCTTGAGCTTGAAATGGAACATTGTCCATTGGACAACAAGAGCTTTGTTGTGTCTATTTTCCAGAGTTGTCTCCAAAGAGATGTCAAGACATTTGTCAGGGGAAAATGCGTTTTACCACCTTCCCCAGGAGTCCAGCTTCTTTATTTTCATCATAATCAAGATGTTACATATTGCACGTATACTGACAGTTCAGAGACAGAAGGATTAGATGTAAACTGAGACACCCTGGCGAGAAGCACAGAAAAGAAACAAAAGAAAAATGGAGAAAGTCTGTGTGTTTAATGAAATGAATAAATCCCCCTTAGGAGAGTGCTGTATATGGATGTGTTCGAAGAGGCGCCCCATGCCTGTTCAGTAATATTAGTTTTGGTGTACATTTGTAAGAAATATCTAGCACTATGACCTTCTCGCTCACCAATAACTTTGGGCTGGATGTTTGCAGCAAAACTAAGAAAAATTTAAGATTGGATTCGTCCTCCTGGGGTTCTATGTAATATCTGTCTCAAGATATCTTTTTCCTGAGTGGTTCTGTGATCTGAGTGCTGTGGACCATCGCTTTAGACAAAGGAAAGAAAAGACAGATTTGGACCAGCACATAGGACAAAAAGGATTTACATGGTTGGTTCATTGATTTACCCCTTTTATACCTTCCACCCATCCCTCTTTCCCTCTGCAACAGTGTGTGATGAGGCCGTTCTCCACAGACCTGCCACCAGCTACAGTCAGTCAGGGTTCTCCCCGTCCATCTCCAGCTCTGCTAGACAGAGTATTTCTCCTGAGGCCAAGAGGAACAAGGCATATTCTGTTACAGCCGGCGCAGAAGAAAGAAAAATGCACTGTTACTAGATATAAGTGAAATCAAATCTGTTGACTTGCCTGGCAGCATGACCATTTTCCACAAGGACAGAGAACGCTGTTCACTCACAGTGCACCTGGCAGATTTATAGGACCATTGGTATTTAAAAAAAAAAAAAAAAAAAAGCTTAGTTTTATTTCCACGGGGAACACAAACCACAAAATTGTGTTCAGCAAAGATCATGTATTTGTACATTTTCTGCTTTCATTAGGTGGCCTCTGCTGCATCTCCATATCTTTAGCAGTGAAACAGCCATGGTTGCCTCACAATCAAAATGATAAGCGAGTGGGGGAATGTTCTCCATCCTTTACTCGCATTCAGGGTATCCTATATCTTCACAAATGTGCGAAACAAACGGGTGCAGAGCTGACAGACGGGACAGCGCACTCACTCTAAAGCTGCTCTCAGATGTCTAAACTAACAACGTCTGCACTTCAAAGGCCTGTGGGCGTTGACACACTGCCCTTCTTTGTGTGAGTGTGTATCTGCGTAAATTGAAATTTAGGAGCGAAAGACAGGGCAGAGAAAACAATGGGCAGTAAACAAACTTTTAGTCAGGGCTCAAGGACAGTTGTTGGTGTCTTGCAAGGCCATAAGGTTTGCTCATGCAATGTTACAGATATACTGCTTCTTTTATATCTATGTGTTTAGTGTGTGTGTGTGTGTGTGTGTGTGTGTGGTTGAATGAGCCGGGTAAGGAAGATGAAAAGAGAAACATTCCAGAGGACGAGCTTGGCAGATCAAGTCATTATGTGCACTTTACTGACTGCCTTTGGCCATATCAAATGAAAGGAAAAAAAAGGAAGATATCTCTCTTGCCCTTTCTTTCTTTTCTATAACTCTCACCTTTCTCTTTCTGTCTCACACATTAGAGGATACACATAGCGAAGCTAGTGTGCTGCAGCCCAGCAGTAATGAAAGCCTATAGCACAATTATTGTTCCTTGCCCCATGGTTCAGGTTTGACTTTTTCCACCCTCCAACATGATGGTGGAGAGCTGGAAGCCCCACTAATTGGATGGTACCATATGTGTATGGAGCTCAGTGTCCCTCCATAGCCCGTCTTCTGGGCAGATGCTGTGGATATGGTTGATGTTAATAAGAGACGCCGCAAGCTTCATCATCTGGTATCAGTCACTCTGTAATTGGAACAGCCCTGGTGGTTCGATGTTGCCTTCCCAGGCCCTGTTACAACCCCACCCACGCAACAAGGGTGGATGGGTGCTTCAGTGCAGGCCATGTGTGGAGGAAGATTCCTAGAGCTGGAGGAGGAGGAAAAAGGGAGGGAATGGAAGGCAGCCAGAGGAAGAGGAGGAGGAGGAGGAGTGTGATCCTTTGCTTCCTGTCCTGGTCTTGATAGCACCCGTCTGGTTACCAGGTTGCTTGCCCCTCTAGTGTCTCTCCCCATCCACCAACTGCTACCCACCCCCCACACTCCCTCTCTCTGCCACTAACATGGTGATGGATTGATCTCAACCAGCGGAAATGACATTTAACACCCACAGATTTTGGTTGTACATAAATGAGGGGTTACCAAAGATGTTTGTTTTGCCCAGTTATTGTAGTTTATATTCTGTGTGTGTGTGTGTGTGTGTGTGTTCAGAGCAAAAAATATTTTTTTGCAGAAAATATTAATCCAAGCAAAACCCTAAATTTGTATTTTCACATATGTCTTTGCATTTGCTTGTGGGTACATTTTTGTGAACACGTGTGCATAACGATACATGGCACATGGTGCGGGTGTCTTTGTGTGTGTGTGTGTGTGTGTGTGTGTGTGTGTGTGTGTGTGTGCTCTTCATAAAAGGCAGCTTGTGGAGCTAATTAAAAGGCCTTTGGTAGGACAGAACCATTCATCTTAGTGATGGACCCAAGCTGTCACTTAACCCACAGTCCTGTGGGGGAATGAACTGCTGTTGCAGCAAAAAAGGACATTACATGCAGTCTCCATTTTTCTTGTCTCAAACATTCATATGTTTGTGTTAAATATCAATAAATAGAGTCATTTTGTTATCTTCAAAGGAGTGGTATCTTTTACTGCTCATCTCTCCTTTGCCATTTTGATGGAAAGAGAATCCCCTCTCCCATCAACTTTCCCCACTAAGCTTGACAAGATGGGTTAATGTCAAGATGTGCTGCCTTTGACGGAGCTCATTAAGATATGCAGAGTTCTCCCTCTAGATTTTCTGGGCTCAGCAGGGTTTTTGGATCACAGGGCAGTTTTATTGGCTGTGATGGGGCTGACAAAGATTGTTGCCAATTGAATTTGTAATTCATGCCTTTTTAGTATGCACCTCAAACCCTATCCTTTGGCCCCACTTGCCTGCCCCCTGCCCCCTGCTCCGTAGGAGAACTTTTGCTGCCTGTCCCCTTGCCCTCTCATTACCACTGCTCACCCAGGGGTGCTGCCAGGGCACCGAGAGGTGAAGAAGCTGGGTCACATACAATGGCGTTTTTGTCTGCCCTAACAGCCAGGTGAATGGTTTAAAATCCCACATCACACTTTCATGGCTGAGTGAACTTATAGTCCACTATTGATTATAGATGATGGAGATCAGTGGAGCTTCTTTGACGTGCACAGCATTATATATGTGCATGCACAAGGAAACTGCAATCATATGTAACTTTGGCTTAATCGTTTCAGGATGTTTTTGTCATGCCATCAACTTGTCTCAGTCCATCAGAGACACTGGCAGTCTGTCCCCTCCCTGAGCTTGGTTTATAGAGCTTTTTATTAACTGGGGTGCTTTGTTTGAAAAGACATAAAAGTCCAGAAGAAACAGGACACATTTGCAAGGGTTTTGGGAGTAGCTGGAAGTGGGAATACATGTGTGACCTGGACAGCGTGTCACACTGTGAAACATCCTTCATCACATGTGTTCGGAGACAGGCAGTGCAGTGAAATGTTTGGTGATTTAAAGCCACTCTGGCATTTTGACTGATAGTTCTCTCTATGCACCACAGGGTCACCCCAGGTCTGTCTGCCCCTTGTCCTGAAACGCCCTCCCACCACGCAGAAATACAATAGTTTCTCTTCTGTTGCACCATTCAAGATCACCTTACAATAATTACCCCCTTTAAAAGTTTTTGGCTAGCCATGCACTCTCCAAATCCTCTAAATCCACTGATGGACAATAGAGCACAGACCGTACCTGCCATTTGAAGCAAAAGCCCTGATCTTTTGCCTCATTTTTCACCACAGCTTTGCAAAGGCACTATAAAGAAGGGGAGAGACATCAGAGTACGAGCAAAGTCAGCTCTTATCTGTTTCTGTACTTGGAAAAGGAACAATGGCCATAATATCACGTTCGCTCACTGGCGCTTAGTGTTAGTGTTCTTAATCTGTGTGTGTGTTTTTGCTGGAAACTTTTATGCATGACTGTGTGTTGCAACACCTGCAGAGCACCTCAAAGCAACATGTGCCTATGTGGGTTTTTTTTTTTTTTTTAGTTGTAGGAGAAAGAGGTCAATCCCTGAGGGGGTCTGTTGCTACACAGAGACGCGTAGGGAGCAAGGGGTCACTAGGGGGAGAGAGGGGAGGTAGGAACACTCACCTCCATATGAACCTTAAACTGTTGAGAAGCAAAGAGGAAAAAAAGGGGGGTTGAGACTTGAGCTTGAACATACGTCTGCAGGGCCTTAGACAAATGACAGGGATTTCCTCTGCTTTCTTGACCACGTCTGACTGTCTAAGCCCTTATCTTTTATCTGTCTGTCTGGTGTTGGGACGCATGAAAGTACCATCTAACAACCATAGTCTACTCATAGTTTAGACATTTGACAAAGGCTGGCAAAGTCAAAGAGATCAGAGTGAAAACTGGCAGTAATGCAGGCTGTGAAGAGACAGACCTTACAATAGGCCCGTCTCATCTTTAGGATAGCTTTCTAGTAAACGTGGGAAAGCACGTTTTAACAGGAAAAACATGTTCTGGGAAATAAAGAACAATTCTTGTGGAGCTATATTTTTTAGCGGCGTGCACATTTACTCTCCTGTCTCTGTTACTGAGCAGGTGGAAAGACATGAAGGCCTGGAACATCTGTTCTTTAACATCAACAGTTTGTTGTTAATTTACAAGCATATTTTACTATTAAAATGAAACCATATGAACCTTTTCCAATAAGGAAGCGCTGTGAGCTCGCTCCTGGTGTGAACTGTGTGTGTGAGCCAGACCTGTTGGAGGGAAGCAGCATGAATCTCTCCACAGGGTAGGCCCGATGTTGACAGGGTCTTCAGCTGTGTGTGTGTGTGTGTATGTGCGCGCCGCTGGGTGATGGATGGACAGAGTTAGGGTTACAGCAGGGTCACCCTGTTTGTTTTGTTGTGTTTAGGTGGAGATGGGGTGAGGACGGCCTCCAAGCTTTACTCTGTGTTAATAAGGTCTGTTTGCTGCACTTCATCACCATACCTCAAAGTCCGACGGGATGTGTGTGAAAACCGCTCCCCCTCCTGTCTCCTTCTCATGCTTGCCCTCCCTCACACACACACACACACACTCACAGATAAAACAAGGCGTGCCGAAAGATACTTAATCATTATCTTCAGGTAAGTGTGAATGATTGCATTCCCTAATAACTAATTGGTCGCCCTTGGTTTCAGGAGGTGTGTATCAGCCGCATTCGTCATTCACTCCATCTTTCAGCAGAAGATCCTTGAGCTTCCCTGCCTGTCTGCAGTCACGCTATTACTCCTGACTGTAACGTCTTCCCGTCAGAGGCATAATCAAGTCTTGTTGGGGCAGAAAAACACGCACGGTGTTGGCTGATTCCACTGATGGAAGTGAATACACACTCATAGATTCAGCGAATAGCCTAACCTTTTATCCCCCACTGTAATCAGTAAGCTGCTTTTATTGATGTGAAGAGGTGGAACCCTTCGCCAAGGTTGGCCTTGTGACCCGAGCTACCTTTACTGGAGCCATATAAGAGGATCAATTATCCATAATAGGTCATAACTCACACACACTACAGTAGGTGACCTACTGTACAGTTTCACTCACATAACTTGCATTGATAAGAAGGTACGGGTAAATCGCACTGGATCTCAGGCCTTAATGAACCTTAGTGAAGCATGCCAGGGCACACCACTTAGGCCGATCTCTTCAATCATCCATTTTTTGTTGCCACAGGAAGGCAGGTTATCTATAGACATGCCCATTTTGATTTTGTTTCCACCACCATGCTCACTGCTTTCTCAACAGCTGCTGTTGAAGTGTGCTTAAATTCCAGCTACGCAAAGGGAACTGGTCAGTGTCCAATCGTGACAGACTGTTGGCAGAATGTTAAACACTGCATTGCTTAACGTGAGCATGTGTGCCCTATCAACTTTCCCCAGGTAAACAAAGGTTCTTGCCTTATTTAATTATTCTTAGATCACAGACTGCAGTGCTGTTCCCTTTCCCCTCACCTGTGTGAGGGAGCTTCTGATCTTTGCTCTGGCTGCCCGTGCGTGGATGTCACCTGCTGCTGTAATGAAACTGAATGTAATAGCCGAAGCCCTCACCTGGAAAAAGAAAGACCACTGGGCCATATCCTCACTTTCACGCCACACTGTCCACAAATAAACTCAGTGTATGTTAGCAGTGGTCCCACGCGAACCCTGTCACATTTATCTTCTCAGCCTGACTTGGCTTATCTTGGTTCCAGCACGTCAACTGTGGCAAATTATCATATAAAGTGAGATAGGCAATGCATTTCGTGTCTAGTTTACAAGCAGAGCCATGAGTACCGCTATGCAGCAGAGGTGGCCTGTTGTGTGGCATTAACGTGTTTACATGTGATACACCATGTGGGTACATGTATGTAGCTGTGCCTTCTTACTGTCATTTCAGATTTGATCAAATAAGCAGAATGATCCAAGTTGGATGTGTGTGGCATTGCTTTTCTCCATCATACATCTGCCCCTGTATTTGATAAGTGGTTAATATGTATTTGTCCATGTTAACTTTGTGTAAAAACGTAACTGCTATCTGCGCAGTCCTGTAGCCAAGTGGTAGTCAGACAGCTGGATTAATCCTCTCCTTATAACAAATCACCTCCCTCTTAACCTTTCAGAAAAGCAGGGAGGAGAGTGTGTGAGATGAGGCAGGCAGAGATTATCACACAGGATGATAGTGTTGCTCTTTAGGAGGCCTTTGCTAATATCAGAAATAATGACTTTCGCTGCAAAAACGTTATTTATTTATTTTTATGTCTTCCTGTACAGCTACTCTACCTGCAAGCAGTCACCTCCTGGAAAACCGAGCCGTCCCATTTGTCGTGAACTGTCTTTACAGGGAAGAATTTTAGTGCATCAGCGGCGTTATGATAAACTTCCAGCATAGAGAGACAGTTTTCTGAAGGATGAAAGCATTCCCATCATGCATTCCTCTTAGGATGCGGTTCATTCAAAGGAGCCCTTCCTCCACCAGAGATTTGGGAGATTCCAGAAAGACTTAAAACTCACTGAACGTCAGGGAGAGCAATGGAAATACAACAGAGAGAGAGACGTCCATAACCAGGATAAATTCGATCTCATCAAAGTGAATATTTCCTCTCTCTTTACATCTTTTATGTATTTCCTGTGACAAAACATGTCTTTGAGGCTTCGTTCGATGACAGATGCGTGACTGATAATTAGGTTTACAACAAAAAAGCGGCTGACATTTGAGGATATCCTCGTTTGTTCGAACATTTCATTTTCAAAGGAAACTTTGGGTAATTTTTCCTCCCGAGATTAAAAAAGTCGGAGAAGAATATCTGATGACAACATATCTGTCTGTGAGTTCTTCCTTCCTTTCCTATCCCTCCTTTAACTCACTTGTCTGTCCACATGCTTCTTCACACCTACTCATTTTGAAGCTCTGCTCTGTCATTACCTGGGACAGAGGTGGGTTTGTGGTGCGTTTGGCGCTCTGTAGTTTCCCTTCCTTCCTCTCCTATTTGGTGTTCATGTAAATAACCGTCACACTCGAGGTGCATTGCTGCAGGTTATCTGCTCTGTGGTCTTATGTTAGCATTCTCCTTTCCCTCCACTGCTCTCTCAGTGAGGCGAGCAGACACAACTGGGAATGAGCCGTATTTACACTCATCTCCATGCTGTTCACCGTGGGCGGTTTCATCGCACGGCCCCATTGAATGAAAAGTAGCAGCCGATGCTCAGCAGACTGGAAGAGAATTGCCTCACTTGCTGAAATGTGGTGCACATATGATACAGACGTGCTCAGCCTACTTACTTATCAGTCAGATGGAAAGGCTCTGTAACAAGATCTGGTTTATCTGGCTAAGTGTTCTACCATTGTGGCTTACTGATAAAAGAAGTTAGGGCTTTGGGTTTGTGCGACGTTTGACATCTTCTCATCTGAAGGTGAAAGGTTGTGACTTAAAATAGTGGGGGGGGTCAGTAGTGGGGTGTTCTTTTCCACTGCTCTTCTGAAATAGCTTCTTCTGAAACATGCTTGCCTTTGAACATAGGTCACTGTGCATGCATGTTAAACATATGAGCAAGCTAGATGAGGTTTTCTATTTTAAAATTCTCTCAAGCATGAAAGCAAGGTCACTAGCATTACTCTTAAGTATAAACAGCCATTTGAATGTTATGCTGTATTTAGACAGGTGTTAAAGGGGAGGTAAGTGCATCTAAGCAGTGTTTACACACATATTCCAGTGAACCCACCATATTTCATAGGCTTTATTCCCTTGGTAAATCACCAACATTGTCTTTCCTACGGTGCTGTGCAAACACTTAATTACTCTGACTGCAGTACATTCCTGGTGGTGTCGAGGGAGTGTGTGTTGTGTGTGTACACACACATTGGCATACGTGTCATGCATTTGTGTAAAAGTTATGTGTTTAGAATGTGAACAAGATTTAAGACATTGTTTACATAAATTCCCCTTACTTTTTTTTTGCGCATTTTTATTGCTGTGTTTCCATGATACACATCTGATCGGCATTATCTTTTTGCGTTGCTTGCAAGAATTAAAGAGGGAAGGAAAAAAAACAGCTTGATTACACAGAAGTAAGTCAGGCTGAGAGCAGAAGGGGTGACCGTGTGCTGGCCTAGAAGTGAGAGCTTTGGTGGACGTAATCTCTTTTATGCCTTTAATTTGGGAGGATTAGTAACCTACTTTCTCTCATCTCTTCCTGCCCAGCCTTTTATGGACAGATACTGTCTTTTCATTTGCCCTCTATCGGACCATCTCAAAAACTTAAAACATTTAGAAATATGTGCATTTGTGCTTTAGATCATTTTAGTGTCTGTGATGCCCACATGCGTTTAAACTTACAAATTTAGTATTAGTATATTCTGATTTTATACAAATTGCTTCAAAATACAATATAAAATATTCAATCATTGATAAGTGAATACCAAAATGTGTCTTTTTGAAAACAATGAATTTGCGTGTGTGTGTGTTCTCCCTTGCTGATGGATGCAGCTCCTGGGGTGTGATCAGTAGGAGGGACAATTGCCAATCATCATTCAAATCTGCTATTTTGTCAGATGAGCAGCCATTTGTGGGGGTGAAGGTTTGGGGGCATCGTGACAATGTTACGCGCACACATACACACTCACACACACACACACACACACACACACCCAAAACCACTCCAGCATGATAAATTCCTATCACCTACTGTTGTCCTCCATTGATCTGGCAAACAGAGGCCTTCATTGATCGTGGTCACCCACAGATTTCAATCAAAAAGATGCACCGACCAAGCTCTTCTTTAAGCCCAGGGACACAAAAGACAGATGTTGGGCTGTGAATTCCTGCATCTTAATCCATCCAGCAGTCCTCCTCTGGCACTCAGCGTCCTGTGCTAATACATCTTGTTTTAGCTGTCTCAAGTTTTTATATTGTCTTTTGAGTGCTGGGGAATGCGCTGGAATTATTAAAGCTATTTAGTTCAGCATAAATCATCGTAGTTGATGATAAATGACTCTGAGTGAACGCTCCATGCAGCTTTGCAATTCCTGACAGAAAAATGGCTTTTTTGCCACAGTGTAGAAATAGATTGATTTATAAAAAAGCATAGTTCTTAATGTGCTTTCAGATTGTGTACACATTTTTATTGATGTCTTCATTATATATCCACATCAGCACAATGAATAAACTGCTGCTCCTCTGATGATTTACATTGGACCCATCTGTGTGCCAGCAATAATTAAACTCCTTATTCAGATGACCTGAAATGGAAAGAGCCCATTACGTGCCCTTTTTACGGCTGTATTCCTGAGTAGAATTTAATATGTAAAAAATCATGCATGGTTTTTTTTTTTTGGCCACAGCATAGACAGATAGTCCAGAAAGTAGAGCAGATAAGAAACAAGACATAAGAGAAGATGAAGCTTTTCTTTTCTTTTTTTTTTTTTATATTGCCCTGATGGTGAGCTATGGACCTGCAATGTTTTTTTTTGGGCTGCTTTGGTGCTCTGGTGGACACAACTGTGGTGGCTGCAAGTCTGTGGAATCCTCCCAAAAAGTCACAAAGCTCAGAACAAATCTGCATTTTCTGAACACTCATTCTCCACCAAACATTCTCTTCGCTCATACATTATATTGAAAGACTGACAGCATGCTTCATTTCTGCTCATTCCATGCATGATTTCTGTTCAGCATTATTACACAGGAGCAGTTGTGGCAGTGACTATATGAGAAGGGGGAGTGGCCCTGAGGGCGAAAAGACTGATGACCCTGTCCTTTTCCAATTTACTTCTAATTTCTGTTCTGAGGTGAAATAAATTGTATTGCTTTGCACATCGCCATGCAGCCCATTGCCACCCCTTTCTTTGCCAGCGCACCAAGTCTCCTTGAAGAGCCTTGTTAAAGTCTGACCACTAATCAGGCACCACGAGCACCTCGAGGTCAGGCCAGAGTGCTCTCTTGACCTTTGTCTGCTTAATTCCAAATTATGATGTATTAAAGGACAAAGGATGACTAATGGCCATTTACAACAGGACACTAAATATGCTCACAGGAAGTAGTGGTGAGTAAAAAAGGTCAAGGGTCGAGGCAAGCGTGTGAAATGGACCTGTGGTTAATTATTAGCTTGCAAGAGCCTTTGTACTGGGAGCCAGCTGTAAGACTAGAAGACTAGAGTCTTTAATATCCTGTTTGTTGCCCCTAAACGTTTCTCTGTATCAGAGAGGAGCATTCCTGCAAGACAGAAATGGAGGCTGCTGCTTTGATGATGATTGGGCATGTCCTCTGGACTCCGAAGCAGATGATAATCTGCAATGCAGGTGCCGAGGGAGAGAGAGAGAAAGAGAGAGAATGCCATGCTCCTGATTACACCAAAGACCATTTCCCACTATCGCACTGCAAGATAGTTGATTGGCACAGCCAGACTGCTACACTTCATGCAGAGTAAGTGAGCATTGTCTCAGTTTGAAGCTGTGGTTCCATTCCTGTGGTGTCAGAAATTATACACTTGGTCTAAAATGACAGAATACACTGTTTGGACTTGACTTGGCCACGAAGTGCAGTGATGTTTAACTCAAAACCCCTCAATTTGCTTCGACTTAAATGAGACATGTAGAAGTCACCAGACATTCCTGAAGTGAATGAGCAATCACTCTGTATTGTCAGGGGCAAATGAAATGATAGAGGGAAGTACTCGAACAATCGACAAGCTTGAAGGTGGAAAGATCTATAGACTACCACAAATATTGAATGTTTTCAACTGGAACATGATTTCCAACTTCACTTAGGTGTTAAAACTTGAGAGGAATTTTCATGATTTCGGTTGGGCCAATGACTAACCCTTCATGAATACATTATTCATGTTCATGCTTGTGTACTGTGCAGTAACAATATATTCTTCAGTATATCTTTAAAAGCAGCTATTAATCTTGAGAATTCAGCATGAGTTTCTCCAGCTGTTAAAGATGAAAAAAACAAAAACAAAACTGATTTACCTCAAACCTTAAAAGATTTAAGGTACTGTTAACCTGACCATTTAATTCTGTTCTCAAAGTCAATAAGTCACTGACTTCCTTAATTAGAAAGTGAGAATCGATGATTGCTAAACATTGCATTTATCTCTGTGCCTGGTACGCTGGAGGGACTGCGTTACAATAGCATTTTTTTACGTGGAATGAAATATCCAGGGAGAGACAGAATGGTGTTGGGTTTAAAAAAAAAAAAGAAGAGAGGAAAAAGCAGGCTTCTGTCTCTTTGTTTACCCACAGATTTAATCCCCCAGTCCCATTGACAGGTTTCTTTAGGGGAGAGCATAATTATATTCAGCATAACTGTAAATTATAGTCAACCCCATGAACACTGGCAGCAGCTTTCTAGAGGTGGATACATGACATTATTTATTAAGTAATAACCCTATTAAGAGTTACTCAGTCAAGGATTTGGCTGACTGCAGTTCTCTTGGGCCATAATCATAATTTTTCTTGATTTTTACTGTCAACAGATCGAGTGCATTAAATGGTAATCATATTCCAGGCTTCACCATACAGGATGTTCTTTTAACATTGGAAAGCCAAACAGCAAAGAAATGTTGCCGGGAGGTACGAAGATGGCAAAAATGTGTGCTATTAGTCAGATTCACTGATATCAGTCCTGAGCTTATAATAATAAAGTATTCAGTAATATGCTGCATTATCCAGTCAGGTGGGAGTGCTCATTTCCATGAAAAAGGCTTCCTCACCTTTTCTTTTCTTCACCCTTTGGGAAAATATTAGAGGAACATATTTTATCTTTATTTCTTTGTCTTTCTTAACATGACCTTTGTTTCAGTTTTTCCTCTTGCTTATGTCTCTGTAGGCACCCTTCCTGTCTGGTTGCATGTCTGTCTCTCTGTGAGAGTATGTACTGTGGCAGAGGCCTCTCCCCATTACTTCTAATTGGCCCGCCTCCCCCTCTCTCCTTGCCTGCTAAATTGGACATGCAACCCCAACCCTCACCTCCCAGTCACTGCAGGCCTCTGATCCCCTACACTTCTCATCCCAGTGTGAGTCTCTCCACGAAGCCGCCTTTGACCACTGGATCAAAAGGAATATACAATCCAACACTGTCCAAACATTTCGCTGACTGCACTCACCTCACTCACAACACAGAATATCAGCATTGCAATGATTGATTTTTTTTTTTTTTTTAACCATCCAATATATTGCATCCAACATCTCTTTCCACTACCTGCACCCCTGGAGACAAAGAGTAGCATATCCTTCTGCAATACATGTAGAACAAGGTAATTCATTTTGGGGTAACCCTGCTGGAATTATTCATAAGGGGTTCAGTATCAAAATATTCCACTCTACGCTGGCTCTTAATAATTCATGCTTAGCATTCGTCTTCATTGGTATAGGGAGCAGAGGAGCCATCCGTCACTGTGGGGAGTCTTAGATTAACTAGAACCGTGCCCTGGTGTAGGTTGTCAGGGTTTGCAGAGATAGGGTGGAAGGGAGGGAACAAAAGAAGGAAGCGTGTGGCTTGGACCCCCCCTCCCTCAAAATTTCTGGGAAGGAGGGAACTTAAAGGAGAAGGCTGAGCTGTTGACCTTTGAGGAAGGGCCGTTGACTTCAGATTGAGTGATGGTGTCAGCCGCTAGTGTAAAACACCTCTATTAGGAATGCCTGGCATGCTTGGGCGCTTCTAATTATGAGGAATGCAAAACAACAGTCAGGAAAGACAGGAGAGGTCGCCTCGCAGTCAGCCTCACGCCAGACGTACTCACTAGCTACTGCTGTGTGGGACCCACCACCGCGTGACTACTTGTCTTACCTCACACATGCTTTACCACCACATCAGACACATTGCCCACATCCACTTTGTACTGGAATTATTCCTTTCTTTCCATGCTATATATTGTATTTTCCACTGGCTGCCATTCTTGAGAAGTTTTTTTTTTTTTTTGGCAACAAAATAGAGCTGTTTACCAAGAAGTAGTCAATCAACATGCTCTAGGGATAGCCAACAAGAGCGGATCTCACATTTAAGCTCACGGAGTGGGAGTTCAGACAGTCCCTGGAGTCCATCTAGGAAAAAGCTGAGCATAAGCCAAGAAACTGGACCCAGAGAAAAAATTGCTCAACATTGGTATTGCCTGAAAACAGCCAGTGATAAAAGCCATCTGCGTGCAATTTGGCTTGACCGTGCTGTCATCCCACTTCCCCACAAGGTATTCCTGTGAGGGAAAAGCCCGGTAACATTATCAGCAGATATGCATAGCTACTGAGAAGTCAGCGATGAAGGGAGGAATGGACAGACGGAAGGATGGAGAGATGGAGAGTGAAGAGAGTCCCAAGAGAGTTTTCCCACTGAGAAACTGAGGTCACCAGCAAAACATGAACAGGCCTTTTTTTCAGTCGCTGTATGTCCACCTTGCTGCCTAATCAGCCACTAAGAGCTGACAGCTCATTATGACAGACTGCAGAGAGGCACACTACACTAAGACAAAAGGCAGAGGCCAGACAAAGGGAAAAGTCAGATTCTGCGATGCCATCACTGACTTTCCGCTGGCTGCCAGTGAATTTACATCCCCAATCACTGTTGGGGCTATTTCAACCATTCCAAATCCTTCAATGAATAAAAAAAAAAATGATAACGTTGGTATATTCTGAGAGATGATTAATGGTTGTAAAACCTCTCAGTGTTCATCCTTACTTCAGCCATAAAAAACATTTTCCCTGTGCACGTTCAGAATGGCCCAACTGGCAGATTTGTCATCTCATATAGTTTTACTGTCACCAGCACCCATAAAATATCTGTTTATCTAGAGGCAGCCGAGCGTTGCTGTTGGTCTCCAAGGAACGTCCTTGTTGCAACCCCCGTAACCTTGAGCCTAATGGAGGTCAATATAAAAGCGGGGGTCGGGGTGGGGGGGTCTTTCAAAGGAGGACTACAGAATAGAACAAGGGAATAATAGACTCTGGGCTTTTAATGACAGCAGGAAGGAGGGCAGCGCTGGCAGCCAGGTGATTATTCTGTATCTATAAATTCATCTCCTGCCTTCTCTTTCTTTATCTGGCTTTTTACGTCTCTTCAACACCTTCTTATTTTTTGCCCGTCTCTTTGTCTCAAGTGGTTGTGTAAAAGCTGTTGTTGGATGTTTTCAGATATGTCAGCAAAAATTTATTCTTGAAGCATTTTTCCTTCTAAAACAATTGCTGCCTTGGTGTCTCGGACTTAATGCCTCAATATTTAATATGCATGCAGCATTAAGGCAGTTGTTTTTTTTAGTTTGGTGGTAAATGAACAGGACGCCACGCAGAGACACTGACAGAGGATGGTGAGCAAAACATTCACAAATGAGGTCCAGGTGTGTGGGTAATCAATTTCATGGAGTTTGGTTTTAGCGAGGCTGTATGCTGAAGGAGACCTTCGTAATTAGGCCACCATTTCCGACAGGTAATAGTGATACTGCATTCATTCCATTCAGGACATACACACAGAGACCCACACATTCCTGCATGGACCCATAGAAATCACAGCCCATTGAACACAATTGAGACAGATAGTTTTGTGGCATTTCCTAGTAACCCCATGCCTCAAGGACTCTTGCAGGCTGCTCCATTCATCATAGGAGAAGCGCTGCTTGGAGGAGCTTTTCTCTGGCTGTGGTCAGATTTATCATTGAGCAAAACTCAGACCAGGGATGCAGGTGCTGCGAAGTTAAAGGGGCTGTTATAAAGGCTAAAGTGTTAATGGATTGCTATCACCAAGGTACACACAGCTACCTGATCGACCAATGGATCAGCTTGATGCTTGCCCTTGTTTTTTCCAGTTTCCTCTGGAAGACTGCAATTTAAAAAAAAAAAAAAAAGAAGTGTGTTACTGCCTGGGAAAATGTGTACAATTGTCGCTAATAAATAAAACTGAAGAACTGAGAAAGATGATTTTATCCTCAGCTCCATATGATACAGAAAAGTGTAGAGTAGCAGTTCAAACTGCTAAAAGCATTTAAAATCTCTGTTCAGGGCTGGCCTTGTTCAGAGTCGTTATTAAAATGACTTACTTCCCCAAAAAATACTAAATTAAATTATAAAACTTTATCTTAATTGGTACCAATTAACCATTGTTCAGTAGCTTCAAAGGAAGAGTCAAGAGGAACCAACATCATATCGATTGACACAGACGCGCACACACAAATGCACACTTGCTTTCTGCACAAAGAATATGCATCTTACAGTCGTTTGCATTTTTTCCTGGTTTAATGGATCCAATTACTCTTTTAAAAGAGAACTGGCACTGTACCTTATGGTGAGCCAATTGTGATGGTAATTCAGTTGTTTTTAATGGACACACTCTCAATAATGAACCTGTGGGGGGAAAGATTTCTGAGACAAATTGCAGCTCAAACAACAAACGCAGATTATGCTAATGTGAGGTGCAGAGTGGTTGTCATGTCTCATGAGGTAAGGGGTGCCATATATATCCCCCTTTATAATGGAGGAAGCCTTCCTGTAATTGCCCCTAGTTTTGTACATTAATGGGAAGAGGAGTTTTCTCAGAGCGATGATGTCGCTGTGCATCAATATAGCACAGGAATTGACACGATTATGTGCATATCCCCTGCTGTGGTACAATGTTACATGTTTCACAGATTTGTAGTGTTTATTAGTCATAAGTTGGATGCTGGATATTCTCTGCTGCTTTGGACCAGGAGTGAAATGAGGCCACTACTGCAGTTGGCTCTGAAAACCTGGTTTACTTTGTAGACCCAATCAACTCAGCGCAGAACATTCCTGATGGTCCGTTTACTCAGATTTAGTATTACCTCTCAGCAATGCCCAGCAGGCTCATGTTCTGGACTTGTCTTCTGACCAGCCATCCAGTTAGCTCCCCTTCCCCTCACAGGTTGTTGATCTCTGACACTTAACCAGACAGGAGCTTGAGATCAGGACCACCGGACATAGAGGAGGTCACTGTATCCCATTTCACCAGAGACACTTCCCCCCAGGCTGCCTAGGGCACCATGGTCCAGAGAAAAGAGGGGGAGAAAAAGAAAGAATGACTGAAGTGCATTCCTGAAAGGAGGAGAGATGGGATTGAATGACGGGGGAGGACGGGGGGCCAGCGGTGACACCGGCAGCTAGTGAGATCGGGTTTTCCCTCTGAAAACTGGGCTCAGAAAAACAATGACTTTGGCATCTGTCTGCAAGGGGGAAACAGAGACTGGGATCCTGTGCTGTGAAGTGCTGAGGGTTCACGGGAATGCCTTTAATGTAAGCCCGACAGGGCTCTCATTGGATACTTCATGGCTCTTTTTGTAGAATGTGGCATGAATCAAACTCTATCGCTACATCAATTAAAGCAGCAAGCAGCGACTCTGAGGCTCCTCATCGCAGCTGTAACACAGTGAATCAGAAGATTACAGTGAATAACAGAGTTTTATGTGCCGAGATGACTTGAATTGTCCTCAGGCTATATCCTCCATTAGATAAGAATCAGCATTCCTCCGATCTACAGATGTAGGTCATACAGGCACAATGGTGCAAGCAGCACTTGGGTCTTGCTTCATTTGTTTTATTACCCATCACTGTATACTGTGACTGTTCTGCCAGTTGCAACTCATACATCAAATTGAGTATTTTGCTCCACTTTGTCTTTTCTATTTCGAGGCATGCACTAAGTCTAAATAAGATCACATTTACATTTTTCTATCAGCCAGCCAGACATGACACACAGAGCATTAAAACTTGGGGGTGGGGGTATGTGTGTGTGTGTGTGTCTGTGTGCATGCGCTTGTATGCATGTATAGGCCCTGAGTGAGCATATAAAAAAAAAGCAATTTTTTGTGTGTATCTAGTATGTATATAGTAAAACAAAAAGTGCACTGTTTTCATATGTGAACTCAAAATTCACATATTAGGGCTAATAGAGTGTGCATTAATCAAGGACGAAGAGAAAATTCCAAGAACAGGGAAAAGAGTATTTTTAAGTCCAATCACTGGTGTTAGTTAATTTCATGGCTATTATGGTAATAATTGAATATAAATGACTCAGCTCACTTATCAAGAGAGAGAAAGGGAGTTGCATAGGTCGATACCAGCTCAAAACTGTAAAAGCTGAAGAACAAAAAAGAAAAAGATTTGGAAAGGTGAGGGGTGTGGGGGCATATCTCTCTCCTCCCCAGAGTAAATGATGCCCTTGGCCACACATTCACATGTGCTTAGGAAGTGGAAAAGCATAATGCCGGAAAGAAATCTAGAAAATGATCCATGGGAAGTTGGGGGCAGCTCCTAGGGTAACTCCTCTGATGAAGTATGGAAGAATGAGTGAGACTTTATGGTGGGAACTGCCAGAGACAGAGATGTCTATCAGCTAAGGCTGCAGTGTGGAGGCAACCACAGGTCAGGTCGACTATACCCAGTTGCTCAGCCAGGGGCCCACCACGCCCAGCAGATACAGATACAGTCCAGTATCACACTTCCCACTGCTGATTGCTGATGTTTGTTGTTGGTGCTCTGTGAAGTGGGCCACACAATTTTCCCTCAGTGTTTGTACTGCTGTAGGCCAGGAAGAGGCTAAATAGAAGTCAATTATTTTGATTTTGGGTCAATTAGCTGCTTTCTTCTTCTGTATTACAGTGTATATTATCTTTGAGGAAAAGGAAATCATGGTAGGGCTGTCAAGGACTCCTTGGTAGTCTGTTGAACTTGTGTTGTCTGTCCAAACAAGTGCTCAAACACACACTCTCAGAGAAGTAAATAAACACGCTGACATTGATGAAGAACAAAGGCAGACAGAAATCTAGCTTAGCTTGTTAGCTTGTATTTTTCCAGTAAGGCAAACTTTGCTCATTCTATTTGGTAAATTGAATTGAATGTAGATTTAAACTTGTTTCTTGGTACAGAGATATTTCTGGCACATTGTTCTCTGCAATAAGGGATGGTTGACATGGGAGGAGGGAACGCTTAGGCTCTGCTGAAAGGGAAATTGAAAAGAAACAGAATACTAGGAGTCAGATTTCATGAAATAATAGCTGTGACAGAAAAGCAAGGCAGAACAGAAACCAAGAAAGATTTTCTTCTTGGCCCAGAGAAAAAAGACACAGAGAAGACCAATATATCAAGGCCATAACAAAGGTGCCATTGTGTATGCAATTTAACTCTTACACAGTGTACTTTTAAGCAAATATTGCCTCTGTAAAATTATTGCTGTGACATAGCGTTGGCTTGTTCAAGTCAAACTCTGACTCAGAATTCTTTGACTAGATTCTGACTAGAGTGCAGCATGCTGTTGGACGGCTCCTCTCTTCTTTTTCTTCCAGGATTTTCTAGAGGGAAATCATTTTCTCCCTCCTGTCAAGAGCAAGTTCAAACCAAGCATGGAACTCACGACCGGCCAAGGATTCTGTGCCACAGGGAGGAGCTAACTGCAAAGCAGGGCCGCTGTCTTATGATAGGCCTTCGTGCCACAGGTCAAAGGGCCCCTGGCTGGGATTGCCAACTCTGTTCTGTTTCTTAGAGCAAATATACACACACACGTGTGTGTGCACTAGTGGTCAAGCTGCCATCACAGCACATGAAAACACATCAGCATAGTGAGTACTCTTCTGCATCCTCATGTGCAGAGTGGAGTGGGGAGTCATCCATTTTGCCTTTAATTGTGTTGTTCTATGCATTAGGCCTTTGGCTCATTATGGGCTTATATGGGGACGTGGGTGGACAACGATGCATGCACGAAACAGCAACGGTGGGCTTTTAGTGGACAGATGAGAAGGTGGAGGGCCACTTCAGCCTGGGCACTGCTCTTCTGTCTCCTGTGGAGTGGCCATGGATTGCTCTTACTACATATTCAGGCTGATCATTGCCAGGCTTTACTTTTCTCATTCTAAACAAAGGCTTCTCTAAGTAGTGGTAACTGTGAAGGACATTATTTGGACTACATTAGTGAAAGATATAGCAGTGATTTAGCAGCAGTCCACCCAGTGTGCTGCTTGCAGCCTTGTGGCATCTGTAATAGAATGTATTTATATTTACATGTGCATATAAAGGGCTGAATGAGTCAGAGGGAGAATCAGAGCATGAAGCAGAGTTGGTGAATGGATGTCATGCTTCATTTATCCCTTGAAGTTATTTCATTTTCTTTCTCATTGCAGAGGCTATTACAGTCATAAAAAAAGGTGCTTTGGTTCAGGAAATTAAGTTTTGAAGGATTCTATCTTCCTCTGCCGTGTACCAGCTTGTGCTGAACTTAAAAAGCACAATTGTGTTTTTCTGAATCAAAGGAAACGCTAAAGGTATAGAAGAGAACAACGCCAGTCAAATGATCTGTACAAATTTATGTGTTTGTATAGACTGTATAACTGTGATAATCACCATCTGGCCCCATAATAATAACTGTCTTCTCTGAAAAATACATGGTGAATAACATGAAAAATAAAATTGTAATGCACATTTCTTTTGTGATTCGAATTCAAACCCAAAAAATACTCACCCAGTCCATGGACTTAAGTGGGCGTGTCAGCAAGCTGATTGTGTTGAGAGTGGTGTTCACATCCAAATTTGGGCAATGATGAGTTTAAAATAAATGACCTCTTCTGCGAAACATCCTCAAGCTGAAGCTTCATGAGACACTGTACCTGAAGAATATGCTTGGTAGCTGAATTATTATCCTCATGAAAAGGCTTAGGGCCTGAAAACAGGACATAAAGTAAATTGTAGGTATGTGATGCGGCGAAGCAAGAAACCCCAGAGAGATAATTAGTCTTCGTGGTGCAGAGATGTATTGTACGGCCTTGTCTGTCACCAGCAAGAGAAGATCCACTTCTGTGACTGGTTTGTTCCCCCGAGGCACATACTCAGGCAAACACAGTGAAACCCCTGTGATGTACAGTAGGAGAGTCTTTATTACACGGCTGTGTGCTGATGGTGTGTAGTTAAGGGGCCATGGTAAAATAGATGGTGACAGATAGAGAGTCCACACCAGGGCTCTTAAGGACAATACTGTTGGAGTTGCAGCCACGTGATGATAGAGTTGATGTGGCGTAGGCATGCATGGGATGTCTCTGTTTAGTAGTCAAGGTTTCCACTCACTTGACTGTGTCGTAGCCTTTTGAGAGATGAATTGTCCACTTTAGCACCAGTCAATCACACTGTTGCACTCCCTTCGTTTCCGGAGTCTGCTCCTTCTTTTCCCTTCAGCGCTACTTGGAAGACTAAGAAATCTGATGAATAGAAAAGCATCTAAACATAGCAGCAGTAAAAGAGGAAAAAAACAGAGAGAACACTGTGACAGGAATGGAAGCCGCTAGATTTACCACCAGATACCTCATAGGTTCTTCATAATCAAAAAACAGCTTTTTAGGATGCCATATTTCATAACTACTTTAAGTTTAGGAAGACCGTTAGCAGATTAACAAGACAGACTGTAGAGATAGATGTTAGATGCAGCTCTGTATCAACAACCCAAACATGGACTATGGCTCACAGGTCCTCATCTGCCCAAATACCCCACCCATAAGTATAATTTCACTGTCTATTACTTTCAGACATGAACTAATATAAATGAACTGTGCTAAGGAAATTTCACAGATCGGACCGCAGCATGTGCCCCCACTCAGACATGAAAGAAATTTTTTTCTTTGAGTGCATCTAATGCAAGCACCTTGTCTGTTGTGGAATGGCTGGTCAACCAAACACTTAACTGTCCTTAAAAGCTCTGTTCAACTCATCTCAAAGCTGTCTCTCATCACAAAGCCTGTGCGGTGAAACCACAGAGTGATGCACACCATGAAAGACGGCCTGAGGTACTGAGCTTGCACCCATTGCCACTTCAAAGACCAGCAAAGTCTATAGGAGCGTTCGCTATTGTCTGCTGTGCAGGTGCGCTGCGTCCCACAGGCTCCAGAGGCCTTAGAAAACCGCAGACAAGGCTTGCCGAGATGCTATCTCTCCCAGATACAGACAATATTGTGGGGACTCAGACAATAGAAGGCATGTGGACTCTGCCACTGGTGGGTGGTGGGGCGGTGGTGGGGGGTGTAATCAGGATTCGACTTTGAGGGCAGATCCTGTTGGTTCAGGGGAATCCAAAGTTAAATTATGTGTAGCATTTAGAAAAATTTTCCTTTAACATAATGTGACTTGGCTGTGCCAGTTTCATCCCACATTCCAAATAGATGCAAATCATACGGAACAAAGAAAGGAATTGCCTTTTGGGTATCTGGATATCTGAATCCTGTGAGGCTAAAATGAGCGTCTTTTTGCTTTTTGGGATCTTTTCTGTGTCATTCACAGAATAAGAAACTCCTGTTATGATTTGGCTGAGAGATGAAACAAACTGACTCCAATATAGCCAAACATCTTTCTCAACTTGTGTGATGTACTGGGCGAGGTGGCAGGGGATGGACAACTGTCGTGCTTTGGCATGTGTGTAGAAGTTGAACGAGTGCTCTATCAGATCATGAAACGCAGTCGGCAAGCATTTCTGCCATAGCAGAATACATCCAGTCCTTACAATTTGCAAAGAAGCTCAGTAGCATTTTTTTGATGTCACCCATATGGCCTTAGCTCCAAGGAAGGTCTCACCCGCATGACATGAACACTGCTTTATTTTCCTCTTCTCCACAACAAACTCAACACCCTCATCTGCTGCTCCACAGCAGTAACAAGCCCCATCACATCCCAGCCCTGATTTGCTTTTTCCCCTTTGTTGAGCACAATGTAGCTTTTTAGCTGCACGCTCTCTTATCATGGCCTTGTTGGCATATTTGTGCCTGGCAGGATCTAAACATGGATTTATTTGGTGATTTGCCGGGGGGGTTGGTGGGGGGTGGCAGAATTTTGTGGTGAAATGTCTCCCCATGTGAGGCATGTTAGGCATGTCTTATCTCAGGAACGTCGGGGAGAGCAGAGGGAGTTTATCTGTTCGCTGAGTGCCCATCTCTCTGTGCAGGGGACATTCAGTTTGTTGAACAGATACCATGGGAGAGGATGACGGTTGTGGGGGTTTCTTCCCCTGCTTGTTGACCTCATATTCTCTCTCTCTCTTTCTGCCAGGAGAGTTTGTTTGCTGGCACAGAATGTTTGTTTGTGTGTGTGTGTGTTTTAACACTTACTTGCCTTTGCACCCCGGCTCTGCTGCTCTGTGACTGCAGACAGTGAACTAGGTTGGGTCAGCAGGTGCAAATGAGATGTACCACTGACCACACAAGCCAGCAGCTCTTAACACACTGCTGTGTGCGTACAAACCACTGACCTCGAACACACACTGAACTTGTCGCTCCTTCAAACCTGTGTGCTGAACCTGGAGGCTAACACACTACTGCCTCAACCAAGCAACCTGCAGCATTATTCTGGAAATTATTCTGTATGTGTCATAAAAGTTTCAAAAGATCAAATTGAACTATGTCTAAATAATCCAGACCTCCAAGGTTTTAATCCTCACATGAGCTTTTATTTTGACTTGCCATGCCGTTTTCATAGCCAGATTTGTAGCGCACACCCAGGTTGCTGCCCTAGTCCAGATCTCTCATGCATCCCTGCCTCCCTCTTTGGCAGAAAAGCTCAAACATCTGTCCCCATTCCACCCCCCTACACTTGTCTGTCTTTCTGCCATGCATTCCCTTATCCTCCAAATCATCCAGCCAGTTCTTTCTCCTCCATTTCTTAAATTTCCTCTGCCCTTTGCTCCTCACCCCTCCTCTGCTCCAGATGGCCTCCTCTGTTCCTTTCAGGGTAATCTGTCTATGATGCACAGGGGCGTTGGGCTGACCACATGGCTTTTGGATGTTGGGAATGGCATCCGCCTGAGTAGGATTTTTTTTTTTTTTTTTTTTGCCTCCAAAGAAGGGGTGAATTAGAGGTTGCTGCTTCTGGTGGTTGGTCCTGTAGATACCTGGACATCTAAAGAGAGGAGGGACAGGACTTGACAAATCCAGGGGGCCATGCTGAAAATAAATGACCCAAAACAAACACACACACACAAACAAATTTCTGATTGGGCAACAGAGATATTAAATATCAAGCAGAACAAGGAGGATACGTAGCCCTTATTAAAAGAAAATTGAAACAAGCCAACAGCTGATCTTTAATAAGTTTATCATATTGTCCACGTGATATATTTTCCCAGAAGAAGTTTCATCAATGTGATTAGGTTTTCATAGTTAAATCTTCAGATGCCGATGTTTCGAAGGGCCATTACCAGCTCTCTTAACCAGAGAGCCTGCAGGGCATGGGATTGAAATATATGAGACCAGTATTTAATATTGTCACCAAGTTGTCCTCCATCTCTTGATAATTTGTCAATCACAGCATCTGTATTTATTAAATGTCAAATTTCATTTCATTAGCAGTTCTGAGTAAATACTAATATCATATCATATAAATGGCAATTACATCAACTTCTCATGGTGTACTGACATTATGGCACTAATTCAAATATAGATTTTAACAGATGTGATTGTATGAGGTAGATGTTTCTGAATCCCTCATCGTTGTATTGAAAAAACATAACGGGGGACGTGTCTCCCTGTGGTTTTTGAGAGATTGAGGTTCATGAGGTCCATTGCCAGGGATAAAAAAAAAAAACGATGGAGATCACAGACTTTGAATAGCCAGGCTGAGTCAACGCTGAGGCAAAAATACAGTTGAAAGACCAACATCACCACATAAAGTACGCTTGGACAAAATGCACCTCTGTGCTCCTTTCTATTCATCAAGCTAGTTTTGGGCTGCCAAGCTTCAGTTCAGGGAGCACACACAAAAGACACGCAATACTTCAGAGCAGGAAAAGATTCTCCCCCGCCTTCTATAAATCTAGTGGATATTTTAGAGTCTTCTGTGAGTGGAGTTGGTGCAGTAGCCTTAAATTTTCTTTGCTGCTGGGCTTGGCTTTGTACCCAAGGGAGAAGGATCATAAATCACCTAACCAGGATGTTTCAGCCATGTTAACAGTAGCAAACTATCCCATAAAACAAAGGAGAAAAACTATGGAGATACTTCTTTTGTCTTTGCCCCATTGAATGAAAATGTAAAGATGGAAAATTCTGGGTTTAACATCAGTCTTGAAACCTTACACAGCATTAATTTCACAGGGATCAGGGTAATTTCTGGCACACTTACAAAACTTGTTCCTTGGCATCGACCATGCTCAACATTGCATGTTGGACAACTTGACAAGTGCAGTGAAAAGCTATGGCAGTAAAGTGTTTGGCAGTGATCACGTAGGCATACATGCTCACGTGGTTAACAAGTGCTACAGATGAAATTTCAGCGCTCATTCTTTTCTGGCACACCATCACTGACGGCATTCCCTCGCTCTGCTCCTTTTGGTATCTCTTCCCACTGTAACAGATCCCCTCTTAGATAGGGGATTGTACATCTTTTCATCTTGTTGGGGTCCATCTGGGAGAGTTTAGGGTCCATGTGGAACCCATTGAAATAGGGACAGCAACTGATCAGAGAAAGATGTGCCCCTCTGGAGCTGGAGCACATGTTTGAATCCCAGTACCCTTATTAGCTTTGTCTCGCCCTCTTTAAAATTCCTGTGCCCCAAATCTCAGGTAAAACCCTCCACCTCCACACTTTTACTTAACCTGTACAAACTCTCCCCCTTTTTGTCCCTCTTCTTCCTTCCTCCCTTCCCTCGCTCCCTTGTCTCCCATGGTGCCTGGTAAAGTGATTTGAGAGGGATCAGCATGGTGGAAATGAAAGTGGCCATGACGAAAGGCTACGGGATCTGCTGTAACATTACATTGGATCCCCTTGTGTGTTTTTTCCTTCCCCATTTTCCTCGCTGCCTGCCTGTTTCCCTCCACACAGCCGCTATCATATTACTCCTCTCTAGTCATCTGTCCAACAGCCGCTGATGTAATCCAAGTTTATGGTGCTGTCCCGACCACAGCGCACTGTTCTCCAGAACAATCGCTCACTCCTACTGTTTCCTAAACCACTATCAAATTAGACTTTCATTGGAAACTAAGTGCATTAGGTTGAGATTTCCATGGCACCAATTAAAGATGAAAGAAAGAGGACTTCTGCTTTGAATTAGCATGTTTGACACACACTGCAGAGACATCCGTGTACTGCATGTCCAGTGGAGCTCATTAAGTGGGCATTAATAAGGCATAGCGCAAACTGACGGGCAGCATAATCAGTAAGGAGAAGTAAAACACAAGCAAGCACACCTGCCTGCTCATGCAAGTTGTTGCACATTACCCATCGGAAAGTCTAGCTGAGCAAAGGAATGAGTGGGAGCTGTATGAAGTTTGATTTACATTATCTCTGACAGGAAACAAACTGTCTCATCTCAAGCTGTACATCAGAGTTTAATTTTGCCACAGAATAACACTCAGTAAGACTATGTTGTTTCTCCATAACATACCTTTGTTTTGGGAAGATGAGAAAGAGATTAGGAAACATCCTGTTATCTGTTCCTGAAATCTCTAGTTAATTGAGAAGTGCAAAGATCAACAGCAGATGTCTGTGTCCGGAAATGCTCCTATGGCAGTAAGCAGCAGGTTGAATGGCATGAAAGCGTGCTGGGTTTATGGATGTAATTTGTCTGATGATGTGAGTTAGCCAGCCAGCTAGCTCCTCTTACAGTATTCCTCCCCACCCAAGATCATGAGCAATCTGTCCTGTACAAATGAGGCTGAATCATCGCATTTCACATCATATTAGGAACGTTAGTGAAGATTGCACCACCCAACTGCTGCTAACTCGTTTATCCGTCCTTGAATCTTCTTTATCTCACCCTTATTCTCTCCTCTCCTCACTTGCACATGTAAAAACAGACAACCAAACAGATTTTGGTTCCTCAGGAAGAAAAACAAGTTGCCTCACATCCCCCTTTCACCCACGTCCTATATCAGAATCCCGTGGCTCATCTGAGACCCACACAGCTTCTTTGTCATGGTGGAGCTAAGGAGGGGTTGGCTCTGGAGGAGCTGCGAAGGAGGTCCAGGGGGGTTCCAGGGGCCAGGAATGTTAATTGGAAAGATTGTTTTAATAAGGCCCTCATCCTTGCAGATGCTGGGAGAGGGTTAGCTGGTGGGGCCACACAGACGGGAGGGCAACTCACAGTGAGATATTGTCAGCAAACATAAGTGGGACAATGTGAACTGAGCTGTGGGAAAGACATAGCAGGATTGTGACACAAGTGTATAAAGATATTCCACGGCTCTTGTCGTGTTTCTGCCAGTTTTTCTGGAGGTAAAAGGATTTACTGTAATGAGCATTCAATGGTGACAATTCTGTGATTGCATATTTTCACCATGTCTGTGTTGTGCAAAATCCTATTACGGTGTGAAAGCTCAGACTGACTAACACCGTCTAGTTAGCCTGAGCCCAGGCAGTGAGGAGAGAACAGCTGTGAGAGAGGAGTGTGAAATTTCTAAGCAAGTTCACACCGAGTCAGTAGTCCCAAATTTGAAAATACATATACATTTTTTTGGCCAGGCTGATAGCTGCTTTTATGGTGCCAGTTTTAGAGCTTTTTTTCTCCACTACAGCACAAAAGGAAGGGAATTTTGTTGACGGTGGTCGAGACAATTTAAAAATTAAGCATCAAACTTGTTCCAGAATCAATGTCCTCATTACTGTGGCTAATCTAGAAGAGATGGTGTCAGGACTTTTCAGGAGAACAGTAGGAAATATCTTCAGTGCAATTTAGCTCCACTGGAAACCTTTGCAGGAAGGTCCTTAAAGAAACACAATTACTAGGCAGACGGCTCTGCTGAGGTGTGCTGAATATGAGATAACATAAATAAATAATAAGACTGAAAAAAAAATCAGTTTGGCTTGTGGAGTGATTTTTACGCAAAAAATCTGTCTTTAGGATGTCTTTTTGCCACATTTTGATTGTTTTGTGAGTACCTTCTGGGCTTCATTTAAACGTTTGTAGACAGCAGTTCATACCCTTAACACAGTTCACAGGGGGCAATAGGCTAAGAACAGATCCCTGTGCCTTCTGTCTGTGTTGTGTATGTGAAAGGTGAGAGGAAAATCTGAGAATAAGAGAGCACACTGTACAGGTGTACATGTTTTTATGAGCGATAGAGTTACATTGGCTCTTTTGTTTGTGTGTGTGTGTGTGTGTGTGTGTGCGTGTGCGTGTGCGTGCACGCAGAGCACTTCAGACTCGAGGCTACACGCTGAGTGAGTGGTGAGAGGTTGGTTACTGGGTTCTCGGTTCATCCTCCTGCCTCTGGGAATAGATGGGATAGCTCCAGCTATAGTTGGGACTTACAACACTGTGGACGGGATTTACTTGTACTTGTACCAAAACTGGAGCACAGTCCAATCAGGCTTGTCTACAGAGGACAGATCAGGAAGACAATTCTTATTTTTTTATTGTGTGCGCAATTATTTTATACAATGTGAAACTCCTCAGACACCATCTGAAAATGGAACAGAAGGAATTCCATTGGCACCATCTTAATGCTGTGAAAATTCAAGGTTTTATTTAGCTTGGCCAACTCCTAATGAGAAAACTTTACACGTCATGTGTTCATTGAGGAACCACAGTAGTGGGTTCTGTGTGTCCAGGTAATGGGCTCTCCTTGAGAAGCTTTCACATGCAGACGGAGAGTAAGGGCTGATCTGTCGAGGGCTGACAAATCCACAAATGGGTCATTGAAGTTTTTCAGTCATTAAAGTCAAATGTGATAATCCCATACAGATGTTTATGACAGAGTTTGCATTGTGGTGGTGGGTGTTTCTTATCAGCATTTTATGAGAGTTTCTTTTTTGCTTTGTAGAGCATTTTTGGAAATAGGGAGAGAGCAAGAGAGAACGAGAAAGAGAGGGAGATTCTGGAGAGTGTATTTCTTTATGACATTCCTCCCTGTTCAGCCCCAGCACTCGAAACACTCTTTATTTAAGTCAAACTGCTGCTCTCCACACACTCAAATCAAACAGGCACTGTTTATTGAACTATGAGGTGCCAAGTCAGTCAGTCACTCAGTCAGTCACTCACATAAACCTGCCTCCCCGCTGCCCTCTGTGCCTTTGGCCGTATTTGCCAAACGCCATCTCCCTCTCCAAGCCTGACGAGAAGACTTACGATCTTTTAAACAAACACAGGCTCTCAATAGCTCCTCTGTCTGTGCGGCTTTGTGGCGGGGTTTCCCTTATGTGGTGCCTGTGTGTGCCCCTGTGTGAGCACATGTTTGCATTTCTTTATGTACAGACATAATTGCTGCTGGATACTAATGTCCATGAGGTCTGCATGTGTTTGTTGGAGTGTGTATATTGTAGGGGGTGAAGAACGGAGATTGAACCCTCTGCAACTGGCACTCTGCATCCCTACTGGGCCACAATGAGTGCAGACATGCCCTCTGCTGTGCCATCTGCCCTGGCTGCCAGAGCCAGCTCTGGACTGTAATCACCTGGCACAGCACAGTGTAAATCCTATTACCCACCCCTTTCCTTTACCCATGCTTCACTCAACACACAGAGCAGCAGGGCCAGTCTGATTCATTTCCCTACCTTGCATGGTTTATATTTGCATCTGTATAACTCTAAAGTTAAT
Source organism: Echeneis naucrates (assembly GCF_900963305.1). NCBI lineage: Eukaryota > Metazoa > Chordata > Actinopteri > Carangiformes > Echeneidae > Echeneis > Echeneis naucrates. The sequence goes on along the minus strand of NC_042523.1, from coordinate 8,497,587 downwards.
GGCGCGGTCTCATCTGATGTGCAAACGTCAATGTCATCAAATGATCGTCACACACTATTCCAGTGTTAATACCACAGCAAATAAGACAAGCCAAGAGAATATGTTGACAAGCGCATAGTGCATTAGTCTGTGCTTTGTTTATTTACTAAGGGGCTCGCATAGTTTATTATTTAGGCTTCGAAAGTTTATAATAGTTAATGAGGACATCCTGTTGATGTTAAATGCAATGATATCGCATCCGATGTGAAAGATGACCTCACGGTATTCAAGGTGTGCAGGTGCAAACCCTAAACGCCAGTTGGGTAATAGTCTGTCTGCTCCTGCTGACATGTTTACGTGAGTCCATTAGGGAATCTTGCGGTCAGCCATGCACTTAGGCTGTCAGGCATTTTTACCCAATTCACCTCCGCAGATGTGACCTCACCTTAAATGTCACAACTGTCAAGAGAGCTGCTATTGTTTTCAAAATAATGTATCAATGCAGCATTTGAAAATAAATGGGAAAAAATAAACCCTTAAAGAACAAAACATTTATTTGTGTGGAAACTGTGTAAAGGTTTTATCATGATGTCGACTGTTATTTTAGTTTTATCTCTACATTTACGTACGTGTACCTACATTTTGAAGTGTATATCTGTAATGCATCCCACACAGCATTATGAGCATGCTCAGTGCAGTTTGTGCGGTGCAAGGTGGGCAAAAGAGCATGAGCTCAGAGCTGGGGAACGATAGCCAGACTGAGAAAGGGGGGTGTCTTCTGGTCTCCTTGTTGGTGAGGTCAGAAGGGAAAATAAGAGGAGGGGGAGGAAGGATGGAAGCGATTCTCCAGAGTACAGTAGAAGCCCTGTTATAACTTCACACCCACCAGCAAGCTACAGATTTGTGTGGAGCAAACACATACACACTCAGACAATGCAGCCATGCCACTGGCAAATTATTCACCTGCTACAGCCTTTGCAATACAGTGGCATGGGTTAACACACCATCACTATGAGCTTGTCTTTGATGTATGCTGCTCAGTTTTTGTGAGTCGAGAAAGAGGTAACATAAGGGGGTCAAACACTGAGAGGGGAGAGAGAAATTTAGAGACAAAGTGGGAGGTGTCTGTCCCACAGGACAAAGCCGGAGGCAAAGTGGAGAACATCAGCATGGAAGGGCTTAGTGCACAACATAGCCGCACCTTGAATAAGTCCAATTTTTGCTTTGGGCATAAACAACACTCAGTAAAGGGTTGCACGATAAGCACAAATCCACTGGAGGGGAGCTCAACCAATATGAGCCCTATTTTAATACATATAAGCCTGTCACTGTTGAAGAGAATGGGGGAGATTTTTTTTGATTCAACTACTGTGAATAGGTGTCAGGTTTCTCTACATTTGTAATATAACTGAAACATTCACGCTCTGATCTAATTCTTTTATGTTCAGTTATATTTTGTTGTTGTCCCTCTATGACACTGTTCTGTTGAGAAACTGTTGAGAAAAATAAAATTAATAGGAGAGAATATAGCCATGGCTGGAAGCAGGCACAAGTAACCAAGAACATCTGGGGCTGCTTAGCCATTTGATATTTTCCTAGTATTCAATGCACCTTCCATTCATCCCAGCCTTATATCCTCAGGTAATTTTTGATGATGTTCGACCCCCTGAGTCTGACATAATGGCTTGTGAAGCAAATGGAGCAAACTGACGTAAAGGGGGAGAGGGGGGCTATTTCCAATTACACAAACAGATTCTCTCTTTTCTTTGGCTTCTACTGTCCTTCCATTGTTAAGTGCTCTTTTAGTTATTTGGTGCTTTTTCTTTTCTTTTCTTTTCTTTTTTTTAAGGTGCGGCATGGATAAAGTCAAAGACAAAATTTCTCACATGTGGGAACAATAAAGTTGATCTTGAATCTTTCGCTGTTATAATTCAAACAGTTTTTCATTGGGTGCTCCTCATGTCCTTACTGTTATAAGGAAAAATCTAGAGCCCAAGGAGAGATCCAAGCTGTGCTCAGCATCCCTGCAGGATCAACTCTGTGTGCCTTCTGATAAATCTTTAACTCTCCAGTGGGTCTGTTTTTGTATCCTACCAAAGATTTGTAGGGAAGCTTGTTGTACTTGGTTTAATTTCCTCAGAACAAAGCTCATCTCATCTTCCCACCCAGACTAGAGCGTGGCATTAAGTCTTCATTTTCATTAATGTTGGAGGGGCAGCACGGGAATCTCATTTTAATTTGACATTTAAACATCTGTTTTCAATTTCCTGAGGCAAAGATTGCATGTGTGTGTGTGCATGGGTGTGTGTGGGTAGACAGGAGATAGTTTGTGGGGGTGATGAACCCGAGAGTTTTCAGAGCTAAGAGCAGCCATCTTAACTGACCTTTAAAAGAAGGGTTGGGTGTAAAAAATAATGGCAGCTAATTGTGTTGTCCTCACCGCAGCTCCAGTTTGGAGATGTGGACCGAGGGAAAGATTCCTTACAAGCTACAGCAGCGAGTGGTGAGACTTGGCTTGGGAGGGCCCAACAGATGTTCGCCACTGCAAAGTAGACTGTGCTTTGATAAATATAGATGTTTTATGCAGTCAGCTGACAGTCAGATGAGACATGATTTGTTTTGTTTTCAGCAAAGTGAAAAGAGGAAGTGTGATGCAGAGCAGATCCATTTACCTTGACAAAGTGTACTGATATTTGTTCAGATCCGGATGTTCACTCTGTTTCATCCCATCATCAGCGTATTTGAGCAAATCCAGTAATGGACAAAGAGGCGTCTTCATGCTGGGACCTGTGACTTTGGCCCATTTCCACAAATTAAGCCACAAGCTGAAAATGTCTCTGTACACACACAAATACACACGCACATTGAGTTTTGCCTCCCTGTTAATAGCCAAGGAAATATTATCTGCTGGGGGACAGCTGCAGGCTCACTAGAGAGACAGAATGGTAGAGTAGGCTCATTATCCCAAACATACAAACACACACACACACACACACACACACACACACAAAATCCAGGACTGTGCACAATGTGAGAGCCTCTCTATCTGATTTTTTTCATTCCATTCTGGGTCCCAGAACAGGAACAGGAACAGTGAGAGTGTTGGGGCCTTGTGCAGGATATATGCAGGGAGGAGAGACGCTGGATACCTTATTTAAACCAGGGGGGCCAGAGGCAACCCATTCTTGCACAGCTCCGGATCTGACAGGGCTTCTAGCGGAAGAGTTGGGGCTTTGTACCCTTTCCAGATCTGGGTCCATCTGTCTGTCTGACAGACTGTCTGGCTTCCCTTTTGCTTACTCTGCCTCCATCCCAAAGGATTTTGTTTTCCACCACACAGATGTTCAGGACTGTCTGCTGCGCCGCACTGAGCTGTGTTTATAACAAAGAGGTGTTGGTTTGGAGGAGCAGAGAGGGCAGCTAGGTGGGGGAGTGAGTGCTGCTGAGGAGGGGTGGAGGTCACTGCGCTGTCGGTGTAAACGCTGGCTGATGCCAGCTCGCCCTCTGGCCTCAAACGAGTCAATACTGCATCCCCCTTTTCCATGCTTTCCTCCACACACATTCCTTTATATTTTCCAGAGGGACAAATACATTTGCATTTTGCCTGGCAGAGTTACAGTTTGGCAGGGGAGAGAGAGACCCCCGCAGAGTGGACACTTAATGTCACAGTTCAACTTACTGTGCTCACTCACCCAAGAGTTCACTAACAGGAAAAGCATGAATAGTCTCACACTTCTCACAGTTCTAAAGTGACCAAAAGGATATTGCTAAATCATTACCGTTGATTCAGGATGTTTACACTTTCCGATTTTGGAAAAACAGGAAAGAGAAATGTTTGAATGTTTTTTTATTTATTTATTTATTTATATTTTATATTTTATATTATATAAGCCATGGAACCTCTGTTTGTCTCACCTTGAATGTTAAGCCTTAATCATCAGAATGGTTTGACCTTGCTCACACAAATAGAGACAGTGTTTCTTCTGTTGGAGCCGGCACTCTAATGGATAGGATGGCTGTTGTTTACGTTTGCATTCCTGGATGACTATCTGCTTTTAAATGCACCAAATGAGCTCACTCACCACACAGCTGCTCTACTGAGTGTGAGTTTGATTATGACTGTACAGTCGTAATCATTATTCTCCCGTGTTTAACTGTAGCTCCTCTGCATTGGCAGCAGCATTCAAACCACAAAATATGTGATGGATCCTCTTGCATTGTGTCAGATAAATAGTCTTCCTCTGCTTTAGAATTGAGGCTAGATAATGTTGCAGCTGTTCACGGGAAGATGTGGGTTTGATTAGAATGGGGAAGCTATTACCACCCATCTGCCTCCAAAGCCAGGCTCCTACTGTTGGATTGGATTCCTGCTTCATGTTAGAAGAAGCAGAGAGCAGTATCTAACAGAAACAGCTTAAAGGGTTTAGTCAGGAATTTGTTGGCTGTCAGTAGGTGAGGGGTCCCGGGGTGAGTCCGACTTTGATCTGTGACTGAGGTGAGTTTAGAACAAACTGAGGAGCGTGAGACAATAGATGGCAAAAGCTAAATTTTATTCCCAAAACACAGGCACACAAAAAAAGGGGTCCATACACAACGCTGACCTCACATACTTGGTGTGTGGCCGGAGTTACAGCCTGAAATTTACAAGCTCTTTTTTCATATGTTTTTATACGTATATGCAGCGCGGCTGGGAAAATGATTACTGGCACAGTGTCTGCACAAGTGGAGTTTGTTGCTTTTTCATTACTCTTTCTCCTCTCAATAAACCTAGAGTTTATCTCTAACACCAAAGATATGCTCAGAAAATGGATATCCATTGATCTGCTTTGCTGCAACTACCAGTTAAGTAATCCTATTTATGTGATATTCTGATAAGGCAGACAGGCAAAGACTAATGATTTTTAGCTGAGACAGGTGGTGTAATTTTGCAGTCAAATAGATATCTGAATTGCCCAGTTAATCTTTTTAAATCTTCCAATTTATTCAGTGTCACATTTATCCCAACAAATGAGAGCTGTGGAATGAGAAACGGTGGACCCCTAACGTCCAAATAATGAACATTCATGGCCCTATCATCTTTTTTCTACCACCACTTATGCAGTGAAAAATCGATGCAAATAATAATCATATCCTGCCAAAGTCCTTACCAAGGCAGCAATAGTGGATTAAATGCATTGTATATTTTCATCTGTGTCATGGCAGCATGGGTATGTGAGCGTGGAGGATGTAAGTAAGTGCCCGGAAGAGACGAAGAAGGGATGACTGAGAGGCGATGATCAGCATGTACTCAAGTGCTCACACTGGTGTCTATCTAGGTGCCCATTATCACCTTGAAAACCAATGACAGTCCCCTTTGTTGACTGAACCAAATGTGTGTTCATCATCCCTGTTGTAAAGCTTATTGACACTAACATTATGTGGGAGAAAGCAGGCTATTAAAAATAGCATCCATGCGAGTCTTGTGAAAGCAGTGTTCTACACTAATTATTCATGTTTTTTATTTAGTCTGTACATTGTGCTGTAAACTTTGATGGCCTGTTGCAGTTCTCGTTATGGGCTGGCTGCGGTAAATCAATAGTGATGTTTTGACATTTTCTCTTCTGTGCAGAACTAATTATCTGTGTCAAACACCTTGACGGCTGTTTTACTGGTTGCCTTTGGCTTTATGAGTCTAGCCACAGCTTTAAATGTTGTTTTGTTTTTTCTTTCAATGCAGCCATTAGCTTCTGTTCACTTGCAGTATTTTTCTAAAGGTGGACTTAATGACAATTTGTGAAAATAATTTAAATTTTTCCCCGTTCTGTTTTCTTACAGTTCTGCGTGATGACTTCAGACAAAACCCTGCAGACGTAATCGTGGCTGCAGGAGAGCCAGCTGTTCTGGAGTGTCAACCACCACGTGGTCACCCTGAACCTACCATATCGTGGAAAAAAGACGGAGTAAACATCGACGACCGAGATGAGAGGATCACTGTAAGTATTTCAAGTATTTAAAGTTTTTATTGTGAACACGTAGCATATTTCACTGATAAATATAGACAATTTCATATGTAAGGACAATATGCTAAAATGAATGAGATGGCTCTAGAGATATTCATTGATTTACCAGACTCATGATTCACACACAGCAATTAGCAGAACCAAAGCAGCCCATCTTGGTGGATACACCCTGCAATGGCAGAGGAAAAGTATCGGTTACTGCCCCATTAGTCAGCAGCCATGCATTGATTAGAGATGGCTTGCTGATGAAATCAACGAGCAGTGATGTAGATCAGGAAGAAGAAATGCATTGACTGGAATCAAAGAGAAGAAGGTAATACTCAGCAGCAGCAGTGCTGAAGAAAAAAAAAAAAAAAAACACCACCACACAAACTCTTGACATCTGATTTACACCCAAACCTCAATTATCCCACTTTAATTAAAGCAACATACCACCAGTACTACTTCAAGCAGTTCTACAGGCACGCTTACTAAAGATCTGTTGTGAATAATCCAAAATCCTGCTGTTTCAGCCAAACAAGACGCAGCCTAATTTTTCCTGAGGCAGGAAGAGACTTTTGAGTAGTTTGATTTTACTGATTGGATGTTTGCTCTAGGGAAGTAAAGACCAACTCAGCACACAGCAAACAAGAAGGTAGTGAGTGGTTTACAGTCAGTCTGGATCCCATCTTTAAATCTGACCGGTGGGGGGTTTCAAGGTCTGACAGCACATTGTGTAGTTGTTGAGTAGTCAAATAGTTTGGTCCCCAAGTGCTGACTATGGCTAACTTTACAGTAAAGTCATGGAAAACTAAATCTTCCCCAGATAATAAACACAAGTTACAAATAAAGATGTTCCGCTGTGTGTGAGCCTAAAGCAGAGTACTGAAATCCAGGCCTGGGCTAGTTGTGCTCAGTACGTTTTCATTACTGAGTAAGTCAAAACAGTGATTTATTGCTGTTGGCTGCTTTCAGTGGAGGACTGTACACGGCTAAATACAGTTTTACATAAAGCGGGACAGTTGAGTTCGGGTACATTAAGCCCTTTATTCTAACTCTTGAACAGTAGCAGTATTCTCCATTTGTCTCTTTTTTTCCAAAGAAGAAGGGCTAAAGCATCTGTGCCTGGCTGCTGAGCAGCATAATTGAAAGAAACAAGCCCAAAATTTACTTCACAGAGAATCAAATCATATCTGTTTTCTAAGTTGAGTAAGTTTACTGATAAGCATGCACCCTCCTTGCCACAAAGGGAACTCTTGTGGTTGTGGAGCAGCTTCCTGTGTGCCTTGTGTTTGCACATTCAGCCATCCATTCAGCAAACTGTTCTCTGTGCCCACTGGTAGAGTAGCCAAGATAATTTGAACAAAGCGCAACAGCACTTCCTCTCCTAAATTGACCTTGAGGACTACGCAATATTGTGATGAAATCTTTTGCTTCTTCACTTAAGTTTACCTATTGCACTCTTTTAGTTTGTTAATTATCCGATGACAACCTCACGCTTTTTAACAAGGGAGGCCGGAAGGCACAGTACATCGAGGACAAAGCATCCTTATGTAATTCTAACACACATGGCCTTTCCCTTAATTAGATTTTATCCCCACTGAACACACAGGGCCTATTTCTGTTTATAAATCATTTCCACATAAAAATCATGTCTAACCCCTGCCTGGCGGAAGGGAGGATTTTTCCCACTGCTGTATGTGATTTTGGCCACTGATGGGTAAAATCCTTTGAGTAAATGCTGTGAACGCTGCCCGCTGTAACACAGGCTACATGACTCAGACGTGTCCTTGTTGCCTGCAGCAGTGCTAGATTTGAGAACAGGGTCTGGTAGATTTAACAGCTGGTGTTGCTCACTGTAAACTTCCTGTCAAGCATAAAACCTCACACACTGAGTGTTCCCAAATGACCATTTTTGAAGTGGAGCTTGACATCACATACGATCATCTAGGTGCGTGTAATCAGCTGTGGTGACAGATGGGATTCTGGATGTTGTCCTACAGACACGCACATTAACAATCCACTTTTATTACAAATCGGACAGTCATGAGGCTATGTGAACATTTGTTTAGGGTATAGTGAATGAATGACTGTAGAAAGCGGTGTAATCTTTATAATGTGATCAGCAGCTGAACTTGTCAAAGCCCCCCCCCCCGCCACATCCTCCAATTCCTTCCACCATGCAACATGCTGGAACGTGCAGTCTCCTTGGTGATCCCTAGTGAGCAGACCAATGTCCCTAACCACCTGCAGTGGGGATTTTCTCACTGCACTGTACTTCCGCTGACTAGGTCAGCTCAGCTTTGGTGGCACCAATATAAACAAGAGGGAGAGAACACATCAGAGGGACCCCTCCTTTTTTATCTACATTGGTCAACCCATGCATCTCACATATATTCATGACTTCATGTGAGGCATTTGTGAAAGGTTTCCATCTGAGCTGTATAAAAGGAGGTAGGCCCATCACCCTGTGGTGCTGCTGTCCCATTAGCAGCAGCTGGCATATTCTCCTCAACTTTAATAAATAGGTCTTTCAGGTACAACAAGGAAATGATAAATAAATTGAGAATGAAAAAATGCCAGTATTTAAACCGAGAGCATTGTGGGTGTTTGGAGCAAGTCTGTCGGCAGCATTACAAGTGTCCGAAATGCGGCACATTGTCCTCCTCCTTTTGTTCGATAGTTGTGGCTAATTATCAGCCTGGAAAATGAACTGCTGTGTGAATACCAGCTGAGTGCATGCTGAATGGGGGCTTTTGCACTATCAGCATTGCCAAATGACATGAGACAAAAGGCAGCAGGATAGAGCCATCTCCCTGTAATGCTGGGATAATGGTCAGATTGTGGGGGCTTTCAGCTGCCTGTGTGCTGGGTTGTGTTGTGTTGTGTTGTGTTGTGAGGAGAGGATATGCATGCAAAGAAAAAGAGGGCCGTCACTGCATCCATTTACTTCAGCCGGCTCTCAGGGTCCCTGCTGTTCCGGCACTCCAAATACGCCTGTGGAGAATGGGAAAAACTGCCACAGACAGAGGTGAGGATGTGGAAAGAGTGGACAGGCTCTTAAGTGGATCCTCATGTTAAACTGTGGTACCAACAGTGCACCCCCCCTCTCTGCTGCATAGTCTGCCCTGACCTTGGGCCTTTGTGAGTGTCACAGTGTTTTAGGTGTTAAGCCTTTCCTCAAACAAACAGTAACATAATGATACTTCAAACCCCTCCAGCACTGCAGGGTACCCTAAATAAGCCAGTCTAGCACAGCCTCTTTTCATCCCACTGCCTCTTGCTTTTTACCATGAATATTAAACAGGAGCCAAGGGGCCAGGGATTTATCTGAGCCAGAAGAATGTGTCCAGTTGCAAAGTTGTCCATTTAGTTTGATGACTTCCATACAATCCATTTTCACTCTTATGTTTGTCTCGGGCCTGTGGCGAAGACTTTATCACGTGTGCACTGCTTGGGTATGTGAAGTCGATTTATCAAGACATATAAAAGAAGGTTGCATTTAACATGCTAATCACTGGGAGAGCTTTTTTAAGCAATATTGTGTCTCAACTTCTCTCAGTGGCTTTCTAATGAGGGTATCAATTACATGCTTGCAGGTGGTGGTCCTGGTCTTGGAGGCTAAAACCTTAAGCTCCATCGAGGCACAGAGATCTTTGGCACACCACGCTATTGTCCATGTCTGCTCTAACTGGCATGGCTGTCAGCTGAGAGAAGGGTTGAGGGGCCTGTGTTGGGGCCTGGGCTGACTCTCTGACTGCCTGAGAACAAAGCACCTCCTCTAGCCTGTAATCAAAGCCCTGGGAAATAACAGACATGACATTCACCTGGACAAACACACATTCACTGCTGGGTGTGTGTGCTTGTTGACGTGTTTGAATGCATGTTAACTTGCTCTCACTTGTTGCCGTATGCACATGCAGAGAGAAATTGAAGAAACCTATTCTTTAAAACATTCTTCGGACAATAACAGGCAAATGTGTCCTCAAGCTCCCTGAGAAGATTGGAGAAGTGCTTGTGGTCCTACAGTGCCTCAGGTGTTCCCTCTGGGACCTGTGGTTGTGGATTTGGAAAGTGTTGTTGTGCTCAGCTTATCCTGAGGGGGTCCATGCCAACTGATAGTGATTTAGGCCTCAAGTGGGGGGGAGAAAAAAAAAGGACATGAAGACATGAAGTTGGCCTCTTTCTCTGTAAGGTCAGAGAAAAATCCAATTAAAAAAACCCTGTTGGCACCGAGCCATAATGTCTCCATGAGTGCATTTTCTCATGCTGTTATAATAATAAACAAATGCTCACAGGCCTCGTTGAGAGCAATCAGGAAATGTTTTATCATGTTTGAGCTTTGCCGTTTTCTTTTTTTGTCCATCACAGACCCCAAGTGTCAATCTGACTCTAATATTGCTGTTTCTCCTCTCCTTTTTTTAACCTCTCACCTTCTCGCTTCTTCCCTCAGATACGTGGAGGGAAACTGATGATCACAAACGCACGGAAGAGCGATGCCGGGAAGTATGTGTGTGTCGGCACAAACATGGTTGGAGAACGTGAAAGTGAAATTGCTGAACTTACAGTACTTGGTAAATAACTCCCGCCCTCCACTATTGGAATATTTCAATCAGTTGCCTGTTTTGTTTTCTGTCCACATACACACACATTTTGTAGTTGTCCACAGTCAGAAACTGAACCCAGATGTTAAGCTTTGATTGTCTATCTCCCTGGGAAGTAAATGGTGTCGCTGACCTTTATCAGATAGAGTGTGAAATGACCTTCAATCTCACACCTCACTACATATCCCACACTGACCTCAGCAGCATCCCCCTATTTCATCACAAGTGACTTCTGACCTTGATACTCTCCTGTGACCCAAGCAGAGAGCATGTCCAGACAGATTTTATCGCTGGCTTTTTTACTTCCTCCACCTCCGCTCCTCAGAGACCTCTTATAATCTATCAGAAAAGCAAAGGCAGTTTCGCTCAGATAAATAATCATACTGAAATAGTTCCACAAGGCCTGAAATGAGGCCATCTTGTAGATTTTGTGTTTGCCCACTTGAGTGAGTATCGCAGCCCAGGAGCTCTGGTTAATCATAAACCACTCTGGTTAGCTTTTCGGGCCTGAGTTTGAAGGAATGTTTTCAAGGCAACTGAACGCTATGATTTTTTAAGCCTCGCTAAATCTAAAAAACAAACACACAACATGATGTGGTGACCCTGTACCATTAAGATTTGATGACCATATAGAGTCTGAGCTGGACTTTAGGTTGCTGTGGTTAACAAGATGACAAAACAAGTCAGACCCTGTGTCAGAACTCCAGTCGGTGTCCTGTCTTCATTTCATTTAGTTTCATGTCACGTGTATTTAAAGCAACTTAATGTACCACAAAGTAGTTACTGTTTCCTGGCCTGTGTTTTGTCTTGTGACTTAAGTGTTCTGTACAGTCTAGGCTATATTTCTGTTTTGTTAATTATAAACTAGCAATCACGTTGTCATGCCATGTCTTCTTACACAAGTAGTACAATTACTTATACAACTATTTCCACTGATGTCAATATTTTAATTTCAAGGTGCCTCAAATGTAATTATATCAGCTTCTCAGCTCTGAAGTCTGAGTAGCACAGGGCCAATATTTATTGAAAGATTCAAGGCCACAGATTTTGAGTTGGACTTTATTCCAGTTTTAACTATTTTTATTTTATTAACAATTTTTCATCTCTAATTGTAGAGCGTCCCAGTTTTGTGCGTCGCCCAGGCAGCCAGGTGGTGTTAGTGGACCAAAGTGTGGAGTTCAGGTGTGAGGCCCGTGGTGACCCAGTTCCCACTGTCCGTTGGAGGAAAGATGATGGGGACCTGCCCAAAGGAAGGTATGACTCAGCAACATGTTACCTTTCATCACATAATACCTTCCTCCCTCGCCCTCTCCCTGCCTTTGTTGGATCAACTGACCTTTTGTCTGTGATGCCACCTGGCGCATGTTGCCTTGAGTGGGTCTGTGTGCACAGTTTGCATCAAGTTTTACTTTGACAACATGAGCACCTGTGTTATACAGATACGAGATTCGTGAAGACCACACCCTGAAGATCCGACGTCTGACTTCAGCTGATGTCGGCTCCTACACCTGCATGGCAGAAAACTTGGTGGGCAAGGCGGAGGCATCGGCCATGCTCACCGTCCACGGTAAGACAAAAAACACAGTTTCGCAGTGTGATGTCATCAGAATATTTCCCTTACAGCCTCATGGATAGCCATTAAAAATTAATTTCCATCATGGTTTATTGCACAGCTTTGATTTGAATGAAATTTAGTTTGGCCACCAGACAATAATGGCCTTCAGCTTTGGGGCTACATGGTCATCATTTTCAACTATTCTCTCTCAATTAGCTGATTGATTTCTAATAAAAAGAAAGGCAAAAATCTATAACAGCTGTAGAGCTGCACACATGGGCTCTCAACAACAATCGATTTCATTTGCCCTATACAAGTGGCATTTCTCTGGAGGCCTGTCTTCCTTCACATTTTAAGACATTCGGTACAATTTGTGAACTTATGAAATATCTCTGTGCCTCCTGTGGCCCATCTCCTTTGGACGTCTTATTAACACAGTTGGAATATAAAGCAGCCGGTCACAGAGTGTGAACATTCAGAAAGAACTCATTCAGAGGAACTGGGGGGCAGGGATCATCCCAAAACCCTCCTGAGAGTCTGAGGAACACTGGGGCTATTTAACGCCAAACTAATGGGAATGTTGGGAGTCCGGTGAGAGAAGAAGGGAGGGAACGAGGAGGAGGGTGATGGCAGTAGCTGGAGGGACAGTGAAAAAGTCGGTCTTGGTGGCAGCTCACCACTGATGCAGAACAGGTCGGGATTTGAGGCTGAGGGTGATTGTGGTTGTGAAGAGGATGGGGGGAGAGGGGTTTGTGTAGTGAGGTCAGTCATATTACTGTCAGTGTAGAAGAGACATAAAGAGACAAGGCAATTTTATTCCTCTGACAACCCCCACCTGCAAAGACTGAAACCTCATCTTCACATGGCTACCCTGCAATTATTTCTTGATTTTCTCTTCAAGACAGCAATACTCAGATTCCAAGAGCAGGATTAGGCACACCTGCCAATACATGCGTCAATATATCTAATTTTCTTATTGCCCTTTTTCACTCTCCCTAATGAAAGCTTAGTTAATGAAGGGAGCAACATTGATGTACTGGTTCAATAAGCTGTTTTTCTGGCTTGGAATCATTTTTGAATAGCTTAAACCACCCTTGTCCTCAGTGGAAATAAAATGTCTTAACCTCAGGATAATTCCCTGTTGCCTCCATGCAGAATTAAGGCACTGACCCTCTTTTCATGTGTTATACCTTTCCATCCCCTCCATGTTATAAGAGTTAGACAGGTGTGAAAACTGAAGTCAAAGCACTTAAATTGATTTCACTTCAGCAAAGAAGAAGAAAAGAAGAAACCCTGCCATAGATATGAAGGACAAATCCTTGGTGCTTTCACTACTTAGTGCAAAATCAGTTGACAAGGACAGTCATGCAACATAAATTATGGGAATCCTGCTGTGAATTAAAAATGAATGGTGCCTGAACCTCCAGGTTTTCAAAGTTCCTTGAATAATTTCCATCTACCACTGAGATCTCTGAGCTTTATCCAGACCAGGACATAAGGAGGCCAGGGAAGCTGTGGGCACTGAATAGTCCAGCTAATTAAAGACAAGCAGGCCACAGTCCTACGCCCGGAAATGACATGCTTCTAATTACAGATGCGGGCACAGGAAGGGAAAGAAAGGACTGGTAATTGTAGGTCTAAACAGGCCAAACTAGCAGAAACGATGTATAGGTAGTAAGATGCCTCTGTGGTAGTGAAGACAACAGTAATGTGGGGGGCAAGAGTTTAGTCTGTGGGTTTAGTGGGCACTGTCGCTCAACACGAAAAGTTGAAGAAAGACAAGATTACCGAGCCTCAGCTTCAGAATAATGAAAACATCTGAATAAAATAATTTCAGTGGTGAACTGCTGGCAGAGAGAACTTCCCCACGGAATGGGTAAATTAGGCAGAAGTGGAATTAATGTAAATACTCTGAACTCAGATTTTGCTGCTAAATTTGCTCTGATGTGTAAATGGGCCGATAAAACCAACTAAATTAAAATTGGATGTTCAAAAAAAAACCAAAACTTTTAACTATAGAAGTCTTTCCCTGCAGTGCCATTATGCAATTTGCTTATCATAACTGTATATTGTGTGTAAATGATATTAGAAATACAGCAAGACAAGCAAAATTGGAGATATTGTCTTTCAAAGCAAATCTCTGTTAATAGCTGGGCAGTTTGAGAATAATCCAGCTCTTTGTGGATTGAGGGGAATTTTCACAACTTCCGTGGCAAGACAGTTAGGGAATAATGTCAGCACTGTGGGAGAGGCGCCTTGGGCTATTTTTCTTTCAATGTGCTCTGCTCTCGTTTCAAACTTAATCAATGAATTATTGTCTTACCTTGTGTTTGTCAGTCTACTACAGCTCCTTTGGACTTATAAATATGTCAAGTACAATATTTCTTTGATTGATGCAAGAAATGCATAATTGGCCAAGTCACAGGGTGTATTTATAGTTTCATCGTAAAATCATTAACCTAAGCCACATGAGGATGTAGTTGTGGTGGGTTCTGAGTCTGGAAGGGAGGAGTGTGTATGTGTGTGGTTTTTTTTTTTTAGAGGCTCAAGATTTGGAACTGGTTTTGGTATACTTAGATAATGTTCACCTTGTATTTACTTAATTTATACAGGAACACACAAATTCAGACCAAAAAATAAATAAATAAATAAAAAATAATAATCAAAGAATTAATGTGCAATGTTTTTTTCCTCAGCAAGTTTACCGCCAGCACTGATTTATGTGTAGCAGCGCTGTTAATAGTGCATGTAAAGGGTCTGGAAGGAGCCTTGGAATTGGTGCCAAAAGGGCGTGAGTGAGAGGAACTTTCTTGTCAGCTGTGTGTGTGCTGTTATGTGCATGCTAATGACCAAAACCTGTTTGGGTGCAATAGATAAAACCAGAGTTTTGAGTTACTCTGTAACATGAAGTTCTGGGAGCTACATTTTAGCTGATGAACATAATACAAATATCAGCGTGGGATAGCACATAAAAAAAAATAAAATAAAATAAAAATAATACCAAAAAACCAAAAAAATACCAGTCGTCCCAGTGGGAGCAAATATTAATCATAGCAAATCCTCTGCATGGAGTCCTGCTCTAGAGTTGATGTTAGGCAGACTGAACAGCAGCACTGCTCAAATCCCCTTTAACATCTCTGGTGTGGTCCTTCGTACACAGCCTGCCTCCTATTGGGCTGGAGGGCACAGTGCTCAGTGTGTTTTCCTCAGCTGCTCTGATCAGCTTATTGATAGACACACCGTGACGCTGTGAACTAGCAGAGAGCCCACAAAGTAGCCTGGTCCAGATTTAAGGCTCACCTCTTACCCCAAGTCCACTACTGTGATCACAGCAGCATGGGAGAGGTAGGGTTACCTAATTAAAGGCTTAGACACACATGAATGGATGTGTGTAGGTGTTGTGGGGAGGTTGTGTACTTGTGGGAGTGTACGCTCTCATTATTGTGTGTATCTACGGCCTCTCACACATGGGTAGTGATGAGCATCATCTTCTGGGAGTGTTTGATGTAGGTCTTATCTGCATTTTAAAGGCCAGTGATAGTCTGGGGGAGGATGGGGAGGGTTGGTCATTATATTGACTGACAGCGTTTATGTTTCCGAGGGAGCAGTTGGAGCAGACAGATTAGATAAGGTGAGTGATTGGCTATGCTGAGATTTATGGCCAAAGAGTGACAGTTAACATTCACCTTGTGCTTTTATGGACTAGTGTACATTTGCAGAGATGTGTTTGCACCCCTCCTCAGGGGTGCCCTAAACTTCATTGATAGTGCAGGGATGCAGGAGGGAAAAAGTAAACAAATGGAAAGAAAGAGCAGAAAAGCATCGTGTTGGTCATTATAAAACATCTGTAATGTGTCTCTCTTGTATTTTCTGTATGTCTTTTTTTTTTTTTTTTTTTTTTGGATTCAGATGTTCTTCAGTTGATTTTCTTGTGCCTTTAAATGTATTCCTGAGTACCCATTAGTAATTATGCTGTGCTTTGTGCACCTTGAAGGTGAAATATTACATGTCTTCTTTCACTGAATGATAAGAACATGATTACTATTAACATGATTTGTCCTCGTGAACGTCGCATTGTTATTTTCCTTATCTCTCGCCACTGCCATGCTGTTTATGATTCAGTTATTCATCTTTGGGTTTTTTGTTGTTGTGTTTTTGTTCCCTTTTTAGTCATGTCTGGTAAGTTGAAATGTCATCCGTCACCTATTCACCGCCCTGACAGAGACAGGAAGCTGTCACAACCCCCTTCATCCTCCTCCCATCACTTCTCCACCCTCCAATCAGCACTCATGTTTCTGTTGTCATGGGCAACAGTGACAAAAGGATATTAATGGGTAAAATTATGCTCAGCTTGGGCCTCCAAGGTAAAGCGGCATCATTTCATTCTATTATTTCCCCTCTTTATACATAACCAAACACCCCCATCTTATTCATGGATAAATTAAGTCTGTATTTCAAATGACAGCTTTTAGATTGCTTTTCTTTATGTACAGCATACCATCTATGAAAATGGATTAAAATGTTATGGGACTCAATGCATTTGAGGACATATATATGTAGCCTTTCAGAATGGAATGTGAGCTCCCAATGCCTACATACAGGGTCTGTCTCCTCACATAGATGGCCTATTACACCAACAAGGCCTTGTCTGCACTGTAGAAGGGCAGAGGTGGCATTGGGCCATGACACAACATTTAGTCTCAGATAGAATTTGTCATTAAGATGCATGGATGCTGCATCCTGGTTGAGGCCTGTGCTGTTGGTGGGTGTCAGCATGGACAGATGGTTCAAATTTATTCCTCATTTCCATGTAAATTTTAATGGTGTGTGCCCTTGCCCATGCAAATAAGGGGGTAAGGGAGTAGCCCTTGTTTTGTTTTTTTTTTCCTTATTTATTCATTATACCTATAATATGCCGGCATTTTAAATTGGATCAGCTCTCTGTTTACACCTGCTGTGCCCAGCCATGCAAAGTTTTGAAAGACAGCCTATACTCTACAAAGGATCTGAATTCGAGCACCAGAGCTGTAGTCATATTTCTCTTTCTTGATCCAAGTAACACAGACCACTTGTTACTGTTATATTATGACAACTATAATAATATACTATGGTGTGTTTGTCTATTCAATGGCTAACCATTGTCATGACTGTCCTCTAGTGCCCCCAGCATTTGTGGTGAGACCAAGGAACCAGGTGGTTGGTGTTGGTAGAACTGTGACCTTTCAGTGTGAGGCCACAGGAAACCCACAGCCAGCCATTTTCTGGCAGCGAGAAGGTAGTCAGGTAAAGAAAATAAACTATAATAAAGGTTTTCATTTCAAAATCCTCATTGTAGTGGATTTATTTGAGTGTGTTTGCATGTGAGTGCCATTCTTTCACAATAAAAGCATAACTGCATGTGATCTGTCTTCATATCCTGCAGAACCTGCTCTTCTCCTACCAGCCTCCTCAACCCTCCAGTCGATTTTCTGTATCTCAGACTGGGGACCTGACCATCACTGATGCCGAACGCTCAGACGTGGGATACTACAGCTGCCAAGCTCTCAACATCGCTGGCAGTGTCATCACCAAGGCTCTGCTCGAAGTCACTGATGGTAAGCAACTTTGCTTTAAACATAGTTTCTGCATACAGCAAGGCCCAAGAGAGAATTAGAGGGGCACTGAGTCAATGAATATTGGTATTTCAGATAATCTTTGGCTAAAGCTGTTCATCTGAAGTATTGTGGTCCTAGCGTAGCACATATTAATATCTGAGTTGAGGCTTGTGAGGTTTGGTCTGGCCTGTTCAGTGTGTTGCTGTCAGAGGTAGAGACTGTCTGGTGCCTGTGCACCCAGAACATGGCTCAGTATCTGGCTTCATTGGCTTCACACTGGCTAAAGTCTCCTTTGGTATTCCATGGCTGGCTTGTTTCTGTCTGCCGTTGGAAGACTGTGGCTGTGTGGTGAGGTCTGGATTGAGTCCTCTAATTACTCCACTATCCCTGACAGCCTGGTGGACTAACCTTGGTTTCATTTCCACCATTCCCACAGAGACCTGGGCAGCTATTATTTTGTCTGTGACACACCTAGATTCATCCCTTCATCTACTAAATGTCCTTCTTCATTTCAGACCTATAACAGTATGCTCAATCTTCCTCTCCTCTTCTCTTTCTCATTCTGTCCTGCTCTCTGGATAATAATAACAGTTATTAAAGTGAACAGGCAGCTCTGAGGCCACAACTTCTCCACAGGCAGATCTGGTAATTATAGGTCATGCTGACAGTGTTTTAGTAATTGCACCATCCCCAGCACAAAAGCACAGACAAAGAGGCCCAGCGATTACACCCCAGCATGACTCTGAGGATCCGTGGACACATACATTCATCATTATGTGTTGCCTTTACACTGTGTTTGGTATTAATTCTATTGCTTCTCACTGAACATAACTCCCTTGTAATTCAGAGGAGCTGACAGCAATGCTCAATAATAGTGCAATGAATAATAATAGTCACAGGGAGGCAGACAACCTATCGCAGGATCAGGATGAATCACACACAATGGAGATGAAATAAAAAAAAAGCAAAACATCTCCCTTTTCCACCTCTTCCTTGTTTTCTTTGCCTTTCTTTGTCTGGCAAATGCACGCTTTCTCTCTGTGCCTTTGTTTGTTGTTTGTGCCTGCTGGTTCAACACCCAGGGTTCATGGGCTGTGATGCAGGGAGGAGGAGTTTCAATGTCCTAATGCTAATAACGTTGTCAGTTCTGGCTAGATGTTTAAGGCATTTTCTCCCTTGTTTGGTGTTTCATGGCTGGGGGATGGGTCATGGGCTTGTTGGCCAGAAGCGTTTATATGCTTAGTGCCAGGCATCTGGTAGAGCTGCAGTGAGAGGACTCAAGTATCTGAGGCCATTTCATTTTAATTACACTGCTTTTATTTGGCTGAGTTTGACTCCTGCTGCTGAATGATTAGAAAATTGCTTCCAGTTCTTACAATTGGATTTAATTCATCTCACACTACCCTCGCAGTTTTCACATGCTTACATTGCTACATGCCGTATGCCACTATTCTTTCCGCCTTTTGTGTGTTTTCTCACTCAAGCTGCATATAATTGTCCAAATCCTCTTCCCTTCCAGTCTCCATTACACCACACAAACACCTTTGCATTTTTATGCCTTCTCCCTTCCACAGTCGTGTCAGACCGCCCGCCACCAGTTATCCGACAGGGCCCAACCAATCAGACGGTTGCTGTGGATGGCACAGTGGTCCTAAACTGTGTGGCAACGGGTAACCCCACACCTACCATCCTCTGGAGGAAAGACGGTGTATTGGTGTCCACTCATGACTCCAGAATCAAACAGCTGGACACAGGCGCACTGCAGATACGCTATGCAAAGGTAAGACACCGGTCACATGTACCAAGAAAATCACATCCCTTCTTACCATTAAGTAAAGTAAACGCACAACACAGCACCCAGTACTGTTTTGTGACATTTGGAATTTGTTTGTAATTTGACTACACACATATGCTTTAAACTCAACATGTATTCCTAAACTTGGAAAAAATATGCAATTATATTTTGCTCAACATTCTCCATTAGGTTTCACTGAATGTCTAAAGCAACTCAAACAAACTTCAAAGTTGCATATATCCCATCCATAACGTGGTGGGCAAACCCCTGCTGGTCGGTAAATAAAGCATGTGTTCCCTGCCAGCAACCAGCCCTCCATGGGCTGTCAGTCAGTTGTCGTGGGTTTGAAATGGAGCCTGTGAAGTCGAGCAGTCTGTAGTTCCTGTCAGTCAGCAAACACAGTGGGTTTTGTGTGTTATTTTGTGTGCGAGCATATGTGTGTGAGTTTGAGATGCTAAGCAGCGTGATGCTAAACACACTCTAAGGGAGAGAAAAGTAGGGGGTGCTGACGTGTCTTCCAGATGGAGGCGTCACAGGGTCAGAGTTCACGTCAGTTTGCGGTGTTCTGATGAATGCTGGCATGTCTTGTGGTGACAAGATTGCAGTGTGATTGGGTTGCCGTTGTGAGGCAGGCAGGAGGGGATGCATCTGAACCCATCTCCTGCTGTAGCTGAGTAAACCCTGCAGGCATTGTACATTAATGAACTTGTCATTTCTCCCCTACAACATTTTAATCAAAATGCTTTTGATGCGTGAGGTAATTTATTGTGCTTAATACTTTTTCTTACCTGCCAGACAAAAAAAATTCCACACCTTCAGGGTTACTGGCAGCACAATGTTCACACTCAATTTATCTCTCGGTTTTTCTCAGACTCTTGCTTACACTCCAGCACAGTAGCCCATAGCATAATATGGATCACCAACAAACCACAGAATTGTATCTTACCCACAGGCTTTGAGTGCAGATGATGGTGAAGATAGTTTTAACATGTGCCAGTGTGAAAATGTGGCATACATCTTTGCCAGCAAGGGCTATGTTTTTGTTTTGTTTATTAGCCTGTTAGCTAGACGAATACCTCAGGAACTTGTCAACCACCAGTTTAATTGGAGGAAATTTAGTTCATGAGCCAAGAAACAATGATTTGTTTTTGGTCTGGATTCAGGTACAGATCCAGGCGTCTTCTGAGAGAGCTTTTTTCCCCCTCCAACTATTTTCTCATGAACTACTGCACTTTCATTGAAAAAAATCTGGCACATGTATTGTCTCTCAATGTGTATTTTGATGCATGTCCAGATCTAATGCAGATTACATTTGCCATTATTACAATAACAAACTTGAGGATTATTCATCCTTGGTAGAGGATTTGAGAAATATGGGCTCTCTCTGTGCTGCTGAGTGATGTTTTTCCAAAACGACCATGCAGTAATATCTTAACATTTCTGTGCACCACACATTTCTCAGTAAAGTTGTCTAAAAGTCTAAAAGTGAATGAATAATGTAGGATTTTAACATATATCTTGAATGCACTGTGACCACATTTGTTGAATGGGGCAGTGACTTCCATGTTTGGTATCCAGGGGGTGTGGTAGAGGGAGAGAAATGTCTCCAATTAGTCTATGAGCCTGTGAAAACCTTTTTCCATTTGACTAGGAATGGCTGTCACTTGGCCTTTCCAGCTGCTTTCCATCAGTTTCTGCTATGAAAGAGATGATACCGAGATTATCAGACAATGACAGCTGCCGGCTACTGACTCCCCCAGATGTAAATGAGTGCTGTAGTGGGGCGAATGACAGAGAGAGACAGAGCAAGAGGCTGAAAGAGGGAATGCAACTATTACCGTTAATGTGCCACTGATTTTACTGCATGAATTATCCTGATTTAACATAATATTCTCCCTTATCCCTGTCCAGCTTGGGGACACTGGCACCTACACCTGCATTGCCTCCACACCCAGTGGAGAGGCCTCATGGAAAGCCTATTTAGAAGTTCAAGGTAAGGTTAATTCAATACTATAAATAAGGTTTTTCATTTTTTTAAACAAACGTTCTGCAGGGTATTTTATTCTCATTCTTATGCATGGGCAATTTTTTTTGGCAGATGGCAAGTAACTGTTGTTTCCCTCTATTCCACGTGTAGAGTTTGGGGTCCCAGTCCAGCCAAACAGACCTACTGACCCGAACCTGATCCCAAGTGCGCCTTCAAAACCTGACGTCACAGATGTTACGCGCACTTCCGTCACCCTGTCTTGGAAGCCCAACCTTAATGCCGGAGCCACACCCACCTCCTATATAATTGAGGCCTTCAGGTATGACTAATTATCTGACCATCAGTCTACTAATTATTCCATGGCTTTCAGGAAAGCTTTGAAAGTTACATTCTATCCATTGTTTCCACAGTCATGCATCAGGGAGCAGCTGGCAGACCCTGGCAGAGCATGTGAAAACTGAGTCCTTTGTACTGAAGGGCTTGAAGCCCAGCGCAGTCTACCTCTTCTTAGTACGGGCAGCCAATGCCTATGGGCTGAGTGATCCTAGTCCTATCACTGATGCTGTGAAAACACAAGGTGAGAACTGCCTTAATTCGGATTAGAATTTGATATGGAGCCCAGTGGTGTTTCAGTTTTTACATAAGATCATCCATTTCTGATGTCTGTGCTTCTGCACACAGATATCCCTCCCACCAGCCAGGGTGTGGACCATCGTCAGATCCAACGGGAGTTGGGAGAAGTGGTAATCCACCTGCACAACCCCACCATTCTTTCTTCCTCGTCTGTCAGGGTGCAGTGGACAGTGAGTATTTTTTTCTCCATTAATGCATTATCACCACTTTTTGTTGTCACATTCTAACACAGCTGCAGCCACATACAGATTGCCATATGGATCATTGGTATGACTGGCCACCAAAGCTCTAAGGTTAGTTTAACGATATGCCTATGGTCAATTTGTCAGGCAACTCAGCCGAGCTAATGTGCTAACATCGTAGCACCCTACAGAGAAAGGACGCTACAGAGAGCAGCCTGGAACACAATCCAAGTGTTCTTAGTATCCATCTGGCATGAGCTTGAACTGGTCAGCTGGCCAGAGACCAAAACTCTGCAGCTTTGCCCACAGTGGACCACTCAACCGCCCAAAAGCTTAACTACAGAGCACAGCAACAGTCCATATAGTGGCATATAACAGTGTGTGGCGTGCCAGTCTGTGCCCTCTCAGATTGAAAACACTTGACAGCTGTTAAAATAATACAAGTGAGATGGAAGAGGCGGCTAACTCGTGCTCTAAAGTGGAAATAGCTTGCAGATGTTAAAACAGATAGATGGAAGACAAGGAAAGAGAACTGAACGCTCATGTTGATGTTTATCCACTGTTGCACTTTGAATATGGAGTATCAATGTCCAACAATTGATATAGTGGATTATTTTTACATTATTATGGCACAATACAAATATATAGCATTTACTCACTGAAGGCAAAGAGCAGCTTGTTTTGTCTCTTGACATTAGGCTAGCCCTACATCCTCAGGTATTGTGAAGTGCCATCATGATTGATGACTGGGACTAAAGAAATGTGAAAAGGATAGTGACATGTCAAAACTGCACAGTTTCCCTGTCATACTGGAATGTTCCACAAAAACATGCCGCATGAGGGAGACTGACACTACAGTGAAGCACCACAATTCTCTGGTTTTGGGCTGTTACATCTATTCCCAGTGTGGGGTTTCTTGGTTTTACATTTTCTTTTTGCACAGTTTTGGGCTAATGAAGACCACCTGAGCCAGCAGCATATTTTACAGGGGAGGGATAAAGTAATCACTAAAGTCTTTACAAGCTAGTGCTGCTTACCTTCCAGAGGGACTTGTAGGGATATTAGCATACCAGTTAGCAGTTATTCTTTTTTCTAACTATGCTGGATCACAAACCAACACTAATTATCTCTTGATTAGGCTAGCTGTCAAACCCATTGAATTTCCCTTTGTCTTTATTTAGCTACATCAGACACTGTTTAATTTGTTGTACTTACAACTTATGACGATTTGTATAAAGATCCCCTTTCCCCCCCATTGTCCATGACTTCAGCAGCCAGTCAATACACTGGAGAGTAGGGCAGGATGAGACAGGCTGTTCTGGGAGCATGGGCCCTATTTAACCAGCTCCAGACATAGAGGAACCTCTGGCCAATGACCTCATACTGTGGTTTTCACAAATCGGTGCTACTCCAAATGGCGCATAGACAGACAGCCGAAAAGAGAGATGTAGATGTGGATGGATAAACAGAGGGGTGATGTGATGAGTTAGTACCCCATTCCATCCAGTGTTTGGTGAATCAGTTGCATGAATCCATAGCTGTCCACTGATGCTACAATCTCTTACATTTCTGTGTTATTTTCCACTGTGAACTGTGAAGTACATAATGAAGTCAAGCTGACGTTGCCTTTGTATCTGTTCCTGTGCTATTCACTAGGTGGAGCAGCAGTCACAGTACATACAGGGATACAAGGTGATGTACAGGCCTTCATCAGAGGGGCCACACAGGAGTGAATGGGCTGTGTTTGAGGTGCGCACCCCTGGAGAGGACAGTGCCGTAGTACCACAGCTTCGGAAGGGAGTCACATATGATTTCAAAGTCTGCCCCTTCTTCAATGAATTCTTGGGAACAGACAGTGATGTCAAAATTGGCAAGACACTGGAGGAAGGTAGGGGGGATGTGAACGTCTGTGTGCAAGGGCACTGTAGCGCCCGCTTGCTTGCATGTGTGTATGCATGTTTTCATGTTTACACAATTTTATATGCACAGCTTATATGTGTGAGGGCATATAACAGCTGTTCACAGCAGGCAGTGAGAACAGGATTATGTTATGTTCAAATGTGGTGCATTCAAGCATGATGGTGTGAAGGTTCAGCTCTTTGAAAGACCCAATGGAAACCCATATATAACACTCCAGTACGAGAGTTGTACACATTTCTCACAGGGTGTGGTTGTGGGGGCCTTGTGAGGTTTGGTTGAAACCCAACTGCAAATTTTAATTTGTAAAAAACACTTAAGAGACGCGTGAGTGCAGAGTGTTTCCCTGAGACAGTATGTTTGTGCGTCTCGCATGTGTGGGAGTGTTTTGGTCTTTTTCTGCTGCATTCTCCTTTGTTCCAAATTTTGTTAATTGTTTTTGGACGTCTATACATAATGTTTGTTCTCTCGTAAGCAGAAAAATGCCTGTTTTTCTAAAATGCTTACTTGTACTGACATTGCGTCTTTCATGTTTTATTTATAATTATTTCACTGTAATTTCCGTTGGAACACAGGTCAGCATTTACCCACCATGATACATACCACCATCATAATCCCCTACTTTTTTTAAGGACACAGCAATTATTAATTAATTGATAATAAATAATTGATAATTAGTCTTTTGTTCTTACTTTAGTCTCACACAGAGGTAAATAACTGATTCTTACAGCTAATTGTGGGGAGGCAGGGTGGCAGGACTATTTGCAGTTAAGGGGGGAAAAAAGAGAAAAGAAAAATCTGTATCATGCGTTTTGGTTTTTTTTTTTTTTTTCTTTTTAAAAAGATATCTTTTGTCTACCTCTTTCAGCCCCCAGTGCCCCTCCTCGTGAGGTTACAGTGACAGAGAGTGGGGACAATGGGACCACCATCATGGTCTCCTGGCAACCCCCTCCAGAAGAAGAGCAGAATGGAGTGGTCCAGGAGTACAAGGTAACAACAACAGCAACAAAAAAAACAAAAAAAAACACACAACCCAAAATATAAGTAAATAAATAAGGCACCAAAACAGGCACCAGCTTGCTCAGGTCTGAGCCAAGCGGGACTTGCTGTAGAGACACAAAGGAGAAGCCAACACAGACACAGATAACAGGGAGGAGGATAATGCATAGACATGGGATGGTAATGAATTCCTGGTTCTGGTTGGGGCACACCTTTCCTCAGTGCAGGCTCAGACACAGAGGCGGAAAGGAGTCAAAAGCAGGAGACTTGGCGGAAAGTCTTGTAAAACAGTGCCATCAGGTGGAGGGAGCAGACTTAAGCATTCTGTGGCATTTCAAAGGAGAAGACTGATATGAAGCTATTTTTGTTGGATTACTATCAATCTTGAGTCAGATAATGAATCTTAAGTATTAATTTTTAATTAAAAGATACAAACTACAATACACTTAACTAAATGCTAAACTAGATATAGTAAGTGATGACTATACAGAGACAGCTTTAAGTGTATTTTGTAGAGCAGAGAACAAGCTACAAGAAAGACCAGGGAAATAATAATTAAGATGCAGACATTTATTGTAATACCAGGCATCTTTTTGGTCTGTTTTTTTTGCTAAGGCAGTCTTTAAACTAGAGTGATTCTCTTGGAGGCCACTTTTCCTTCCATCTTCCTTGACAATGTGAGTCTTTTTATAACGGCTTCACTTTGGACAACACCGGCCTCTCATTTATTATGCATTACAAGTCCTATATTTTAATTGGAAAGTCTTCTACGCCACAGGGAATATAGGTTAGTGGTGGAAAGAAAGATGAAGCAGAGCCGTCGAAAAAGTTAAGTCGCTTTTAATTTTCCAGGTAAATGTTTCTGGTGATACAGCGATAGAGTAATTTCATGCTTTTTAGGTTCAATCTGAGAGTGTTCCCTGCTCATTACCAAGCCCAGTCTCTAGCGGCAATTCCACTCACCATAATTTTTAGGATACACAGAAAATCTCAGGGCTGTTCATCATGGAGGTGCAAAAAACGTGCACTCATGTGGTACACACCCAAGGAAATGTGTATGTTGACCTACTTCACTGCTGGGAGGTGGTGGGGGCTAAGGAAAGTAGACTGCCAAAGCTTCAGGATGTGGAGGTCTTAAGGCCTCATGCTGAGGTGAGTTTATACTTGTCTTTGTGACCCTGGTCTGAGTCGGCCCAGGAGACTTCTCTCATTCCTTGGATTGACAACTTTTAGCTTCTGCTAAAATTGGGTTACATGCATGATCCCCATTTGTTTTTCATGGGCTTAAGGCTACACTTACTGATATTTTGGTTACCTCAGTTAATACTGAGCCCAGGTCCAAACCTGCCTGTAAAACATAAAGCCATGTTGTAAAATCTTTTGCTACCTCAGAGGTGTAACACAATACCAAACGCACACTAAAATATTGCAACAACAGCACAGACCAGTTATAAGGACATGGATGACCAGCAGCTACCAAACTGAAATCAGGAAATCCTCAGAACATTTACTCAATCTCAAATTTCTCTTTGTCTGTGTTATGGCAGATTTGGTGTTTGGGGAACGAGAGTAGGTACCACATCAACCGTACAGTTGATGGCTCAACCTTATCCGTGCTGATTCCCAGTGTGGCCCCAGGGATCCGCTACAGCGTAGAGGTAGCAGCCAGTACTGGGGCAGGACCTGGGGTCAAGAGCGATATCACTTTCTTCCAGCTTGGTGAGTAAAAACAACCTTCAGTCATCTTTCACAGGAGGTTTAATAATTTTCATGTTTTTACTCCAGAGGATACATTTGCCGTGTCCCTGACTCATCAATCACTCATTAATCTTACAAATAATTATAACATTTGAGAATGAAGAGGTTTACAGTAAGACTTTTTTTTTCCAAGTCAACAGGCAATTATTTAATTCCTTTCTTTGTAGTAATTGACATGTTCAAGCCCTTGCCTGCTCTTGCTTTCAGTATCATTAGAACTACTTATTACTAATTTATTTAACTGCTATTAGACAATTATCATAAAACCTTCCATGGAGGAGTGTGATGAGCTTGATTAACAGGGAACTTTCACAGTTTTTATGCACTCTGAAATGCCTTTCAACTTCAGAAGCTGGCAGCATGATCAACACAGGCACACACGAATTCCCATGTGGCAGAGCTGTTGAACTGGCCTCCCCCACCCCTTTCCATCCTCCAATCAAGGATGCAATGTTTTCTGTCTCTCTTCGCTTCAAACAACAAACACAATAAAAACACACTCTGGTCTCAGACATATTAATACCAAAGGCCACAGTGTAGGCTGTGGGGCTAGTTGTTGCAATTTACCTCCTTTTTGTCTAGACAAACGGATATTCCCAGATATTTTGTCAGTTTTTATTCCCCAAAGCTCTGAGCTAGCCTACTGAATCCAGGAGAGGGATGGAAAACACTTGAATACCAGGATAAAACAGAAAGAGAGAGAGCTCCATCTGGTTTTAAATGTGTGATTGAGTAGGCTGGGATGGGCATGAAGCATCGGCTGTGACTGATACAATTTCTCTCACTTGAAGTGTTCCTGTGGTGATTGTTGCCATGTTCGAACACTAGAGTAGAACAATGTGCCTCAGGGACCAGTGCTTCACCCAAATGCATTTGTCACACTCGGAGCTTATACACGTCATCCCAGCCTCAATACCTGTGCAGTCCCTTGTGGACTGCTTAGTCACATTGGCATGCTCTGTTCACTGGGCCAGACAGAACCACAAATTGAGAAGACAGAGAAGGGAGAAGAGACGCAAATCTGAATGGAAGCATGGGCTGAGAGACTTGAGACAGAAGGATATAGAGGGATGGAGCAGTAGAGCTGGTTTCTTTGGGGAAGTGTTTCTGCCTCTAGCACAGAGAGTTGGTAGAGGAGAGTAGCTACAACATGAAAGACTTGAGAAAAAGACATGAAGACAAATTAACGAATGGCGAAGGGGGGATCTTTCATGTATCACGCGTGAGGGAACAGCACAGCGAGAATAGACAGATGAGAAGAAGAGAGCAAGAACGGGTTGTTGTGAGCAGTGCTTGCTCACTGCATCAAACAGTAAGAACAGCTTCAAGGCGTTCACACCTCAGCTTTTCACAGACACGCTAATTATTGTGGTGTCTGTATTTGAGGATGATCTCACTGGATTTATTTATATGATTATGAAACCAGCATTGCTGAGTGTAAATGATGCCTCCGTGTTTTCTGATCTGGTTCCATCAGGCTTGCATCGTGCACAGTCTCTGGGTGAATGTCTTTGGCTGCTCTCATCTGTTCGCCATTGCTGATCGCTGAGATTTGCAGTGAATGCCTTTTGAGTATTAGAGAGAAACAACTCTGTTTTCACACACACACCAACTGAAATGAATGAATGAATGACTTGTTTAGTGCGTCAGGAAAAGAGGAATGGTCATAGTTATGTACTGCTCTGACTCCTGCTCTGATATATTTTAACATATTCCCAATTTCAGGCTTTTCCACTTGGTTTGAGTTTAAGGTTTACATTTTTTTTTTTATCTCCCTTGCTTTTGTTTTCCCAATAAGCTTCATTTCACTTGTGCTAAACATCAACTGTGTCTCTTTTCTTAAAGTTTTTAATTATTCTCTCATCTCTTCCCACCATGACCCAATTCCACCTCTTCAGATGCATCTGGGCGGATGACAGAGACCGAAACCCCTGAGAACCCCCTGTCTCAACAGATCTCAGATGTGGTGAAGCAGCCAGCCTTTATAGCAGGCATAGGAGCAGCTTGCTGGATTATCCTCATGGTCTTCAGTATTTGGCTGTATAGACACAGAAAGAAAAGGAATGGTCTGTCCAGCAGCTATGCAGGCATACGCAAAGGTCAGTGTATGCATGTAGCATTTAACACCATAGAGAACTTGATCCACTTGAATTTCTGATTTGCTGTGCTGGTTTAAGGTTGCAGAAGGTATTGCCACTTAAAAAAATGGAAGTTTGGAAATGCAATGCAGTAGTTCAATTGTCTTCATTTTCTTCATTCAAAATGCTGCCAACCCTCCCTCACATTCTCCCTGTCACACAGTTAAAAGATGTCTTTGTAGAGCGCTCTGGGTCTGAGTGAAAGTACTCAACTGCAGAGTACTTTAAGATGTGACGCTAGCTCACACTCAGAGTGCAGCATGAAAATGCCTTTTATTTCTTTTTCAGACTTCTTTCATGCTGATATTGCAAGGGTGTGTGAGAGTATTTTCAGTAGAGTATATTTTGAGGGCCAACAACTCCCCTTTTCAGCATCCATTCAACTATGAAAGGAGAGATTGCATCAATATCTTTATCTAGGACACACTGCCATTTTAACATGCTACATATGTTTTTGCTGTCCTTTCAGACAGACCTTTAGATGTGAGGTTTGCAGTCCTGTTTCTAGTTACTTCTTAACATGTTCTCAAAACATCCAAGAATCCTTGTCTATGGGCATTAGGGTTGCATTATAACCCCGTTAGAGTAGTTACAAGTGTAACCTAGTTGGCTTTACCTCAGTTGAGTGGAAATGACAGGGTTCACGACATGCCCAACCTCTGCCTACAAGAGTTAAACGATGAAGAGAGCTATTAGCTTTTCTTTCTGAGTCTCATTTATGTTTTGGCCGCCTTAATGTGAGGCCTTGGGCTGTACAGCTGCTGGCTGTGCTATCCCTACTTCTGGGCTCAGGTTTATTACTGACTTTCATGGTTAGAAAAGATCCACCTTCAACCTTAAAACACACAGACAATAGACTGACATAGCTGTGCCTAATCTGGGGCTGTCACATAGAAAATACGGGTTATCCATGTTTTGATTCCCCTGAACTCTTTGTGAGTGAAGGTGAGAGACACTTTAGCTAAGCTTTTGCCTAGCCTCTAGCGTCTTTCACAAATACCTATGTGGATTATCATGGTCACAACTGTGTCGTTTTTCCATTATGGCTTAGATTACCTTGAAAACACAGTCAAGGTAATATTTCAGTGCTGCTCTGTGAGAAAATGATATCCCTGCAACCTGACACATCTTCATCCTAGGCAACACTGCCATAAACAAAATTAAACATAGCCTGTTCTTAAAAGCAGAGGTCATAAAGAGGGCATTTGTTGATACAGAAGAAGTAACTTCTAACGCTTCATTAGTGCTGTAATGATCTGTGGCCATTGTGGTATGTGACAATACTGTGTAGGCTGACATTAGCCTCCAGCCTTGGGTGATTCTGTGTTCATGTTTACTCACATAAACCCAAAGAGCTCTTCAGGGGCACAGTAGGCAGTCACGCTCCACTTTCGTCTCCCCTTCATGTCTCCAGACCACAAGAGGCCACAGTCTTTGTTGGAACTGGTAACTAAGAATGTTTTGAAAAGAGTATAATTGCAACCACATGAAGCAACATTCTCCACTCTGGGTGAAATAGGTTGGATTCGGACGGAATGTGTACGTCTGTGTGCTGTAATGTGTCCAAGTGTTGACTCCTAATACATTATCATTTGCTAACTCAAAATGAAAGGAAACATTAAAATAGATTTTTCTTATTTCCTTGGCAGTGACTATAATTGCAAAAACCTAATAATGCTCAAACCAATCACCCCAAAAAATATATATATTAAAAAAAATAATTAAAATAAAAAAGCAGCAAGACTGTAAAA
This sequence comes from Echeneis naucrates, assembly GCF_900963305.1. Classification (NCBI taxonomy): domain Eukaryota; kingdom Metazoa; phylum Chordata; class Actinopteri; order Carangiformes; family Echeneidae; genus Echeneis; species Echeneis naucrates. The sequence continues at coordinate 8,466,717 of NC_042523.1, read as the reverse complement.
ACCAAGAAATGATTCAAAGACATATGTCAGTTACAGCGTCATCTAGCCTAGGACCGAATGTGTCTGACAATCCTGCTACAGTACAGGAAGATGAATTATCTAGTTAAGTCACGTTTAAATTTTTCAGACACTGTTTTCCGTAGCAAGTGGTAGTTCTCCTCTTCAAAGGCATTCATCAAACAGATAAAAGACATGCAACTCCTCAATTCTTTAGACTTCTTTGAGCATCAAGAAGAAGTTTCAAACACGCCATGAGTGTTGTGGCTTCAGAAGAGGTTTATTGGCACAGGTACTACATGAAGTAATTGTTGAGGGAGTTGAGAAAGTGGAGATAGCATTATCAGTCACCTTAGATGTTTGCCTTTTAACCTATAAGTTCATCTGAGACAGACAGCGACATTTCTAAAATGCACATATTTAAGGCAGTGCACTGGATGACTGCTGAAATGGTACAATGTTGCATCAATTGCAAACAGCGCTCTTCACTTCTTCTAACAGGGTAACAACAAACTTACATTTCATAGACACTAACATATAAGGGAAAATGTCCACCCATTATACAATCTTGTATAATGGGTGGACTTGTAATGAGATGTTTTCACAGAAGGAGTGTCCATGATAAATTATGAGTAACTGAGTTGTGAGGGTGATGATTTGAGTGTTACAGATATCAACAGACATCACCCAAGTGTGCTACTCCCCACCCAGCAGGGCCTCGAAGACAGTCTGTGCTAGGATTTAAACCAGCAGCTGGTTCAACACTCGTTTTCCCTCAGTCAGGCTCCAGAGATGACTGGGGGAATCAAAGACTTGGGGGCAGCAAGGAGCATGAGAATATAGACTGAAATACACTTTTCTTTCAATAGAAGTTATGTAACAATGGAGCATTAAAAAAACATTCTCACTAGCATAATTTCAGATAGTTCATATGCACAATCATTCAAAAACAATAATGTCCTTGTTTTTTCTGTCCCAACAGTACCATCCTTCACTTTCACACCAACAGGTAAGCACAGTTTTGTTTTTTTGCTATGTGAAATAAGATATTTCTTTTGTTCAGTCAATGCACTTCACTGTGCACCAGCTTATCCCTACATTTGAGAAGCAGTACCTTCAATGGCCTGAACAGCCGTCTGAGAGCAATTATTCTCAATTAGAGATGCTGCTGTATTGCAATTAAGAAAACCAGTAATCACATCGGCTTCGCTTGTTTACACTAAAACAAGCATGGACAGCGTAATGACGCACTAGCATGCGACTTTTGATGACATGCAAGCATGCAGGGATCAGAGGTGTGATGTGTAACAGAACAGCATCAGTGCCTGCCATGCCACACAACTTCTGCCTTTAAACCAACATTGATCTGGCTTTGGTTATTTAAAGAAGAACAATAGCCCACCTGCCTGCTACACAAAACAGTAAGGTGGAAGAAAGGTGCAACATTCCTGCCCTGAACAGGCTGAATGAAAGAGGTTGTCAAAGTCAGAGAGGGAGTCTCAATGTCTATCAATGAAAGGAGCCATTCATTCCCACCTTTTAGGAATGAAAGTTTCACCAAATGTTTGCGCCGTGTCAGAATATAATTTTCAAAGAGAAGCAGGCGCACTACTGAGAAGTGTTTAAAACTAGTGGTACTTGATCAAAAGGCTGCTGGCAACTTCAGATGGCATTTCAGAGAATGACACACCACAAGCACTCCCAACACACCAATTAGATTGGCGAGTGGCAACAGAGCTAAGATGGTTATCAGTGAACTGAAGTGACAGTGTAACAACGATAAAGAATAGCTCAGTGCCTCTCTATCATTCTCTCTCTGCAAGTTTGTATTTAGAGTCTTCTATTTTCTTCCACTTGTGCACCTTCATGCGTCTCAAAATCTGTTTCCCAGAAGTGTCTCAGCAGTGTTGGCAGAGCTTGGTGCAATTGCAGTTTTAAAACGATGAATGGGCGATAGAACATAAAAGTGAAGGACATAATAGTATACAGTAGGTGTTTGTGGTTACAATGATTGAGGTGGGTATTGAACCTTTAATAGTGGCATTGTTGATTCGGCCTGCCCTGAGGTTTGGAATCAGGTGGAATATTGCAATTGCAAGTTTGTTTTATGACATGGTAGTCTTTGGGGTAAACATATTCCTTGTTTGCGTGCTTGGGTGTCTGTCTCTTAAAAAAAAAAAAAAATCCTTGCCATAGTTCCCATTGCAAAAAAGAATTAAGGCGATTTTAATCTAGAATCAGTTTGTGATACACTGCATTAAGCAGAGTTAATCTAAGAGCTCCTCAGGCTACTTGAAGGGCCAAAGCCACACTTTCTGTTTAGAAAAGAGAGAAAATCGACATAGCTAAGGCCCTACTTACCTCTCTTCTGCCATCTCTCCTCTTAGGGAAGAGATTGCAATTAAAGTTGGAAGTTTATCTCCCGTTCACACACCGGCAGCTTAGAGCTCCTTGAAAGAGTCCGACTTGCAGCACACATAGCTTCAAACACTGAACTCAAGCCAGACAACCAAAGAGCTCTGCCTCTCAGTACTTTATAAGCCTCTTACATATCTTCCTCCTGCTCCTGTTGCTGTTTGTGTGACTCAGCTGAATGATGCCACACACATTCATACACACCGTCACTTGAACAGATACAGCACAGACACACAAAAAGTATTCCAATTTGCTTGCTAGCCTGACAATTCAGAATCAAATTAACAATTTTGTTTTGACCTTGAGCAACAATGGCAAAGATGATGATATGATGACAGTGGTAACAGTTGTGAATTCATTTTAGAAACTCATTATTTTCTCTTTTCAGTGGCATACCAAAGAGGTGGAGAAGGTGTAAGCAGTGCTGGACGGTAAGTCAATTTACTGGGGAAGATTTGTGTGCGTGTGTGTGGGTGGGTGGGTGTGTATATGGTAATGTTTCTAACATTTCATACATTTTGTAAATTGAAATGCCAAATAGAAATAAATGAGAAATACAACTGGATGTTTAATCTCTGAATAAATAGAGTTTATTGGGTTGGGCAGCTGCACTTTTGTAAGATAAACACTAGGGGGAGTGCCATGCCTTTCTAAAAGCAGCAGGGAAGAGGAGGTGCAGTGAGTACGAACAGGTACCCATTCCCATCATATATAGTGGAAACCACATACAGCCACAAGGCTGTGCCATAGTGTCACGGTAAAACTCATAATACGGAGATGCCTCCAAACACACGAGCAGCAGCAGCACAACTCTTGTTGTTGTGGAATGGTGTATTATGCACAAACAATGAGACAGTACAGAATTAGGCTATGCAAACACAGCTTCAACTTGCTAACACTCATTTGTATATGCATTGGACAGTGTTTTACATGTTCACATTTCTGGAAGTGAGACAGGAGTATGCGAGAAAAAGAGAAAATATATATTCATGTGTTGCCCTCTTTACTGAGAATACAAAATGTATACACGTTGCTGCACTGTGAGTGTGTGTGTGTTAAGCGTGTGTTAATGAATAGTTAGCTTGGAGTCATCAGTAGTAAATCCATATTCATTATATTATTCAGTTGTATGATTGACTCCCTTATGCAGCATGGCTGTGTCAGCGCTGCACAAAGACAATGGCTATTTAATATCAACATTCAACTGCCGCAGTGATTGAGGAGCTATTGTGAGATTGTATTTGGCTGTAGAAGACAAATGTGTTCATTACCCAAAATGAATCCAAGAAATGAGTCATTTGAGTGGGAATGAGGAAATGTAATTCAAAGCTAATTCAGTGTTGGGATATGCAAACTGGAGTCATTTTGTTGAGATTTGAATACTGAAACAGTGTATGGCACTGCTAGTGTAGTCTGCCTTCTCTTTATATGTCTGATTGATTAATTTCAATAACAGTAGGAGGCTATTTATTCTATTTATTTATTCTCAGCTCTTAACATTCAGTATTTGGCCGTGGGGTCAGGGTGTACAGTGAAATCCTGCTGAACAAGTGATCTTGTATTGTGTTGGGATTAAAGCTGAAGAAACAGGAGCAGGACCTGGAAACAATAGAGATGGATGTAAAAAAAAAAACTGGTCTTCATTGGTTTTCCCTCTGCTCAAGTTTCTCTTCTTTCCTTCCATAAGAGCTAAAAAAAATAAATAAATGATAGAGATATTGTGTGACACCATGGAATCTAGTCTTAGTTTTTGGTTCACTGCCTGTTCAGGACGCGCATTTCGCAACATTGGGAGTGAATTTTATCTGGCTGTCTAATCCAGGCGGATCGCTAATACTCACGAGGGCTCAGGGAAAGTGTCATCGGCTGTGGACTAGTCAAGCACACACAATCTATTTAGCGGGGCCTTTTTTCTCCCCAAATGTGCTCTGTGGGTCTGCCTCTATGTGTGTGCATGTGTGTGGCCAAAGGGCAAAAAGTACTAAATCCGGATTTGTAGTTTTTCTATTCTCGGCTGCTGGATAAATAAATTCCACATAATCTTCTCTTTCAAATATTGTGTTATTGTGGGTGTTTTAGTTCATTCACATAAATGTTACTGTGATGTTGGTTTAGCCTCTCTCTATTGTTAACCTTTTGGACTTTTTTGCAGGCCTGGTTTGCTGAACATTGGGGAATCTGCCACTCAGCCATGGCTGGCTGACACCTGGCCCAACTCCTGCTCCAACCACAATGACTGTAGCATTAACTGCTGCACTGCAGGCAATGGCAATAGCGACAGCAACTTGGCGACGTACAGCCGACCAGGTATGTAGTTTTGACCCTGTCATAACTAAGCATCAACCAAAAGAAATACTCCCCTCAAACGTAATGATGCAGCCCTTGACAAAGTAAATGTAGAGATAAGGAATATAGGTTGTGGGGGAACCCACAGTACAAAAGATAAAAAAAAAAAATGATATCTGGGTTAGTTCCCTGGAGAGTTGTTCTGTGTACTTCTCCTTTCTGTAGGCCTCCATGAGAAAAACCTGGAGAAATATTAGGATTAAGAGTGGCTGTGTGCTTGTGTGTTTGATTTATCTGAGGTTAAAGTAGAGCTGTTTTAGGCAGGAAATAAAAGGAACACACTGAGAGGGGCTTATGGCCCTACTCTGTTGCTAATCGAATTGCTCTGCTGATTTCCATACTGTTGTTATAGCCAGTAATGTAATTTCCCCTAAGTGCTCAGTTATTTAAGAAATGTGCAGCGGGCGAAGAGGTCAAGCCTGGACTGCAGACGGTGGCCAGAATCAGAGGAGGAACGACAGAGGGAATCAAAGTGAAAGAGACGAGGAGAGAGAGAGGGGTGCACCTGGTAAACCAGATGGAAGGGAAAAGAAAGGAGTCATGAAGAATATGTATATGCTAAAGCATACACAAAGACGTATGGGCAGTCCTAGAGTGTGAATGAGATAAAGTTAAGTAGGGTAGGTGAAGGGGGGGGACATATTGAACACCTCCAGGTGGCCTTTTAGTTTATTCAGCACTACTACATATGTCAACAAAAGGGAACACACTTGGTCTAGAAAGCTTGTTTGCTACTGCTATACAATATACACTTTTGAGTCAACACACACTCAGGCACACAGTGACCTATCTTAAAAGAACAGAGCACAACTTGTAGCCAAAAACTTCAGCTTGGATGACACAGGACTTAATGTTATTAATTTTCAGCCATGAAAGTCTGTTTAAAAAAAACTATTCATGGAAACTTGGACTGTAATGAGATGCTTTATGTTCTAAATTATGCACTTTGGGGCTATGCCTTTAAGGGCAGCCCATAATTCCTATCCAGCTGTTTGGCCTAATACCCATCCAGCCAATTCAATAGTTTCTCCTTGCCTCAGACCTTTCTCAATGAGTATTAATAATTCATTTTGTAGACTTTATTCTCATCAAGTGCAGTTTTTCTCTTTGTGCTAATCACCCTTCTGAGGCTGAAGTGTTTAACGCTACCTTATCATGGTGTGAGATGTTTAACAGGGAATACTAGGCTAAAGGCAACCCTCACTCCTCGCATGACACCCCGCTGTATGTCACTAAGGAGCTTGCCAGACGCATGCTTTGTGTGTGTGCCAAACCTAAACTCTGTGAACATTAAGAGGATCACTGACTAGGTGACAGAGCAAAGAAATGGGAGTTAATGTCCCTTTATCTCAGCCATAGGGGCGCTTTCACAGATCAAGCATCGAAGTGTCGAGCTGTTCCATGCAGCTGAAATGTGAGACGCATGGCACGAGCAGCGTGCACCTATGGCCGTTCTTGGTATTTACCGCAAGGCTGGCTCTCAGATCTGCTGGAGGATTTGAATATTTTATGAGCCAGGGAAAATTGGATCTGTCAGTGGAGCTGTGCTTTTACGGCGTGCCTCATTCCAGGTCTTTGATACAGACATGTCTCTCTGTCCTTCTCAATGAGCAAAGGCGTATCCACCGTCAGATGGAAAAGAAAAGAGATGACACCCGCATTGAGTCATGGATGAGACTGAGAAGAAACTAAGTGAGAAAGGTGTAATACCACCGATGTCGCTCACCTTAAGTAGATCATCATTTCCCCAAACAAAAGTGAGACTTTGAATAGAAATTCAGATCTCTCTCTTGTGGGCACAGTGTTCACTCAAAAAGCTTAAACATGGAAAATAAGCTATAATAAGCTATCATTCAGCTCTGTACAACAGATGATGTACTATTGTTTCAAAGCTTTTAGCAAACTGGCATTTTGCTGCAAATTTGATCAGCAGTAGACAAGATGCACTAAACACCCTGCTCATGTCCTCCAGCCGACTGCATCGCCAATTATAACAACCAGATGGAAAACAAGCAGACAAACCTCTTGGTGCCAGAGTCAGGAGTCTATGGAGATGTAGACCTGTCCAACAAGATCAATGAGATGAAGACCTTCAACAGCCCCAACCTGAAAGATGGACGCTTTGTGGGCCCAGGGGGACAACCAACACCTTACGCCACCACCCAGCTCATCCAGTCCTCCATCATGGGTAACAATATGAACTCAGACAGAGGAACTGGAGGGAGTGGAGGTGGACCCGGGATTGGAGGGGAGGTGAATGAGAAACACTGCTGGAAGCCCACCTCGGTCCAGCAGCAGAAACAGGAAATGGGCTCCCAGATGCAGTACATCATCATGGAGCAAAACAAGCTGAACAAGGGTGAGTGTGTGGAATATCCAAAGCCATGGTTAAAGAGGTCAATTCCACGCCATGAACTCCCTCCGGTTCATTTTTCCCCCCGTTCTTTCCTTTCCCAGCTCTTTCAGCTTCTCTTTGGACGCCTGTAGAAGGAGTTTCATGCTCATAATTTTCTTGTTTCTGTTTCGCTCCTCGCTCAAATCAACATAGGCATCACTCTCTTTCTCTCTGTCAATGGCATTCATGTAACCCCTCATCATGCGTCAAGCATCATGTATAATCACTGCAGTTAAATGTGAGCAATACTTGAATCGCTGTCGTTGTACAGTATCTGGGTTGTCTTTTTGTGAGGAAGGCAGGTATGAAGTTTTATCTTTGGTGTCAGCTTTCTAAGGCAAGACAAAGATAATTCCTGGCTCTGCAGATGTTTTCAACAAAGCTATCATCACTTTGTGGGATATTCAGGAGGAACCCTCTCTGGTGTGATAGTTTTGAGATTTCATTCTGCAAACGGTGCATGCATTCACATACTCACCTGAAAATTAGTAAGCATGAACTGCACGGCACTTGTCATGACTTAACCCTGAAGACCGTGCTCAGTGTCATGACATTTAACACTATACATGATTTCATATTTTCACTCTGAATGGTTTTGTTCATAAAATCAAGTACTGTTCTTCATTTGTTCATGACAGTGGTTGCTTGACTTCGGTTTGGTTTTTGAGTTTCCGAGATATCTAACAGTGGCCACACTAACAGTACATTACATTCTTCCTGCCATCAGACCGCTACAGAGGAGGTGACAGCCCTATGCCAGCAACCATCCCCTACAACCAGACCCACGACAGCCACACGGGGGGCTCCTATAACAGCTCTGACCGAGGCAGCAGTAGCACTTCTGGTAAGATCAGTTGTTAGACAGTCTGACTTTATGTATTTAAAAAAAAAAAAACTTTTCTGAAGGCCCATTCTCCTTCTTACAATTACTAGGATATTGATTCTAGATTTACTTATTTCATTTATTTATTTATTTATTTGGCCCTATTCAATTTAACTGGCAATGTATTTTCCCAGTTTATTAGAGTTGTGAACCATATAATCACCCCCCCCCCCTCCCCCAGCTCCATTTGACTATCCCAGTTTTCCTCAAAAGCAATAAATCACTTTGAGGCATTAATAATGGTTGCTTTAAAATGGTAATTTGATTAAATTTCCATGTCAGCTTATTTTGAAGAGAAATTGAAAGGGAGATGCCTTCAGAAAGTGGAAAATTGCTGAATAAAAGGAGAAGAGGAAATTGACAACAATACCTCCTAAGAAAGGCATGAACACCATACTAGACATTTGCCTGTGCCTTTTGTTATCAGGGTGCAATGTCAGCCAAAGAATGTTCAAAGAAAATAAGATTAACATATCTTTTTTGTCGTTTTGGTTTTTTTTTTTTCCTTTTAGTTCTTTTCCTGTTTTCTACTTTATTCCTCTCTTTGTCCTTGCTTATTTTTTTCAATTGCTTCCATTAATTGGCTTTATTTTAACTCTGGAATGGAGGGACCTAATTTCATCAGGGCCTCAATGTCTGTCTGTGGACAAGGACAAATGATAACACATTGTAGATGGCATGCAACACTGCCACCTTAATGCCATGTATCCATTCTGATATTGCGTTTGAAGTTCAAGCCATTAGGGAGAAGCCTTTAGCGCTCGCTGCACCTCACAGCTCATTGGTTCACAATTCTAATAGCTCTGTATTAATTGGATCCTTTTCTGCCTGTTTTCTTCCCACCTTTTCTCTTGGTAGTCATTAATACCACTGTATGGAAATTACTGCGGTTTACAGTATTTTCCACCACTTAATAATTTAGAGGTATGTGTGAGCACTTGCATAAAGTAGAGGGTTGGATTAACCTTGGCACTCGGACATTTTAAACAATCTTTTCTATGTCAGCCGGTCTGGTTAATATATTTTATCTGCTGTCATATCCTTGCTCATTAATTTGAGATTTCTCCAATATAAATAATTGATGTGTTTTTCAGAAATGGAGACAACATAAGTATGTCTGCAGGTGTCTTTTGACTGATGGAGTGCTTTTTCCTCGCATTTTTTTTAAGCAGGGAGTCAGGGTCAAAAGAAGGGAATGCGCACCCCCAAACTACCCAAACAGAGCACAATGAACTGGGCTGACCTGCTTCCCCCGCCCCCTGCAAACCCTCCCCCCAGTCGGAGCGTAGAGGAGTACTCTCTATCAATGGAAGAAAGGTGGGACATATCTGCACAGACAAAAACACACCGACAATCTAACAGGCATGTAGGCAACACTTTTAACTACTAGTTTCCTCTTCCTACCTTATTCTCGCATTCATTGCAACCATTTGCCGTAAGGGTTTTCTATCTATTAGTGCTAAGTTCATGTCAATCCTTGATAGACAGATAGCATGAATATTAAGTGCAAATTTTTCTGGCTTCAGTATATAAACAGTCATGTCATCAGTGAGTGATATGAAGGTAACAAGGCTCCTTTCTCTCTGTTGGCAGCTGTGACCCAGACATGCAGTGCCCCATGCCCCCCTCTCACATGTACCTGCAGCCTGACGAGCTGGAGGAAGAAGAGGAGATGGAGAGGGGCCCCACTCCTCCAATCCGAGGTGCAGCATCTTCCCCTGCCGCTGTTTCCTACAGCCATCAGTCCACAGCCACTCTTACCCCCTCACCCCAGGAAGAGATGCAGCCAATGCTCCAGGATGCACCTGACAGCCATGAACGCAGGTACGCCCGGCATGGCATCCAACCTATCGCTAGAATAGAAGCCTAATGTAAAAATTAAGGCAGCCTGTGTAAAGATGTTCAGGAGATACATCTCTTCTCTAAGCTCTGACAGAGAGACATGATCCCCAAAGTGTTTAAAATTCATGAACATTTGCCACGTGTTAGCTCATTAATGCCAAATTCTATATATTTTGTTGGCAATTTTTCACAAGTCTATCTTAGCTTGATTAGTTACCTCCCAGGGAGCGGTTGTTAATTTCATAACAACACGAAAGTCAATTTACAGCGATTTGAACCTCAGTTGAAATAATAAATTAGCTAGTATATAAATATATATATATATATACAGCTAAAAGAAGTGATTTCAACCAAATCCACAATCGTTGGCATTTGTGTGCTCAAAAGTACCTTTGAAAATCATCAGCATTATTACGCAGTACATGTGACTTGTATTTCCTTGGTTTAAATATGGGAAATCTGTTGCATTATCACGATGACAGACAGGTAGATGTTTTTGTTTAAACTCTTTTTTCTCCAAAATATTCTGATGTTTCTTAATTTTTGCAGGCGCCATGCTGTGAGCCCTCCACCCCCTCCAAGGCCCCTCTCTCCTTCACACACATATGGGTACATGACCAGTCCTTTGGCCATGGACACTGATGGTATGGAGGAGGACGATATATTAGAGGAAGAAGAGGAAGGTGACGAGACAGACGCAGAGGTGGCCAAGATGCACTACCACCACACCCACCCCCACACACACCCTCACCATCCCCAGATGCATCCGCGAAGGCTCCTGCTACGAGGGCTTGAGCAAACACCTGCATCCAGCATGGGTGACCTGGAGAGCTCAGTGACTGGCTCCATGATCAACGGATGGGGGTCGGCTTCGGAAGAGGATAATGTCTCTTCAGGGAGATCAAGTGCAGTCAGCTCTTCAGATGGATCCTTCTTCACTGATGCCGACTTTGCTCAAGCCGTTGCCGCAGCTGCAGAGTATTCAGGCCTCAGGGTGCCCAAGTACCCCCACACACAAGGCCAAGAGGTTGGAGGGGCGTCAGGTAAGTTTTATATAGTCAACCACATCCACAGGACTACAAAAATCCTAAGCAAATGGAATAAGCAAGCAATTTCTGTTTCGTTTTTCCAGCACGAAAATACCAAATAAACATGTCAGGCCATCGTCCTGGCAGTCCCGTGTCTACAGACAGTAACATGAGTATGGCAGCTGTACACAGGAGGCCCCCTAAAAAGCAAAAACAGCATCCTGCAGCCCATCCAGGGAATCAGCGACGTGAAGCATATAATGAAGGTACACATATGACCATGTTAAACATAAAAACACTGAATTTCCATCATATTCCTACACAAATATTAACTATGACAAGTTAGTTTTCCTTCTGTAGACTATGAGCTTAGGTTACCTACTGTACAGGTTGACTCGTTGCAGTTGGGATAGAGAGAACTAGCAGCAAAAAACAACCACGATTCTCTAAATTGCATTATGTACAGTAACCTTAGGTTTGTGGTTATGATTGGTACAGTGCAACATTATTATAGACGTTCTCAGCCTTTATAAAAAAACATTTACAACTTAATGCAGCTTACACGTTCAAGAGAAACAGACATGTTGCAGCAGTGGTGGGTCATCTGTATCCCCCAACTACACAGATGGCCAGGTTTATATCAGCAGCTCTTTCTATGTTCCCTCTGCAGATATGGGTGTAAAGGTGCGGTTCACCATAATGTAGTGCTGTAAATGACAGAGTTTGGGTGTGCTGTGAGAGAGTTTTTACTGTCTTCTTTCATGTGTTTTATGCACATGTACACATGGCATCACTCCTAATCTGTGGCAGTGCTGAATAGAACGGGTGAGTTCTGGGCTGGAGGCCAAGGCCATTGCAGGTGGAAATAAGGGGGAGTGTCTCAGGGGAACTCTGCCCTGTCTCTCCATTCTAGCCACTAATGAAATTGATCCAGCTTCCCAGGCTCACGGTGAAGTGCCATCTTTGAGTTGGTTGAGGCTAAACATAAACAAAAGAGGGGCTAAATACCAGAGAAGCTCGATTCACCCTATTAAGTAAAAGGGAAATTGACTTTTTCACGATCATTGTTTACAACACACCACCTACAAGCAGAGAGATGCTTTTCTTGTGTCATATTTAGGTATATATGAGTTGTGTGCACATGCTCACTCTGCTGTACAATGTGTGGTGTCCCAGAGCTGGCTCTCCTCTTAGTGTCAGGTGTCCTTGAGTGTTGGAAGCACTTGACAGGGAGATTTAATATCCAGCTCACTAGGAGCCCGTTCCAGCTATATCGCTGCAGAAAACCCAACACTATCCCCCCATCCCACCGCAAAACCTCCACCCCCCCCGTCCAATGCCATCATCCTTATATCCTGCTTCTATCCTATCTGCTGCCCCTCCCTTTGAAGTGCATCTCCATCCCTCTCCACAATCTCCTCCTCTCCCTGCTCCCCTCTCCTCCGTCTTTGTTTGAGCAGTGAGGGGGCGGACTGACAGCTCTGCTGTTCTGTCTGTCCATCAGTCCTCCTGCTGATTGCATTTGATCTGAATGGATTGTTTTTCATTTGGAGGTTATTGCCTAGCCCCTCTCCCCTCGTCTTTCTTCCAACCCCCACCCTGCATGGCTTGTTTGTTGTCTAGAGGACTGGTGTTGAGGGAAGGTAATTTGATGAAATGTAAGGGAGAGAACACTGATGATTGCTACACACGTGCACACATTGTTTTATAATGTATATTTCTGTAATTTGTTTTATGTCTCTTTGCATCTTCAACTACTCTGCACTACATCTGAATGTATATGGAAAAATTGCAGTTAAGGCAGAAGGGAAAAAAACAGGGAAACAGGTGGACCAGCAAGGGAGCCAGTCCACCTTCCCCACCCTTTACTCCTCTTTGACCCACTCATTTCGCTCTTGTTTGCACAGTGGATGTGGAAACACCCAGGTTATATTCCCCCAATGATTCATATTGTGTTTGACTCAAATGCCTTTGTCTACCTCCTCTCTGAACTTAACCCTTTGTGTCTCTTGATGTATCTCAGTTCTGTCTGCCTAATTAACCACCAGGCACCCTGTTACACCCTCCTTGGCAAGCAGAGACACCTTTCAGACCTGAGTTCTGTCCTCAACGATATTCCACCATAAATCTAACAGGCATCCCGCTCCTCCATTCTAGTGGGCTATATCTCACAGACTGTGGCATTGATCGGACTTGGACTGAGGCAGGACTCAGGAGGCAAGAGAGATATTAAAAAACTGCAGATGCCTCTCTGCTGTATGATATTGACTGGCCCCCTTTTGTATTCAAGAGGAGTGGGTGGAGGCTAACGATAATCAGAAGTGTTTTGAAGGCAGCCGATTCCACCAACAAGGAACAGCAGAGACATCATCTGCCCCATTAGCTATTCATGTGTTTAAAAATAAATTAAGAAATAAAAATTGTTTCTTTGCACAGTCCAGTGTTGTACAAACTGAAAAGGTAAGGTAGTAACTGGGATACATGAAAGTTGAGTGAGTTGGCACTTCCTAGCTTCATTAACTTTCTGATCCTATGTGGATTATGGGTCTGGCTGCCGAGAAAACCATCCTTCAGGTCAGGAGCTGATTAGAAGATGAAAAGCCATCGATCGCAACCACACAAGGCTTTTCTCTGGGCGTTTTGTTTAGATGGCTGTGTGATGTGTGTGAGGCAAGGCAGCCCACTGGCTAGCTTCATATGAATAATGGTTCAAGGACAAGCAACATAGATTCATCAACTGAAAGAGTCAAGAAGGTCACAGAGCCAGCTGCTGACCGTCACACAACCCCCCCACTCAAATCTCATAACTGCTTGTTCAGATTCAGCCTGGATAATGTCATCAGGTATGTTTACTGTCTGTTCAGAGGAGTTTCCGTTCAGCAAAACCATGTGTACAGATACGAGTGTATGTACACACATTGCAGCTGTGTTTGCGTTATCACCTTGCAGGTGTGAGACAGCTGATGACAGATGATACACACTAAAGTTTCAAGAGTACACAGATTCTTGTTCAGTCCTCAGTCTTGTGCAATTATCCAAACCCAAGTTTTTTTATGTTGGCAGTTAATGTGTTCTGACATCCTGTGTTTATCCTTTAGATCTCCCACCTCCACCCATCCCACCTCCAGCAGTGCTCAAGTCCCCTACACATCCCTCCAAGACAGCCCTGGAGGGTCGGGGAGTAGTTTCCCCCAGAGCAGGTGAGGGTCGTGACAAGAGAGGAGGTACAGGAGGTTATAGGCCCCGAGAAGGGTCAGACCCCCGAACCAGCTCATCTGAACGGAAAGATGCTCAAGAGAGACAAAAGGGAGAGAAAGGGAATAGACATGAGGGTAGCACCGCGGGCAAGGCACGCCAACATGCAGGTACTAAAAGAAGTACAATATGAAGGTATCCTATAGTGCCATGTGCAGTATTTTTCATGATGTATTGAAATTCCTTGTCCGTTCCAAGGTTCAGAGGATATTCTGCCCTATAGCCGACCACAGTTCCCCACAGTCAACAGCCCCAGAGACCCTAGCTCCTCCAGCTCCATGTCTTCTAGGGGCTCAGGGGGCCGGCGAAGAGGAGAGGGAGGCCGCAGGAACCCGGCAGACATGGGCCTCATCACCACGGGGGCCTTACAACCAGGAGATGAAGAGCTAGAGGTACAGACGGCCAATTAGTCATGGCAATGTCTTGGCAGTTTTTTTTGTTTTGTTTTTTTTTTTATTAGTAGAAAACACACGCGTGCTGCAATCTGTAATCCCTTGTATCTACTTGCATATACATTGACAGATCTGTCGTCAACAGTGGTTGATTTAGCTGTCGTTGTGGAAAATGGTTGCTAACCAAAATGTTTGTTTTGGTGTCTTTACCCAGATGGTAGAAAGCTGAAGAACAGAGAAGACAAAGGAGGAACTGTCCTAATTTTTCCAAGAGTGGAGCACCATTGTTTCTCTTACAATTTTAAATAGCTCAGTATTTCACCATCATGTTGGCTGCCGTCATACTGTACATCAGTAGTGTTTCTTTACATCTGGAAAACAGACCAATGTTTTTTTTTTTTTTTTTTGTAACTATTCATTTTTTATGTCCATTTGAAAAAAAAAAAGGAAAAAGAAAACCAACAAAAAAAGGAAAGTGTGTCTGAAGCTAAAAGAAGGGTGCATTCAAAACTAAATACGCAGTAGTATATTTATGTTTAATTCCAATGCAATATGGAGTGAAAATCTTACTCCAGTCATTGACATGACTCGGCTTGCCTTGACAAGAACTTTGGAGAGCCCATACAGTCAGATGTTACTGTAATAAAAAAGCTGCAAGCAGGGGTGGACTGTAAATATACGTGTATACATGATGTCCTCTTGTTTTACCCATTGTGGTACCTCAAATTTGTCTTCCTGTTTTATTTTGCAAATTCTAATTTTATTATGCCAGTAAATATAAATATTATTTTATCATTTCCATTCATGTTGTAAATTGCAATATTATTTAGCTGCCCCAAGAAAGTGCCACTTTGGGATTTTTTTTTTTCTCTTCTTCTTTTCTGTTTTCTTTTTTTTTTTTTTTGTAATGCACTGTTATGTTTCGTGTTGTCGTTAATGTTTGTTATTTGTTTTACTTTGGTTTTAAAAGCACAATCACTAAACTTTATTTTAAACCATTCTATCTATTAACCTTTTTGTCTTACTGGAGGAAAACAGGTATGACAAAAGAGTCTAGTTAATCTTGATGATGGTGATAATGATGTAGGTAAAGGTTGCTGTTTACGAAGGCTGTGCTTGAAAGGAGACTCCTTGGGTTGTGATTGTCTCCCTCTCCAGTTCTGATGCTAGCTCAAGTGATAAAACAGACAGTTAATGTGAGTCATAGCTGCAATGTAAATATCTTTTCGCATTGACCATAAACTCAGCTACTGCACATTAATCGAAACGGTAATGTTGTCTACTAATGCACTTAAACAAATTTCAAGTACAGGAAGAGTCACTTTGGGAATCTGGAGAGGTTGTTATTGGACAAGAAGGGTCTCCTTTCTTGAGTAGACAGGGGTGTTGGATCCCTGTTTTTAAAGAGAAAGGGTGCTGTTGTTTATTCATAGGACATCTGCAAACATTTGTTTCGTAAAGCAAAAGCGTAAAAAGAACTAAAAGGAAAAAAAAAGATAAATAAAAAAATTCAAACTACACATGTTCCTTGGGTCATTTGTCAACATTTTCCAAAATAATAAGAACCAGTTCTTGGAGATTTGTCAATATTTTGCAAAACCAACAATGCATAATTTTCCCACTACTAACACCTGAGGCTGGATAAATCCACAAAACTGTTGATTTGGAGCTAAGCACGTGCTGCCATAGTTTCCATCAGAGCTGTAACAACTTTCATACATGGTATTTTAATAGATATCAATAACTGGAAATTAAGCCTGATTTCCACACAGACATGCAATTAACATGTTTACTGATGCGCTCTACCAACCTTCAGGGAATTACAAATAAGTTACAACAGTCCTGTTTCTAAGTAGCTTCTCCAGCAATGCTGGTGTAGCTTCAGTGCTACTACACTTGTAATAGCTCAATTAACATCATTTGACTTCAGGAAAAAGACATTGTGTAATCTTCATTCATTTTTCAGCATTACAGCAACAGAGGAATTAGTTTCACCTGGCTTTGGCGGCACAGCACAAACACATAACTGCTGTTTTTCTTGGCTGCAAGAACTATAGGAGCATTATAAACGTAATCTTTCTTTAATAACTTTTGTTTAACATAGTATGAGCATGGAAACAACTTGAAGTTGTGATGATTTAGATTTCTTGTTACCCATATATGAAAAGTACATGACAGCTAAATTTGTGGTGACAGGAAATATTTTACCAACGTAAGTCAATTTTACTGACATATTTATTATGGCTATAATTGAAAAGCATCATAATAAAGCTCAACACCATTGCATGTTAATCTGAAAGAGGACATAATGTACTTCAACACTATCAGGGAGGGAGCTATCAATATCCTTGGCTCAGAGGTTTAACAGCCATTTCCGTTCAGTACAGTAGCAATTCAAATGTATTATCTAATGCCAATTCCATTTGTGTTCTCCATTACTCACAACATCAGCACCCTATGTCATTCCATAAAGATATCTGAAGCGACACAGTAAAGCTAAAACCAGCAGTGAAGGGATTATATTCCATTTGACAGGCCTAGACTGCTGCCAATTAGGTGTAAGGAGGCTTCAATGAGGTTACATAAGAGAGGGAATATAGTACTCATCTTATTTCCCCATCAGTCACAAACTGGTGGGATGCTGCTGACGTGGCAAAACAAAATATCCATAAAAATCAGAAGATGACATTATCTCCGTAGAGCGACTCTAGACAGCGACTTATCCTAATTGGAGACTGAAATACATTTGTTCCAGTTTATTACATCTAACCTGTCGACTGCTTGTCCTCACAGAGGCAATAACCTGGCCTATGGGAGTCTTTAATGTCAAACACTGTCTGTGTGCCTTATTCAAACATCAGTGATGAAGAAAAAGAGAGGATTCCTCCCCTTTATGCTCCCTCCCTGAGTCTCAAAGAACTGGAATGGAAGCCCTGTTTTTACAAGTTAATGAAGAGTGCCGCCCACCTCAACACATTGGAGTTTCATGAGACTGAGCAGAGTCCTCTACTGAAGGCCATCAGGGAGACAAGCTATTCTGTGTGCACTAGACTCAATTTAAAAGTCTGTTAAATGACATTTCATTTGTGTTCTCAGATTCTTGTTTTGTAAGAATCCAGGAATGTACAGAACCTTGTGTACAGCATTTTTTAAAGCGCGAATATGCCTACTTTTCCCCTTTAGAAATCAAGCATTTAATCTATGATGTCACTGGACACCAGAATATCAGAATAATTCATTAATGGTTTCATAATGATTGAGCGATGACAACTCTAGTCCTGGAATCCCTAATCCCCTCCATCTCCCCCTACTAAGCTCTCTCTCAGCTTTAGGAGCTCCCTTCCCCCGTTCATTCCCCCAGGTGTTCCCTAATAAGCACCTTTCTAAACAAGAACAAATTTGGAACAGGGGAGCGCATCCCCTTATGTCTCCATCCATCATTTTAATGAGTGGAGGTGTGTCCACGCCCCACAATGAGATGCACGTGATTAAGGATATTAAGCGGGTACACTGGCTGCCAGGGTTATTCACCCCATAGAGTCATGAATATGCAAGATGAAGCTTGATGGTCTTTTGTCATTACAGCTACTCTACCTATGTGCTCTGTGGTGTAGGGCATGTCTACAAGGTGAACACTGGCGACTGCGGAACAAAAAACAAGTGTGGATACGTATTTGTCATAACCTTATACTTTTCCTCCATTCACTTTTAAAATTAATGAAGTAAGTAGTTGAAATAAGATGATTAGCAAATTCAGAGAAAAAAAATATATACAAGTTACCACCCATTTTTAATTTTCAACTTTATTTATTTTGATTACTTGGTCCTTTTTTGGTCCCGTCTGATAGCATACGACATTTTAGGAGTTGGGACAAAATTGTACAATATTAAGATGTTTTGTTTTTTTTACCGTTGTGTGACATTTATGATGTAAAGGGTAATTCACATTCAAGTTAAAATCAGTTGCACCACTAACTAGTTTTCCTTTTTTTAAAAACATCTTTTACATTCAAATGAACATGAATGAATGCTGCTCTATATCAGTCATTACTCTATAATTATATTGGGAGGGGGGGCTGCCTCCAAGCACAGATCTTCGTTTAGTCACAGCGAAGAATGTCAACCAAAAGGAAATACTTAAGTGGAATATGATGACAGAAAATGGTTTAAGGCTAAAACTTGTCATATAATCTTTATATTCTTACCCTAAGAAAAACTAAAAATACAAATTATTCCCACTGAGACCAAGAAAATATTCTTTCAGGAATTTTTACAGGTTCCAAGACTTTCTAAACATTTTTTGCACGAATCAAGTTTGTTGCCTTTGTATCCTACAAATTACAGCAAGTGAATGAATGAGTCTAATTTCTCAGGAGGAAGTACATTCAAAGACAAAAGACCCACTAATATGCCAATGTCAGTATGCAGCCTAATTACTCTGCATAGGAATATGCGAAACATGTCCAAATCTATGAAGCACTCTAACCTCCTGCTCTTTCAGCTCCCTCTTTCTTTATGCCCTTCTATGTTCAGCTTTCGCAATCAATAATTTAAACTGCTGTTGCTTTCAACTCTGTTCCATCAGCCAGAAACTAATTTCTTTTGTGTACATTCAGGCTGTCTCTCATTTCTGAACGCCAAACTGCTTCATTAACCTCCTTCCCAAACTAGGAGGTAATTAAGTGAACAGCTGTGAACTGTCTGACATCTCATCTTACTGACGCTACCTTTTGCAAGAGCGCCAGCGAGAAACCCGTCATCACAGGTGCACAGTGTTTAGACAACTTACCAGCACCTCTCGATAGCCATTTACACTACAGCTGCAGGTCAAACGCCACCTCTTCAGACTATCAATCAAAACTCATTTATGTTTAATGATCTCACCAACCAACTCATCACAATTTCACATCGTTACAAAAAGTTTTTTTTAATCAACATTAAACACTTAAGCTTGTTTCAACTTGTGAAAACTGATCCGAGATGAGTTATTGTAAAAGTTAGTCGTCTGTGCCGCGACTGCCAGAAGCAATGAGAGAGGGAGTGTGGAAGCCAGCCAAATCCAAGTTTTTTTAATAACTGGGAAGTAATCTGGGTGATTTGTACATCCATTTGTCACTTAGCCAGTCATTCCAACCATCCTTATTTAGTGCCGATGGGGTCCGCACAATTAACCCAGAGGAATATAGCCTCCCTGTGCTGTCTTCAAGAATCTTCCCTGCCTCAGCCTTTTTTCTCCACTGTCCTCTTATGATTATGAGTTGTTCTCGCCATCTAAGATTTTATATTACTAATGAGTCAGTCTTCATTAGAGTGGTTATGGTAATTGTTAATACTGTTGCACTGTATGTTCCTGCATCCATCCCAGGGTTCCTCCCATGAATGGTGGAGTCAGGACTCATGGGCAAAGTCCCAGCCACCAGGCACTCACTATTAACATTTCTAACCAGATTACCTGCTAAGTGTGAACGTGCAACATACAGTTTACAGTAATAAACGTCAATTCAACTCTGCAAAATTTTTAAGGTGGCACCATTGATATTTGAACATATACATTGGTTCTGCTGTAATTGTTTCACACAGGTGCTTATTGTGACACACATGACACCAGGATCGCCACAGACAACATGGAGTGAACCTCAGAATAGACGAGGCCAGAAAAGCAGAAAATGTGCAGTAACACTCTAGACTTTCTTTTCCCCAGCAACTTCGGTTAATTCTGAATGGGGGATCCCTTGGCGCTTCCAGGCAAGTGATGAGATATAATCTCTCCACCTGGCCATTGGCCGATTGTGAGTTCCCTAAGGAGGACCTCATTTGGGAGACGCCCTGGTGGTATCTTTATCAGATGCCTGAACCAACTCAAGTGGCTCTTTCCATCCAATGGAGCAGAGGTTCTACTCAGACTCTCTTCCGGATGACTGAATTGCTCAGCTCTTGCTTTGGACATATAGGGATCAGATGGCCCTCAAAAGTGACCCCCTTATTCCATTCTCCCACAGCACCCGGTCATACAGGTCATTCTCCAGATCTACAAAGCACATGTAGATGTCGAGATTGCATTCCCAGGCTGTTCCACGACCAGGACGGAATCCGCATTGTTCCTCTTCAATCTGGGGTTCAACAAATCGATGGACCATCCTTCGTTGTTATTTCTATATTGATATTTTTTATACATCCTTATTTTTATACTTTTTGTCGTTGTTGGTTCTGGAATGAAGAACAAGTTGTCATTTTTAGACATGTCTGTCACATTTTAACTATGTTTTTTGCCTATTCAAATAATCATTTCATTATATAAAATCAAAAAAAAAAAAAAATCTATAG
Source organism: Echeneis naucrates (assembly GCF_900963305.1). Taxonomy (NCBI): domain Eukaryota; kingdom Metazoa; phylum Chordata; class Actinopteri; order Carangiformes; family Echeneidae; genus Echeneis; species Echeneis naucrates. Next base: position 8,445,840 of record NC_042523.1, on the reverse strand, counting down.
AATAATTGATTACAAAAAAAGGCAAAAGCTGCAGCTCTACTTGGAACAACAAGGACTTCCTGTTTTATGGTAATAAATGGCTGGCTCCACTACATGCACCAGCTATAATGAACAAAACATTTTTTTTGACAACTTCCTGTTAGAGTTAGGGTATCAGGCCCCTGAAGCTTTCTTGTTTTTGTAATTATAATACATGTGTTCCAGTTTTCAATCATCAATCTGTACCAAGACACATTCTTATTTTCACGGTGGTGCCGTTCATCCATTTCACTGACATTTTTCGCACCAAGGCCTGGTGTGTTGACCAGAAGTTCAAAGGAGCTTGTTTGGGTAGAAGAATAAAGATGAAACTCAATGGTTTCAATAGGGCTCTCCCACTCAAGTGCTCAAGTCACAACCAAAGACATCTAACAGAGTCGATGCTGCATTTAAAAGAGAGATTCGTCAGCAGAGTTGGTCAGGCATGATCATCAGTGTTGGTGCGTGGCTGCCACCCATTCACTTCTCTCTAAATTCAAAGAACATAATAGGAAGCTTCAAATAGCTGTAGTTTAGCCATAGTGTTAGGTATACCTATAATAACAGTATTGAAATAACCTATAACTCCATATGACTCCAACACAAGGTTAGGAATTCCCAATGCAAACATACTATCAAACTATTCAAAAACAACATGTTTTCATAGCTGCATCCTCAAACACACTCAGGCAAACCCTGACACGAACAATCATGGAGGCTACATGCAAATGGAGATAGACAAAAGGCCCTGCGGTGTTTGATGTTCAGCAAAGACACATAATGGGGGATAAATTGTAGTGTGTTCTTAGACAAATGACTAAGGGAGTACTGATTATTTGAATGGCTGGTGTTCTTCAGGCATTGATAGATGGAAGGTGACAACAAGGGTGAGTGGGCTGCAGAGGTGTTATGGGGAGGGGAGGATCATAGCGATGGGGTTTACAGTAGAGGGTGTGAGCACCTCTGGATTCATATTGCTTCAACAGAGGCCTCTTTCTATTCACTTTCTTTCCATATTTTACGTTACTGTCAGGCTGCTGACTGACTGACTGAGGGAGATGAGATAGGTTCATCACTTCGTGTGTGGCCTTGGGGCCTTTTTTCCCTTCACATAATATGGCTGATGTGCTTGTGTTGTCATCTTAAGCTGTTGTTTTACTGCCTGGCCATTTTTCTCTTTTATGACAATGACCTACTTGAGATCAACAGCTGCACCCTTTTACCTTCATTTGTCTTTTTATTTGATGTTTGTATTTTAACTGATTAATTTAAAGGAGATTAAGAGAGTGATTGCAAAGGACAGGAAAGCGCCATATGACTGGCTTGAGGTTGTATGTTATTTGACTGCAGTATATTTCTATATTGTGTGTAGAGCTTGTTCTATCGATTATTATTTTTCTCCCCCTCAAAAAAGACTAATGAGCCCAGAGAATTCCACTAGAAAGGTTAATACAATATTGAAATGTCAGGAGATTAATGATATTGTTCTTTCTTTCTATGGTCATGTAGGAGAGGGTGACAAATGTCTTGCCCTTTTCACTCCATTCCTCCCCATTTGTGATTTTTTCTTTATCCCTCTTATTCTCTTTAACTCTCCATCTTCTGCTGCCCCCCCCCCCCCCCCCACCCCCACCCCACCGGCCATGGTCTCAAGATGCCAAGGACTTATCCCCACTACTGTGTCTACATTTTGCAGCTATTTGCAGTGACACAACACAGGAGATGGGCTGTGCTGTACACTCTGCGTGGCTGTCAGTAAATGAATAGCATTGATCCATCTTCATTAGGAAGCAATGAGATTTCAACACAACAGAGTTTGCCTTCTGTTCAAAGCCTAATGCATTGAACCATCAAACAATGTATTGTTACTTTCTCAGATTAGCTGTGAAGAGTAAAAAACTGCTGTATTGAAAGAAATACAGAAATCTATGTCTTGGTCTTCGTGGTGCAGATGTTAACTGATCTAATGTGTTCAGTGTTTCTATAGTGCACATCTTGACTCCTCCCATGCTCCTGCAGCACCCTGGCATGGGGTCCAAGTTTTAATCAACTCTGCATAATTGGAGTGATTCCCTGTCTTGCTGTATATTTCTATCCATCTGTATAATTACGGTAAATTAAAGTCTTTGTCAGAAGGAATGGGGAGGGAGAAGCCTCACACAGACCCTCCCCTGCCAGCCCCCATGCCCCCCCACTCACTGTAGCTCAGACAATTACACACAATCTTGAGAGAAAGCGGAAATTACCTCTTTTGTCATCTCATTTTTCACCGGTGTGGAATTAAACATGTGTATGAGCATCAACAATAATTAATGCATCACGGCAAACTGTGTGAGGAATGTCCCCTATATCTATCATATGATATCAGAAGAACTAATTAGTAATGCAGTCTTACACGCAGCCACTTTTGGTCTAAGTGGCATTTGTTGCATTAGCACTGGTGGTAATACGGGAACTATAATCTTCCACCTCGCTATGGGGGCTTTTGGGCAGCCATGCTTCAGTGCAGTAATTGCATCGATGAGAGGAAAAGCAGTGGCTTGGAGGAGAGCATGGGTCATCATTACTCTGTGTGAAAGCACCAGCCCTAAGGTAGGCTATTACTGCAGTGTGTCAATAGCTGATGCTGTTCTATGATAGAGGCCAAATGTTAGCCCTCCCTGGGTCATGTGATCACTTCCTGCCTCCAGGTTAAAGGTTCAGGCAATTACAGGGATGCCAATTTATCATCTGTGTATATGAGGTGATCCTCTGAAACGAACTGCAACAGAAATGGAGATACAACCAGCGAGTCTTTTCTCTACTTGCTCTTCTTGGCATTGTTCCGCTGATACTGTCATTGCCATCTTAGTCATCAGCCAATCCCTGGTCTGAGTCTCATTTTATCATCTCAGCCATCCTGCTGCAGACAGCTACTATCTTTCCACCTGTATAAGGCAACTGTAGTATATGGCCAAATCAGTAGCACTATCTGTATGGGGGGGCGGAGGGGTGGGAGCAGACCAATAACTTCTACCTCCATCCAGGAAGTCCTGCATTAACCATGAAGCTATTGTGCCAAGTCATAAGGTTTCATCCACTTTATCAGACCTGTCACATCCTTTGAATAATTGCTTCTACAATCTGGCTCTTTATTGTTTTTCCATTTAAGCCAGTCACTTCACCACAGTTCTGTATGTACTGTATTCCCATTAAGCTTGCGATGTTAGGTTAAAAAATTTAGGGAGCACATTAAAGACTTTAGGTGTGCAGTGGAAATGTATCATATAATGCGCCTTTCATTAATAAAAGTAAAAGAGAAATTTGCTAGGGACATATTTATAATTTGTATTCAAATAAATAAAATCAACTACCAGGTTGCTAATTATTACTGATTCAAACTTCTAAAGAAACTGCATTAACTTAATTACAAAAAGGGTCCAACTTTGGAAATGCTCATTGCCACGGCAGGTTAAAATTTTATTTCCTGTCTGTGGCAAAGAATGGAGAGGCCTAAAAACCTTACTTCATCCTCCAGCTCCTCTTTGACATTAACTGTCAAAACTCAGTTAACTAGACTTTTTACTTGTTGTTTTACAAAAAACGTTGATTTAGAGGCTAATGTGAATGCCGACATGCTTTGGTGTTCACAGTGTAGCAGGAGATACCCTGCCCAAATGTTAAAATATGACCATAACAGACACCTAATTACCCTATTATGTCCACATATAAATGAATCTAACATTTATCTTCATATATCATGCCATCTCCATACTATTTTGAAACAGATGTCTCCCAATCTCATTCAACTCTGACCTTGGCCTTCTACTTATTTTCAGCTCACTACCTCCATCACTTTTGACCCTTGTCCTATCCTCTCCTGTTTTCATCTCTCTATCATTGTCTCTCCACCTCTAACTTCCCAGCAATTGCCCCTTTTTCTTGCACAATGTTTCCGACAGCCAATTTATACAGTGGCAGGACGCATCTATCTCCTGGGAGGCTGAGGAGTGGCTCTCTGTCTCTACCAAATCCCTGACTCTGAGGAAGTACCTGCAGTCCTGAGACGTCGTCAGAGCATTTTTGCCTCATCCAAAGTTTGCTTTCAGCTCGGCAGGTGTGTATTCAGATGCATGCAATGAAAGAAAGAGCTAAGCAATATAATGGTGCATATTATCTTTCTAAAGAAAAATGCTGTTTCATGTTGTGCTCTATCATTTATTTTGTTGTTTCGCAAATTACAGTCTTGATAGTAATATTTTTCACCATTTTGACATAGCTTTGCCTTCTTCCATACAGCAAAGACAGTGGCAGGAAACTGTGTGAAGGCAATAACAGACTCAGGAGTGTCAATGCAGAACTGCAAACAGGAGAAAGACTATAAATAGCAAATTGAGGAGCTTCTATGTAAAAGAAGTGTGATTTCTACAGTTAAAGAATGTCATACATTTCAATATTTTTGATACTGTAAAATTGTTCAGATGGAAATACCAGCTTTCAACTATTTTACGCGCACCAATTGCGTGACCAATGCCGTCTGAAGCTTTTTAAATACACAATTGTGCAGGAGCATCCTTCATGGCCCAACCAATCCCAAGTTATTAAGTGCACATTAGTAAAAAATAAATAAATAAATAAATAAATAAATAAAATAACATAACTTGGTAGCAAACACCAGAGAGCCCATCTATAACACTTTTAACTGTAAGTTCTGGGTTCAGCTCAGTTCATAGCTAACAGTATATCTGTTAAAACCTGAGGTCTTAAAACTGGTTTACCTCTAAAGTTTTAGTGGAGGAAAAAGAAGAGAAGTTGTTTTCAAGACTGCAAAGCAACACATAGGGTGCTCTGCAATGCAACAGCAAGGGCAGATACTGATAACATGAACTGAAAATCTTCTATACACAAGACCATCCTTTTGGCTCTCATGCTTTATGAAAACTACAAAGCACTTGGTCGATCATGTCCTCTGAAGGACGGGATTGAGTCATCATGTCCTTCAGAACACGTGATCAACCAAGGACTCCGCCATAGTGACTTCATTATCAGGGAAGAGCAATTAAATGGAATAAGAACAAAGGGCAGAAAATGTTTATTAGGATAGCCTTTCTAAGATTTCAGAGAAAGTATAGACAAAATGTTTGAACTCAGCACTAAATGCTTATTTGATTTACACAAAAGACTGGCAACAACTAACTTACAACTATCAACTTTTCATCTGCACATCACAGGCTGCTACTTTATCTGTCTCTCTCTAAACCTCCCTCCATCAAGTCTCTTGTGTCACAGTTTCAGCTGCTGTAGGTGGGAGCCGCCCACACGCATTAATGTGGTATTCCACACCACAGTCACACCACGACCAGCCCTGACTTCATCACTACCCCAGAGCCGTGCCAGTCCTGGCATATGTCTGCTGCCAGCAGAAAGAGCAGGACTGCAGTGCATTTGTACAACCGCAATAAAGAGTGAAACAAGCAGCAAATGAAGTGCAGGAGTCAGTTTACACTGGGTTATGGTGCCTTTTTCAAAGTCTGCTCCAGCTTTCAGTCTTTGCAGATTTACAAAGCTCTCCAAAGCACTAGACTTTATTTGATAGCCTAATATTCTGTGTTTTCCCTGCATATCCTCTTAATCAATTATATAATGAACTACATTGATACTACTGTTTAGATTAATTATATATCAGCCCAATTAGACACAGCACATTCATGCCACAGTTTTATCTGATTACAAGGCCAATAGAAAGATCAAAAACTCAACACGTTCTACTTAAGTATGCCCTCTATTTCTCAAAGACCGGCTATCTCACTGAGGACACAGAGACAAAATAAATTAGTACAAATATTTTTCTTGGAAAGAGGACAAATCACATGCTACATTTTTTGTCACAAGTTGTGTTTTTCCAATTTGTGTTTGTAATTAGGGTGTGCAGCACCCAGACATCCAGCGGATAATCTGGCCTTTCTGTATTAGACGGGAAGTGGACCGTGAAAGTAATTGGTGAGTGTAGCACAAATTGGATCAAAGCGTGATGCGATTTTTATTCCTCTGAGGCAATATTTGCAAAGCGACTACAACAATGCTGTTGCAGCACCTTTTGAAGAAAGCTTTATTACACACGTGTAGCATTTATGATCGAATGTTAACAGGGTCAGTAATCAACCTGAAGGCGGGAGTGAGTACGTGAACTGGGAAAAATGAAAAACCCTCAGTTTAAAACCATGGTCCTTTCTGCTTTAGATTGAGAATAAATCATGAAAATAAAATCCAAATGGTTTTCATCAGTCAACTGTTTCGAGACTATTACAATTAGAATTCCTATTAGATGCTTCTGAAATAAACTGCCAACTCAAGCGCAAAAAATATGGATTGAGGACTTGTTTTCTGGAGGAGGGTCCCACTGAGAGGTATTTATTTCCATTCCTGATGGGACTACTGTAACATGTTTTAACCAAAGTCGTGAGAGACCCTTATAGCATGATTGGAAACAAATTCATTAGCAAGTAACAGCACTTGCTAATGAGATCTTGAGGTTCAGTGGGTAACCACTGGGGGCTCAGTAAGCCAGCCAAAAATCATACTGGTGTGACACTGGCACCAAAAGCACAGAGATTGAATACATCTGCAGTCAGCGTATGCTTACCGTCAATAAATGGGGTTTTATCACTTTGGCAGAATCCTAGCCAATATGCCTGGCTGAATACTGAACAGGGCCATTGTGTGCCTGGGGAGGGAGGACGGATGGGAAGAGGTTTTCCTCAAGGAAAAGGAGGTGTGGGAGAATGGATGGCATTTTAGCATATAGATGTTGTGCCAATATATAAATGGATATAAGCTCCCTCACAGGGGCTACAGGAAATCGCGTAAGGTGCCGGATCAACAAGTTTTAGGGAACGGGGAATGTGAGATCATCTGAAACTAACAATTGGTAATTTGTCACTCACTTCTTAAACGCAATCATTTAGTAACCAAATGTTAGAAAACAGTCAAAATCACATTTTTCCAAAGCCTAGGGCGACCTCTTCAAATTTTTCATTTGATCAATTACCTTTGATTCATCAATTACTCAAATTGGTGGTACTTTACTTATTTGTGGTTTTTTGACTACTCACTTCAGAATGATTTTTTTCAAACAATGCTGCAATTGAAACAAATCTTTTGAGATGGATCCATATTCGAACTTCAAATTGAGTTACTTACACAGACAATCTATGGTTCATTCTTTTGGAAGATTACAAAATTACTGGAAGATAAAAAAATTGGGATTACAGCCTATGTGGAGGAAGGAATTAATGCTGGGCTACTGTATTATTTAGATCAATGGACACTCTTAGCTCATCAACACTATGCCAAGCTCACCTGTGTTTCCAATATTTTGCTAATGTAATTGGTGTGATTAAAAAAAAAAAAAAATGCAGGGTTCCCTCCCAGTTTGCATTGCTAGCCTGTGGTGGTAAAACCCCATCAATTACCTGTTACAGTCTGTTTCATGCTGAACGTGAAGGAACATGTCAACACCCCAAGATACTACTCTGTACACATATGAAAGCCTGGCCGTCCAAACAGAGGAAAACCCCTGACAGCATAAATTACTGGGTGAAGAAAGGTGAAGGCACTGTACATGTATCAAGCCTTGTCTGCTGTCAAAGATGGGAGACAGGGAAACAAAGGAACGCACAGGAGTTGAACAAAGCAAGGGTAAAAGGAAGCAGGATGTAAAATGAGTGGCAGAGAGGAAGAGAAGAAAAGGACATTCAGATAGAGTGGCTATTAACAAGAAACTGGCCAGTCAACAGGCAGACCAACCCTCCAGCAGTGTCTTCCAGGGGACTGTCAGCTCCAATAAGAGTAACATTGTAAACAGGAAACCAAAAATAGCCTTCAGTCTTATGAGGTGGCAAGACAAACAACCAGCGGCACAATACAGAGTGCTTATTCTGTAGTTTGTGGAAGAGGAGCTGCAGAACTATTTGATGAGAGATATGTCTGGGTGCCTCTGCTATTGTTCAGCACAGTTGAGAATCATTTATCACAATAGGAGCTCCTGATGTTCAGGAAAAAGCTTTAACAGAGCCGGAGCTGGTACAGCACAACCAGAGTATCGCAGCTAACAAAGAGTGTGGAAATAGCAACATCTTTCTCTGCATCTCCCCCTGTTCTACCCTTCTCAGCATTTCCCTCCCCTTCTCGGCTGCTTTTAACATGCCTCCAACTCCTCATGTTAATTTGCTGCTTCAGTGACACGCATCATTGGGGGAGTCATTTCTAATAACCCTGCCAGCCCCCATACAAGTGCCTTTGAGTCATGCAGAGATGTCATTCAAATTATTAAGCATAATGGTGACAATGAAGCATTTCTAAAGCCTTGCTTCCTTCCTGACATGACTGCAGTTAGCTCAACATAGCCAACAAAGCCCCCCCCCACACACACACACCCACACCCACACACACACAGTATCCCTATCTCATCCTTTTGAGGAAGAGCACGTACTGTGCTGCTGGGATGAAATGAGCATTTTGAGCATTTTGCCACAAGAAAAATCTTTTTATTTCTGGAGGCATCTCGGCATGTCACAGCCTCCTCTGTGTCAACCTTTCTATTGCATGTCATGATGCAGGGCTTCCCATTTGAAAGGTTTTTGAGGTAAGAGGGTTAGTGTAGGTTTCTTTACCTTCTATTTTCTGACCTCAGTCAACATAGAGTAATTATTCATTCATGCAGGGCCGTCAGGGATGATGCACGGATGACATTTTCCCTCAGCTCCTTTGTTGTTGTAGATCCAAGGCAGAGGGGGATTGTCAGAGCTGAACATCTGCCATTTTCTCCCTTAGCCTCAGCTCACTACAACACATCTCAACAGCTAAGAAAATAACTGAACAGAAACACAGGGATTTTCCTTTTCTCATTTACAGACTTTCAGGTATGAGCAGGACATATAAGACAGATGGCAAGATGACAATATGTCCACACAATTATGTTTATTATAATTTCAGTTTTGGAGCAAAACTACCTGAGGTTACTGCCAAAACTCCATTTTATTCAACCATGAAAATACATACACCCAATTGGATATGAGTACAGTCTGATTGAGAAAATGTTTTCCTTTGTCCGTGTTTATTTTCTACTCTTATAAGAATGGCCTCAACTGGCTGGTAGATGCAATACTGTTCTGGATCAAAAAAGCAGAAAGCAGATGCCTGTGTAATAAAGACAATTATACCAGCAGCTGCACCATCTGCTGTGGTCCATGACCAAAGTAATGAGTGGGAAAAAAGCGGAAGCACAGGTCCATCTTCAGCCTCATCAAAAACCCCAGACACCTACTGTGCCATGACAGTAAGGATGAATCAAACCATGCTTGAGTTTTGCAACTTTTGCAATAGTATGATATGGCTCTTTTAAGCAATTACTCATAGCTAACATTTAATTCAAGTGACCTAGAAAAGATTATGGATCCAGGCAAATATGGAATATCCCTTTAACATAACCTCCTGTTTTGCCCTTCCTCCTCCTCTCCGTCCCATTGCCGTGCTACTGAGGATAAGTGATGGGTCTACAGTGACCTCACCCGTGTGGGAGCGATTAAGTGATTATACCTAAATGAGTGGTGGCATTCAGACTTGGAGGCCAAAAAACTGTCCTCCTTGCTGTACACTCCATTACATAAGGAAGAGGAAGCATTATCAGCAAAAAAAAAAAAAACACAGACAAGTCCCCTTCATTGTGCCAGCGAAGTGTTTTAAATGCTGTAGCAGAACACTGTTTAAGCATATGGTGTGGTAGACTACAGTCACGTGGTCTGAAAATCTTCTTACCTATTCAATTGCATGTGCAGTTTTGATTATACTCAACACATTTCTTTTTCGTCCTAAAGTTTATTATATAAACGTGTAGTTATTATTGAACACTGAAAATGAAAACGGTACCATAGCCTTGTAACATTCAAAGACAAGAGTAGACTTTCAGTGCGAGACCTTGGCAAAGGCTTGTATCTGAAAAGCTCTGCCTGGCTTATCACACATATTCCAGGGCTGCTGCAAGAAAAACATGTTGTTCCTAGCAGTAAAGCAATAAAAAAAAAAAAAAAACAGTATTATGTTTTATCTGAGTGGACATCTCTGTGTCTGTGTTTGAAAAGCAAGATGAGATAGTTTAACATATTTCTGCCTAACTTCATACAATCAGAGACAAAAGCTGGCCTTGCCATAGCTGCTTCTTTTTTCTTCAACATAGTTTTCAAACTGAAAGCAGAGCGTGGGCTTAGAAATGTTTCTCTTGGTGAGCAACATGCAGAAGGTCATGTAGTTACAGAATTTATTCTTTTTACTGCACATGCGCTTTGATTTTGATTTTTGAAGTTTACAACATACAGAGTAAAATAATTTTTATTAAAGCACATTCTATTCTTGTAATTTGTAAATTGTAATTCTTGAGTATCAAAAAATGTCTGCAAAATTTGACATTTAATAATGAGCTGTCATTCAAAAAAAAAAAAAAAAACAGGAGCGTCACTCAAATCAGTTGTTTCTGATACAATTACAATGACATTATAGTGTATAATCCAGTCTCAGCTACTGTTGGAGGCAGCCTTTAATTAACCAGAGTTGGACGGGGTTTTTGGGCGTCTCCCACTGTGTTCGTTAACACACATCATTAATCAAGAGGGAGTTTCCATTAAGTAGGTCACTCAGGATCATGCTAAACAATTAAGCTTTGATTAAGAGATTGCTCATCAAGCCATCCCACCAGCAGCCAATGCCATATTAAAAGCCTACAGGAGCAAGATGCCCTGAACAAAGCTCTGAAACTCAAACACAGGTATACTCTCAGTATATGACAAGCATACTTAGACTCAAACATCTAGTGGCAGCACACACACATACACCAGAAAAGTAAAATCATGCATACACTTGTTTCTTTCTACAGCTGGATGCCATTACAATACATGGCAATCAATTACTGTTTATTTCTGCCAAAAGAGTTTTCTTTTCTTTTGAATAAAATCTCTCAGCTTTCATGAACATCCCTGCTCTCAGCTTGTATGAATAGTCCCGACTGTAAGGTGAAATGTAACATCCCCTCCCACTCTACCCTGAACACAACTGAACTGCAAATCTCAAGGAAAGCAGATAAGTGAAGAGAAAGGAAAGAGTGGGCAGGCAAGGATGCTTGTAAATGTGAAAAGAATGGAAGATGGAGGAAAAATTTGCTTGATAGAAAGATTCCTTAAAGTTAGAGTCGCACAGAAACAATACAGACGTCAGTGTACCCAACAGGGGAAGGAAAAATAATCAAAGCATGTCATGAAAGATGACAGACTCAATTCATAGTTAAAGAAAAAATAAGTAGAACAAAAAAACTGAGTTCCCATTAGACCGATTTTCAGTTAGCAACCATCATCCAGAACAACAATGAAAGAGGTGTAGTAACCTGCAAACCAATATGAGAGGGCTGAGAGCAACATAATAAGCAAAACAATTATCAAGCATTTAAAGAGGCTTAATCATTTGTGGATGATCTGCAGGAGCAAAATTACTTAATGGTTTAATGCGTGAAAAGCAGCAGTCTTAAAGACCATGGCAAATACAGACAAGCCACACAAATTAAATGACACATCACAAGTCATAGGCTGACATAAACGGCCAGGACATGATATGGACACAGTTCACAGTTCCTGTTATTTTGACAGCATAATGTCTCGCCAGCCTTACTCAGTCAAATGAAAATATATTTCCATCAGCGTTTCCAGAGTGAGAGCGCACATTTTGGACTCTTCATTTCAGTCCATTTGTCTCTTCATAAAATTTACATGAAATCACTTCACCTGTTGCTTTTAATAAGGAGAACATAGTTATGTTAAATAACAGAGTTTCACACTATTATTTCTTTTTTAGTCATTACCAATTATGAGTGTTTTGCAGGATCCAGAACAAACAGTATGTGTGCAGACAATAGCAACTGAAAGGAACTTCTTATAATATAAGAACCTACTACATTGGTAAATAAACAGCAGTTAATGCAAATCCAGGCTATGTAGCAGTGACAAAGTTAACAAAGTAACTCCTTAAAGCTATTTGAAATGAATTTGCATAGAATCTGAAAATCATAGTTCTAATTTAAGCAGAAATGTCAAACATTCACCACTTCTGTCTTCTCCCATGACAAATCACTGTTTTGGAATAATGACTTGACAAGAAAATTGCTCTAGAAAAATTGTATTGGGTAGTTCCTATTCCTATTTCCTGCCATATTAAAAAAAAAACAAAAAACAAAACGATAGCTCATAATAAAGACGCGTATTGTCACCCTCAATTTTGAAAACATCTCCCACTTGACATTATGCAAGTATGTTACTGTCATTCCAGCACATTGTCATTGAAGACCAGCAGTCCTCCAAACCAAAAGCAGCAGCACAGGTAGTGTAGGTTTAGAAGTGAAGCACAACATGCAACCAGTCAGATCAAGCAAGTGTGGTCGATAACAATGTTTTAATCCAAAACAAGGTAGAAAATCATGTGGCTTCTGCCGTCATTCATCAAATGTGGATCTATGATAGAAATATATAAAGAGATAAAGGCTGAGACAGAGGGAAGGAGGGAGGGATGGAAAGGGATGAAATGCAAATTATTGCTGCTTGTCCCCAGCAGCTGGTATAGCTGTTTGACATGTGTGATGAATGGTGTTGCATTGGTACTGCTGCCCTCTCACCTCCACTCTGTGTCACCAGTCCAGAGACAAAGGGGAGGAGAAAAGCAAGACAAGGGAGGGGGGGGGGGTAAAAAAAAAAAAAATCAATCCTGTCATCAGTACACACACACACATATATGCAAGCACATACACAACAGTTCCCGTCAGCCAGTGCAAACACATTGATACAGACTCCAAAGCGCACACACATTCAAATGCACACTCACTCACACCCGATAACTTGTGTCTTACTGCAGTGTGTATTTGCTGAGCAAACTTATTTCCTTCCTCTGCCTGGCTAACCAATTTTCACTCGCTCCACAGAGCATCTCCAATGTCTGATGCAACAATTACACAGCCATATGAAAGCACAGGCTTTTGGGAGTATGCAGAGAAACAGGTTCATATTTGCTGTACGTTGTGGGGGAGGTGAAAAATGAGGAAGAGGTGGAAGAGTGCACTCTGGTAAACAGTTGGAAGCAGGAAAGTTGCTTTGTTAGCAAAGAGCAGAGCAGTCATTATTCGTCCTGCTCCACTCACCCCCAGGAAGGAAGAGATGTGAAATGGGAGAAATTCCTGCAGACCCTATGGATGGGTTTGTTTAAAGGGTCAGGATAAATTGGTGAACCTTCGCCATCAATATGAATGAAATAACCTTGCAACCATCCCAAAAGAATATCACAAAAATCATGCTATTCATACAACATTATTCTTTGCCTCTGTTTGGGGTTGTTTAAATTTATACGCATTAACACCCATACAATTCAAATGTCATAGTAACATCATTGTTCTCTGGGGTAAAGGGTTAAGATAAAACATGATTTCTTGGCCACATGTCCCATTGCGGCCTCTAAAAGGGTTTAAACATGCATATGGGAATTACAGACAAAGTGAGAAATGGTCATCACACCAAGCAATGTATCTGAAACAATGAAATGCATATACAAGCTGCATATACAAGAGCACACTCTCCAACTGCACCACCAGTCAAAAACATTTCATAGAGATAAACAAAGAAAATACATATATAAGCTCCTCCTCAGTATTAGAGTGCAGCTAAGACGAGAGCAAAGAAACAGTTTTGACTTACTGTTGACATTTAGAAACTAAGAAAGTTGAAACTGCATGTGCTAAATTGGTCTGGTTTACACATCATTCATTAATGCTTGATGATTTCCTTTTTCAAAAGATTTTAAAAGAATGGCTAACTTTTAACCTTCTGATAAGTCATCATGGAGAGAAATGTCAGCAGTTATCTCTCGCTCACAAAACACCACACATTATTATACAGGACAGTCTATCAGTGTCTAAAACATAACATTAGGACATGAACATTGTGTTGTTTACTTAACAGAAAAAAAAAAAATCACATTGCACGCTAAGATATCAATGCATTGAAAACATGTGCCCATGGCTTTGGGCCATTTTTGGCATTGACATAATTTGTTGTAAAACAATGATAGCTTTTTTCCCCTGATACGTGGATGCCAACACACAGATTCCAGCACAATGAGTTCCAGCAAGTGTGATATACACCAGTAGTGTTTCCTGCAGAGCATGCAGGCAGTACAAGAGAAATGACAGATCTGCCTCCCTCAGTCCACCCATACTGCTTGACAACAGAGAGACACAGCTGATACTTTACACACACCAACTATACAGCAGCTATTTAACATGCATCAGACCCGAGTCACTAAGTTATGGATTTCAATCAGCACATCGAACCAGCACCGACATTTCTACAGCTCTTCTCAATGAATCAGCCATGAGCAAACATACAGCTTCAGACAGAAACAGAAACAGAAACCTTCAGGTCAAATAACCTGGCGAGGCTCCGACGCAAGAGCACAGGTAAACACGTTCATGGCTGGAAACTGAGAACACAAACACCAATACAAAGTCCAACCGTTAGCCCGAGCTAGTTAGCGTAGCACAGCGATGCTAACAGTTAGCCAGCAAGCAGCAGGAACTTCGCTGACCTAAACCATGATATCGGCAACAGCAGGCCGGATAATGTCCTACTGCGGTAAAAACAGACGCGTCGGTGTGTAGGATGAAATGACTCACCAATGGAGGGGAAGGAAACCAGGTCTGGGTCCAGCTAGTAGTTCTCTGTCTCCGCTGGGTCCACGGCTGGCTCGACCACGTTTGACGGCAACGAGCCTTGGACTTCATCATCGGAAACAAACAATAACTTTCTGCACGTTCTCACCCAGTGGTTACTTTAAAATGAGGAAACTATATGATTAAAAAAAAACGGATGAATAAATCTCAGATTCTGATTCTGTCACCAGAGCAGGCCTGTGATCTGGCCTCCTTCCTGCAGGGAGGGAAACGTTGGCGGCCATTTTCACCTTTGGACCACGTGAGGTGTGTGCATTTGTTGGATAACTAGAACATTACTGTTGTATACTCCTGCATGTGTACGGAGAAAGCTTACAATTACATCATAGTGTGGTGACACCATATTCATTAAACTGAAGGATGGACTCCGGATTTATTAGTCAAGAAATGCAGAAAACTGACAGGGCAGCTTGTGCAGTGATGGTACTCGCACAACCACCTACAGAGCATTACAGGATACATATATTAATATGAAACATTCTTTTTTTTGTGTGTGTGTGTGTGTGTTTTGTGTTTTTTTTTTTTTTAGATAGCTAGATAGATATCAAGATAAGCTCCAAAATATCAAGACAAAACTATCTGATATACTATTTAAAATTTGCTGTTACCAAACATACAAACTGGTAGCTTTTAAGTTGGAACTTTGACCATCAATTCTGACAACATGAGCTAGTGGAATGGACCAAAAAATATATGGTCTTCCTTTAATTTGTAAGTCCTGCAGGGTTCAAAGTGCCTCAACAAACAATGTGGAATGGAGGCGAGAATGTAAGATTTGTATTGACTTGGTAAGAAATTCTCACTTTCTTAGAACTAATAAGAATTTACAACTTTGTTGGTGGCCATTGCAGCTAAAACCATCTGAAGAGGGTGGAATGGCACATGCACCAGAGCTTCTGACCTGCTGTCGATGAGTGTGGCCTTCTGTGGTGAGGAGTCTTTTATGGGCACTTTTAATGAGTGGCTTCACTCTCCTCATTCAGATAATATCTGAGGTCCAAAAAGAATAGTTTTTTTGTTTTGTTTTGGGTTTTCTTTATGGACTGTAGGAGAGAGGGAGGTGCAACACATGGACCATGCGCCAAGCACTGGAGGTCAGTGAAGTTTAGGGACCAGTATCATCCAACACACTGAGATAATACTTCAGCCCAACATGATTGAGTCATTTTTGCTACTGAGAGCAGTTCTTTTCTGCTTTTGCTGACCTGATAACACCTCGCATGATGCACAGCAAAACACTTACAGTAACTGTGAAGACTTTGCTGCTTGCTTTATTCAAGGAATCACAGCAGCCCACATTATAAAAGTGAATATTGCACCACAGGTTGTGTATGCTGTCCATATCCAGTTCTAATGGGATCATTCCTCATACATATGGAATACGGAAAGACTGCTCCTGGGGCGGACACGAGGGGCGACGCCTCTCACCCAGCAGGGCTGTGAGCTGGGGATGTGGCTTACACTCCCGGGCTCTCTGGTGCAAGGTTGTTCCTTTTTCAGTTTGCTGTTGACGTGGTGACGTGATTTGTCTCCTGTGTTTTTTCTCATCCTACCACACTCCCATTAAAAAAACAAAAAACAAAACACAATGTGTTCTGTGGAGGGACGACACGAGAAAGAATGAGCTTTTTTGTGCTATTTTAAATAAGGACATAATGCAGATAACATTGGCTGTTGGTTGTTTCATGCATTTGGTTTTGCACCACTTTTTTGACAAGTTATTTTACTTGGAATCACATAAGGGGGCTTGAAAGCAAATTGCATGTCTCAGTGATTTAGCAGATTTGGATTTGTGTTTGAAGCTGCTCCTCCAGAAGGATGAAGGAAGGGATTGGTTTGACATAAAAAGCACAGCTGAGTCAGGAGCTCTTTCACAAACACACACACTGTGGGCTACACGTCCTCAGTGCACATTTTCATTCACACATACATCACAAAAATAACTACACACATTAGGTTGCTGAGTCAAACATTATCAAAACCTTAAAGAGCGCATATTTTGGAAACAAGGAAAAACTTGCGATGTTTGATATTGATGTAGCTGCAGTGTAAGAAAGTAGCCAACAGAAAGTGGAAAACTGCAGTTCAGAGACATTTCCCTCACAGCTCGCTGTGTATCTTCCCCTATTATTCACTGTATAGTACCCAGTTTGGATCCATGTACACCCCTGCAGTGCAGCTAGTCTACCACAGACACATCATTTAAGGCAATTTCATTTTTCAAAAATATTTTATTTGATATTGATCCAGGTACAAGGAAATAAAAGAACATGGATTTATTTTACAGGACATGGGAATGAGACTGTAAAAGGTTATTTTCTTGATCCACTCTCTTTTTGGACAAAGACATGCAAGTGAATAAAGGAGGTGGTTTACAGAAAAAAGGCTTAACGTACTGTACTGTAGAAATGGCATCAGACTGAGGACTCACCTCAGCCCATACTGTACAGAAAGACTTCACCCAACAACTTTCTCTTTTTGTCATTTTTAATTTTCTTTTATAGCAAAAAGGCAACACACAGATAGGTTACAAAGAACCAACAATATTGAGAAAATGAACAAATGAGAGTGAAAGCCAAGGTACTTTCATCCATCCAAAAAGACTTTTTCTCTATTGTTTTGACAAGCAAATTGTGAGCATCTTTGCTCCTTGTGTTCAAAAAAGGTTTGAAGTTTTTCTTTAGATTTGACATGAGAGGAGAACTGCGGTGAACATGCAGGACGAAGAGTGACTCAGACGACTACTGACCTGGCGCTTCACCATGCTCTGAGCACAGTGTGCCTATCATCTCCTTATGGCCTCGCTGTTCAGCTCTGTCGGCAAAGTTTACAAGGAACAAAAAAACACATTTTATATTTCACGAATCTTTATGCATATTTCACAATATACTTTTATTATCATTTTAATAAATACAAAACGACACCGTGATTTAAAAGAAAACAATGAGTATTAAAGAGACACAAAAACGCATTAGACATTAGAAATATCAATCTTAATTTGGTATGTTCTTTTACTGACATCTTGTCTTTAGGTGGATGAACCAGCACATTATACTCAGAATTGAAACCCACAGCAGAAAAGAGAAGAGGGAACAAAAGTATTGGGTATGAGAGGGATATTTTTGTCAATGAAAATGGAATGACATAATCAAGTGCAGATGTATATGGATATATACAGATATATACACATACATAAACACCACCAGAATGTAAAATAACCTGAGATACTCTTTGCACCTCATTTCCAGAACACTGGCCACTGGGTGGATGATAGAAAATGACGATGACATGACAACAACAGTACAACAGCATCTGATGGCCTTTAGTTTCCACCCCCTATTATCAACATTAGCAGTACAAAAAAAGACAAAACAAACAGTCATTAAACCACAAAAATCCTGAACATTGATATTGAAAACATTGTCGTAATCAGCGTTTTGAAGTCCATAAAAGGCATACAAATAAACACGCTTTCTTTTAAAAAAGGACAACCAATAAAAAAATTTGTCTGGAAATTCTAATATCGAGAACCGATACGAGGTTGTGAAGTCGAAAGTGGCAGATGAAAAGTGTTTGTTTTGGCGGTCAGGCAGATAGAAAGTGTTTTGCTCCACACTGTGGCTGCGGAAATGAAGCAGTAGGACCTGCTAGTTAATCGACAAGGCTTTTCTCCGTTATCACTCAACTGTTTGGGATCAAACACAGACTCAAAGCTACATTCTAAATTATGCCCATACCATTTCCTCTCAGAGTTACTGACACCAGACTGTGCTGAGCATAGTGTGCTGGTAGCTGAAGGACCAAGCTTTCGAGCAACAGCTGCTTAAATACACAACCTAATTTAACAGCACTTTAGCTGGACCACACAGGTCAATGTGTTGTTTTCTTGGATGATACTGTAGCATATACAGTATAATATAATAAACATAACACGGTAAGTGCTCTAAAAGCAACCAATATTAAAAAAATGGATGGAAATAAAACACAAATAAATGAAACAAAGATGTAAACAAATTATATTGCTCCACTGATATTTTAGGGTGTTTTGGGAGTGTAATTGCTTCCGATCATAATAAAGACTCCTCTGGTAGTGGTGTCTTTCCTGTTAAGGCCTCAGAAGAATCATAACCCTGTCTCTGTAAGTGCTATGATTGAACGACAGCATATGGACAGATTTCCCTGACTCCTCTTTGCTTTTGACTTTTTTATGGTTAGAGCGCTGCTATGTTGAACGAGGAGCGTAAACATATTGTGGTGAAATTATTTAGGCCGTAAATCACAAAGTACAAAATAAAGTTTAAAGGCTTAGAGACACTTGTGTAAAAAACAAACAAACAAAAAAAACAATAATAAAACAAAACAAAACCCAAAAACGCACACACTTCCTCTCTGAAACATAACCATGTCTGAAGCTGCCCAGCATTTTGGGGCGCTAAAGGTTTCTGTGAACAATCTATAATTGTAGAACAGCTAATTATGAATTAAATAGTCAACTCGGTCGCCTACAATGATACAGTATCCTCTGCATACAGTTCTCCCAGCCTTATATGTTCTTCAGACCTTCAGGAACCTCGTGTGTCTGCCACCCAATTAGTCTCAACTGTGGAAATGGGCGCCTTATTTGTTGCTGTCTGTGAGCCAAAGTCTGACTCTTTAATATCTCTCTGTACATTAGTATATAATTTTCTTCTCTTTACAGTACAGAAACTCCTCTTCACATATTCTTCCGGTTCTTCATGTCAGCAGGAGCTATGTTTTTGTGCTTATCACCAAAAGTTGCAGTGCAAAAAACAATAATTAAAAATAATAATGATAATAATTAATGGTAACTATTAACAAATAATGGATTATAAAACAATTATTTTATGGCACAACAGCCACTCAATTCACATATAATACAAATAACCAGATAAAACCAACTGTTCCTGTATATGGAAATAAAAAGCTCAAACTGAACTCGGCTTGCATAGCAATGCAACAACAAGTTAAAGAATATATTTACAGGAAACAAAATTCCCTTTTTCCCCAAGGGCAGTTACCAGAAAGTTTGTTCTCGTATAGATGCTTTCTTTTTTTTTTTTACTTGCTTTTTTTTAACAAAAAGAAAATTACAGTAAGGTAGGAGGTGGAAAATATTTTCTTGAGGACGAAAACATAGTGAGATGTACAGTATGTCTGTGTCTATACATCACATTTACAGTTCTGTGACACTGCTTTTTTCTGTAGTGCCCTCTGCTGCACTCCTTCCCTCTGAGAACACACAGTAAGGACAAAAGTTCGCTGCCCCGCAACAAGGAGGGCGTCATTCTTTTACTGAAAGACTGGGGTTTCTTCAGTTCACATCCCCTGGCACATCACTCTGTGAGACCCAAAAGAGACAGTGTCAGAGTTCTGACTTTCATGTACAGAATCAATCAAACGCTTTCAGAAATGCACATATTTTCTTTTTCCTTAGATACATACTCATAAAACACTGCTGAAAACATAAAAATCCTGAATTTACTCACATAACTCCCCCGAATACTGTCCCTGTCCATTGGTTCCCAGGAATTCAGCATGCTCAGTGGCCGTCCACTGTTGTGGCTGCCGTGGACCGTCAGTCTTGCGTGGCCCTGTTGAGCCCTTGGAGGAGGCTGTGCCAGAGGAGCTGTGTCCACCAGGAGAGGGGAATGATGGTTTACTGTATGGCAGGCACCCATCCTCTGAAAACAAATGGAGAGGGACCCAAAGGCACACTTAGGGAGCAGATACATTACGTGATGCTCATTGCTGCCGTGAAACACACCTAACATCTGATGCATGGAGACAAAGAGCACTTTGCAAACCCCTCTCGTCCTGACATCTGCAGAGTTGCTGTGCCAAAAGGCAGTGCCAGGGCATGCCACAGAGAGGACTCAGCCTCACACATGGCCTTTGTAGTGTGACCAGTCATGTAAGGGGGTAAATACAATAACAGAGGGACCCCTAGCTCCCAAAACACCCCCTGCTGCGGGGCAGCATAACATTGACCCACAGCAGTCCCTGTCATTGTGTGAAATCTCATCAAACTGCTCCCCACTGCTCCACTAATGACTGTAATAGAGTCTGCCCTGACCTCAGTAGATTCTACTGTGAATCAGTCAACGGTCTGCCACATAGGGGAATTCACCTATGGGGTTTTGGTAAAGATGCTGATTGTGGCACCTGCCTTTGTCTCACAGTCTCAGATAAACTGTCTGAAAAAGTCCTGGCACAAAGACGACCGGCTGCACAGCATGGAGAGCTCTAATGGTTGCAAACACACATACATATACACACTTGTATACACAAACGCACGCAGATGGGATGTAGAGTGGCTGCTGTTTGTGCGAAAAAAGAGCTGAAGCGATTAGTGTGCATTTCAGTTGTTGGGGCCTCCTGCTTTACTTGGAGCAGAGCAGACCAGTGTTGGCAACAGTTACAGGGGCACTGGGAGGCTGAAGGAGGACTGAGGGGGTTATTCTGAAACCCAGAGCAAGTGGCAGACAGCGCAATCTGTTCATGGGAGCGCAGTCTCCACACAGCATGGAGGCTGATTTCAACACAAGAATTTAGAGAAAAA
Organism: Echeneis naucrates; assembly: GCF_900963305.1. Classification (NCBI taxonomy): domain Eukaryota; kingdom Metazoa; phylum Chordata; class Actinopteri; order Carangiformes; family Echeneidae; genus Echeneis; species Echeneis naucrates. The sequence goes on along the minus strand of NC_042523.1, from coordinate 8,424,451 downwards.
TCTCTGTTCCAAGGCACAGCAGTAAAAACTCAAGAGTCCCTGTTTACTTGCTATGTTGAGATAAAGTAGTATTTATTGAAAATAAATACTTCAGTGAAGAGCTCTAAAATTTCCACTTTTCCTTCAGTATTGTTTTGAATGCGAATGATTAGTGATTCATTTCATTCGTAATAATTTGTCGCAAGACAGAAAAAATTTGGTTTTGGTGGTTAAATTTGTCAGCCCTTCATTTCAATGTACAAATAATACCACAACTTTCAAAGCATTTTGAATGCACAACCCTTAAATATGAGTGACTGTCTTCCCAGAGCTTTTTGTAGCCATGGTAGCAGCATAGATTTGACAGGAATATCAGGCAGTGTTTGGTGAACTATCTTGACAACCATTGGAGGGATGGAAAACAACATATTAGAATAAGTTTGGTGATCACACAATTTCTTCTCTCATATCTCCATCTAGTTAGTCAACACTGACTCATCCAAACCTCATGACCAAACTACTGTCAGCGTCTGATTGCCAACTTGTTAGACAGATCCTCAGATGTACCTGTTTTGTGTCCTCTGCGTCCATCATCAGCCCGGTCCACAGAGCCCAGCCTGTCCTGAGCCTGGCGATGATGCTCCAGAGAAGTGCGTGTCTGTCTGTCAATTGAGCTCTTCATTTCATCTGCCCCAGACAGGGGTCCTGACAAAGGCGGACGCTCCAGAGAAGAAGCCTTTCTATCTGTAGTGGGTGCCATGCTGCTTACACTGCGGGCCCCCTGGATACGGCCCTGTCCCTGACAGGGTGGAGGCTCGGGGGGAGGAGGTAGGTCTGTGTCAAATGAAATCAAATTCATACGTAAATGACTTGTAATCTTTATAAACAGGAGATTCTTATCTTTTCAGAACATGTTCATCAGCAGATTTTATGTTACACACGAATATAACTCCATATAATGAAACAACAGATGCTTCACAGAACTTTTTACACAAACTATTTGAAATTCATTTTCAGTCGCTGCCTCACCGTCTGCACCAGCATCTCTCCGGTGGGGTGCTGTGCCCTGGTTTCGGGGTTTGCGTGTGGGCCTGGTGGCCCTCTGGTGGCCCAAACTGTGTGTGCCGACTGTGCTGCCATCTGTTGAGAATGGACTGCTGGGCCTGGGCCTGTGGGAAAAGCCTTTACCTGCAAGATGGATAAATGACCACAGGCCAGCTTGTTAATAAAGACATTAAGGCGCTAACACCTTGACTGTGGAGCTGAGGCTGCCATACAGCAGAGCTTATCAGTCAAGACCCAGAAACCTATTAGAAACCAAAGGCAATTGGTTGTCATTAGACAAAAAAGCAGTCTGACAGAAGCCTTGAAAGGTGTAAGCCAGATGAGTTACAGGATCTGAGTTAAAGTAAAGGATAGTTAGTTGCCCGCAGTTCAGCCATATACAACAAATCCCATGCACAACCTGGGCACAGTGTCCGAAAGCAGCAGAAGGAGAGGAAATAACAAGCCAATATTATATGGGAACATCAGCCAATGGATGACAGGAGGACCAATTAGAGCAGAAAAGAACAAATCATCTGCCACTGGTAGAAGTTCCAGTTCAGCAGTGGGGAGCTCATCTCCACACACCAACCTCTCTTGCTGAGGCTAGTGCCCTCTAGGCGGTAGCCTGCCTTGTCTGCAGCAGCCACCAGGGCCTGGGCAAAGCTGCAGTGTGTAAAGATGGAGCCATCAGACGAACTGCCCAAACTGGACCTATGGCTGGAGAAATTACGGTCATCCTCTGAGGCTGAGCCCCACCCATTCACCATGGACCCTGAGGAACACCACAGGCTTCAGTTTTTGCTTTATTTGTTTGTGCTTTTTCTTTATTATTTCAAAACAATTTATAATCCATCAAATCATACTCATACTTCTCAATGCACTGGCTGTAACCCATATGAATACATAATATAACAATATTGAACATCTGTGCTCTCTACATTCATTGAAAAGGGTAGTATTAATCTCCTACACTTAAATAATTTTGTGATTGCTGCAGGGCACTTCTGTTCTTGCAGGTGAGTGGCTTTATACAGTCATTCTGTTCTTCCTTCCCTTCATTTTCTACATATATTACACAGACATACACAAAAGTACACAAAGACTCACACTAGAATGAGCACAGTGGAGCAGCAGGACTGGCATCAACTGATTTTGTTCTTTTTTTAGGATAAAGAACAATGAGGACACCTGCGCAGAGCAGAGTTAGCTATACAACTGCCTCAGGTGACACAGATGAAGCATCTCACAAAACAGTGAATTGACTCAAATACCTGGTGGATTGTACACAATCTTTTTTGTAAAAATGCACATCACCACTGTCTCACTGGTGCTGTATTTTAAAAAGGTAGAGCTTTGTAGTACAAATTCAAGGTATCTCACTCAAAGCCTTTGTAATTTTAGACCCTTCTGCTCACGTTACCGCAAAGATGATTAATCATTTTCCAACTTAATATGTTATAACACAAACATAATATCAGGTATTTGATGGGACTGAAAGCACCCATATGGGAGGTGTGTACAAATTGTAAGACTTCTGACTTTTGGCATAAATATCTGTGCTACTCTGAACATTTCTTCCTGCTATGATTTTTACTTCATGTAAAAAGCCCAGCCAGAACTTGAAATATAAAAGTATCCGCCTGCCAATAAAAATATGGCACTTTGGCACGGAAAAACACGGGGAACAGTCGGCTAATGTGACAGCTTTCAGTGGGACTGGTTTGGCAGACTTTGTTGAAGTGGCAAGAACCCAAGTGCTCTGCTCACACACTCTCTCACTCACACTGAACACAAGACTGATGTGATTGAACAGGCTGGTGTAACAGAGAACTGGGGAGGTGTGAGGCTAAAGGTGGTTGAGAGAGCAACGGGGACAAAAATTTTGCAGCAGGATTATTAAAAGGACAGTTTGATACAAAAGGTTGACGCTATCCATGATGTCTGGCAGAGTTCAGAGATTCAAATGAACTAGACCAGACGCACATTAGACTGTGGTCAGATGGTACTTCTCTTTTCAATACAATTTGACATCAAACTGTGCTTGTGGTTTATTTATTCAGATATGGATATCCCCTTCAAAGAGTTTTCCTACTTCCCCATCAGGGAGTCTCTCCAACTTCAGCTCGAAGTTTAATAGAGTTGGTTTCTCAGCCACTGGATGTGACTTCAAGGAATTGCATCTTCAACAGCAAAAGTTGCAGCAGATTTTTGCCTGTAATGCAGTGAAATTCCTTGGGATTACTGGAAACGTCTATAAAATACAAGTTTGCATATGGTCGAGAAGCCCCTTACACAATCCATTTTTACTGTGTTAACTGAAATCCAGGGCTGTAACTACTTTGGACCCTCCATCTTGCTGTGCTATTTTCTTTGAAATTCTTTTCTAAGACTTTTTATGTAAGAAAGAAAGACAGCAATTCCACTGGGTCCAATCCTCCCACAAAGAATAGAGCAGATAATGAAGTATAGGCAGAGCCAGCCAAAGCACTGAAGCTTCCAACTCCTCCGGCTCAGCGAAGGAACACGGCCTCAGCAAATCACATCACAGAATGACTTCAGTTGTACTAACTGCCACTTTCTACCGCTGAACCTCTGGAGCACTTCTATTCTCAGAAATAGTGGTCCAATCAAACTGTGATCACTGTATCATAATTTGATAAAAATTCAATCTAGTTTTCTTTTTGTCCTAGAAATGTAATTTTTCTTTCTGTCTGTAGCTCCAGACCAAGGTTTGCAGTAGGACATTTTATCATGTCTTGAACCAGATCAATGGGCCAAACCATCTTCTCTAAAAACCACAGGCTGACGCCTCCCTTGCTCCATGCACTGATAGAGCAAGGCCAGTGAATGGAAGATAGTTAAGAGGGGGGGGTTAAATCCAGCTCAGGTCCCGCCTGCCACTAAAACTGATTTATACTGACAGATACCCTAATCTGCATGTCGTTAAGCAGGAAAATCATTCCCCCTGACGAACAGGCGTCTCTACCTGTCGTCAGGAGACGTGACCCTGCTCCTCGCAAGCCTTACAAGGCTTTATGGGAGAGTAATCACCCAGAGCGGCCAAGCTTTCAACTCACTGTAGGAGTAGCAGCCTCACTGCTACCACATCTCAGCTTTACATGACCTGTACCAACTACACACAAAGCCAAGTATTGGCTTTATCTTCTTTATCTGACTTTATCTTTTTGACTCAAACAAGACACAGGCATGCACTGCAACATCAGGATTTACATGTATCTGCTAAAAATGTGCTGTATTATCCCAGAGAATAGAGTAATGCACTGGAGAGGCTGTGGAGACAATCTGCTAATGAAAAATGGCCTCAAAGGACAAGGCTGAGTTTTTAGCAGGAGCATCAGTGAAAAGGTTTGATTTACTGGCCTTTGGTGTAGCATTATGAAAAGGGACTTATTCCCATATGATTAAAACAATGACAAATCTATTAAGCAATGCTCAACGGGAACCCCGCTCCAACCCAACCCTTTATATAGGCTCAAAATGGTGGCTGCAATGAATCTCAGTGCTATCCCCAATCCTCCCGCTAACCCTGGAGCAGGGACCACGTCTGCGTTGTCAAACGATGGGGTGCGAGGCAGACTTTCAGAGAGATAAAGAGAAATAGTGCTGTCTTCAGAGTAATACAGTGGAGGAGAGATGCAGTAGATTAGGGCCCAGTTGCTGCTTTATATTCCTCTAACTACAGCAGCAGCTGTATGTGTCAGCGCTACCAAAACCACTGTTCCATCATCCCAGGGAAAACTACTTTTTAGGGCTGCAGACCAACAAGCAGCACTGTCATCCCTCTTATTCTCATGATTTCTCTCTCAATGGGCTCAGCTCTTCCACCTCCAGATCCAGTCTCTCTGCCAGCTCTCTCTTTCTCCCCATTCGCACATTTTCCAATATGGATTTTATTTTTTAATATTTGAACTCTGTAGGAAGCCCTGACATATACACATTATCACCTGGTTACACGACACCACCATTTTGTATCCTGTCCACATATTACAAGATAAAACATCCCTGCAGTGTTTACCCTCGAGCTCACAGGCCTGGTCAGCATGAGAGCAGCAGTCCAGAAACCAGCTCTGCTGCTGCAATGTCATGCCCTTCATATGTCCCCCTGACAGACGGCTGTAAAAGTTTTCAGTGAGTTGTAAAAATGGAAATAGTGCCTTCAGTCTGGAATGGAATATGCCGCACGTGAAATTTATTTCAAATCTTCTTGAGAAGATATGGTTGGTGCTGGCTGCAACGCTATGTGCAAATTAAATCAGTCACTCTCCCCTGCTTGCCTTACTTCTCCCTCCTCTTAATTTCCCTCTCACTATCCTATTTAAAATTCATGGATTTTCTTATCTCTTTTTTTGGAAATGATTATTGTAATTCCCCAGAGTCTACCAAAAATGCTCTAAAAACTTGATTGAGGGGCACTCAGTAAGCATGTTTGCGTAAAAATTAACACATGAAGAACATGAACGATGAACCATTCACTGTGAAAACAAGATGAAGGAAGAATACGACCCGTCGTTCATTTGTGTTAGGTCAAAATTGTGTAACACTGATTAGGAACTAAGCATAATAACATTTCATTGTTTATGAGAAAACTTTGCAGAATCATTAGTAAAAATAAATAAATAAATTTTTAACATAGAGAACAAAGAAAGTCCTGGGACAGTTCAGAATCCAACCAGCTTACCTGTTAAAGAGCTGTCCAAGTTGTCCATGCTAGACCCTGGTGTGTGCTCAAGACCACGGGGATGCCTGGCTCCGTAGCCTTCATCCTCTTCCTCATCCTCCTCCTCCTCCTCCTCCTCCTCCTCCTCATCCGGCAGGTCAGTCTCCTGGTCAGAAATCATTGTGCTCGACACGTAGCCCACAGGAGGAGCTGGAGCCTGTGGAGGGAGAGAGCCTGCCTGCATGTGCCTGGGAAGAGACAGAGGCAGCATATTATCACTCTGGTATGCACATACAGTATACATCAAGGAATGTGGAGGGATTCATGCACAGAATACAGGGAATATTCAGTAGTTACTGCGGTCCAACACAGTGAAAAAATGAGAATGTAAATGGGAATGCACAGCTAATTTTAGAGACCATTCATCTGCAAAATGCTGAATACATCTGGACAATTCCACTAATTCTACAGTGCTGTTTGCATGCCAACACAATGACCCACTAATTGCCACTGTAGATGGTACAAAGGCCTGCTCTTCAGGCCTGTCGACACATGGCTGTCACCTCAGTGGCAGCCTGCTCTGCTGACAGCTGCGTTTGTTTGAGGACTGCAATGTCTTTGACGCGGTTTGCAGTGGGAATTGGTTGTAATTACTGGCCCTCTGGTGTTGTCAGAGATGCTCTCTAACCACCATAGTCATTACTGAGTAACATGACATCTCCTTCCTGACAAGGCACCCCCCTACACACTTCACTGTTATGAATGAATGCCAGTCTCTCATTCTCTCTGTGTTGCCGACAGAATGAAGCATGGCCTTCATCTGACTTGCATGAGCACTACAACAATGGGGTGTGCTGTATAGGTGTGGGAGGAGTAAACAACTGGGTAAGAAATTGTTTCTCTTAGAGTGAGAAAAATACAGTAGTCGCCTAAGTGATAGCATAGGCCCATTAAAATGGAATGATAAATGGCTTTATCTCCACTGCACACTCAGTTGACATGAAACATGCTGCAGGGCCAAAATAAATTCATGGCGCGATACACACGGAACAAAGTGTACAGTAAGTATCTTAAAATGACAGCGATGGATGGATGGATGGTTGGATCGATAGAGAGATAGAAATGCAGGCAGAGAAATAAAAATGATTACATTAAATTAATTGATGAATTATAATTTTAATGGCGATGATTTAAACAGTCCTTTATAGTCCTTCGTCCTTGCAGCCATCAGGCTCTATAATAAACTCATCACCAGATAGCAAGAGGGACAGTGTGATGATGGACAATATTTTAGAATTGTCTGTATTTCCATCTCTCTGCTGTCTTACAGGTATTAACATCCATAACATATTTTTATTAAATATTTATTGAGTTTTCAGGTTGCTCTTCTCTTTATATGTGTGTGTATACGTTTCCCCAAAGATCAATCAATCTTTCTCTTCTTTTTTTTTTTTTACCATGTCTGTTTTGCCATGTCCAGTTGATATACTCTAGTAAGTTCATCCAAATGGGCCTGGAGCATGGGCTGCATTTCGTCCCGAGGAGAAGGGGTGAGGGTGGCAGTGGACTGCTGTCCGAATGACACAGCAGCCGGGGAAGAGGCAACCCCACGGATAGGTGGGGTGGGGACCCTTTCCTCCTCTTCCTCCAACTCATCTTCCATGCCTTGGTGAAGATAGGTCTGTACAGGCATGGGGGGACCCCATCCATCACTCTCATACCTGAGGTGAGAAGCAAGAAGAGATACTGAGTGCACATCCCTGCAGCGAGTGTGTGAAAACTGGTCTTTGTTTTTTTGGTCATTTAAATTTTTATTGACATTTTTAAAAACATATAAAAGGTTCAGGTTGTTGATACAGGTATTGTTTTGTTTTTGGTGTGGGCCTAGGATGTGTTATATAAAAAAAAAGAGATTATAACATCCAAACAAATATAACATATATAGGGAATTCACATTATAAGAGATCCAGTCCAGAAATTAAAAGATGCAAGGCGCTGCATTTAGTCTCTGGTCTGCTTTGTGCAACTCAAAAAAAATTCCCAAGAGCTCATCCCATCTTCCTCTTTGCCTTTCAATCTACAGAGAATAGCTTCATAGGATGCTGTCTCCACCATTGCATCCAACCACTCCCTCAGTTTAAGAGTCACAGCCGATTTCCTCTGTCTCAAAATCACTCTCGAGGCTGTAGTCAGGCCCACCATGACAAGAGAAAATGTCCTTTTAGATATATTTCTGCACCATACAGTACCTCACAAACATATTCAATATCAGAATCAGAATGTATTGTCATTGTAATTTACATTACAACGGATATCGTGGTTAGTTCAAGTCCTCTTCTGTTGTGTTTGCTTAAATAAACTATGAACTTATGTGGATTGCTTTCATTTGTTTTCATTGCTGTGCAGCCTGGTTTGTGACAGTCAACACTAAAAAGTTTCACATACATTGTGTATTAAATGGAAGCCATGAACAGAAATGGAACTCAACAACAAGAACATGCCTGATATATCAATAACTCCAAATGGAACAGTGAGAACTTTCTGACCTTGTCCAACTTTGGCAAAAAATTGCTTCACGACAGTCCTGAGTAGAATTATAGAGCTGGTCAGGCTTCACTTACTCATAGATGCGCTTATACATGCTGAAATAATACGAGCTATAAAGAAAATGTTCATTAAAGAAATTTGTCAGTGCACACTCCATAGGAGATAACTGTTTTAATCTGGTGCCATTAAAAGCAGCATCAGATTTACAGGGCACTGGACTCCTCATTTGCCAGATAGCCTATTAAAGCAGATGACTCTCCCAGATTGGAGATGCGAATAAGAGGACATAGCACCTGCTGGACCAAAGAAAGACATGAACACTAACACTTACATAAGCCTCTGCTACTTTGTAGCTACAGTGTGATATTTGTGCATCTTTTCAATATTGTTTATGTGCTTATATATATATTTTATGATACAGAAAAACACTATGGGTATAAATCCCCCTTTGTGTCTGTTTATCTTTCATTTAATGAAACAATGCAAATATTTTTTTCTTCCACGGTGAAGTTCAGCAAATAGATTATTCTGAAACCATCTGTGTGTCTGTGCCAGTACGAGCAGGATTGTCCTAGAACACGTTTTTGTTTTCATTTGTTTTCCTGTCATAAAGTAATCCCATACACTGAAGAAGAGACCAGAAGACCAGCCATCTGTATACGTGTTTCTGTACTAGAGTCTATGTTACTGAGAATGAGTGTGTATCTGTCTGTGTGTGGAAACGATACACACATTGATCCTTCACTTTTCTCCAGATGTACAGTAGTACAATAATTAGCTGTGGAGAAAACATAGCTGATCCCTGTTATTACACATTGCAAAGTGTAGTGTTGCAAATGTTGGCGAGCACTGTTTTGTTCATTGCTGCAAACACCAGATTTTCTACTCCCCAGGCAGGCAGTGGAAATGCACAAGAAGACAGCTGAGGTAATTTATATCAAGTGTGGGAGGGGCTCGTTGTGAGGAACCAATCAATACAACTTTATTTCATGTTTTGAAGTGTTCGTTGTTCAATTTGCCAAAAAAAAAAACAAAAACTACACAATAAGAGTAACATTGCAAGATTGTAACTACTAATTACATTAGTCAAAAAGCAAAACATGATTGTTTTTGCTTGTTTGATCCCAACTTCAAAAAATCTAAATCTATAGAAATGGAAATAGGGTTGGTGAATAGAAGAGGGTCTGGGACGCCCATGAAAATTAATTAGAAGCATACTTGCAAATGCTTGCACTTTAGAGAAAGTCGCTAACCTTCACCTGTCAGTTATGTAAAGTCCCATTCAAGTGTTTTAATGTCTCATCATGAGGTTAAAAAAGACTAGTGCATGTGAATGCTGCTTTTATCTGTTTAGAAGACATTTATATTTGACATACCCCCCTCCTTCATGGTGCTCATTGGGATAGTGATCCATCTCAGTGCCAGGGAGAGGGTGGATAGGGGGAGGGGGCAGGGGAACGTTGGCCCAGTTGGACCCGTTGGCTTTAGCGGGTTTAGAGCCAACCTTGGTCTTTTTCTTCTTCCCTCCCTTTCCACCTACAAAAGGAGATACTTTTTTGAGTGATACAGTCATGGAAAATTTCATTGTAAAAAAACAAACAACAATAATAAAAAAAAAAAAAATGTAAAAAAGTGTCATGTGACTAATGTGCAAAGAAACTCATGTTAGTCCACACATCTTAGTTACATTACAGACCCAATTTCAACATACGCTTTGAAATTCACACACATTTCCAACATTTTAATGGGCTTCTGTTCATCAGTGCCCACATAGAAAAGCTCAAGGTTTCCTGATGAAAAGCATGCTGCTATTTATTGATTTGCTGAAAAGCCTCACATCTCCATAGAAACAGGAGGGAACGGCAGTAAACAAGGCTGAGGTAGACCTTTGTACTCCACCCATCCCTCAGTGTCCCCTTTCACACCAGGCTTTGGCTTCCACAATGAAATATCTCACTTCACAGCATCATCATAATGAATGGCTTGTGTAGTGTCAGTGTGTCCCTAATGGAATTCACTGAGAGTCTATTACTACTTTCATTTCTTTTATTACACCGGAGTGCCACTAACCCCATCCATTTCCACTCATATCCCTCCAACACCAGATTCTCCTCTGTCCCATCCATCTTTATAAATCTGCCAGCCAGGTCAATACTGGGTTTTATACGATTTGGTCACTGTGGAAGAAATCTTTTATTTTAAGTTTAAAACATATTTCCTTGAAGCTATTATTTGCTTTTAGGTTAAAGAATAAATTGTATGCACTTATTCTCAAAGACCTACCAGAGCAAAATGAAAGCCAGGGGTTTGCTCATTTTATGAGTACAAAATAACACAGACAAAACTGCTTTCGAACACATAATTATTTTAGCATATGTGTCACTCAGAATTAATTCATTATTCTGATGAATTATTAATATAATCTAATCAAATAATCAAATCTACCTGTGAAGCAGGTCTTAAAATGTCCAAATATATAATAATAATAAAATAATAATATATAATACCAAATAAAAGCAGCTACAACTACATTCATACATAATGCCACACTAATTTTTCCCTAATGCATTTGAATTAAACACAAAACAGCAACATCTCTATAACAGTTTCAACAAAAACAGAACATTGTGATAATTGTAATTAATAATTACAGCAGGGTTAGGGATTCATTGCAGGACTGTTGTATTAGATTGCCTTATTATTATTATATTTTTTTAATAAATGGACCTTGTGAACTACAAATATGTGTATAGTTCAAGCTGTGTCAGACCTGTTTGACAATACTAACACTGTTCATTGTTAAGTTTGTACATATTTGAGCAAAATCTATTATTTCCACTTTAAAATATGTTTGGCATTTTCAAAATGAACTGTATATATTAATGTCAACACACTGAGGCTTTGCTATTAATTGTTCAGATGTGTGTATTTAACCTCTTCAGAGAACACACGCTGCACATAGTACATTATTTCTGATTTTGGGAACTCTACAGTGCATGATAATTTTTTCAAACTGATTAAAAATCCATGAAAGATGTTTCCTCTCTTGTGCACATGGAAGGAAGACGTTAGGAAGGAGACATACTTTGCTCTATTTGCATATATGAAATCATCTATGACAGGCTAAACTGCCTAAATCAGTAAATCCCTTACATCTCCATCCAGAAAATACTGCAAGCTGATGTCACCAACCACACAGGCTCGAGAAATCCATCTTCAGGAAACTCTGTCGAATGCATTTGTGTCTGTCATCCATTGGTTAGCCTTCCCAGCCAGGCCCGTAATCACTTTCCCCAGTGCCACTAAAAAGCTGCCAATATTGCATCTCGTGCATTGTAACTTCATATATTCTAGTGTAATTTAATAACTGAGGAGATCACTGTCATCAAAAGGAATTTACAGAAGCAATGAGGTATATATATATGTATTGATTTTCATGAAAGCCAGATGAGAGAGAAATGACAACTTTTTTTTATAAACAAAGGCCAAAAATGTGCGACTACACTGTTCGTAAGAATCCAGCGAGAAAAACAGTGTTTCAGTTATGATCAATATGAGAATACAGGGACAAGAGAGGAAATATCAGGGATGAGGAGATAGAAGAGATGTCAGAATAATATTAATAAAGAATGGAAGTAATAAAAGAAACAACTGTAAGCCCAAGGCAGACAGCACCAGTGTAAGTATAGTCTGAAAGTAATTGGGTTTCCTAATCGCACCTCTGGGCGACACTTGACTTTTACCAATAAATGGTGAGCTGATATGATTGTTCAATCATCCTTAGTCCCTCCACACACGGCCAGCCATCAATATTGTAAATTAGCCTCTTCTAGGGATGGACTGGCACTGAAATTATAACAGTTCACCCCAAATATGAAAAATATAGAGAAAGAGGCCTTGGCTTGGAGCTACATAAGAATTACACAGCAAAGCCATCTCCTGACAAAACGGGGCCTCTCTTCAAAAGAGAACCCATACTAAATATAGATTCAGCATTGGGTATTTATACCCAAGGTTTGGGCGGTCCCAGTCTATTACTGTCGGGCTGCATAGCCTTGAGCTTGCTTTGTTTTCACTGGGTGCGTCAGCGCTGAGGGGGAAAACCACAGAGCAGAGACTTGAGAAAGTCTATGCAGCTGCATTTAACTTGACAGTGGGAAAATAATTTTCAAAAAGCATCAATAAATAAATACAAAAAAACAACATAATGAAGTGAAACGCAACACAAACAAAGTGCAGGAGCACAACAGGTGACACACAACCACCAACTTCATATAATCAAGGACTCTGCAGCCTTCCAGACAGGATGGTGTGAATGGTGGGGAGGGGGGAGTCTTCAGGGTCTCTAACTACATCAGAGAACATAGAAAACACCACCTACCTCTTCTCCCTGAGACTATGAAAGGTTTTAATGAGCAGCTTCATGCCCCCAGTGGAGATCCATGCTGCCATAAAAGCTGCTCTATTTCTGTTCCTTTTCATCCTGCTCTCCTCCTTCAGACCTGACATTCATTATTCTTTCAATCTCCTTCGAGGGAGAGCAAGGCACTGAAGATTCACCCCCCCTCCCTTTTCAACTGCTGAATTTACTGTAGTTGAAGTCTGAATCAGAGCTCATGCTGATCAAAATTTCCATCGCTGTGTTAAGTTGCACTATATAGAATCCAACACATTAGTGGTGGGGTCAGAAACTCAAAACTCAAAAACCTAAATAACTGAAACAGATCTTACACCCAAGCATGTTTTCCAAATTTCTGTCTGAACCTGGCTGGACCAAGTGGGCCCAGGAGCAGCACACACCGTCTATATAAAGTTCATTTAAGGAATGAATGTAATTAATCACAATATTCACAGATATTAGATAAAGATGCTTTAAAGGGAGTTAAGAGTTCATACACGTTTGTAAGCAGCTTGATGTCACAGCCACATTCTCCCATTAAAAATTACTGTAAGCTTCAGACATGAAACCAACGTTTTAACTTAGCTTTGAATAAAGCTAAAGCTAATAAAAATTGAAAACAGGTAGAAAATGCTGACCTAACTGCCCAATGGCAGAAAATATCAGCCCTCTTCAAGCTCACTAGTGAACACAGTCTATCTTGACCTAAAATTATATGTATTATATATTATTGGCTAGAAGGTGAATTTCATTCATTTTGGACTGTTTCTAGTTTTGATGCTAAACAAACCTGGTGACTGTAGCTTCATTTTAAATGAGTCTGATATCTAAGTAACTAAGTCTAACTCTAAGAAAAAAAGTGAAAATGCACAGTTCCCCAGGATGAACTCTTCTTTAAGGTTCTGCATTTACACTGTAAATTTCCTGTTAACTAAAAGTTCTGTTTGTCTCAAGAAATCATAACAAATCATGTGCTAAGCCCAATAAAGCCATTTAGCAACCTGTGTGTCTGCAGGCAGAATCTGCCTGTTAGGCGTAGCCACTTCACATCCTTCTCTCCAGCCTAGTGTGCCAGAGCACTGAATTAGAGACCAGTTAAGGCAGTGGCTTGTAACTAGATAAAAGAAGAGAGTGGAGGGGAGGCAAGCAGAGGGCTGCCTTGGTGTCCTATAAATGACATTGTAATTCTCTGAACATGGGTTCTAGTGTAGTTGGCAACCATTAGTGAAAGAGGGAAAAAGGGAGGTATTTTTGCCACTTTAACCAGCCAAGCATCTCTAATGGTGTGTGTGTGTGTGTGTGTGTATATATATATATATAGTCCACTCTGTCTGAAAGACTCCCTCTGCCCCTATTCCCATCTTCTCAGTCACAAAGTGAGAGACAAAGCCTTTACAAGACCTGGCAGTGATGGCAGAAACCCAGCATTAGCACTCGCAGCCATATTCTGTCAGGAAATCATCGGACTATTCTTTCTCTCTGATGTAAATACCCAGCCTCTTTATGCTCCAATAATTCCTGTCCAACTTGTCTCCTTTATAACAACATAGCTGCATATAGAATATCCATTATTCTCAGACACGAGTGTTCACATGTAATGAACTGTAAGCAGGGGAGGCTGCGTGAGCAAAGCATCTCTGGTGTGGGAGAAGGGCTGTGCTAATAAAAACATTTTTTAGATGTCAGGTTCGTACATGCAAATAACAGATCAATGAAGCAATTAAGGCATCTGTCAATCACAGAAAGCGGCAGAGCCCCAGAGAGCTTCCCAGTTTACTTCATGAAATTCTCTGCAGCGTAAACCAACCTGAGAGACTGCCGCTTCGCTCTGAGCTGTTGTGAGAGCTGGTGGTGCTGAAATCTTGTGATTGGTTGTGTGGTATTCTATTAGACAATCCCTCAGCCAATCGGTAGTCAGGAATGAAAAGTAGGGCTACAGTGGGGGTTAAAGGGCAAAAACCACAGTGGCATCAGGTGATTAGCAGTTAGCACAAGCACATGCAAACATGCAGTTAGAGCATCAAGCAAGCAGGACATATTCAGGATTCATACATTTCATTCATTTCATTCACTTATTGCATTTGTATGCAACTGATAGCACAGTGTACAACTTTAAACTCACAAACTGAGATAAGAAAGTCAACAGTAGAGATTTGAATTCAATATCTGCCCTCCATCAGAGAGATATAATGATACAAAATAATATGTGATTGTACTTCTTAAAATGATGCCAGGGAGAATTTGAAATGTTGTTTTTAAAAATTCAGTGCATTAGGCAGACTATGTGAAAATATCATTAATCAGTTTTAGACTGCTGGAAAATGAGATCATAAATATGTATTAGGAGACAGACTGCTCATTACACCTTAAGTACAAAACCCCACACTGATTAAAAAAAATATTCCATCTCAAATCCACAGTAAACATTAGTCAAGCTAAAAATGGATTGGCAATTATTCTTAAACTGAAGGAGGAGAGAAACCATCATGAAAATCTCGCAAGAAAATGGATGGGTGACTGAACTGCACTACACCTTCAAGAGATATTTATTAAAACTTAAGAGTGCAACCTAGATGATGTCTGATGGGGGAGAAATAGACAACATACTCTCACCACAGTAGGGATACCATTATTTCAGAGACTTCAGGTGGCAAAGCTTCAACAGCAAATGGATGGCCTTTTACAACTACAAAATTCTAGGTTGTGATCTTAGTTAATGGGTTGTCTCTGAATGAGACAACAATAATGGCACCAGCTGACATGTTGCCATAAAAGCTACATGAAAACGTTCAAAACCATCCCTCAAGGCCAACAACATCCTCGACAATTTCAATCAGCACATCTTCTGCGTAACTTACTGTTGTTGCAGGAATTCTTGTCGGGCAAAGAGTAGCCAAGGTTAGCCATCTCTTGTTTGGCCTGGAGTGAGGCTTTCCACTGGGCCTCAGGCAGGTCCACAGACAGCTCATGGATGCTGCTGGAGTGGAGAATCTGAGTGGTGGCATAGGGAGTGGCCTGGGATGTTTGGCCGGGACTGTTGTAGTTGGTTTTAGTTGTGAAGTCTATGCTGCTGTAGATGGCTCCATCAGAGAGCATGGTGCCTGTTTTATCCCCTTGACCAGTGGGGAGATCTGTGAAAGAGAAAAGGAGGGAGAATATAGGAAAGCTACTTCCTAAGGGACGAGTTCTCAACACTTGTAAACTTTCAGTATTTAAAGAAAATCTATCTGTTTTCATGGCAGTCGAAGAGAAATGAACTAATTCAACTGTATGAATGCTCTAATGTAACCTGAGATTCAAGTGCACGTGCTTGAAATTTTTGAATTAATATCTGGGTCTAAGTGCCTACTTGTTAGCTAACATCTTAACAGGTTAATCTCACAAATGCATCTGATTATTATCAAATAAAATCCCAAGTTATTCATATATTCCAATCCCCATCCTCCAAGCCCCGATGCTCTCTTTCCCTCCACATGTGAGGATATCTCACTCCCCTCCCTTCTCTGTTGATATACATGAGGGATAAGGCTTGCGCTCTGCATGTGTGAGTGTGTGTGTGTGTGTGTGTGATGACAGAGGAGGGGGGGGACAGAGTAAGCAGACCCTCTCCATAGTGCATGGTTTGCATGCCCAGCGAAGGGGAGATGATGTAGAGCCATGGCGGAAGTGTCCGCATCTGCGCCAGTCAAGCTGCGTCTGTCCTTCACGACTGGCTGCTCAAGACCATCCTTTCCAACACCCATCCACCCCCTGCTCCTCTGCCTCCTCTCATGGTCTCTCCCCACACACGCTCACACTCTGAGGTATGGGCGATGACACAAAGCTGGACTATTTGCTATTACTCAACCGGGCGACAGTGGGGGCCCTGTTGTTAATACTCTAGCTGTCCTCTGATGTGATATATATGTGTATAACCAAACACACACCCAGTATACACGTATGTACACATTTGGCATGCATATATATATATATATATATATACACGTGTTGATCAACAGGAGCTCTGGTGAAACAGAAAAGGAAGGCAGGTCATCATCTTTCATCTCTCTTCCATCCTCTTTCCTAAAGCACCAGGACACTCACCTCCTCGGCCAAAGTTACTCAGGTCATTGGGACCACCGGAGCTGCTGTTGACTGGAAGGCTGGCGGCGGGCCAAGAGTCCGCTAACCAGGGGTAGCCTGAGTCGCCTGCATTCAACAGTCCTGGCCGGCTGAGCAGAAATGGAAAATGAAATACTAACATGGGCTGTGAAATTACATTACTATGTTACTAATTGAAGAACAACCCAATTCCTTATTACACATGCTCTAATTCTGCATTATATTGCTGGATTTAGAAATAATGAATAGAAGAGCATGGCAACAATCAAACAGTGAGGCAACATGAAGTTGGGGGGGGGGGGGGGGAAATTCAAACATATGTCTAAATATTAGTTTGTGCACAACAATGTGTGTTTGTGTGAGATAAGCTTGTTGTATGCCTCTGAAGCTAATGAAACACTTTGGAGATAGGAAATACAGTACGGATACATTTCTTCTCTCACAAAGTTAGAATTCCTTCAGGCAAACATTTTTTTATCTCTCTTTTTCTCCTGCTGTGCCTTTGTCACAGTTTCTGTATTATTCATGCAAAAGCACGCTGTGGGGAAACTAATGCATGCATTTGCTCTGCGCACACATGTGTAACAGTGCACATCGACACCAACATGTATATGTTCCCGTATTCATTAATTGTACTTTCTGCTGTGTTTTCCCATCAGCCCCTTGTGGTGGTGTCCAGACAGTCTAAATCTTATTTGATGAGATGTCAATCCTCAGCCCTACCCACACTATGATAGCCCCACCCACTTGTGGGATACCTGCTTATGAAAGAGGGCAGCTCAATTTAACAGGTGTCATGTCCCTCCTGAGGGGGCAAGAACCATAAAAGCAGCCATTAAGACTTTAACCTGTCATGGGTGACTGCTGGGAGGACATTAAGGCCATTTTACTGTACAATCACGTCCAACGCTCATTACCATGGGTAATGCAGATGGAGTTATAAATGAAAATGAGAGATGGAGTTAAATGTCTTTGTTTATGTGTCAGTTCAATGATGAATTATACTCCAGTTGTTTCTAATGACCTGCCATTGGAGTCGATTGAAATACGAACTAGAACTAAATAATGTATTATCACACATTTTCTCATCTAGTTGAAGATACGACAGACACATTTTATGCAGACAAAAGTGAAATTAAAAGTAGTTTGCTGAGGAGTTCTGGATCATTTTCGCTGGGAAATCACACCATGCACTAGTCAGACAAGCACCACATGTGATGAAGTGACCAGCATTGCCTTCTCTGTCAGCACCCTGCAGCGCTGTATGTAGCAGGCTACAGATACACATGTGCACTCTGAGAGGCTGCATAACACAGTAGTTAGTAGCCTGACTGCCTGATGGCGCTTTTTGTCTCGGCTCCAGTGGGGTGATGTGTTGCCTCTGAGGGACTGGGGGGAGAGTCAGGCCCTGAGGACAAGGGCAGGTAATGGGTGTGCTGCAGTCGGTCTCTTCCTCAGCCACAGGTTCCAAATGAGAAAAGCTGTTCCACAGAGGGGGGGGGGGGTCCAAATGTACGGCAGCCCTGGCAAGCTAAGAGCCCTTGTTGTGGTTCCTGAATGCCAAAACAGGCCCTCGGGGGAGACAAGTCATTCAAATTGATGGCTGTGCATCAGACACATGCACTTTTATAGGGTAATACATCTCTCCCCCATCCGTCTGCCTCTGTTTCTGGCTGCCATGTTTCCAAACTGCCATCATTCTTTCTCACCATACCACCTTTTCCTAACCCTCGTTTCCCCGCTTTGTTTCCCCCATACTCTTCCACCTCCACTTTTTTATCCTGCCTCCCTCCTTCTTGTACATTCAGCAACTGTCAGACTGAAAGCAGATCTGCACCCCAAATGTATGTTGTCTAAGGTGAGAGATCATGCCTTTGTCTCATTGCCACTCTCTCTTGGCCTGTGCGCTGCAGTATGTCCTCCCCCAGCCCACTAGAGAAAGACCATTTCAAAGATAAGGACCTGACAGTGGAAATGGCTGCATCGTCCTTGTGTTCATCACACAGCAGCACTCCTGGTAAGGATAATTACAATAAGACTTTTTTCTCTCCTGGAGATAACTGTTACACATGTGAGTGTGTGCCTGTGTGAGAGATATTGGGGAAATGGGGAGCAGGTGGGGGGTGGGCACTGGGTCATATGTCTAATGAAAAGTTGACACTTAACTTGGATGGATAGCAACCTTGGTAGATAAAATTTGATTTGAAGCGTTTCCTCTTCCTGTTGGGCACTTCAGTTACTTGTGATGGGTAGGAAAGTATAAATATGACCTCAGATGCCTGATACTGAGCTTCCCATAAATAAGCCGAGTGACTGATATTAATTCCAAAGCAACTTCATAAATCAGCTGCTTATGGTCCCAAAAACTGGCCAGCGGAACTTGGATTAAAAATCATTCTAATCCACGATTACACTTAGAGCAATGGGAAAGTCAGATCGCTGTCTAGATAAAGTCTCTGGGAACGTGTGGCCATTGAACATTCAGATCCTGGGATGTAAGGGAGTCTCCATAGCGACAGCGTCCATGAAACCTGTGCACTGTACTGCTTTGCAAGTTCTCCCAGGCTATAGCAGTGAATCTGCTTTGCTAAAATATTGATCAGTGCTGAGACAGGAAGTTATTACTACCTCCTAATTGCCATCTCCCTATTGGCAGGGGCATAACGAATGAGCCCTTATCAACTTTTATCAATTTCAATTGAGCAGCCAAAGTCAAATTGTCCAGGTCTACCAATCTGCAGCATATTCATCTTCCATGAATCATTTATTTTGTGATCGATTACGTGTAATTCTTCAGTCAGGGTAATTTGGCAGGAGCCAATGAGAAACTGGAAACAGACATGGCTTCATTTGCAATTGTCTAATTAATGCAATAAACATTTCATGTAACAAATGAACACATTTTCCTCTGATACTTTGCTACACATTTTTACTTTCTAGACAGATTGGGAAGTTGCAACAGCTGGGGTTTGATGGTTATAGAGTGACAGATCGGAAGCTTGCATTAGAATAAGAACCTCAGACTGCATCCTATCCCGGTGTTGTAAAAAAAATGTGGCAGTAGTGGCTTCTGACTAAAGATATGACAAATACAGAGCACCACAAATACAGACATTTCAAATCCCATTCACTGGACTGAGAATCAGAACCACTTATGTGGAAAATTGAAGGAAAAACACTGCAGCAGAAAGTAGATGAGAAAAGGCACGACAAGTGGCGTGGCTAATTCATTGAGAGCCTGCTGGCAGCTCACAGAACAATATAGGCAAAACTGTCCATTGTGGCGTCCACTCATATGTGCATTGTAAAGAAAAAAAAATATGAATGAATACATAAAAAAGCAGAAATCTAACAATGTTGCAACCAAATTGCAGAGCACACGCAATCCCAAAATCCCACAGACACTCAGGGTCAGATTTGGTTGGCAGTCTCTTGCTGAGTGTTTGAGATCTGGAGGTTTTACCTAGTCAGGTGTGATAAGTAGTAGATAGACAGAAGCCAGAGATTCTCAAGGGACTCTCTTGAATACCCACAAAGGCTCAGTAACTGGTGTCATTGAGATGTGCCCTGCTCTTTGAAACTGCTCTCTCTTTCACTAGCACACACTGAAATGGAGCAGGCTTTATGGGGGTGCAAGTGGGGTACCTCCACACACCTCTCCCTTGGGTAATTATTTTTACATTATTACATGTGCTCAGATCCCAGCCGCCTACGCAAGGTGACAGGCAAATTTATCACTCCAGAGGGCTTCTGGGTTGCCTGTAGCCAGCAGCGGAAGATAAATGACAAAATAAAAGCACTCTCTGCTTAAATTGTTCCTGTTAATTCTGTTGAGGAGATTTATGAGTTCATCTATCGATGCATGAACGGAGATGTAGTAGAAATGTATATTTGCATGGTAGGCACACAAACAAGTATTGGTTATCTATCAATATCTCAGACATCTATCAATGTTAGAATCAAGAGCAGTTTGCTGTGGCCTTGATGCATGACATCAAACATGCATAGAAAATAATGTTGAGAAGAATTTTTTTGTTACTGTTACATCTCACTTAAACTCAGTTTGGGGATGTGATTTTGTTTCTCACTCACCTTCCATTGCTCATCAAACCACCGTCAACTCTCTGGAATGTCACTAGAGAAAGAAAAGAGAAACAGACGAAGAAGGAAAGAAAGGCAGTATGAGACATTTTGCTAGTTTGCACAGCAAATAACTAGGAATTATTTCCATAATGAAGATATGATATATTGAATTTTTGGTATTTTCCAGTTTGCCCTTGTGTTTCAAAAGGTATGTATTCACATGTCCACTTTTTGTTGCACAGCTAGATAGTTGATGGTTTTTCTAAGGGATGCGGATGTCCCTCTGCACCCGATGCCTTTCGTGTAAAAAAAAAAAAAAGGTGCAACGATGAGGACTGGATATTGCTTTGGTTTGCATAAGCGGAGACGTCATGTGTTCCTCAAGGAAAAGATACCTGATTAGAAGGAAAACTCATTTCATCTTTTTTATTTTGCTGCTGAGCCATTATCAGATTTGTGATTAAATCTCAACCAAAAAATGATTAGAAAAGGCAGAGAGCTCGTTAATCACCTTGAATTTCCTATCTAGAAGCGCAGAGAGCTGAGTTCCTGATCTCTCAGCTAGCAGGGCTCCCCAGAAGCCACACATGCGGCCTGTTCCATTACAGTGATCTAAAGATAACAAGGGCCACGCTTTGTCTGTGGTTGGTAAAACTCCACAGCTCAAAGTGCGACATGTCTGTAAAGGATGTATTTCATCTCTGCTCAACCACCATGATGACAAAGCAGCATCACAAGTTCTAAGAATGTAAGAACTTCACAGGAAACACAGAGAAGCAGCAAGAATTTTGGAAATCACCTTACAGTATACCGATGAGAAAAAAAGAGAGCTGCTTTACACAAGAGAGAGGAGAGCTGTTAGTAATTTGGCTCATTTGTTGCACAGATGGAGATTAAAGAGGGAAGGAGGCTGAACGTTTCTCCAGGTTTCTCTTCAGGTTGATTCCACAACAGGCCCAGGCAAGGGCAAGAGAGAGGGGGCTTTTCTGTGGGTGACGTTGCAACACAGATGACAGGGAGAGGAAACTCCTACTGTAGATCACAGAGGCTGCGCCGTCAACATACCTAAGCATACTTAATCCAATGCTTTTCTCTCGTGAACAGAACTTTAGGATTTTAAACAAGAGAAAAACAATTTACAATTTGTCTTGTGTGAATTTCAGATCGCGTCAGTTTATTTACTGCATTCGAGATTAAGCAACTGAATACCAACAGGTGGAATTAAAATACTTAGTGCTAACAATGGTTTTACTTGGAGAGAACAAACACTGCAGGTCTGTCTGAGTAAAATATGGCTTTGACAGCTCTAGATTTAGTTGGCATTCTTAATTTAGTCATAGTTCAAGCCATTTCTTTTTATTCCATAACCAACAAACTTGCTTTTAGAGAATTCTCTCTTGGTCGAGGGAGGACTGACAGAAGAGGGTGGAGGCGAGGGGAGACTATGCAGCGGGAGAGTCTCTGAAGTCCCTATCTGTGTTAAGGCACATTTCTAGGCTGCTGAGGAATACTTTCATGTCAGCCAGAGTGACGTGGCAGCATAGCTGTGCTTCTTGCCTCTGTGCATCCGATAAGCGCTTTCTCCAACATGAAAACAGATTAATCCCCTTTAATGAGCATTAAGAGGGATATATAATTTCCATCAAATCTCTTTCCTCGTGTCTGTGCCCCTCAACAGTGTAGTGATTTACCTCTCTTGTACTGACAGCTTTAGGAGGCTGAGACAGGACAGTCTCGATACATCAACCAGTTGTCAATACAGAGAAGAGCAGCGCTGTAGGACTCTTAAACCACGCTACGGCTCATGTTCTGTATGTGACCTCACCAACACTATACTCAACGCTATGTCTGAACTTGATTTGTGTTTGCCGCTTAAACTATTTTAGTGAATTGAGTTGCTTCCCACCTATCTCTGTGGGGCTTCCACATTAAAGCAATACATAATCTGTTGTTTTGTCTGAGTTGGTACTCTAAGTTCCACAGGAACATTCGTCCATAAGTCTGTTTTACCAAAAAAATGTATTTGTCAGGTTTGTCTGTAAATTCAGGATCCAGAAAGAATAAGACTTGACTTGTCAGTGAAACAGATATTGTAAAGAGGATTGTGGGCATCACTTTTTTCAATCTGTAATAGCTTTTTTTTTTCACTTTACAAACTTTTTACATTTTTACTTTGCTCGCAAGCACTCAGCAGACCACCCTCAAAAGACACATGGAACACATGCTGCACTAATCAACATGGCTGTAGTTGGCTAGTAAACAAAGAAATTCAGCCAAGGCAGCCAAATATGCCTGTCACAGTAGCTGGGGAAAACATTACAAGGACACAAAGAATAAAAAGACGTGAAAGGAGGAAAATGAAATACACCATCCAGCTGCTCAACTGATACCTATAAAGAACAAATATGTAAAATACAAGAACTGAGCTTGGAGAGGGAAAAAAAGGAACAGGATTATTTGAGGAGGACGAAAATAGACAGCCTTACTCTAAACAACAAGACTGCCAACAAAGAAACATACAAAAGACAAGAGGGTGAAACTTAATTCATAAGCAGAAACAAAAGCAACACAATATATGCACATATAAAAGGCTGCAAGTTGCGCAGGGATAAAAGTGGTCACGACCGATTACAAATAATAATTTTTCTAGTGGGTTAAATGTGCAGTTTAGATTTGCATTAGCAACGGCCATAAGTCTGACAATCCAAGCAAATATACTATAAGCGGGCAGGAGATGGATCTGCGTTTAGGTGGTGTGAAGAGACGGGACAAATGAACAGTACCTGCAGGGGTGAAGGTGAAGGACTGAACTGCAAAACAAGAAGACAGAGAAGTTGTGCATTAAAAGCCTGCAGAGATAAGCAGTGCTTGAGGGGTATCTGCACACTGGGGACGAGGTCGAGCCGAATCTTAGACCACGTCGTTACCCAGCGTGCAGAGTATTAGCCAGGAAAACAGCCAGCTCAGAGGCTACAGAGGTGTAGAGACGGTGGCACAAACCAAAGAAAACACACAAACACGTGTAACAAACAAAAATGAGGGCCATGTGTTTACATCCATCTTATAGTGACTGCCACGGCGCATTTTCTTTTTGACCTGATAAAAGTACAGTTGCCTTTTAATGGCTTCAAAAATATGTGTTTATTTTGAATTTCTGCTTCTCAATAGGAAAACGAAGTCAGATTATTGTGCTGCACAGACAACGATACACACACTCTTTAATTAAATCTTGTACCCTTGGCGGTGTATGCGGACTTGGTGGTTGCGGGTATTGACTGGGGTCACTCAGTAAGATGTCAGGGTCAGTGTGTGGGAGGAGAACTGGACGAACTCCAGCTTCAGTGACCAGCAGAGAGTCCAGTCTGCCCACTCAGCTCGACCACCCTAGGCTATTGACCAACACCGTGGGTGGATTTGTCAAAAACTGTAGCCCTCTGGATATGATTCATGCTGACATCTGCCTCCCTGTTGAGCTTTAAACACAGTAGCCACCTGAACCTCACTCCTAGCAGCTTCATCAAATCAGATGATAATGTAGTGCTAAAATATTCTTGATTTTATAGAAAAAAAAAAAAAAAATCACTACTATGTCCGATGATTGTTGTTACAACAACAGAATGCCATTGTTCATTTGGATTGGTGCCTATGACCATTCTAACCTGCGTAGTTGCTCAGGCCCTTCCTCTTCTTTCTCCTCCAGTACAGCCAGATGCTGAAGCCCATGAGGATGACCCAGCAGGCTCCTCCAATGCCGGCGATAAAAGCAGGCTGCTTCACTACATCAGTGATCTGCTCTGTGATGCTGTTGTTCCGGTTTCCATGTATGATCACATCCCGGAACTCCTTACCTGAGGGCACAGGCAGAAACAGGGAACCTTAATGTGATGTCGGTCTGGTGTATAGTTACCGGACGGAAACGGGGAAAAACAACGCTGCTGTGCATGATTTGCTGCTTCAAGGTGAACGTTAACACAATTGCCCATGTACTCCTGAAGGACCTGAGAAAGTCCCACTTTTTCACTCTACAGAAAAAAAAAACAACAACAACAACAACCCCCCCAAACACTTATGGATACATTAAAGCCACGGCTAGGGCTAAATTAAGCTCAAAGAAAGTACGGCTGATGAAATTTAGCTGAGATATTGACCAAGGATGCAGGACATAGATCTGAAGGATGTGCAGTGAAATATAACGTGCAGACTGAAAAAGACAAAGCCTAAAAGCTTATAACAAACCCCCATATGAGCAGGTTGTTTGCTTAGCTCAGCCTCTAATTCACTCCATTGCCGGTAAAACACACCATGTGAAATGAGGAGAGGATCCTGGTCTGTATTGATCTCCGATCGAGGTTCACCCTGACTAGTCTGCTTGACACTATTTCTTGAAGGATGATAAGGCACAGAGCCAAGGCAAATTTCCTCACACATCACATGGAAACAAATACACACCAGCAAAGATAAAACCTCACATGCTACACAGACATCCTTGTAAAGTTGTACTCATTTTCACATTACTGTGTGATAATATAAGCTAAAACACATCCAGACAGCCCCAGACCAAAACAAAATATGTTAGAACTGCAAGGTTAGCTCTGGGCTCTGCTATGGGAGATGGATTATGTGAGTGACACTGGGGAAATAAGAACATGCTACAGGCCAAGCCATCAGTTATGGGTCAAATCAGGCACAATCTGCTGCAGCTCCACATAAATCTTATGTCGTCAGGCCACATTTCAGAATGGCAGTGTGTTAACAATATATTTGTAATATATTTGTTTGGCAATTGCTTTTGCTTAAAGTGAAACTATATTGCTAGAATAATCCTTAAATCTGCTTTCTTATTTCTGGTGTTAGTATTACACAAAGCATGACATTAAAATGTTGTGACTGCTTTTTATCAACAAGTCTTACCGATGATTATAGACTGAGGCTCACTCTTTACTCCAACCCCTGCACTTGTGCTGGCAGCGACTTCCACTCGATACACCACTCCCACCTGCAGCCCACCAACCACCACAGAGCGTATGGCTGCATCCACTGTCTTATTTACATGGAAACGTGTCTCATTCCCTAGACACCAGATCTAAACCAGAGAGGGGGAAAACAGAGGTGGTTGGTTCCATTTGACTATATATGAGTTAAATTAGAATTCATGATGACTTGCTGTGACAAACCTTGTACTCTTGGATGATGCCGTTCTGGTGGTCTGATGGAGGGGGGTCCCAGGAGATGCTAATAGAAGTGCTGTTCTGGCTTCCCACAGTCAGGACTGTTACCTGCTGAGGAGGGGCACTGGGGGCTAAAACGGGAAGATCAATAATCAGATGTGTTATTTTGCAGTTCAGGAATTTTTGGGGCTAAAGGTTTTGGACAGAAAAAATGCTTGGACGCACAGCACAACTGTACATCTAAAGGCCAGAAATATGCACATACCAAGAATCAGACCGAGACAAATCACACACACACACACACGCACGCTTTTCCAAGGAATGTTATTCTTCTGGGATGGCACAGGTGGCTGGTGGCTGTCAAGATGTCTCATTAGAGGGGGATTTACATGAAGACCAGCATAGGCCTGACATGGCTATAACCCCGGCAGGCCAGCCATCTTAAACGTTAAGCCATCTTTAATGTTTCACGATGATTTAATATCTCATCCTCTTCTCCAGCCTGGTGGATTTGTGCTGAGAATACTGGTATTGATTTGTGAAATGACGTCTCGGTCCTATCAGGATGGAGCTTAAAGTGAATCTAAGACTTTGGGTTTGACCAAGGCAGGGTGTCATGTTGGTCTACAAGCTTAGAGGATGAAGCGTAGACAAGAAAGA
Organism: Echeneis naucrates; assembly: GCF_900963305.1. Taxonomy (NCBI): domain Eukaryota; kingdom Metazoa; phylum Chordata; class Actinopteri; order Carangiformes; family Echeneidae; genus Echeneis; species Echeneis naucrates. The sequence goes on along the minus strand of NC_042523.1, from coordinate 8,397,789 downwards.
AAGAGAGAAAAAAAAATTTAGGGACAGGAAACAAGGTGTCAGTAAACATATTGACCGATTGCATCGATCAGTCAGATGAAACTAAAGCCACTAGGTAAGGATCAGAGGGAAGCTTCAGAGAGAGGCGCATCTAAATGAATCAGCTCAATCCACAGGAAGACACAGGGTGGATAAAAACAAGACAAGTCCAAGCTTTCATAAACCTCACTCTGTTGTTATTCTGATGGTGACAATCTTCTGACCCCACAAGGGCTAACAGAGGAAAAATAAATAACAGTTGGCCCAACTGGAAATAACGTTTTAAAAATAATGTTTTCTCATTTCCGCAGTGGCTGGCAGGGGAGCAGCACCACAGCAGAATACTGACAGGTCAATTACTCCTGAGCTGCCTCTCCCTCACCTTGCCTCCATCCAAAATGGCACGTGTCACCCTGTAAATCTGTGCTCATCCCTCAGCGCGATTGGCCACACAAGCCCCAAGAGAGCTAGAAGGCCCTGGCATGGTGGAAGATAAATGTGTCCAATGATGAACCCAACACCTTGGCCAGATTAGAAACAATCTACCAAGGGAGCATCTGATCAGCCATCAAGCTCAGGGCTCTCCAACGCTGAATTACATCCAGGTAACAAAGTGGTAGATTGGTGCGTGGCAGCAATCACAGACAATGTCGTTCAAAGTTAATGTTATGAATGATTTAGCAGCTTATTATCATGCATATTTGTGCTAAACAATACACATTTTTCATTAGAGCCCTCAGAGGCTCCACTAATAGAGCCATTAGTGGAGTGATGTATGGCAGGCAGGAATGTGACCTCCTGTCTCATGCACACACATTGCTGTGTTGCATGATGAAAAACAAGGAGCACAAACATATACATAACCGAAAACAAAGTTAATAGCTAATGTAAAGCAGCGGTGTGGGTGGAAAGCTGCGCCTTCCAAAAAAGTACCCATCAACACGGATGAACATTAATCCAGAACAAAAGAACATTTCTGCAGACATTACCGATTTCGCTTCTATGTAAATAAGCATTATTTTGCATAAATAATGGGTGTCCTTACTGACTTCTTAAGACATTCATTAAGTGGGAATCAGATGGCAACCACAGTTCATTTATCAGACATGACAAGACTGTCCAGCTGGGGAATAAATGAATGTGTGAAAAAGGAGAAGGGAGACTGTTAAAAAGGAACCAGCATTAGAGAATTGAGCATAGTGTAACTGTCCATTCATCTGTACCTGGACCTCTTCTGGGGATTCTTTGATTGTGCTAGCTAATGGATAACCTAAGTTTAATCAACCCTCTGAACTTGACTTCTCTATCCATCTTGCTGCCCTTTTCCGAAATCCCAAGGTTTTTAAGAAGCCTCCAGCCATGTGTCTGACAGTGTATCAGCTATTTTGACAGAAATAGAAAGTGGCCGAGGTCTCTGAGGGACTGGGATGCAGATAGAGCAGAAGCAGGGGGTGTTATCAGCATTGGTAATAGCTGCGACATGCAGGTTCTGGAGGCCTTAGGGAGAGGCGGTGTGTTGGCATGTACAGGTTTACTGTATATGTGTGAAGTGTGGGTATTGGGGACAGCTGTGATGGCAGTCCCACTATGGCAGCGAGTACACTGTCTGGCCACTGGAGATATGGTACCTTTGAGGAAGGGACAATAAATGGGCCTGTCACTCTGGCAGGATGTGAACCGTCTCCTACGTATGCAGGCCTGAATATGTTGTGGCAAGAAGGTCTTTGTCTCTCTCGTATAAAGTGGGTGTATCTGTCTTTTTGTTTAGTAGTGGAACTGTCTATGCTTCAGATCATATCATCATTTCAATTCAGTTGTATTCAGTCAACTGGCGCTGGCCTCACTCACTGGAGTGAGGCCAGCGCAAGGCCATTGTATGCATTTCTGCTTTGGAGTTGGTCAAAACTGTAAATTCATCCAAATGCAGACCTTTGTCTGTCTGTCTGTGTGCGTGTGTGCGCTTGTGTGAATTTTGGGCCGCACTGCTCTTCAGCCTTGTCAGAGCATGTATGAATCACGCGTTAGGTGACAGATCTTCTTCACAGGAGGAAGTGTGTGTTGAGTCCAATCACAGCTTAAGCCTGTGCTGTGCTGCTGGATGATGGATTAGAAAAAGGTTGGCACAAACACCAACAATCATCAAAAAAAAAAAAAAAAAAAACGCACAGCAGGAAAGTCAGGCAGACAGGCACAAGTATAGACGCTCAGTTCTCTGGATCATTGGAGGGACCCCTGTGATATTATGAATAAAACCTGTGTCACTGATTAGGCCACATTTATATGGACCAACCAACAAGTGACTCACTATGTTCTTGATATAATCTCCAAGCATTGAGCAATATCGCCATGTTTGTACCTTCCTCAGTTGTCCGTGCTGTCCTGGATTCGCTGTCCATGCCTTGAAACTCGTTGAAATAAGGGCGGACCTTGATCTCATAGACGATGCCCTTCTTGAGGGCAGAAAGGATGACACTGCGCTCAGAAGGGACCTTTACATCCTGGGTCTGCCAAGGGCCTGGTGAAGACAGTCCTGATGACTGCCTGTACAGAACTCTGTAACCCTGGATGAACTGGGACTGACGATCCACCTGAGAAAGAGAAAGACGAGAAGACCGTTGCAGTATTTCAGCGCAAAACGACCTGCGCAACAGAGCCTGCTAGATACTATCAAAGCCAGCGACTGGATAATGTAAAGGAATGTTTTTCTGCAATGCACTTTTTCCCTCATAGGACAGCATGTGTAACACTTACGAGGCTGTTACTTGTGTAATGGGCCTTTTATCACCATCTATGACACATTTAGCCCAATTAACACCCTGACATTACCTCATACACACAGCTGCCAGCCAAAGGTATTCCCCCTCCATTAACCGGACTTTCTGTGACGCTACCTTAAAGGACGTATGCATGTCTCACATGTATTATACTGTAATACCGGCTGGTGACACTGGAAAGCAGGTCCCACCAAATTAAATGCATTGTGAGCATGAGAATGGTCTGCAATGGAAACACAGACACCCGGGGGACATAAGGAGAATTCACAACACAGGTGATAACAGAGGATCTGACGGAGAGACTGGAAGTGTGATAGCCCCTTGCAACCCACAAAGGACAGCTCCTTTTAAACTTGGGCCCATTTAGCTAGACAGAAAAAGCTGAATTTATGCAGAAGAGTGGGAGCATAACTCATTGTAATGGCTTGTTAACAGTAGAAGAAGTGAGCAGGGCTTTCAAGTGGGATATTAAGCAGCTGTTTTTCGCCAGTGTAGCCAGAGTAAATCAGCAAAATGGATTCCCTGCTTGGTGTGTGACTTTTATTAATGGGATGATTTGGGAATATAAAAGCTCCCTGAAAGTGGCCCCTCTGTTTACTGAAAGGGCCCCTGATTGATTAGGTAGCCATGTTTTGTGTTGATTGTATATTACAATCATAGAGCAATGCTTTAGCATTATATTAACACCAGGTCTTGGGGTGAGACTTATTACAGGGGTCAATAAACATGTCTCCAGGAAAACTGGTAATGTGGTCCATTTGAAAATGGAAGCAGGCACCCTATGCCACTAAGTGAAGGGTGTGTACAGTAAATATGTGCACTTGAGTGATTTATAGCACTGCAGTCAGAATAAACCAACGCCATATTTTGTGTCAACACGTTTGAATAGCCATTTTCTCATCATTACCATACAATCAAATCAACAGAGAACATTTTTAGTTGATTCAAATTTAATAAAGTTGGCCATCTAAGATTCCCAATTTTTCTGGAGAGGCAGTAGTAGAGGGACAAAAAAAAAAAATCACAAAAAATTGAATTCAACTACAACCATTAATTTCCATCTAATTTTATCTGGAACGTCTGTTTTAGGAGAAAAGCAGCTGAGGACATATGAAAGATTGATGAACTACCAGATGTCTCTGGCATCTCTTTTTATGTTCACCGTGGTTAAAAGAAACCATTTTCCACTATTTGATGTTCTGTTACTTTTAAGTCATCAATTGCAATATTTAAAATGCTTCAGGGGATGACCTGACTAAAATTTCCTGACATAAAACAAACGGTGGCCTCAAGGAGAATGTTCTTGGCTTCAAAGGGGGATCTTATGTTAACATCAACAACCTTTACAACTTTATGACTCAATCTTACTAAAGCAAAGATGGAAAAGAATGTAGAGAGATATGAGAACCGCAGAAAAATCAAATAATTTCGTCTACCGATTGCTCTTTCAGTGTAAAAACTCCAATAAAACAAATAAAAGTGATTTTGTTCGTAGAAGTGAAGTGTGACTTAAATATAGTTGTATTCAGAATGCAAAATGAAAAAAATGCTCTTACCGTCCATGTGACCTGAATAGTTGTAGGGCTCAGGACAACTGGGTTGTGCAAGCGAACTATAACCTCACCAAGCTCCTTCTGCACATGCCTGTGGTCCACACCCTGGGCTGGAGGACTTATATCTACGAGACCCCCCCCCCCAAAAAAAAGCCCAAAACAAAACAAAACAAAAACAAAACAAAACAAAACATATGAGACAAACAAGAGAGAGAGAGAGAGAGAGAGAGAGAGGCTTGAGAACAGCACACTTTCACTCCTTTCCTGTTTGTCTTAACTCATTTAGATATTTGGAGCAATGTCATCTGAAATGCATCTTCTCATGTTGTATCAAGGCATTTGTCTGGTTTGGAGAACAAAAAGGAGACTTGAGCCAACCAGGTTGTTTTGATATACCTGTGCTTACTGCAAACAACTGAATACCAACATTACTGAATGATTTCGGAAAGTTCAACCCCCTGACATATTAGATAGAAAATAGACATTATGACACAATTTTCCAACTCAATTCCCATTTTGCACATGCATTTGTATCAAGCAATAAAACCACACACTGACATAGTGAATGTGGCTGAAGAAAGCCCCATTTTGAGTTATTTACTGAAGGAAAGCAAGAAATGTGAACGAGGACATTATATGTACATAAAAAAAGCTTCATTCAGACAACTGAACACGGTCATGAATCACAGACTCCACTAATGGGCCAAGACAGGCCAAAGACAGTCATGAACAAGTGAAAAATCTATTTATCATCAGTGGATGTCATTGTCAATAAACATGTCCATATATCATCGCCAGACCTTCATCCTCAGCATGAGTGAGATGATGCAATTGAAACTGACTCAATTTTTATTTCCTTTTTAAACACACTCCTGGAAAATATTTGACAGTTGCTGTTTATGTTTTTTTTTTGATGTTTTGTTGCTTGGGATGCATTACATCAGTGTAATCCACGGACTCTGGGCTGTCCAGCACTTTAATGAAATTGTCTCTGGGCTTGGAGGCACTAATTTTCTCCTGTTATGATCATTAACATAGCAGGGATAGCACTAAGTCAGTTAGACCCTCCAAAAGTAGCCATGATTATTTTACATAATTGCTTAAATATAGCGTTAATGAGCTGGCCTGAGATGGAGAATTTGACCTCTAAACACACTGCAGTGTTTCAGAAAAGCTATTCTCGGCAGATTGCTGAGAGGGGCTGATGAGTATCACTTTTTGAAGGAGTGGAAAATGATCTTACTCTGTCAGTTGAGACAGAAACTGTACTCAGCTAAAAGAAAACTTCAGTGAAACAGTGAAAGTGATTATGAAGTAACCATACACATACACAAAAAAACAAAAACAAAAACAAACCATATATCATTATCTAATGTCTTTTCATCTCAATGTTAATGGAAGTCACCTTGTGTTCTGACTGGATCAGACATGGGACTCGGATCACTCAGGCCCTGGCCGTTGACTGCTCGGATCATGAACAGGTAGATAGTGTTGGGACGGAGACCTTTGACTGTGAACTGGGTGGTTTTGACATGATCAGCTACTGTCTGCCAGCTGTTGCTCACCGATTGACTGCAATCAATGAGAAGAAGATCAATACACAATATTTTCCTATCGCACTTTGGTGCTACATTGTAGTGCATGTAAGAGAAATAACAAACAAAAGAGAGAAGATAATATCCGAAAACAAACCAAAGCTACTGACTACAGTGATTGAGGGTTGGGAGCTGCTGCTGTAACACACCTGAAGGCTTCAATGACAAACGAGGACACAGGTGATGCTCCAACCATCCCAGGCTGCCAGGACAAGGACACGCTGTTCTTGGTGACATCGGTGACCTGAGGTTTGGATGGTGGACCTGGAAGCTCATTCTCATCATGGGTCTTTGTTACTAGCACACCACCAGATTCTAAAGGAGGAAGAAAAACAGGCCACTTTCTCTAATAAATATTCTCGTTGCAAAGTTTAAGAATGAGCTTTTTTTCCTGTTCAAAAAATTACTTGTACCTTTGACCTCCAAGAAAGCACTCCAGGACGTTTCACCACTGGAGCTGGTTGCCACACATGTGTAGATCCCAGAGTCTGAAAGCTGATACACAATAGAGTACACATGCATATATTAATAAAAGAAACACACGCAAGCATGCATGCACAAATACAGTTTAACAACTCTGCTACTCAAACCTTTAACAAAAGGATTTTTCACTGTAAGAGCAGGAAAAATAACTGAATGTATCTGATCACCTCATTGCTGAAACATTTAAAAGTGATGGGGTGATGTCTGAAGCTAGCCTAGGACTGGCTAAAGTGTCTGTCATATGCGAGTGCCTGAAAGTGCTGACACTAATTTCCTAACGAATTCCATTTTCTAGTCACCACCCTTCCATCAGATTTCTACCCCCCCTCTTTATTTTGCCACTGTCTCGCTGACCACAACAAAGCTGGGCTAATTAATTTAGGGTGGTCTGCTGGAACCCCTTGGACTGATGACAGCTGGCTTGACTCTCAATTTCTCTTAAGAACTTTGGTTGTTTGTTGGTTTTTCTCCCTGTGCCTTCCTTCCATTTATTAGATAACATGTCAGTGGTTGGCAGCTTTGTCAAGCATAATAGATATTCCACTGAGGCCTCTAAATGCAGAAGAGAAGATGTCAGCCTTTTAAATTTAATCTAGTCTAAATGCGTATGTGTGGACACACGTGTATGTAACACTAAGTGCATCTGTGTTTCTGTCCAGCAGCTGGAGTCCATCCAACCCTGCACAGCTGAGCCTAGATGGAGCTGGGAACTAAGTGATAGTGGCAAACAATTAAAAAAAAAAAAAAGGGGGCGGGGGATCAAACCTGTCAATTAATCTCTTTAAGGAATGAAATAGGACCAACATCTTAAACTGAGATACCAGCTCACCAGTGATAATAGTGAAAATACAGCACTAACTGTCAACTGAAGGAAAGAAACAAAAAGTGACAAAGACCAATGAAATCCTTTACCTTAATGTTTTTGATTTGCAGGCTGCCCAGCTCCTGCAGAGACATGCGGGGGTCCTTTACCAGCAGACTGATCCCATCCTTCAACCAGCTGATGGAGGGGATAGGCTCTCCTGATGCCTGGCACTTCAGCAATGCTACACTGTCCACCCCGAGTGTTTGATTGGACGGGCCTTGGCGGATAATGGGTGGCGGCCTGTCTGTGAGCACTGAGGAACAAAGGCAAGCATATGAGCAAATCTGCGTTACTCTGAAGTTCAGATGGTGTTCACATTAAATGCCTGATTGTAAAATAAACAGAGTTTCAACGATGATCGTAAAATGCACTGGGAATGGATGTGGGTATCTATCATAAAGAAAGCTATTTTCTCTGCAGGTCTTGTAATTGCAGCACTGAACAATGACCATATCCTGTATTTCCAGGAAGGAGGGAAGAAACAGCTGAGTAGTGTTTTCTAGTTTCATTGATGTGGCGGAGGGATGCTAAGCAGTTTCCAGTTACTGCCTGGGTAGCCTTATTTTTGTACACTACTGTAGACTCTGCGGTACAGTTTGGCGGTGAGACTCTTGCCTATTGACTCAGTGTGGTTCAGATAAATACTTCATTATGTGCAATGTGGGGCAAAATAAAAGGTTAATTTCACACACTGTGCAGAAGCTAAAATTGCCATATAATACTTTTAGATATAATATTTAACCCATCGTATCAAACAATCAAATAAATAATAAGACACCGTTTAATATTTCGTTCATGCCAACCCTGTGATAAATTCCATAAAAAGAAGCAAATGCATTTGTTATAATATGACAAAAAAAGCCTGTGGGTTCCCCCACAGGAATAGTGGGTATGTCAGAGGTGATGTTAGAAAGAGCTGCTACTTAAGCACACAGGCAGTTTATGTATTTAGAGTTGAATAAAGTGGAGTCCCTCTGGCTTCGCAGAACTCACATTAATTAGAAGTTATGGATTAATGATGTCAGACCTGCAGGGGCTAATTACCAAGTATACCTCGGTAACCTTTCAACACATTATCACACCCTCAATTCAACCCCTACTTTCTCTCTAGAAGCTAGATCTGACAAAAGAATTGGTTTCCAGAAATGCACTTATGCTGTGCTCTGGTCAGCTGTTTCTTTGGGTGAGCTGAGAGAGAAAGAGAGAAACCTAATATATTTCCTACCACTTGCCAAGTGTAGCATATAATTTCCAATAATTATATTTCACTAAATTTTTTTGTCTTGTGTAATATTTATATTAACAAAATTCAATTACATGAATCAAAGCGGATGATGTAAATCGTAGACTAAGCCAGGCCAGAATTTACAGCTCCTGCTACTAGCCCGCCACTGATTATGCTGAAGTTTATCTTATCTCATAATCACACCTGGTACGTTTTCTCTGCTTTCACCATAAGATTTAACATTATAAGCTTGAACAAAGCTTTTTGTTTCATCACTAAGTGGCCTCAATTGTCCTTGATTTCCATCCATGCTCGTTAATGGGTGGTTTAAGTTATTACGTTGAGAGAACAGAAAGACAGTAGTGAGAGATGCAAGTGCACAAGCAGAACACATTGTTCAATCCATGTGCTTGATGTGTCTGATGTATTTGTTGAAGGCATCTAGGAGTGACAGAGGGAGGAGGCAAGGCTCAGCTGAAGCCTTAGGTCTCTGGATCAGGAATTTCTCATTACAGATCTCCTTGAACTCTACAGACTGTTGTCAGAGCTTGGGGCAGTAAATCACATAAAGACTGCAGCAGGTGTGGCCATGACCTCACCCTGACCTTTCTGTACTCCTTCCTTCTCTCCCTGTTTTTCTTTTATACATTCCAAAATACCTGTCTGGCTTACAGTACATGTCCTTTGTACACTTTAAGCGAGAAAAGAAAAGAAAAGAAAAAAAAATCAAATCAAAAATGAGAGATTGAAATCCAAATCTCAGAGAATAGATATAAATATACAAGGCTGTAAATTGTAATGTTGCATTATTGCAGGCATTTGAAGGACACACCAATTTTGTCCCTGACAAAATGTTGAAAACAGTCCTCCTGTGGTGTTTTTAATCTTTCTGCTAGCAGGTACTTCTGGAGACATATAATGGGCGTCAATCTTGACATCACAACAGCTGTGCAGATCAGATGCTCCCATGTGTCACAGGACCACATGATTCATTCCACAGAAAACCACTGTCACTCACTCAATAATGCCCCCTCCCACTCCTATTCCGTGTCTCTGTCTGTTGCTGCCTCCCTCATACACATACTTGCACCTCACCCATTCATCCAAACACTGATCATTAAACTTGAAAGAACTCAAGGGCAAAGCTTTACTTCCATTCCAAAAGAAAAAGTAGAACATTTTAATTAAATTGTGCCAGGAAAAAAAAAAGAAAGACAGAAAGAAAGGAAAAAGCCTGTATAGCAAAAATACGGCAACTGAAGGTCATGGGCATGTTTACATTTCTCAAACCAAAACTGAATTTGTCTGTGCACATGGAAAAAAATTTGAAAACTGTACTTTTCTATATAACTGAATATTGAAAACGTTCAACTGTGTTGAAGGCCAAATGTCCATTTAAATTGAAGAAGATGAGAGAGACACTGCAGTTAAACCGTGCCAAAATTAAGAGATTATTTATGACTTGGCAAAAACGTTTAGTTGTTGAAATGTCTCGATGAATATAAAAGGGAATGAAACATGCATATTGAATATGAATCTATGTTTATATGCATATATTCACCAATTTCAATACATTTCCAATGCTGTTCAGTCATGTGTTAGTGTGCTGGCATGGAAGAAGTTACGCATCATTTTTTCCCTCACCATCTGTGACCTCCAGTTGAGCCTTGGCAAGGATACTGCCTGCAACGGTCAGGGCCTGGCAGATATAGTAACCAGCATCTGCCCGCTGCACAGATGAGATGGTGAGGTCTCCGCTAGGCGACACCGAGAAGCGACTGTTGGGCTGCTGGGGTTGGTTGGGAAAAAGCAAATTCTGCAAGATGAGGAACACACTGCCAATTAGTGAAACTGTGGAACCAGTGCAAGTTGGAAAAGTGACAAAACGTTCACACACATCACTATTTAACTCGCATACACTCACACATCCACACGAAGATGGACATGGCTATCACTGTGGAAGTATTAAAAATTCCTTCATCTCTTCCTCAACCAACCTCACAAATGGCACAACGTGTACACAATTGGATGATTTGATTTTGTTCTTAGGTTTGAGCCAAGCCAGAGGCTCCACTGTCTTATGAAGGCTACTTTTGCTCTTGTTGGCTTCATGACTACTTTCCTTTCTGCTTCAGTTCCACAGTGGTTTGAAGCTGCTCATTTACCCACAGTGATACATACAAGTTGAACTACAGTTTATCTTAACATACCCGAAGCTTAATAGTTGACATTTGAATGGTCTTTAAAATGTTCTCTTATCTCTTATTTTCCAATTTAAGGTATTTTATAGTTACCTCTTTTTTTTCATGCTTTGTTTTGTGCATTGTTTGAAGTGATTTGTTTTCCCTTCATATTTGAAATGCGCCATGTAAATAAACTTGTCTTGCATTAAGGGCAGGAAAATCAATCCAACATTGTTCAGAGTAAGGATGCAGGATCAGACGACTGATCTCACACACACACACACACACACACACACACACACACACACACACACACACACACAAACATCATCTCCACTTCTCTTTTCATTAGCTATGCTGCCACCTAATCCAAAGGCTTTCTTCTTTGTATTCCATTTTCCTTATGATCCTCCCAAAGGTAACCAGCCAACACATTAGCTGGATTTAATTATACCTAATCACTTTAATTCAACAAATTATGTTGTGTTTTAATTTAGGCTCTATGTATGTCCAGAACATGTGAGATATACAGTCCATTATCCTCAAGAATGAGAAAAAGCTTGGTCTGACATTTAATTACTGTCCTTAATTACCTTTAATTTGTTTTCTCAACAAATGCCTTCACACCTTCTACACATCAGAGGGGATGAGATGGAGAAGGCATCGATGAACACAATGGCAGGAACAAGTTCAGAGTTGGAGAGGATGTACTACTGCTTGTATAAAAGTGCTGGTAGTGCATTCAAAAACCTCATCTTTCAGGACAATTTCAGACATGCACGGGATATAAATCTCGACATGTTCAAAACATTACTCAGTGTTAGTGAGTCATAAGCTTTAGATCACGCATTGGTAAGGGGTTAAGTGGGTGACTATGACACAAAGTGTTTGTGTTAACATATAAGCATGTGTCTCACTAGTGTTCACTCTTATAAGAGGACTTTGCTTATAATTGTTGGCTTGCAGGCTATGTGTGTATGTTTGAACCTTAGCCAGAGCTGAATCATATCTCTGGCCCATCTACAAGCTCCAACAGGCTCCTAATTGGCACTGTTGTTGAGTGTTGTGAGGACGCCCAGGTATTTGAATGGACTATCTGCTTGAGTGAGGGATAGGCTCGTTCTTATCAGAGCAGGGTCACGGGAAACCGATTAGCACTTTGCCAGGCTGGCTGTCGTTTGGCGGCTCCTGAGAACAAAGGTGTATCTGTGTGTCGGTGGGAGGTATACTAATGACAGATAATGTAGTTTGGAGTGCTGTGTGAATGTGTGTGTGTGCAGGAGACTCATAAGCTCTGGCACTGTGAACAGTCGAGAGAATCCAAAGTGTGGAGTGTTGATAACACTTGACAAACATGAAATAATAAAGCATGCCCACTCAGAAAGCAATGTAACACATATTCACATGTGAAAAAGGAACAAGAAAATGAACCGTTGTCCAAACACCGTGTTGACATTTTTCGCTCTTACCTGACTTCCCTCCTTCTGCCAGAAGACTGCAGGCTGAGGGTTTCCTTTGGTTTCACATGGGAAGGTTGCAGTGCGGCCCTGAGCCACAATTTGGTCCCTTGGACGAATGACAAACTGGGGTGCAGCTGCAGTCAAAGGCCAGAGAAACACCGGTGTTACCAGTGAGACATAGTGAGGCAAAACATCCCAACTGGAGATTATCAGGATTTGGGGATTTTCAAGCAAAACAAGCAATAAACCACATGGTCAAATCAAAATGGGAGTGCTGTACAGAGCTTCCATGCAGCGTTATATCTAATTTTTGCTCTCTAACGGCTCTGAACAAAGGGAGTACACCAATGACCATCATTTCCATGGCAACCAGGTTGGCCATTCATCCAGGTGAGGCTGAGGCTGAATGAATGACGGCCATGGTGGCATTCACACAAGGAATCGCCTCAGTCACAATGGCATTAAGATCTGAGACAACACAAAGGCACGCCCATGCCCCAGAAACATCCAACACTATGAACAGGTACAGACATACAGGGTTAATTGTGTCTGACTTTCCATATGTGCGATTTATTTGGCATTGGGGTGCATCTCATATGAAAGTCAAGATATGAAGTGGCTCGGTAAATCAGATAAAGTTGTCTTAAATTTGAGCATGAGACAGCAATGACTGCTTCTGTGTTTGCTGCACTTCAACTCCTCTCCATCAAAATGAGAGAAGCCTTGAAAAGCTATCAAACTTTAAAATCCTGGTGTGAAGCTTTCTTAGTCAATATTCATGACTCCATCAAGAACCGGACCAGTTGTCACATACTCAGAGTCGGGGTAGAGCAAGATATTACTGACTGACAACTTGACAGATGCCGTTCGATAATAAAGAGAGAGTGATGTGACGCTCTTTTTGGCGTGGACTGTCACCTCTCGACTCCCTGACCAGAGATTTCCTCACATTTCCGGCTGGTAACTATCACGATTTCATCCCACATAAACAAAAGTTACACTGTTTAATACAGAATTTAGCCTTACAAAAAAATAAGACTTATTATATTTCAATTCTTAATGAACTACATGTTATCTGTACAACCGCTACTATATACAGCCATATGCTATTTGTTTTCTCTGAAAACGTCTGAATTTAGACCTGAGGACATTTACCACCAAGAAATTAAAGTGCCTCATTTACTCCATATCCTCAAGTCAGCCCAGAGTAGTCAAAGTCATTTTCCTTTTCATTAGACTGTTCAGATCAGTTCAAAAAGTCTTAGACAAAAAACTCTGAATTGTTGCAACGCAACATCTTGCACTCTTTCTGTTTATTTAGACTTCTTTGTAAGTCCTTTCACTGACAAGCCAGCTGGTTCCAGTGAGGCCAAACTCTTCCCATTTGGCTGGTTTCTAGATGTAATCCCTTCTCTGAGATGTGTATTTGTCAAAGATACACACAGTTGGGAACGGTACAGATGGTTACAGATTTACTGCCTTCCCGTTTGGCCTTCTGCGGCTCTGATATCTTGTGGCTCTCACAATGCTGGGCCTGAAACAGAGCTCCTAAATCATGCTCTGGCAAGGACCCAGTACCCTCCCTTCACTTCCTCCTCTCTGTTTCATCCCACGCACGGCACTACTAACTACCGGCTAAAAATATGGTCTAACACCTTACAGATTGGGCCCTTTTGCTATGCTGCCCAGCACTGTCCTTTCTCACACACTAAGTCCTTCTTTCCCCTAGTTCCATATTTATGATACCGACTTCTGCCAGATATAATGATGTGATGTGAATGTTCTTGTGGTTTTTTTGAGGTTATTGGTTTTTGCTTGTGTGCATGATTGTAGCCTAAATTATAAAAAACATAAGTGTTTTGTGTGGTTCAGCTGGATTTCAGTCTTCTAAAAGGAGAAAATATGCATGTGAGTCATTATTAATGTAGTCAGTAACTTGTGGAGGGTAACTAGAGATAGTCCTTTAATTATCTAAGTAAAGATGCTTCCTATTGCACTGGACTGTTTGATAACAGGTCAAAGGATCAACGGTATTTAAGTATGTGATGTAGTCATGTGACTAATTCTCATGAATACCTCATTGTGTACCTGTGGAACAACCGTTAATCTTTTTTTCTATCTTTTAAATCACATTCAAAAATGAATAAACCACTTCCTCAATAAGGGGCTTGGGGCTAAAAAAAAAGAGAGGGAGATCAAAGCACAGGTTGAAAAAGTCAAACAAACCAAGAGGAAGCCAGTGTGTGACAGTTTCACAGCTTGGTTCAGAGCAAACTCACACTGGTCCTGTTTTGATTCAGAGACCTTTAATGACATGTGAGAGGCTCCTTCCTGCCCCTTCCTAAGGAGACACATGATCAGGCACCCATATTTAATTCATGACAAGTCACATCTGCCTGGTTTGGAGAGGGCTCAGCATAAAACAGCAGTCAGGGTGAAAAGAACAAATGGACAGAGAGAAGGACATCCATTCAGTGCACCCAGGCACATAAACTCAGAGGCAGTTTTTCCTCACACATTCAATCATATTTTATTCAGAAGTCGACAGCAATTACTGTCTCTTCCCACAGGCTGAGTTGAATGTGTAATTTCCTCCATCTACTTGGAGCTGACAGTTTGACAATTGTAGAACACTGCTGTTTTGGCAACCAGAGTCCAGCTGCTGAAGCAGTGTCTAGGTTTTTCTGCCAGTCAAGCCTGTCTTGAAACACGCTTCTGCCAGTCTTCTCCTCACCCTCCTTTGTCCTGCCCTATGTGTCTTCCTCCAGCATTCCTTTTGTTTCTTTTCTCAAAAAGCACACACTCCTTCTGCCAATATACTATCTTAAGTGTATCAGAATTGGTTCTGCTGTGACCTTTTCTCCACCTATAGGGAAATAAAAGCAGATTGCCCACTTGGTATTGTGGGGCTATTGTCTTCCAGATTGGCCTTAACACTTGCAACTCAAAAACATCCCAGACCTTACGAGATGACAATGTCTGATACCATCAGACTGCCAGCCCACTCACTGACAATGTCTAGACTTTAACAAGCCTCCAGTTTGAGTCACTAAAGTTAATTAATCTGTGCTGTGGCACATTGAAACCATGAGCTGCCAAAGATCAAGTGCAAGTGAAGTAAAATAAATAAATAAATAAATAAATAAATAAAAATAACCCAAACTGACAAAAAAAAGAAAATGTGCAGTTGCTAAAGACAATTATCTGGGATATTTTGTGCCTCTTATTTATATTGTAGAATTTAGAGACAGAGGGATATAATAAATCCATCTTTCTAAATTTAAAATATAATAGCTTGAACGTGAAAAATTACATTGAGACTGATACAAAGCAATCATTATGAAGTGTTTGACATATTGTTTGAAACGGACACCTTGGAGCTTTTTCTCTTTTTGGGTTCTTATTACATTTATTTAAACTTAACCCACAAACCTGGTGTAATGGTCTGAACTTCCAAATTTATAACATAACATACACAATAATTATAAAGGTAGACAATGAGATGTAACACCCGTGAGAATCAGATGCAGTAATTTTAAAGCAATGGTATTGGATTGTCAAGCAGTCAGGAGCAGTAGTGTGTATGGAGAAGGCATGCAGGATGGGATCAAATCAGAGGGATGGGTACTTACCGACAGGGCGAGCTGGAGACACAACAATGGAAGTGGATACACAAAAGAAACAAATTAAGACAGACACACAAACACATAAAACGACAGAGGAGGAACAGAACAAACATAAATGAAATTAGACAAAAAGAAATCAAAGTCAGAACGAATGACATGTTGTGTTGACATGACAGAGAGGATCCAGTAGCTTCATTCATTTGATTTTTTTTTTTTTTTTTTTGCTGACGTTTTTAAAATAAGCTTCAAAGTCTTTCTCAGACCGCTGAATGATTTAGGCAATCAGGAACGAGCACCCACTGATGGTCAACAACATTTAATTGCATTCAAATCCTTATAGGTTCAGTCAATTTTGCTCTTCAAAAAAAAAAAAAAAAAATACAAACTACTGGATCATCACTGCTTGCATTAATGAAATCTACAATTCTACAGGTGGCGTGTATCTGTAATAGCAAGGTGAGGATGTATTTATAACCAGTGTTGATGGATTGGGCTGAAAAAAGAAGGGAAGAAGCAAAAAAGATTTCAGGGACCTAGGAAAGACAGTGGGTCCCACTCAGAGATTAGAGCTTCTGAAACCCACGCATTCAGAGCAGAACAACTGTTGCAGGCCGTGGCGCTTCACTTTCAATGGACTGCATGTGCTACATTACGTGTCATCACTCAAGTGAAAAACAAAGATGCTTCTTAAAAAAACCAACCCCTCCCCACAAAAAACAGCTTAAAAAAAAAAGGGGGATAAAAAAGAAATCAAACCAAGCTTTGTTTTATCTGCTTGTGGCCCCCAGTGCTGCTGCAAGCGTTCCACTGGGACCTTAAACTCTTGTGTTTAATGGGAGGAAGACTGGTGTGAGGGAAGAGGGAAATTATGGTTAGAATGTTTTTATTAACCTTGCAAACCCCAGGTGTGGGACTGACGGTGTGCACCAGTAATCTGTGAAATGGGTTTGCTGACTTTGTGGTTACAGCATGGAGGGTGATCGTGGCTAGCAGACCACCACAACGGGAGGGGGGGTGGCAGAGCGTGTCGACGCTGCACTTGGAAATGTAAATAATTAAACAGATTCATAGACTGTCTATGTCTCTCTTAGCTGTAGGAGTCAGCATTCTGGTTCTTCCATTTGTGTAAAGGGGACCCAATGGAGTAAACTGCCGATCTGAATCTTGTGTTGGTTGGTTTATAAGTGTAATATCATCAGTGATCCGTGACTTCTGTAAGTGTTATGTGATAGCCAATGTGGGAAAAATAACAAAGAACAAAAGGTGTTTAGTACCTCTGACTGTGAGTGAAGCAGAGGCCTCCAGCTTTCCCACACGGTTTTCCGCCACACAGGTGAACGTGCCCTCGTCGCTAATGGAAGCCTTCTTCACTCTCAGTACATAGTCATCCTTGTCATATTTGATCTCGTACCTGCCAACAAAAGACATAATCTCATGAAATTCAAGTTGCTCACTCAGCTTCAAATGCAAATTGTACAAATTCAGATGAAACATGAATCCTATGAACAAATAAGGCATGCTTCAGTATTTCAGCCATGAACTGGTGAATTGTCTGGCAGTATCTGTGAAAATTGTATTTCCTCTTGGAGAGGTAGACAGAGGAACAACTGTTCATTTTGACAAATGGAGATTGCAAAGAGGAGCATCAATTATTCAACAATGAGACACAGTATACAGACAGGTGTGCATTCAGTTGGAACCCACAAAACTGATTCAATATTCATGAAATGTTTCAGTTTCTCTCTGTATATATATATATATATATATATATATATATATATATATATGTATGTGTGTGTGTGTGTATTTTTTGTTGAAATCATATTCAGACACTAGTGTATGTGAGAACGTGTGAAGGCGACGTTATGTTGTGCATCTACAATATGTGCATGACTGTAGGTTCACATTGAATCTATACAGAGCTAGATATCATTATTACAGGGCATTTTGAGTTGACCGAATCAATACAGCAACTCCACTAAAGCAAAGTTGGCCCTGAATTTAATTCCACTGTTGTAGTGGAGTGTTTGTGTTTCACTGTTTGCAGATGGTTGTAATTGTCTGTAGACCTGCAGGAATTATATAGCAGTTGACAGAGAGCAGATACAGCTCCAGTTTGTTGTTCCAGTCAGTAATTGAAGGGGTAGCTGGCCTGGCAGTGTGTAAGCAGTGTGGTGGCAGGGGTGGTGGAGCTGTGTGATGGTGGTCTGTCAGCCTGACAGCCTGTCTGCTGTCTGCAGTCTGTCACTCACAGTCACTGAGAACTGAGTTGAGATGAGCAGATAAAAAGGCCAATCCATTCGAGCTTGGCACTACACTACATCCCCAATGTAAATGTTTTATATGAGAGTAGAGCGGTAATCATTGGCTTGCAGAAAAGAGACAATATTTGTGCAGTCTATGTGTGGCTTTTAGCCTTCCAATGCTTTAGCCTTTTTTTTTTTTTTTGCTCATACCAATTTGAATACCCACGTGCATTTTTGAAAATTTTCAAAAAGGCACTTGAATGGAAAGGCAAGCCTTTATATTATATCTGTATTATAACATATGCCCCTGAGCTGGAAAAAAAAATCCAAAGTTGAACTGCAAAAACTATTAAAAAGTGATCAAAGATCCAAAAGCTCAACGCAGAGCCCAATCCCATCAGCGACTGAAAATGCCATCACAGAGGAGTGCTACAACTACATTGGCTATATTCATTGTCATACAGAAATGTGCCACCCCGTGCAACAGTGTGTTTGTAACAGCTTTTGAATGACAATAGAGCTCCAGAGGAACGGGCAGCGGGCTTTGTAAAAAATATATATATCAGGATTCATTAAAAGATAAAGATGTGCATTATATTATATTGGGGTTTGCACATAAAATCAAAGTGTTTCTTTTGAATAATAGATTAGACAGATGTAGCTTTACAGTGACATTATGATATGACTTTCAAGTAAACAGTATGCTACAGTCCATTTACCACGGAAAGACCCCTCTGCTCGACCACTGGGTGTATTGATGGCTTCTTGCCACTGGCAGCTGCAAAACTAATCTGTCCTGTCTATCCATGTCTTATTTTTTGTCAACTGTTATGACATTTCCTGAGCAAGCATTCAAAGGCAGCTTTATTGGAGCACATTCCTCAACTCCGACTGCCAGTTCCACCTCTCCACACTGGTACTTAAGTAGCCATAATGATTATTTGACTGAGTCATGACTGAATGCTTTGTTCTACTGAGAGGGGATGTACAGTTCAGGTAATGGCAGGGCATATGAATAAAGCATTTATTGTTGACTTTGAGTGAGTGACATCCAAAAGGAATAAAGCAGGACCTTTTGAGACATGCCTGCTGTCAGATGAAAAACAAACAAGCCAATAGGAAGGGCATTCTCATAGCCCATGCCCTCCAGGTAGGATGGGTAGCAACACTTTTCTGTTAAAAAGTGACAGGAACAAGTTAGGACCATCACTGTCTAAAAAACATAATAAATTGTGCTTCAGTCACTCTGCGGAGTTCCTTCAGCTCAACTGCAGGCTGGTGTCGTTATCCTTTTTTTTCCACTTCACATTTTCACAAGATACAGATGTAGCACAGAAATAATGATCACTGGCCTTTGAATCACTACACTACCACTTCTGTGAGGCAATATTCAAATAATTCAAATAAATGTGAACATGCTGAGGTTAAGACTAGATGAGGTTTGGCATATTTCTCCGTGTTAGTTTTGTCTGTTCACATTTGCTGATTAGCACTAAAGATTAAAGTTTAGCCAAGGCCAATGAGAATGTCATTAGTTTTGGTGAGCATGAGTTCCCCAGGGTTTAACAAAGTCAGTCGGTTTAATTCTGTCTGTGTAGCATGAATTTCTTTCCAGAATTTCCTGGTAACCCATCCAAAAGCTGTTGAGACCTACATGTAAACCAGACGGCGTCACGAAAGAAGGAGTCAGAAATCCTCCTCCGGACTGAAACGCAAAACATTACAAACCCCCAGGGGTGATGGTGGGGAGGACTGATCTTTGGTTTTTATGTCAATGGCCATGAGAGCTACAGATATTGCCATCACCAACAGTTCAACTGCTCATAGAGATTCCCACAGCCTGGTCAAGCCCTTGCAGTGTGGAGAAGCCACATGTACACATTGGACAACATGCTTATTGTTCTTGGTCCTGCCTCAATCAATCTCTCAAAACAGAGCCTCAGGCTGGTCCGTGACTTATTAAAGGGAAACATGAGCCCAGTCAATCAGTAATCAACTTCCTATATGGAATCGGCCAAAATGACAAGATGAGTGGAAATACTCGGGCATGAGAGGTAGTTGTGGCCACACACACATATGGGAGCACACACAGCGAGAGAACAGTAGCTCTTTATTGTGACTGAATTGGGGAAGAGCTCTGTTCTCTATTAGAGGAGGAATGGACTTGCACATGTAGAAAGGCTGTGGAAAAGATAAAAGAGCCAAGTTCCCGCCTTTTCAAAGTGGATACTGTACATGTATATGTGCAGGCACACGCACAATCCCAAGAAACAAAGTATACAATCGTCCAACACATCCAAACATGACTCATTCACTGAGGCTGGAACATGAAGAGTGATGGGAATGTAAGCAAATGCCAAGACAAAACAGCATTTTTCTTGTCAACTTGATGTGTTAGCTGCACGTGGAATGCTGTAACTGAGATGAAAACTTTATTGGACACACTTTAAAAGCATTACATTTCACAGATCATCTTAAAGGTTTTGCCTTTAAAATGTCTATCAGGAACAGTTGCCTGTATTCCACGTTTAGACTTGTGCCAGTGCACTCATACTAAGTGAGTCTTATGTTCTGGTTTGTGTGCCTACATGTATTAACAAGGTGACCAAACCTGAGAGGATCTTATCTGTGAGCCGGCTCTGCACCAATTCTGAGCACACAAGTCAGAGTCAAGAACAACAAAGAAGTAATTCCAGCCCGGTCTCTAGCCTGACTGCTCTGACACAAAGTTCTCTCTCTGCTCCATTTATTTCTGACAGTGTGATCCAGTTTTACACCATCTGAGTGCTGCTTTACCTCATCCTGATCAAAAGAGTGAGAGTATACCTGTCCAGGCCTTGTCACCCATGAGAGGGAATCAATTAACCGCCATTGCTTCTCATCTTCCTTCTGTAAGACCTTTAGCTAGAGCTCTGCTCCCTGTTGGACTGCCTCCTGGCTTAGCCGGGTCAGGGTCTCCCCAATGGCATGACTGACATCCCTCACCTTATCCAACATTAATCAAAGATCAGTGTGGCAAGATTTCAACCATGTGGCTGTGGCTGCGGGGGTTGCAGGGAGCATACTAAATTTGTCTTGTCTTCTACTCATCACCACAGCAACAGTGGCGGCAGCACAGTCTTTACTTAGTGAGAGTGGTTTGGAGCAGATGGAACGGTTGTACTGGAAAATGCTGCAGATCCGAGTGGGGTGGGAGAACAGCAAAGTACGACTCAGTGACTGATTCCCTTAAACGCAGTTTTTCTCTCAGTGCAATTTGTCCGTCTGTGTGTGTGTGCGAGCAACAGAGGTTGTACAAACAGCAAAAAGAAAGAGAGAATTTGAACTATAGTAATTTGGCAATTGTCCTTTTTTAGCAGCAACAAAAGAAGACTATTCTTCTTTATCCCATGAAGCAGAATGAAAAGCTCTGACAGAAAATAAATGAGTCACTACACGTCCTAATTAATGCTAAATCTGATTTCCTTCATTCCTTACTATATATACAATCTGGTATCACACTGTTATCGACACAGCTGGTGTCAACGAACCTGAAAGATAAAATATATGCCCAATCATCCTACGGCTGTTCCTCTCACCAGCCCCCTCACACATGCGCTCTCATAGATACCAGATGTATCCACTTACATATCAAGGGAAGTAATGGAGACAGGAACCGTAGCCTGTCGTCTTCATTCTGCTGAGTTGCAGGGGTGAGAATCACTGGAAACTGGGCGGTCAGCATAACAAAGGTGCTGCTGTCAAACTAGCTTTAACAGCTCTCTCAAATGGAATGACCCACACACCTCTAACCACACACACACACACCACACACACACACACACACACAGTGAAAGGCTTGAGTCAGAAAGAGAGGGTTTCTGCTGAATGTGGAAGGGGCTGTGCTGTGGAGGTCAACACGGACAGTGGGGGGCAGAATACAGATGGGCTGCAAGACCAAAGGGACTCTGATAAGGGACAGGAGAGGGCAACAAGGGTCCAGGGCAAATGAGGAAACCAAAGGTGGGAAAGATTTACCAGCTACACTGAGCTGGTAGGCAGAGAGCGATAACACACACACACACATGCCGCCTACACTGTTTTCACGGGGATGCAAAGACTTCAGTAGTCGCTTCCATTTGGAGATTAATCTCTCTAGCACGCCTCTCCTGGCTCACTAAGATGGGAGCAACTTCTGAGTAATTTTTCTAAGATTCTTCAGATATTAATCTGATCCTGATATTATTACAAATGAAGACACAAATAAGAAATATGTCAAGAATTGAGTGGGCATAATGGAGCACGGCGTGGTTCAATTCGGCCTTATGGAGGAGCTTTGCAGTAATGTTTCTGCAAGTCTATCAGAGTCTTCACAGTCTTTGGAATAATGCTGCTCTCCAGTTTTAGATTTTCCCCAGGGAAGACGCACAACCCCACCATCTGAATCTAATTGTATGTATACTGGTAAAAAGAGCAAAACCCTTTTGTGCTGGATTTATTTCTCTGGAGTGGGGGGGGGGCATCGAGGGAGATGATTTTAATATTACATGTGCTAGTTAGTGATTTTAATCCTGCCCGGAGCCCATACATGCGATTTTCCTCCTCCTACCAGGGTAATAATTAAAGCCCTAATTACAAACTGTTGCTCAGCAAACTTACTGGCTCTCAAAACTTAGATCTGTTTCCTATGAGACACGTTGTATTTTACATTATTAGCTCAGCATGGTTAGGGGTTGTGTGTGATAATGGAAGAAGTTTGAAAGGCTTTAGTGACTTCAGTCCTCCATTTACTGGGAGGAATTTAAAGTTTTAAACTTGAGATCTTTATCTCCTTAAAAACAGGTGGTATTATTTGACATAATCGTAAATAATTTAGAGCTTCTCTGGCATCAACTCTGGAATATATCGATTCCACAGGTAAATTTGAGTTATTGCCACGTACCAGATCATTGTGATATGTTCGATAATGTGCAGACAGATAATATGAATAACAACACCTGACAAGATAAATAATCTGAATATTACTGTTGCACCAAAATATTTTCGAAAACATTGTTAGTTGTATTTTAATTTATTTAATTTTTTTATTGAACAGAGAAATATCTGCATTCCCAATCATAATTAATCCACCTGTAGTAATAATGCACCTGATGTTCCTTGACATTTTAATTTAGGGCTTGCAGGTGGACACTCTGGCATGTGCCAGACTATTATTTTCATGATTTCACAGGGATATATCCAGGGATTTCTCATCATAATATATAGTGAAAATATAGAACTGACCTACTTCACCAGACCCTGTTGACGTGTGTCTTCAAGTGGTTAAATTTGCTTGGTGACTGGATTTCGACAAGCACAGTGAAATACTCATAGTGAGGTAAAAGAGCAGCACAGTTGTGGAACCTGTGCTGCTTCTATCTCCTGTTGTCCTCCACAGAGATTGAAGCCAGTGCCATCCTAGTGTGTTTTATGTCTATGTGCCACAGCGTGCGTGTGTTTGCCTGGGAGGCTGCTGGAACCACTGAGCATATTAAAGACCTGTTTACTCAGCTGAGGCTCAATTTCCTTTCTTCCTCATATAAAGGTTGCGCACACACTAACACCTAAAGAAAGACCAGAGTGCATGAGTAAGGAGACCAGCAAAGACAAGTTGAAACAATTTGACGGCACAGAAGGCATGGTCTGACTAAGTATGTTCCTCACTGGAGCTTATCATAATAATAAGGACAGTGTAACCTTTACAGAAAAAAAGGCAAACAGAGACCACCCCCTCCCCCACCTCCCTGCATGTAGAAGTGCTTGATCTTTGCTGTCTTTGATCCTTACTGAAACAACCAGTACTGAGATTTCCTCATAGAGTAGTGGCACAATGGACTGTGCTACAGTAGGTGTGTATTTATTTCTTCCCCTTTCACAGCACTTGCCAGATATCAAACTTGAAGCTAGTCCTGCGTCAGATTTCAAACAATTCCTCTGTTAGTCAGAGAGAAGCCACATTTGATGTTTAGTAAGGGAGGATAAGAAATAGAGAAAGCGAGAACAGATCATCACTTAAAAATATAAGGAGTCTTCTCTTTGGCACTCAACAAAGAAATGTCAGAGTTAGAATATCAGTCCTCATAGTTGCTTCCTGCTTCAAAGAAAAACTAGAGAATTAAATACAGTGAGGAAAACAAAAGTTTTCCCAATGTGATTACAACCACTGCGATATTTATCATTTATTAATTTTGGCAGAATCTTTTTCATGTGTTCAGTTCTTCTCTCGTATCCAAATAAAGCTGAACTTCAAATGGATAATGCAGTAAGTAAGGACGCAGGCACATGACACTCATCCTACTCCATTATAAATCTGTTAATTAGTGTACAAAATGAACTCATTTCCAGTGCCAACTCCCTATCAAAGGCATGAGTGAGGCACTTTTATGTGTTTGCTTTGGCGCAGTGCTGATGTCCCACTGCCCAGTGAACCAAATCCTTATCAGACACAAACAACCCACCCACGCTCAGCTCTGCAGCTAGCCTTGAAAGATGTCAGGTCCACTGAGTGTATGCTTTATGACGTGATCTGAGCCGTGTGTGACTGGCCTGTTGGCTGGGGACAGGCCGCTGGTCTCTTTGAAGTCCACTCCTGACGAGTGAGTCAAAGGACTGACGGTGAAGCAACAGGCTGTGATCCAGGACCCGAGAGAAGTATCACCATACCATCAGTTGTGTGTTTGTTTGTTTGTTTGTTTTGGCCTCCAGCTAGCAATAGAGCATGCATGCTTCTGTAAATTACAGACTTTTATTACTTTTTCTTCGATCACTGTCTGTTTTCGTAAGCATGACTGTGTGCCTGTGTCATCTCGGTGAGGGGGCGCAGTCTGAATGGGGTTAAATGTGTGAGGAAGGCAGTGATTATCTGCCAGCTTCAGAGTTGCCTGTGCCAAGATTTCACTGAAAAGCTGCACCTGTAAACAGACACTTGAGGGTCATGTCAGTTGCTACAGTCTGCTTCTTCGTATCTCCTGTCATTCTATCTGTCTCAGGCTTTTTTCCGCTCCTCTTAATGTCTACTTTTAAACCTGCCTGCCCACTTACCTGTCACTCACTTTTAATTGTCTGGCTCAATATCTGTTTGTCTTCATGTGGAGCCCTTCCTTG
Source organism: Echeneis naucrates (assembly GCF_900963305.1). Taxonomy (NCBI): domain Eukaryota; kingdom Metazoa; phylum Chordata; class Actinopteri; order Carangiformes; family Echeneidae; genus Echeneis; species Echeneis naucrates. The sequence goes on along the minus strand of NC_042523.1, from coordinate 8,372,639 downwards.
ACACGAGACACTGTCTGCCCTTGTTATGGCTGTGGCAGCTGTTTTCAGGGGCAACCAAGGGTGGAGTCACTTTATCCAGAATGCAAAGTGTGCACTGTGTACAACCTAATAGGAGTATTTATTGCCCCCTGGCAGCCAAGCCAGGTGAGAGCTGGCAGTGTGAGTTATCATTAGTTTGAAATAGTCACTCAGACTGACATCAGCTCCTTTGCATTATGTGCAGCCTGTCACCATCTGACTATACACACACACACACACAAAGACACACAAAACTGGCATATGCTGTAACAGGGAAACAAGGAAAATAATGTTACCATTGTCTTTCTCTTCTGAAGCAGAGCCTTTTTGATGAAATATTATTTAAAAAGGTTCTTACCTCCCACGGGGAACATCAGTATCATCTTTCCTCCAGCGTACATTGGGTTGAGGGTCTCCTTGTACTTGGCAGCGAAACTCAACTGTCTCTTCTTCCAGGACCACCTGGTTGATGGGTCTTCGGAGAAAAGTTGGCCGTTCTGCAGAAGGGTTTGGGTCAAGTCGTCGATTTGTGATGATAAACTTTGTTTATTATTCCACACAGTCGCAGTAGCTGCTTCAAACACATTAGTACCCTTTATAACTCTAAAAATTATACTTTAGATAATTATATCTTTTTCAATGATGTTCCATGTTCCATGATTACTATGATTAGGATTTTTTTGCTCTTGAGATCATTACATGCTCAAAGAAACATAGCAGTGGCACAAAGCAATAACTGATAATGACAGGCTCCTTTGACAGTATAGGAACAGGCATTTTCAACAACCTTAATTTTGTTTCACTGTCACTCTTTGTAACTTGATGAATTAATGGATAAAAATAAAATGGTCCCCATTACATTTAACTCTGTGGGTAATGCTGTAAAAGACATGAACATAAGGAGTAAAATTCACCCTTGCAAACACTTGCTCTGAGAGTATTTACACTTTTATAAAAAAAAAAAAACCCCAAAAAAACAATCTTACCAAATACTGTGACTTGTGCTGTCTCACTGTCCCTTTCTCCGACCATGTTGGTACCCACACAGATGTACATGCCAGCGTCACTCTTTCTTGTGTTGGAGATCATAAGTTTCCCTCCTCGAATCTATAAAAACAAACAAACAAACAAACAAAAAAAAAAAAAAACAGTTGTCCTTAGACACTGAATTGGCATTGTCAAAAGTTCTTCCTGTTCAGTCGAGTTAGGATTCGTCGACTTAGTTGAAACAAGATTGTAATGATACGCACGGTGATCCTATCATCCTTGTCATCAATTCGCACTTTATCCTTCTTCCAGTAGATGGTGGGTTCAGGATGGCCTCTGGGAGGAACACACTCAAGGATTGCTGGCTCTCCTGCTGCCACCACCACATCTGTCGGGTTTTGTCTGAAGTCATCTCGTAGCACTGAGGGGAAAAAAAGATGAAATAAGTTAAGCAAGTTTTAGGTTAAAAAAAATACCTTTTTTTTAATTTAAAATGTCTCCATTATAATTTCTCCTTCGCTACATTCTGCATATGTATTGTGTTGCAGGTACAACAGCACACAACAGCATTACCATTCATTGTGGCTATTTGAATGGGATGCACGGCTCCAAATGACTAGGCAGGCACATGTGAAAGCTAATTGGATATAATAGAAGTCCCTGTGGAGGTACCAGAACAAACAGAGACAGAATGCCCTGAAGCTTTGTGTCATTCACATGTGAAGGCTCACGGGGGTCCAACACTTTGGTAGCATGTACACACACACGCACAATCAGATAAACACACAAAAAAACAGTGGGTGGTCTGATGAATAACAAGGTCCTTGTATCCAATCAGCCCCAGGTAGGCCTTTCATCACAGAGATAGCCTTTCAGCCTCGTGCTCAGTGAAACACAAAAAACAGTTCATTATCAATCAATGAAAGCTCGCGTCACCACCACGCATAGTGGAGCAAACTGGATTCACCATGCAAATCACCCATTGCAATTAAAAGATAACTTTAAAGGTACAGACTCTGGCTGTCCCGGTGTATAGCAGATCTTTCTCCATCTGATCTACAATAAATAAATCAAATCTGTGGTGCAGGACTTGTTACGGCTTAAAACTATGAATGGACTCAATGGCACAACTCGGGAGAAAGGGATATGTTTAGGGTCGTTCAGCAGCAGGTTTCAGTACAGTCCAAAAATTACAGCAAAAGTACAACCCTAGGGAACACCAAGGACGCTGGCGTGATTGCCATAAGTACAAAGGCAATTTGGAGAGGGGCGAACAAGTCATAGGTGAAACACATTTGTCAAAATTAAGTATGAGAATGAGGTAGTAAAACACAACTAAACTAATGAGGAATGAGACAGGACAGGAAGTACAACAAAGTAATACAGGAAGTAGGACAAGACGACACTTGGTGGCGGGACGAGACATGACAGCAAATAGGAATTTCACCTTTGGCAGTGTGTTCATCGCTGTATAAATAAGGGTCACATAATTCCTCTGATGAATAAAAGAACTGAGCTTGTTGGATGATGTTTGAAGATGCTTTGGGAAGGCTAAATTACGGACAGCACCACAAGTCCTTATGTAAATTCCATGTGGCACAAGGGACAATGGCAGGGACGGACAGGATTATAAGAGGGGATAAATCGTCCCTGCGCGCCAGACTTCTCTCATCTCTTCATTCACTCTTCTTACCCTCTCTGCAGAATGCCAAGCAGCCATTGTCTTCTTATTCATTTATTTAGATCAAGGGGAAGCAGTGCAGAGGAATGGAGGAAGCTTTCAACCCAATTATCCTGGGTATGCACTGGGGTAAAGAGTGCGACTTTGGTGTGACATGAATTACAATAAAACCTTTACACAGGGGTGGTAAGAGAGACTATAGAAGTAGAAGTAGAGGTTTCTGCCTCACGAAGGGCTGCCCTTTAATCTGAAGAGCTAAAGCAATTAGCCAGCTCCAGAGCAACGGACCCCCTGGCCAGAGTGGACATAACAGCCACCCCCGATGGGCTCTGTGTATTCCCATTACAAACAGAAATCCTGCTGTTTAAAATCATAGCTTGGTTTGGACCATACACTGCCTGTTGTGTTCAAGATCACATTGGATTTAATTGCTCCCTTCCATTCATTGCTGATAGCACCCATGGGATTTTGTCAGAATCAATTTTCTCTGAAACAGAAGAGCGACAAAAGAAACACTGGTTAGGTGTATCATTAGTGCGCTTGTGCCATGCTGTCTAATCTAATATAAAACTACACAGTGTGTCACAGTAAATGCATCCGTACAATGTAATCTAAATAAATACACAAAAGTAGGAATGAAACAACAAAAACAGACCTTGGCCACGCAATAATAGAGCTGCAGCGAATAGAATACACACACACTTGTTGAGGAAAGGACAAACAGTGGGTTACCACCAGCTACAGGCAAACAAAACAGATGATACAACACTGGTCAAAGGATTATGCCCTGTGTGTTGGTTCAGGATTTGCTAATACTAAGACTCTGAACAGATACATTCACTAAGTAAATGAAGGGAGGGGGCAAATCCAAATAGACTTTAGTTCACTATCTAATCCTAACCACAAGGCCAGTGGCATCAAGGTCAACCTCCTACGATTAAAGCACACACTAAACTCAAATATCCATCCCCTCAGTGTGCGGTTTGCAGCCCTCCATCACAGTATGAGCAGGTACAGTACCGCTTTTGTGGTTGGCTGCAGGCATCTGTATGTGCTGGACTACACAATGTCAGTGATCATGAAGCAAGTGAATGCTTTTTTTTAATTAGGATCATAACATGGCTGTTTTCTCTGTTAATCTTTTATAGGTGCATTTCATATGAGTGTATCATTAAGTAGGTCTGTGTGTTTGTTGAAACTGAACTCTCCACCTCGAAGGCCCTGCGGGCGTTCAGGCCCAAATCAGTCGACAGACTGAAGGTAATTGCCTTTCTTTCCCCCTGAAACACTCAACTCATCTTCCACTGAAAACATCTCACCTCCCATGGAGTTCCAGCAGGCAACAAACTCTGCCGTATTGCTTTACTTGGCTATTAATATTTATATATTTTTATATTTACACCCCTCTGTTGGCAAGTGTTACATCTGTCAATCTGGCTGCAGGCAAAAAAGAACCCATATCTGAAAAATATTAATCTGCCTTTGCCTCTTACATTTTATTATTTATTTACTCCTTCAAATATCAGAGGAGAAGGCTGATTTGAATGAGGGAGCAGCAGGCAGGGGGCAAAGCATGGCAAATTTTCAGCGCCTGCAGCTGGCACCGTTTCAACACCTTGAAACTTAAAGTGGAGGGATTCAGGTTGAAACTTGCACTGTGAAACAGCCAAAGGGTTAAGACTGAAAGTCTCTGCCAAAATAAAAACACAAAGTAGACACCCACACAATTACTTTGTAACAAAGATTGTCCTACATTGACAGAGGTGGGCCTATGCCAGCAAACATTAGATATGTCTACATGTGTGGGCTCTAACCTCAAAAAGACTCAACAAAGAAAAAATGGGGGAAAAAAAACCCAAACAAACAACAACAAAAACAAAAAAAAAAACCTGCCAAAACAAAACAGCCGGACACACACAGAACAGCACTAACACTCGGTATCATAGCGCAGAGTTGGCAGGGCAAGGACAGGATGAGAGGAGATATTTTGTATAGTGCGGCCCTCTTCTCCCACCAAAGATGTGACTCACTGGAGGATGACACTCTTGTCCGTAAGATTAGTGGGGAGCCTTGACTGAAGCTTCCAGCCAGCATACTTAAGTGCTGACAAACGCGTTCACCTACAGGAGTGCACCTAGCATTGGTTTGCAAAGGTTGCCAAAACACCACAGACTGATGTCTAAAAATCTAATTTTTTCCTCTGCTCTGACATTCACATCACTTTGATAGACATTCAGCACACAAAAAAACTGACACAGCACCCTGACAAACTGTGTGGCATTCTTAAAAGGGCTGCAGGGCTTAGTATTTTTCTGTTATGCCTAAAATGTGGATGTTTGTATTTGTTATTATTTTTCCGCCTTGTTTTACTGCAGAGAAAAGCCTTCAGTGCTTTCACACTCTCCAGAGTCAGAGGCAAAGCAACAGAGAGAAAGAGAGATTACAACAGCTAGAAGCCCAGGGCCATAGCCTGGCACCCAGAACCACCACCTTCTAAACACACTCTGATTAGGAAATAAACCACACACACACACAAACAGGGAGAACTGTAAAGAGGCAGCTCCAAGCTATAATATCATTTTATTCGAGTGCTTTTTGCGCTTCATCCGGCAGAGTGCTATTACAATACAGCCATTTTCAATTCCACCCTTAGAGAAGAGAGACAATATATATGTCACTTGACAAAACATAGCAAAGCTTCTCTATGTGCTGCCATTGGTGTTTTGTATTACTGTTGATGCTGAGGGCAAAAGAAGGATAATGCCTCACTCTGTACTATGAAAGGAGATGTACTCCATTTTTCTGGATGCAAGCTTTTTCTCCAGTTATGACCTGCTCATTTGCCCTCCCACCGGACAGAGCTAACCTCTGCCCCACCATCCAGATGCAGAAATTACCCCCTCAGCAGGCTGGCAAGCAGCAGGTTTACACACATCCCCTATATTCCTCCACTGAGGGGTTGCAGGTCAAACCAGAGAAACAGCTGCAAAAATATGGCCGTCTGGTGTTGCCGAAGGCTGCACCCCCTCTGAGAACTGAGTGGAGCCTCATCATTAGTACAACTCATCACAATCGCTCTCTGTCTTATCCTCCACCACCACCAACAGAGGTCATTCTCCGTGTTTCTTTTTCTACCAAGTTCATCATTTTTCCCAATCCCAATGTACCGTCCCATGCATTGCATTTGGTCCCTATACTCTCTTTCAGTGGCTCCTCATTGCTCACTCTGCACTGACTGCAGATGAGGTTCTGCAGATGAAGCCATATACATGCACACCTGATCATTCTCCATAGACCATGGCGGAGCCTGATATGATCTCTTCCACCACTCTTGCTATCTTTAAATCCAGAGCTAAGGGATTGTAAATAACACTGTCACTTTCACAGATAAGATGCAGGAAATATGAAAAAGAGTGAAGGTAAAGAGAATCATATGGACGGCAGTGATATCCAAGTAGGGAGAAATCACAGGTGGCGATACCATACGAAATGTGAATCTTTAATAGAGCCTTGCAGGGAATGAAAGAGACAGAGAATGTGTGTTTCCTGTGAGAATGCTGCGAGAAAAGAGGGAAGACTTAACACGACATAGGGAATGACGAGAGGATGCGTGATCAAGGTCAAACTCAAGAGGTGGTGAGAAGCAAAAAGGGCTTGGATAGATGGAGCTGACTGTAAATGAATGGAGTGCATTCTATCAAAATCATGCTGCATACTGCGCATCGACTCTAATTCAGTAGATAAGCCTAAACAAACACCCTTATTTAAACAGTAACCCCATTCAAAGCTCATTTTTCAAACAGCGCCCCTTATTTGGCCTAACAAGCCCCTGGGCAGCAAAGTAATGACAGTGGGACCGCAGTGGGCGCGATTCTTCTGCCCGATCCAGGAAAAATGTGTGGTGCTGCTCCTGAGAGACAATATAATTAACTCTTAATGAACCTGTTTCCTCTACGCTCTTAACAATGCCAAAAGACACACTTACATACAGTAGACCACTTTCCCATACAACTGAAGGGGAAAGTGGTATGAGACGATTGGACCCCACTCTACATGTTCGCACAGACAGACACACACACACACACACACACACACACACACACACACACACACACACACACACACACACACACACACACACACACACACACACAATTCAATTTAGCCTAATCCATGCTTCATGGTAATGTATAGCTCATTAAAATGTTGGTTAAAAACTCATTAAAATTCACTTGAAGAAGTAATGGCTTCATTACAGTAATATGCTGAAAAGCAAAGAAAAAGACAAGTAAGGACAAGGAGAAGAAAGGCAGCAGGGAGCGACAGCTTTCTAATCACTTAATTGTTTCTAAAATGGAATACATTTGCATAATAAATACCGATGTGCTGTATCCTCCTTCTATCTGTCCCATTCTCATAGCACTCAGTAATTAACAGGCACTACAATTAAAGATGCATTTTGCCCCAAAATAATTTTAGTGGCCATTCCAGCTTTCATTCTGTTGTCTTGTTTATGGCCATGAATGTGTTGGGAGGGGCGGGGGGGGGGGGGGGGGGGGTGCTTGGCACATGCATACAGTGAGCTGAAACTGGAGCTGGCTGATACTGACAAACAATGTGCCCATGGGTCTTTGTGCCTGCTCAGATAAGGAATGATGTTGTGTTGATGCTTGTGTTCAGTCCAGAGTGGACGTTTAACAGCCGGAAGGGGGAGTAAGATGTGAGGGAAGGAGAAGCAGGCAGGAGGGACAGCACAGACAGAGGCATCATGATCGAGCAGGTGGAGCTGTTTCCTGTGTCGGGTAAAGGAAGAAGGGCAGAGGAAGGAGATGAGGAGGTGACACGCAGGCAGACTGTGTGTCACCTCTGTCTGAGAAATTTGTCTCCTATTGCATTCATCCTATCTAACCTGGTGTATCATATTTTATGACGATGCTAGATTTTCTGATTATGAGTTACAGTGATATGCTAGAGAACAACTGAGTAGGCCTGTTTGGTGCTGAATCATAACCTATATTTTTGAACACTTGGAAAGGAAGACTCTACATCTTGCTATATATTGCTGGATATATTGATTTTCATCAAATGTAAATTCTGTCAAACAAGTTGGTCGTGGTTTTTATATGCCCAGGATGTAGCTCTAACTCTTCTGGTCTCAAATGTCTGAGGAGAGTCAGGCAGAGAAATGTTTCTTTGAATCAGCACTGTGCAACATACATTAGAAGCATGGGTCTCTCCTTAACTCTGACATTTTGGTTATGCGTAACTAAACAACCGAACTGTAATACAGCCGTCAACCTCATACTGTATTTATTATGTCAGGGAGAACCCACAGGTCTTAGAATGGAAAATGAAAGACACACTCAATGAACTCTTTCCTCAAGAGAAAACACAGAGAACAAAATACCGCCTCAGTTTTAATATGTCATTATTTTCCCCCATACCGTGTCTTTCTCTCACCTGCAGAATTATACTTAATATGGATAACTCCCCCACAGTTTTTTCATGCAGCTGCTCATGTGTAACAGATATCACAAATCCAGCTGTGACAGTGCCAAACCAGAAGAGAGTAACTTAAAAATGGGAATGGGGATAAAACTAGGATGGAAATTTGTGTGTGTGTGTGTGTGTTATCTTCAGTATATTTGTGAAGGCTCTGGCCTAACGACATTGAGGTGGTGACCTTCCACAGGGAAAGATAATCCCCTGATGCTGCTGAACTGTGTCCAGGCTGAGAGAACTGAGTGGATGCTCTCAGAGACTGCTCGCATACACACACATATACAATTGTTTTCCAGGGTGGCAGACTTACACATATCTCGAGAAAATTAAACCCATGCAGCCAAATTCTGCAATGCACTGTGCAAATCTTCGTGCACTCTTCATTACACCCCCACCAACCACCATTTTTTTTTTTACACTAGCCTATTTGCTTCAGCTGCTTCCGTGTCTATTTTATTGTTGTGGTCTATAATTGGATTGGCAGTAACCTCGGGCAGAGAGCCGTTAGGATCTTGTAAAAGGTGTCACTCTGCAATGGCAGCCCCGTTTTAATTAAGCTCTCGGCTGGAGTTGAGCAGCTTTTATCTAGCTTAGTCTGATGAGCCCCAAGTGCGAGTGTGCTCCGCGCAGTACTGCGGGACTAGCAGGAGGGGGAAAGGAGGTGTTTCCAAACAGCTGCAGATAGCCCAGTTTACTGTATTCAGGTACGCTCCCAGGACACCAATCTACATGCATGGGCCACAAAGATACTGGGAGACAACATAAAAATTCAGTGTGCTTGTCCGTGTTTGTGTGTCTGTGTGTGCCATTTTTCGGTGTTTCCTTGTGCTCATTGTGACAGAGCCCCACCCATCAGCAGTGTGCAGTCATGTGTGTATTGGTGCAGATGCAGAGCCAGCCCCACAACATGGCAGAAGCAAATGGGCAAAAACACCCATCTAAACAAACACAGGAGCAGAGCAATCTCACACACTGCTGGTATAAATTTTGAACTAATCCTGCTTTGCTATTCGGCCGCCTGCGTGTGTGAATCTGTATGGGAGGCTAATGCTGTAGGCAGCGTTGTACGTGGCATAATGATTAGAGAGGTGTTCATCACTGCCCTTCCTTGCCTGTTCCCCCTCCCCATTCCTTCTAATGGCCTCCTCAGATCATCTTTTCTTCAATCAATACTGCCTGAATGGAAGAATCCCACACCTAAGGACACTTTGTTCCTCACTGTAGATCACAGCTGACACATTTTCCATACCAGGAATCATTGGTGGCCCCGGAACAGAACCTTACGGAGGACTTTGAACCAGTTCTGATATCCATCAAATATGAAGGCCTGGCTATTTTCTCTGTGGGTGGCTTGGGCATGGGATAACACACTTAGATTAGTGAGTAGATGAAGGCTGAGGTACGCTACTGTGGGCAAATGGAAATAAAGTTAGTGATAAGGCAGGTGTGAAATCTCATGCAGCCTAGATGCAGAGACATTTAAAGAGATTTATTGATTACTTTATAGATTTTAACTCTTGAAAAAGAGTGAGAATTAAACTGGATGGAGAGATGACCTTTACAACAGCCACACCCATGGATAGAGATTTTTTTAATTCATTCCCATGTCCCAGAGTGTATATATGCGAGCTGTTTATGACTGAGAAGGAAGCAATTTACCATTTAGGCAGTATGTGCATCTTAAAATTCCCCTCAGTACAACTGGCACGACTATCATCCTGGAGATGTGGTATAGACTTTATATGGGTCTATGCAAGCATGATTGAATGCAGCACATAATATCTAAATACTTGGAATAAATCGTTGGAGTGATGCTGCCTGCTCAGCAAATCACTGCAACATTAGGCACACCTAAGTACCACACTCTCATACACATACAAATTACAATTTCAAGTGTCTGTGATGTTGAGTCTGTCCTGTTGTATGGAAAGCAGTTGCCCTACACACAGCAAAGCAGTGCACCAACGGCACTAACAACAAACGGATCACTTCAGACTGGACTGAAATGGCAGTAATTCTAATGTGCATATCCATTACATTTCTCAGGAAAAACAGCAATGCCCACACAGAGGACTTATTGCGGTTCTGATTCACATGTTTGTGTATTACGTGAGATGCAAAAGACTTCACAGTGCATGCAGACATGCTCTGACATTTATTAGCTTAGCAGAGCATTCATATGATTCATTAACGCTACAGCCTCTCTGGCGTCATTCTGTGGAGGAGCTCTGCATCTTCAGAGTCCAGTCCAGTTGCTTATTTCACAATCCAATTCATGTTAATTTCATTACAGAGGAGTAATTGTGTTAGTTCCATCTGTAATCAGCTTACTGCCTCAGTGCAGCTGGATATACCTGTACATCAGGCTTATGTAACCTGTGTGCTAATGGGGGGAATTTCATTCATTTCAGGGCATGGAGGAAAACCCAGAATACTCACCCAGGTAATCTGGCCTGCTTGAACCAGTAGTCTGTACATAATAACCCTGGTGTGTGTGTGTGTGTGTGTGTGTGTGTGCGAGTCAATCCATGCTCATGTTATCATGCAAATGGAAAACAATCTGAAACACACCACTGGCTGCCGTACTCAGGATCAGTGCAGAGTGCTGTGTCTAAACCATTCCTGTTTTGTCCCTGAGCCAACTGCCCGCCCTTTAAAAAAGAACAAAAAACCTCTCCATTTCTTTCCTCTGTTTTTCCACCCCCTTTTCAACTTTCTATGGCTCTGCATCCAAAGGCAGATTAAATGGTGCTGTTTCCTACTATGTTAGTACTACATACTTGCCCAACAGATATCTGTAGGCTGGAGATGTGAGGTTAATCATTTAGGCAAAGGAACAAAGTTAATGAGGCAACTTCTAATCCAAAGCTATTTGGAGTTCTGTCAACAATATTGACTGCGCTGCAGATAGGATAAGATATCGTTGGAGGGCACCGATGACCTACATAGCAAGGACAAGACAGTGGCTCAACAGCAGCACAGCACAGTGATCCCATAGCTCTCCAGGGTACAGATTCTGCAGCAAAAACACAACACTTAAAAGACACTGTGTGTGCATGAGAAGGAATTCTAACTTCCACCCACACGGTCCCCAACTTTCATATCATACAGCAGCAAAATCCAGTTAGCAACCAGCTATATGCCACTGTTAGGACCAGCTGCTGTGCAACACGTCAGCAATAATTTCACTTTACAATTATCAGCTAGGACCACTGAGCAAGAGCTGCTGAAGATAAAGGAGGGTAAAGTGAGAACGTCTGTGATGCTCATGAGTGTTTAATACTTAAAGACTGTGTATGTGTCTAGTAAGGCTGTGTCATTCTCTAATGTGTTTCATCCTCACAGACCACGGTGGACATTAAAGAACACTTGCTGATAATAAGCAACGTGGTTTTTATTACTCCACCATGATTGCAAATAAAATTTTATTACTTCATAGAAATGAAATCATTGGAAATCTATAATTAAAGTAATGTTGGCAAAGCTTTATATTGCTAATTATATTAAGTCGAAAGTTTTTTTTATGCATTGAGCAGTAGGCCTATAATTTATTAGAAAAGACAGCGTTAAGACAGCTATACACACCCATTAAATTACTTCAAATTGATTGCAAGGATAAAAGTTAGCTAGTCAGCAAGCCTCGTGGTTGGCTGAGAAAAAAAAAAAAAAAAAAACCACAAACAAACATTCTTCCAAAATTAAAACTAGTCAAAATAGTTTGATAACTAAGTCTTAAAAAATAACTAGGCACTTCTTACAAAATCACAGTTTTTTTCATAATAATTACTGCCACATTACACAGTTACTTACTAAGAACTAAGAAGTACTTCCAAAGAAAGAAATGCATTAAACAGTGCAGCAGTTAGAGTTATTTTACAATACAGAAAACAACACAGACCTGTTTCAGTGCATGGAGACCTTCAACCATCACACAATCAAATAATTTTAATCCAGAATGTGATTATCCCCGGGGTGACAATTTTTGCCATTTAGGATAGAAGGCACTTTTTTTCTTTGATTAATTCCTGGTCCTTGAAAGGTCACTGTGATACAGTGACATTTAAAATCGTCATGTCTAACCCCAGAAAGCAGGACATTGGGGAACCATTAGACGGGACCTCTGTAGTTGGGGTGGGCATTTAGTGTGGGTGCAGACAGCACTTGAGCTGTTTCTTGTCTCTGCTGGAATCCCTGATTGCACACAGACGCCACAGTCTCAGATCAGTGGGGGTAGTTCACATATATCTATGATACAGGCACACACATGTAAACACTCACGCTCTCACACACATGCTGTAAATCCCCCCTGTGTGTCTGAACACAGGAACAACCAGACGCAATGTCCCCTGGGTAATGAAGGAGCACTGCAAGACTCTGGTGGCTGTAAAACCCAATTAGTCTATGTGGTTTTATCAGTTCTCTCAGTTAGAGCTACACACACAGATAACGGCTTCAGCTGGATGATTTGCCTGTCTGGTTGTCTGCCCCCTGCTGGACACACACTGCCAAGCAGGTACATGTGGATAACAGAGGGAGGATAAATGACTGTGATCAGATATTCTGTGAGGGGTGGCTTGGTGGAGCAGTGGATGGAGGATTGTGAGTTAATGCAACTTAATCAAGATAAATGAGTGTGAAATCACTGTGTGTTTGTTGTGGCAAAGGCTAATTTGTATCACCATGCATAAAGATGGGCATAGCCTCCGCTAATAATCAGCAGCACACTACACTACGAGAGCTGTTTGTTCTATCTGTGAAAGAAACATAATCGTGCAGTGAGAGCTGAGGTGATGTAAGAAAATCACCTCTGCCTGTATCACATTTAATTAAATAAAGATCATTGCTGGTTCCCAATCTCTGCTCAGCATGGCTCAGAGGTGGATTTCTTGCCTTCAAATGACTGTAGCTGGAAAAATGAGGCAGTGGCTGACAGCGTCACAACACCAGCCTTATCTTTGTCTTCAAAAACCTCCATCTCCCACAGCCACATAAAAGAGCAGAACAGAGAGGTGGCAATCACCGCCACCGTGCTGTGCAACCCTCTGCTCCATCGCAGCCGTCAAATGAGCTACTTCTGTATTCATGTGCCGCATCACTCCAGGCTCTTTGATGGCACAGATCACTGTCAAGATGCCGAGGTTCTCACCAGACATACTGTATGGCTGAAACATGGGAATTTGTATTCTATGGGAATGCATGAAATGGAACTTTACGTGCACACATAGCCGTGTATGTATGTGCACATTTGGCGGACGGCACAACAATTTAAATGAGACAATTTAATTAGAACAGAGCTGAAACATTTTCAATCTGCATTAGCATTAGAGAATATTAAATGACACTTTAATGACTTTTCTTCCGATATTATTGACTTAACTGATGCTGACATCCCGGCTCGATAGGAGCCAAGAACTAAGCAGCAGTGAGGTAGAGAGGTGGAGCGCGAGAGAGAGAGAGCGAGAGAGAGAAGCCTCTTTTTCACCATCTTTCATTATTCAGCCCCAAACCATAAATAAGTGAATAACAGCATCCATGATGGTGGGTATGGAGGTAGTTTCTTATAACAAGCCACAAGAAGGCATCTTCCACAAGAGGTCTTTAAATGAAGAGATTGGAGCTGCACTCAGACATAACTCCATCCTCTGCATCCATTTCAGCATGGACTTCTGCGCTACCCCACATTCAGACACAGAACTGAACACAATACTTAAAACACTGAGGTAGAGTCTTAATCCTAGTCAACCTGGCTCTTAATGCAAGACCCAGGATGCTTTGGTCATTAGTTAATGCACTGCTAGTATAGCTACTGCGAAGAAAGGACCACAATGGTAAATTCCTGTGCTGGTCTAGCCTTTGAGAAGTCACCCACTCGATGCTCCTGCTCCCCGGACTGCTACTGAATTAAATATAAGGGGAGGATGGGAGAAACGGTCGGGGGGAAAGAAGGAGGGAGATAAGACTGGATGGGGCAGAGTGCGTCTGTATAGCAGAAAGGTGACATGGGAGGAAAGGGACCCCTGACCTCACCGTGCCACAGAGACAACCAGCATTTAGCATTCTCCACAGGAGTCTGATCTCACCAGGTAATTGTTGCGCGGTTTACATCAACATGACCCTTCAGCGTCGTGCTGCTGACAAACATGCTAAAACAAATAAGACATGTTTGTTTGCTTTGACATATTACCGGACAAACATCCATTCCCAGCTGAAAACCTGTCATTAACAGATAATTCATGGGCATGCTTCCTCAGAGTACTCAGATGATTGAAGTCGATCAACAAATTTGATGGGGGAAAAAAAAAAAAAGTAGCAGCTTAAAATTGCCTTTCTGAAATCATTCAGTGATTACCATAATCACTTCATGGCTGACAATACTTTGTAAATGTGTGCGCTATTAATTCCTGCAATTATGAGGGCTAAATGCAAATAGGCTGCGTGTGTGGACACACCTATCGATCTGGGCAGATAACGAACAAACAGATCCAATCTTTCAGTTTGCCATTGTGGAGCAAACCCTCCTGCTCACTTCATCATTATCCTCTGTGGGTTTTGTCCGTGCAATTGAGGAGGAAAACTCTGCTCGCATTTCTACTCTACACACTGAAAATGGGTCCTAGACCAATTTATGGAGGTAATTTTACTGTGAAAATGGATTCATTCTGAGTTCACAGTGAATGCCTTCTTGAAATGTGATGGTTGCTCTACTCTACACCACTCCAGCGTCTGCCTCAAGACTATGCCTCAGGCTGTAGATTACTCTCGCATGAACCCTCACTTCGCTGTCAGGCCAGCAAATTTCACCTTCATTAATAGCAGCCACTCATGTCTGACTTAAATTAACGTACAGGCTATCAATTAGCCTGGGCAAGGCCAGGCGTAGTTTACTCAAGGGGAAAGGAGAAAGGCATCCGGTATAGATGCTGGACAGCGAAGACGGATGATACTCTGTCTCCAGCATTCTATCGCTACACCTTTTCTCTTCCTTCCCCCTTTTCTGATTAATTTCTCCCTAATTATCTGCAAATATTCAGTTCTGTTACCACATTGGCTTCTTTTTTTGCTTGAGCAATTCACCTTCATTTGGACCATATGCTTGCTTCTTTCAATGAGGCTCGCTTACTTTTAAAGAGATCCAAACAGCAGGTAGTCGCTTACCATGAACAGAGAAGTTCTGCAGGACAAATCGTCTACATGCTGCATGGCTCTTCTCATTTACACACGCATTTGTTTTCTTACACTTTCATGGAAGAGGTGAGGAGTTGATTTATATGTGTGTCATTGCCAAATCACACATTCATACACAGACAACCTTACTAAATCACTTTCTATATAAACCTAATGTGCTTTCTTGCTTCTTCATGCAGCTATCCATCTTTCCATCTACCCCTTTTTCCTTGATGAGTTAATTTCTCTCCCATTGGTTGTTGTCTGCGTGACCCTGGCGACCCAGGAGAATCTCTTAACAGGCTCCTCTTGCCCATCAGGATTGACTGGCCCACAGCACCCTGTCATACGCAATCAATTCGTCATTCCTTCAGCAACAAGGGCCTGCTTGCTTGCTTGCCGCCTTTTCCTTCCCTGGATCACTTTACTTCCATTTTATTATTTTTTCTCATAGCGGATCGATGCAGGCAAACAGGCCCACTATAAACCACACCACAATTAGAGCAGCATCTAATCTTCTTGTTGACTCCATCTTCTTCACAACAGACAGCAAATAAAACACAAATGATAATGAAATCTAATGGGATTCCCTGGAATTAAATCAGTTAAACAATGAAGAGAGCCCAGCCACAGTTCTGAACCAATAAAGATCCTGAAAGATGTATATACCGGTCAATATCTGTACATAGACTAAACAAGCCATGCTCCTGTCGTCATGCCAATGGATTATGTAGACTGCAAGCTTTTATCACATAAATGTAAAGACACAGGAAAAATACAAACATAATAAGAATATATTTTTCTACACAGAGATGCATCTGCACATGCACACTTTTAGATATACATCTCCACATGAGACTAAGTGATGATACACTTGAGCGAGCACAGTGGATCCATTTTCATCCTATTAAGTTTGCAGAATAAAATTACAATTCCAATATTGAGCCTGTATGCTTTCTGGTAACATCATTTAATAACAAACTCTGGCCTTAATTAGGCTAATTTTGTTAGGGGAAGCTCTAATGATATATTAATGCACAGATGTCAGCGGTTTTCCAAGAAGTATGGCACCACATTTCTTTCTCTCTTTCTCAAATATACAGGAATTTCCATGAGTGAGAGGACAACTGTCAGTGACTATGAGATAACCGATTTCTGCAAAGTCATTGCATTAGCAGCTTATTTACAAAGACTAAAATAGATACAGAGCTAATTTAATCATTGAATTATAGATTTAACACGCTTGTGTAGTTTGTCTGGGTTTGAAGGTAGACCTGTCTAAAAGCAGTGTTGGTGATGCGAGGAAAGCTGTCTTCTCAGTGCAGGAGGCGTGCAGGGCAGCAGTGTGGAACTGCTGGAGTAATTAGTGAATCAGGCCCCCAGCTCCCTGTGAAGTCCGGCCTTTGAAGGAGAGAGCTCAGACCGATCAGTGGCCCTTCTGATGTATGTTTGTGAATCTTTCAACGAAGTGAGAGCTGCTAACGAGGCCTCATCTATTACAATTTGAGATGTAATTAGCGTCGGTGGCGCAATGGAGTAGGGCCAAGTAAGAGTGGCTTAATCTGGGCTCGGTGTCCCATAGGGCAGCAACAGCAGGAGGATGAAGTGAACGAATGGAAGGAGACTCCCAGGAGAGGAGACAGGGCCTCTACAGGCCTGACACATAGGCCAACCAGACATACAGCCACCCCACTGGAGCGCTGTGGCGCAACAAGGCTAGGCACACTGGACCCTTTGTTGGAGAAGAGAGGGACCTCAAAACAAACATATGCACATGTTTCTCATCCCCAATCAAGTTGTGGTCAATGTGGCACATTTAGAAAATATCATCAACAAATATATTGCTGAAATGAGATCCAGCATAAAAGAATGGCCCCTTTGTAGAGAACTCAAGTTATATCTTGGGTTAACACAGTTTATAAAATGTGTGTTGCTTTCACAGCAACTACAGATTCTGTGAGATGACAATCATTCTGTCCATTTTTTCCTTTGTCACAACAGCCCTGCACTCCCAAATTAAATAAAGCCTCACGGTTTGTGTTCTGTGCTAAAATGGGTGTGGTCTGGGTGACTCGGGTCACATTGCGGTCAGATCAAGCGTGACGCTTGCTCTAAAGGTTGACTGTTTTAGTCAACCTTTAACCCTTTAGGGCTCATTTTCCTGAGCCCCCAGGTATCTCAAGCAGCCATTAGGGTCATGATTGTTTTCACTGAACATCAAAAGTGATTTAGTGGAACCTAATGAGCCATTAGTCTTCATCGGGACCTGGTGTACAAACATACAACCAACATATCACAAAGTGGAGGCATTAAATGCTTCATGCTGGAGACACCTGCTCCAGACACCTCTTTGTTTTTAGTCTTTCTGTCCAAACATATAAATCTGAGGTGACTAAAACACACTGACAGCTGGTGGAAACTTAAGAGACCAAAACATGGATCTGGTGAAGTGCAGTTGCCTCTAGAGAGTGGTGGAGTGAGAAGTGGTGATCCTGTGCCAGTGGGCAGTAATCTGCGTCAGACCAAACTATGTTTTTTTCCTTTCGTCTTGAAGGTCCCTCTACTGAGTAATGTTGCTGAACCGGGGCATGAGGCGGGCTGCTCATATCAGCATGCAGCATGGAGATGGTGAATCAATGGAGCCTGGAGGACTTTCCAACCTCTCTGTCGCAGCCCCACTATTAATGAGCAAGAGCAGGCCCTGTCCGCTCCCCTCGTGGCCACATGCTAAATTACCAGCTGTGAATCAACACAGCATTTATGGGCAACTGCAACATGAAAACGGCTAAATCTGCAAGGACAACCATACCTTGTTATAACCCAGAGGATCACACAGTGGACTGAGAATGGCACTGAGGAATCCAATAACTGTATAAATTAACAGAAAAAGACTAAGTATGTAAGGAATAGTGGCTTCCCCAGCGGACATATCTGGTCTAGTGTAACTGTTTTGATCAATGGTTGGCTTGTGCGCTTCACAGGCATTTATTCTTAACTAAGAACAAAAACAGAACAAGAAAAAAAAAAATCACATTAGAAATAAAAAGAGAAAAGAGGAGAGTGTAATATAAAAAAAAAGAGGCATGGTAAAATAATAAATAGGTAAACAAACAGTAAACCTGAAGGCGAAAGGCTTTTAAACATTTAAGTGCATTTGACCTGTAATGGGAGACAGGGGGACGCGGAGGAGTGGTAAAAGCCTGATAAAAAAAAGAGACTATAACCTCACTCCACTTAGCCATCAGACAAAGAGATGCTTTGGGGAGTGCATGAGCAATATCAACATAAAAGTCACAACATGCGTGTGTCTGCAACCGTTTCTAAGCCGTTTGTCTGCACACTGAAATGACTGTGTAAAAAAACTTTCAGAAAGAATTTTTACAGAAATAGCTATTTATTGTGTGGGTTTGAAAGAGGAAACAGCATGAAAAGTGTGAGCTGCATATTAGGTGTCTAGAACGAAAGCAGTGATGGGGAATGCCAACATGAGAGAAATGGTTCAGTATGAAGATTATCTTTATCTATAAAGCAATTACAAAACCATATAATCACAAGGCTGTCAAGAGAAATTATGGTTTTAAGATTAACCTTAAAACCTTACGTGTGCACACACGCACATGAACGAATAAACCCCTTAATCACAAACCTGAAACCAGGACGTAGCAACATAAATTCTTCATTTATTCAATGCTTTACCATGCTTTATTCAATAAAGTAAAATTCTGAGTGGCTGTCATTTGTTTCAAACTCAAAAATACAACTACAACCATTCCAAAAAATCAATGTATCTGAGTAACAAAAGGTAATGTCCCCACTGTGTCAGGCAATCAAATGGATTGGCTTACTGGAATTTGAGCAGTTAGTTTCTGGGTTGGTGCCAAAAAAGGCGTTCAGATAAAACAGAACCACTGCTTGCCTGATTTAATGGATATATGACTTTGAGTGTATGGTCCTATTCTGTTGGTCCACCATACCTTTTTCATGGAGTGCACGGCTGTTTTGTAGGTCATTGTGCTTTTGACAGTGTGTCAGTGTGTGTCAAACATTTAACACTTCAAAATGGGCCTCCACTAAAAGTGTCTTGGGACGAGACCGCTCACCCTTCTTCCATCTCAGTAGTGACAGTCCACCACTGAGGGGGAGACAGTCTAATTTCACTGCCGACTGACGTCCATTCAACTTGAGTGATGAGGGCGCAGGCCCTTGTGCACAAACTCATGTGGCCAGAACTACGCACTGCAGCACACACACACACACACACACAGAAAATAATACTAAAACAGTAACTCAAAGCATTGTTGGCTGTGTTGACAGGCCCATTAACTGGCCTTGGCCTGCCATTTCAGTCTTGTTTCAAAACCTCCAATTCCAGAGAAATATACTTGCCTGCAATGCCCTACTGTATGCTCCAGTGCACCGCGGGCCCTCCAAAGCCATCGTTATCCAGCATGCTGTCCTCTGCTTGCACCTGATTCCCCATCTTCATTATCATGTTGAAAACCAAACTGCTTTCAACGTAATAGGATGCCATTCTACCTGCCATCAGGTGCTTCTCAACTTAGTGTTTGATGAGAATATTCATAGACCTCTCAGGGAACGTTAAAGACAGTGAGTGAGACACAACCAGCGATAGTGGGCCCCTCTGGGGCTACAAAGGCCTCCACTGTGATAGATCTTGATGAAGACAAATGGACAGGACCAATATGGCCTCCCTGTGGAGGGGTACCCTCTACAGAAAAAGCGGGGGTTTGTGATGGCTGGTTAGATGACGGACATACGGCCTAATTGGTGACCTGCAAGGTGAAAGGTGGGGTGGGGGGGCCTCTGCCCTGACTGAGCAGCAAAAGTGTCAATCTATCCCGAGCTGGGTCAGAGATCAAGTGATCTGCAGGAGGAGAGGTGAAGGGATACAGATGTATCTCCGAGACATGACCTGTTTGCAGTTCTCAGAAAGCGTGAACGATAATGTCTCATCCCATCAGGCAAATTAAAAAGCTAGAGTGCTTTATAATTCCTGAAGGGTTTCAGGGTTGTGCTTGGAAGAGGGATACAATAGAGGGGGAAAAAAAAATCATCATAAAAATTAAAATCATGACAGTACAAAAGAGGATGTTCTGTCTGTGTGTGTGTGTGTGTGTGTGTGTTTCTAATCAGTTCAACCTTGAATCTTGAACACTGCACCCACTTTAAAACAGAAAATAGATCTCTTCTCTCAGAGTGCTCCGAGTTCAGTTCTTTTGCAGCAGCTGGAGGGAAATCAACAACATGCCTAAATTAATATTTAATCATCGCAACTTACACATTCTTAGTCTGTGTCCAGTGCTGATCAAACATGACACAGAGAAATGGGGTAGATGTTGGGCAAAGGGCTGAAGCAAAGTGTGTTATAGAATGGACTGTGTGTCTATCATCTTGGGCAAAGACGTGCAACAGCGTGCATGTCAAAACAAATATGCACTCAGATCACCCTCACCACAACTGTCAACACCACATATACACAGCACAAACAAACACCCAAGACTGGCTGAAATTTTTCGGTGAACTGTACAGACTTACATTTCACCTCCTTGTCTGTTAAAGCCCTTTTCCATGTAATTGAACTGTGGAGCGAATGTGTGGATTTTGTTATTTTCCTGAAAATAATGTGCAGCTCTGCCTTAATGGACAGAACAAAGACTGGCAACAGTCCTGCGGGGGGGATTGTCAACATGCTTCCTCCCCGTATTACAATACTGAAGTGACACTACAAAAGTGGATCTGAATGTGAATGGCGCCAGTGTCCAGGCTGCCACTGGAGAACTTCCGCCCAAGTCTGCAGTGTTACAGTGTATGAAGGGCTTTGAACAGTGACTGGCATGGCGAATCACATTGGCCTCTGATTGGAGAAGAATGAGATCGCCACTAAGGGACTCCATATGAGAAATTGTTATAAACCCTGTTATTTGTTACCAAGGCAACAGATGGCCAAAAAAACATATTTTTGAGTCCCACTTTAGAGAAAAAATAATGGCTGGCCAAGGACAAGGTCTATGACAGTGTATCAGAAAACAGCATTGTCCAACACACATTTTCCTTTTAGAAAACAGCTTTTATTAAACCACTGCAAGAGTAAATGGGGCCAAGCGTAACCATTATTTCATTTATTTTGAATCTAATTGCCTGTTTCTTTGGGATTATTCACTGCCTGGTATGATGTACAGAAAAAATTAAATAATGTATGGACTATGCTCACTTTGTCTAACAAGTATCGTAACATTTTAGATTTAAAAAAGCTAAAGAAACAAGTGTTGACTTGTTAACACTGAATAGAAAAAGTGCAGTTTATTAGATAAATGGAAAATGCACTTATTTTAGACTTTATCGAAATTAGAATTCAATCTCTGTTGAGCAACTTCTTTTTTTTTTTTTTTTTCCCATGAATTTTCTGTTAAAATTATTTTCATGCTGTTACATAGGATGGAAATGGCTTTTTGTCTTATTTGAAGCTGCAGTAACTGACTGAGTCCTAAATATTATGCAGCAGTGACAAACAGCCACGACAGCCTTCACTCTGCTCCAGAAGGAGGTATAAAATAGTACTGCATTTACTGAGAAAACAAAGAAACGAAAGAAAAATGAGACGGACTCCAAACCCATGTGAATCAAAAAGGATTTGGGGGCTTTATCTGGTGGCACCATGTGGGAATGATAATGACCATCTTGAATCCAAAAGGACAACCATTCATCTTAACCCTGGTCTGCCTGGCAAAACTCATAATCCCCGTAACACCCATGACCCATCACTAGACAGACAGCAGGGGAAAAAAATGGCACTTTGGAGGGGCAGGATAAGACAATACAAACCCATTTCTCCCATTCTCCCCAGACTCTGTGTGATTATTTAACATTCCATGGAATATGCTCCATCTGCTAGCCAGCATTAATTCCTCCTTTTACCAAATCTCCACCTTTACACTGCTGAGATTATGTCACTCCGTCTGCCCCCCTTACCGTTTTCCCCTCCCTCTCAGTACTCTTTTTACTGGTCCCTCAATCAGACTAATACCTTTTCCTTTGTGATGAATCATTTCATTCAGGCTGCTTTTATTCCCTGGCTCTGCAGTTACAGGACCATCAACTGCTCTTTTCTCTTTAAACATCCTCTATCCATCATCATGGGAAGCCTGGTCGGAGCTCCGCCCATCCACCAGCTCTCCAAAACGGCACCTTTCCAATCCGTTCCTTTTTACTTCTTACTTCCTGAACCCAGCCATCAGGATGAACGATTGTGAAGTTTAGATGGGAGCATTTTAACCCCCCTGACTCCTGACCGCCTCCCCATATTGCCCAGGTGACATTACTAAATGCTTCTGTCTCAAGAGAAGTGAATAGTATCTCTACTTATTCTTGGAGAGATTTATGTATGTTTATGCTTGTGCTCTCTCTCAATGCATATAAATGTATCATTGTCTGTGTCTCATTCTGTATTTCAAACACAAAAAAACCTTATAATGGTTTGCGGTCTACCAGTTGTTAAGTGTCATAACCTTGGAGCTTTTAAAATACATTCAAAGCCACAACCTAATTTCCAAAGTACACTGTAGTTCGCTTCGTCATGATTCATCCAAAGTCATCTGATAATATTGGAATAGAGTGCATCTGCTACTGTTCTTGTGAACTGGTGCCAGTCAAAACAGGATCTGTCTCTGTGTCTTTGTGAGAGGACAGAAAGCCCCTAAGGTTAGTGTTTGTTCAGTCAATGCTGGTTTAAAAAAAAAAAAAAACAAACCCATACATACAGTAATTAGCTGGGGATGACTCCTGAAGCATCTAAGCATCAAAGGAGACTGAATTCATGACCCAAATCACACGACTTTATCTATAGAGTCACCAGAGGCAAAATCACAGTAAAAAAAGGAAAGAAAAAAGAAAAAAGAAAATGATAAAGTGAGGAATGACTGACAGTTCCAAATAAAAAAGCAGCAAAGCCACAGAAAACAAAATAGAGACTGAAACAGTCCTAACTGCGTGGTAAATCTGATTAAGCGTCGGAGCGAGGATGGCAAGCAAGGCTAAGTGACTCAATGGATGAGTAAGTGAATAAATAAAGGAGAGAAGATTGTGGTGGCCGCCTGCCACCGCAGCACGTTATTTGAGCAGCCTGGTGTGTACACAAGCCAGGTTGCCACGGGATGAGTCTCCATACTCATCGCAATTACTCTGGCTGCGTTCTGTGTCGGTGAGCTAATTAGACCTTGGCGAGCTTCGAGCTGGTAGAGTGGAAGATGAGGTGAGTCACTGGGGATGGAGATGGAGGTGATAGCCTCTGTTTTTCACCTGAAGCCCTCTCACACCAAAGGCAGCAGTTCCCTGTTTACTCTGCAAACTGTAAACTACAAATGGCCCCACAAGGAGAAAGAGTAAATGTAGCGTGGAAAATGGTTAAGTAGCGGCTGTACGTGCCTCCAACTTCTCTTTCTCTCTTTCTTCTTGGTTTTCCTCTCGGGCGCACACACAAACACAAGCCTGGCCCCATCCTATGCCACCAGAAATACCCAGCTGTCTGCTCTCTGCCCCCATGCTAATCTGAGCCCACAGAGTCGACTCCCACCCCTCCTGGAGTAACACAATAATGCTGTGTGCACTTAAACAGCAGGGCTGGCAGGACCAATCTCCTCTTATTGCCAACAAACACACAGAGCTCTCTTTCAACAGTTCTCCACCAAACTGAGCTCCTTCTGAGAGTTGCTGTTAAAACAAACACTCCCCACAATGCTGTGTACTGTGATGTGTCTTTCAAGGAAGAGAGAAAGAAAGAAAAAAAGGAAATAAGAACTGATGATTGCATTTCTTTCTCAAGGCATTATTAGGCAATATGTATAACTAATTGAATTGTGGCCTACTTGGTACGTGAGGATTTTTGGCTTTTGAGCTTTCTCATTAGCTATGCAGATTCTGGCCCTAACCTAATGAACAATAATAATACTCGTCGGTTGAAATGTGTTACGGAGATGAAACCTGATGGCCTCTGCTGGTAATTGGGCTCCCTTCCACTCATTACAGGAGGAAAGCAATAAAAAAGCAATAACACTTTCAAAGTGCCATCAGAGGAGGAATGTGGCACTTTCTTTTTGACAATTCATCAAGAGTGAACCCCTGCCTATTAGCTGAATGAGAGCCCTGGGCCAAATAAACATCTCCCACTCTGCACTGATTTGTTTGATGGGTAAACAGTCTTTGATGTGTACGCTGCCAGACACTGACATTCTGTGTGGACATAACCATCGGGGCAAAGACAGGACCACAGGAGAACTTCTAGCGTAGTTAACTATTACTGAAATGTGGCAATTCAAGGTCTGCAGCGTTTGCACCTACCACTTTTCTCATTCTGCTTTTTGTGTCCTCCTTCCCCTGCAGGCTGAACTTTGAATAAAAAAAAAAAAAAAAAAAGGAAAAAAACATGGAAGTGTGCAGAGTCAGGAAGAATATTAGGTTAAGTCCTCAGGTGAAGGCATGGCTCCCTCCAGGTAGGAAGAAAAATACCGTCTGTGTGAACAAGTGTTGTTTGAAATACTGGATTTCCTGCCAAGTCTGTAAACAGGGACTTTCAGCTCCATTCATCACCCGATTCCTCAGAACAGCACAGCTCATCGCAATTTGTTTCCTGAGCAATTGACATGGGGAAGCTGTCTTGCTCTGGAATATTCAAATAAACAATTATCTTTGACTGGCTTTGGTAACAATGTCAGGAATGTTACTCACCACATAGTGTGTTTCAGCTTGCTTTCTCACTAAGCCAAAGGCTTTCAAGCAGTGAAAGGAACAGATGAAGTGAAGAATGACACTCAAGACATCCAGGGGTCTGATTCCACTGGGGTCCCCTGTTGGGTCCTGCCAGGGTTAGCGAGCAGGCGGTTAAGAGTTTCACTGCAGCTTGGTTAGGGAGATAAAACCTGTCTAAACTTTATATCCCCACCTGCCCTCTCCATTGGTCCAGCTGGAGAGGGATGAAACGTCTGGACCGGAAGAAATGAATGCAATGTGGGCCTGGGAATTTGAAAAGTACTTTTTGAAAGTTTTAAGGTTTTATTCTGACAAAAGAGATAGCATGAATGGACAGTTTGATAAATAAAGCTGTGGTTGATCTGCCTTAGGTCATCTTGACAGCCTGCTCTGAGAAGCATTAAGGAGAAGGGTGGAGTAGTGAGGAGAAAAAATAAAGGAAGAGGAAGAGAAGGTCACTGTGAAGCCTTATTCAGGCTGTGTGCGACATAAAAATAATAAATGATAACGAAGACAGAGATGCCCTCACAGTAGCACATAGCAATTTGCAAATGCATTTTTACATTACACATTCATATGGAAATTATTATTTTTTTGAGGGTCTTATCCTGAATTTATTTTAATGGAAAATTTGCAGATGAATTAACAGCCAAGTTATTACAATAGTCGTTATAGTAGAAGTGCAAATTGTCTGTATCAGACCTGCAAATCAAGGCAGCAGCAGTGTAAATGTAGCACTTATTTCAGAATGTGAACGGTGACCACATTAATCTTGTCTATGAACATCTGTTAATGTGTGACAGTCGTCGTTTAGTCACCTTGAGTAAAAATGTGACTCATGACTATCCACACAGATCAGATTTGGGACTAATTCAGTAATATTCTTCCAATCCCCAAATCCATATTAATGGATTCTAATGCAATTAAAGTCGCCATTCTACATTTAAAATGTAGAATTGAATATTCCTTGTTGCTATTAGGGCTAATTAAAAACACAAATTCACAAAAACACACAAAGAGAAGTAAGTACAAGTAGAGAAGAAAAGTACAATTGCTCGGAGATTCAGTCTGGAGGAATCACAGAGATACAAGCTTTCAGTCTGTCCAGAAGGTCGCTGTGAAAGAGAAGACAGCCATTAAAGACATTCTCCAGACAACCTCACCTGTCTTCTCTAATAGAGCTGATGACAGCATCTTTATGGATGTTCAATTCCTTTCCTGTTTTCATTTACTCTGCTTATACTATCAAGTACTTTTAGAGGTGTTTAAACGAAAGCTCCCTTTACACTGTGTATCACTACAGACGAGTATCATTTTCAAATGCTATATTCTTTTATTTCTTTATTTTGTGTGTTTTTTTATTGGATCTTATTGTATAATTGCATTTGTGGATGCTTTCTTTCACCAACATTTAGGGTTCCTTATGCATTATGGACATTTACAATGATTCGGTGTCTTCTTTGAATACACCTGAGCATGGCTGTGACTTCAGGTTGAACTTGAACTGGTAAAAAATAAATATTTCCAGCGTCAACACCCCCACCAACGTGCTGCTGCATTCTTATCACTACACTACCAGCATACAATCTGTACTTCCTATATGATCCACTGCTTCCAAGTGGCTACAACACCTGCTCTGGACAAGCGCTGTAGTTGGAAGCATTGGTGCTAACATGAAAATCATTCAAAAGAAACGAGTAAAGCAGCAGAATTGCAACTGACGTGAGTTTGTCTATACATCAGTCCAACTGCACTTGTCTACACGTGTTGCAGCCGCACACTGCTCTCCGTCACTGTTCTTCTTGTCTGCTCTGTCTCACACTCTCAATACAGAAGGTCATTGGAACAAAGGAAATCCTCACTTGCTGCTATCTGACTGTAGCTGAAAAAATGGCGTCTGTCTGGATCACCTCCCTTTGCCCCTGAAAGTGACCCTGAGAGAGGAGGAATGTTGTTTGCTGGTAAGAAAAGCAGACACAGAGACAGCAAGGAATGTGATATCAACATGGGGACAGAAAAGACTTTTATTTGCCTCCCCACAAAAGTTGGAGTGAAATCAGAAGATGAAATGTATGTGCAATTAAGGAGCAATACACTAAGATTAACCAAGACACACCAATTTTGTGAGGAGGGTGTCAAGAAATGATGATGAGAAAACAGAGCAGAGGAACATCCTCCTCTGTGGGAGTAATGCATGTTTTATGGCTGTATAGAGGGGTTGGTGACCCTGCCCTTGGCCTCCCTGGGCTGAACCAGCTGTGGAGGGATGGAGGACAACCGCATATGAAAGTTTAACAGCCCTCCCAAGGGCTGTATACCTCCTCCCCCCTGGTGGAGCTACATGTACGGAGGGTGGGGCCTCTCTCACATCTCTGCACCGGGCCTCGCTAGGGCTCATCAAACTCCTCAGCTGCTCCTAACTCGAGGAGTCCATCTGCTGCCAAGCAACCCCAGGAAGGAACTGAGGCAATACTAGTAACTTGCTGCCGTACCCTTCCGCAAATACACACACACACACACACACACACACACACACACACACACACACACACACACTTGAACAAGTGCACCGATCCAGATAACCTCACACCGCCAGTTTCTCCTGTGCCATTTTAATTTAAGCCAATTAAGCTGATTTTCTAGACTTTATTTTCTCTTCAGCGTCCTGCTCTCACTCCCTCTGCACTCACCAGGTTCCCAGCTGGGCTTAAGCACACACAGACGGCTTCTCAGAACAAATATCAACTGCTCAGCCTTGAAGGATTGGGTAAGATACTTGTTTAAGTATGTAATTTGGGGCACCTAACAACGTATGTTACAAATCCTGTTAAAAGCATTTCTTCTAAAACTACGGATTACTTCTCTTGACCTTTTGCTAGCTGTCGTGTGTTTGTATCTCTATCAATAAATGTTCTTTCTTGTTCAGGTTCTATCTTCTGTGTTCAGTTTGTACAGCATAAGGAACTGATGCATGTGACGTCCACAGTGTTGAATAATATGTCCATTTATGTTTTGCTCAACATGTTTTCACTTACCTGGAATCCAAAGCAGTTGTTAAGATGACAAAAGGAACAGGCACAAAAATAAGGAAAAGGAAAGTGAGGAGAAGGCAACAAGCTTCACAAAGAAAGAAAATTACCCCAACCCTGCATTTCCTATGGGTGTAAGAGGCGCCAATCATGACCTGGGGTTACTTTTAGAAGCCTGTCTGAAACCTCTATCATATTCCCTACCCCACTTCTACATGCCCTCTTCCTCTCCCCTACCACCCCTGCATCATTCCATCCTCCCAGTTTTCCTTCTGACATCTGCTAATCCCCAGACCTCTGACCCCAGGAAATTTACTCTCTCAACCTTGACAATTTTCTTTCTCTTTTCCGTCTTTATGCCTGGCGGATCACCATTATCCATTATCATTCCATTGTCTGAGGCCAAGAAAAACAATTTAAATTCCCGTGAACTGACATCCACTTGCAGGCTAAAGCCGACGGCGGTATATAGTGGGATGTGGGGCTGAAAGGTGTCGTGAGTCCGTGGTGTGATAGCCTGGCTGTGTGATTTTTACCAAACATGATAATAAGCCATCTATAGTGACTTTAGCCTACTAGAAAATGGGTATTTATTCCATGTTTCATGGTTGTCAGAGATATCTTTCACACTTCCAGCATGCAATTGTGGCAATTACATTTCACTTGATACCTACAGATGGCAGAAATTTTCATGTGAATAATACACACAGAGGATGCACATATATTTGGTAGGACACCTGTTCAGGGAAAAATAGCTAGATAGTTCTTATTTTCCACTCACTGGATCAGTATTCATTGCAACATAATCTTCCACATTGGGGACTGAGGATTATCTCTCTTCTTGGGTATGAAGTAGAGGATGGACACAAATCAAATGGAGACAGAAGGAAAGGGCAACAGCGATGTGTTTTTGGGTTTTTCATGCAAAAAATTAAGAAAGCTGTCACAGGCAGTCATTTCAGTGGGAGACCTGCTCCCATCAGGCAAAATTGTACCTTTGTGCTTCAGTCCTAGCATTTAGTTCTCTTCATTTTACACACTGATGCTACAAACAGTGTTAGTTACTATCAGCCTGGTTCTCCATATCAGTGGCAAATGACAAACACTGATCATTATTGCAAAGTCAGTGGTCTGGATTTGAAATTAGGACAAATTATATTGTGACAAAGTTTGTAATTTGTTTCGTATTACTGGCATTTATTGTTATGGAAAATAATCTGTAAAAAACATGATCATAAAATCCTATTTGTCTCGAGAACAGGGCCTTGTTCAATGTTTCAAACCAATGTTACCAATTTCCATCTGATAAGAGCTATGTGAAAAGAGAAGGTATTCAAGGGACTGCATGATGGAGGGCCACGTCTGATCCATCTATTTCAAACAAGTCTCATTCTTTTAGTCTGTCTGAAAATCACCGTAAACCTTAATTTGCAAATATAATTTTGAGTAATCTACCAAAGGCACCAATTTCATTAAAAGCAACCATCACATCAACACGATAAAGAGATTTAAGTTTACTCCAATACTTATTTCAAAACTTTGTTCTATTCATTCATGCAGGAGACCCACACAGCCCCACTCAGAACCAATCTGACCTGATCAGAGGAACATCAGGATCCTTTTGTTGCTGATCTGCTGTGATCTGACTGTCCTGGCACCCGTCCAACAATGTGGACGTTGACCTCTAGGCAGAGAGGCCCCTAATACATCCTACTGAGCCCACACGCCCCAGGTTCCTGGCACCACATGGCACACTCCCACATTTATTATTCATCTACTTCATTACCCTCCACAGCTCTTTACCTTCACACTGCAGCCCTGATGCAGTAACCATTATGCTGCTCCTCAACAGAAAGAAGGATAAGAAAGATGAAGAGAGAAGCGCCACCTCAGAGTCATTTCACGCATCTCGTCTCTCTTGGAGCAAGTGAATAGAAGCTGCCGACTGAAGTCAGGAGGTTCAGTAGAGTAAAGTGAAGTAGATTTGTGTGGAAATTGCCAGGAGGACATTGGCCTCATCTTTCTTAGGTCAGCATGCTAAGCGCTTAGAGAAGCATGGTCATTCCTAAGTAAGGATATCCAATCAATTCCAATAGCCCCCAAGGCAGTCGCGATCCCAGGACCCCATGCAAGTGATGTCTTTCAGCCTCCCAACGCCTGGGAGCAGGCAGCTTATGTGTTGTGCTGAGCGCAGTTAATTGCTTGAGATATGACCCTGTGTGGTTTGTGGGAGAGATTTTAAGGGGTAATTGTTGTGGTTGGAGAGAGATTCTCTGGCCCATAACCGGGAGATTAGCCCCACAATGAGAAGGTATATCGCACAGGTTTCTTCTGGGACTAAGAAGATATGAGCCACCCATTAGCACAGTAGGGAAAGCTAAGGATTTAGAGTCTCTGTTACTAATGCGCACCTGTGTGTGTGTCTGTCACAATTTACTGACTGGTGTTTAAAATATTAAGAAGCAGAACAGAGCTGGGTGCTACTGTAGAACTGGGCAACACTACTCTGCCAAAATGTACATACATTTCCTCACAACCGTCCACAGAAAAACCATTTAGTAATGTCCTTAAAATAGATCTATTCCATGCTTTTCATTTCTATATTCAAAACATTATCAGGGACCGACTGCCAACTCACTTGGCTGAGAGAGCAAGATGAAACCAAAATTAGAAAATAAGAGACTTCAAAGGAAGCACAATTCTACTTTTTATAATTCATTTTTCAGTCTTGATTATTTTTCCCCCTTTCCTCATAAACCAATAAACTGTGGTGCGCATGTTTATTTTGGACACCATCATAATAATTCAATGTGAACACTAACCCAGCCCCATAATGACTTCCCTTTCTGCTGCTGTTATTTCTGTGCCACTAGCCTGTGCCAGGGTGCTACAAGGCTAGGGTGACCACAGAGGAGTAACTCTGGTCTGGTTGTGGTTCTTGGACCAAGCCCTGGGTCCCAGGCAAAGAGTCCACTTCAAATTGTGCCTTCCTTCCCTACTTTCCACCCTTCATTTCACCGGGGCAACAAAGCGTCTGTGGGACAGAGAGATATTCTCTCCCATTTCCTTTTTACTGGGAGAGTGGAGAGGAGCCCACATTGCACTTCAAACTAACAGTATAATTTGCACGATGAATAAACAGTCCAACAAGCACACTGACATATACACACATGTACTCCTTATGATTCAGCTGAGTCTTTCTACCCCCTTTGTGCTGCACATACAGTATCTGTTCTGCATCTGTGCTGATAATTAACACACACTTGAAATACATGTCCTATAATAAGCAGTCCATCTCTAAATGATCAAAGACTCTTTCTGCTGTGGTTAAAATAAAGCCAACATCCAAGCAGAGCCCACAGCGAGACACAAAACGGGTTGTTTATTCTTTCCTGAAAGACAGAGAAAGAAAGAAAGAAAGAAAGAAAGAAAGAGAGAGAGAGAGAGAGAGAGAGAGAGAGAGAGAGGAAGTTGGTGGGGAAAGAACAACTTAAAATGATTAAAAGAAGAACAAATCTTATAATTACTAATAGACTCAAAAAAGCCTATTTGCACATTTGTGCTCATTTGTGGAGCCAAGCAGATATAAAAGGTAATAAACTGAGGGCATTCATTATTAACTTTTATTCACAAATGAATATTTTAGTGAGTAATAACTCAGTTAGGAAGAAGGCCTCAATACAGCCCAAGTCAGCATGTCCGACACCTTCCCATCTTACAATGGCAGGATGTATTTATCATAATAACATAGCCTAAATGCCTGCGGATGTGTAAAGGTCATAGGTGAGGAAATGCATAAGGATGAGAGAAGGCTCGTAATAACACCAGGAATATACACTACTCCACAGCTAGTCAATATATACACATTGTTAATAGATCGATGCACACTTCGACTGCGACTGACTGATGCAGAGGCAGCCAAATGAAGAGTGGGGGCATAAAAATGATGCATAGCTGCATATATCTTTCCTTGACAATTAAATTGATTGCATCTTGTCACCTTCACATCTATAGTTGTCTTGGTGTAATATAGTGTAACTGGCCATAGAGGATGGGTGTAATCTAACACACATTACTGCTCATTGACGTAGTGTTGGCATTATAGAAAGAGGATTGTGCACCTTTTTCTTTCTTTCCCTCCAAGGAAGCAGTGGGGTTTGGTTATTCAGATATTGCTCATACTCCCCCAAAAAGATCTTCCGTATTTTTTTTCTGTGGAGATAAACCTGAACTTCTGTGGTGTATAGTCGCAGTCCTTCCAAAATCTCTTCAATTACCACCCCAACCTGCAACGCCCCCAACAGGATTTACAGTTTTCTCAGACCATCAAGTGGAGATGGGCCGATTCAAACCCTCAACATGCAGTCACGCTGGGTACAATTACAGACCACTACCCGCTTGTCTGCCCCATCTGCCCCACCCACGCATGCACAGGGGGTCATTACCTCTACTACCCTCACCATCAGGGTGCTGGCATCCAGTTGGCCATGCAGTATGAGCTGTGGCTTCTACATGTGGTGCATTTGAGGGAGAAGCCATGTGGACTCTATGAAACGAAAGCAGCATCATGTAACACCACAGCAAAAATGTTCCAGCAGTTCTGTAGGCTGGCGAGCCAATTAGATTAGAGGATGGCAAAACTGTGGTTACAGGATGTCTCAATTCACTTAACATCTGCTGAGAGAATATAAAACTGTATATATGGTAAACCTCCCCAGCAGAGAACTGCTTCCTAATGCTTTGGATAGTATAGCCACTTAAGTATACAAAACATGAATAGTGGATATAGCTAATGGTAATGAGTGTTACTAGGAAAGCAGCCGAAAAATATTCATCTTGAAACAGCAAGAAAACTGAGCGCAACGCCCCATCATTCACCGTGTTAGCTACAGCTGAACCCTTTTCCTTGACTCCAGAAAGAACCTCCAGCTGCGTCTTGTGCCACCATATGCATGAAAATGGGCCATCAAAGAACGTATTTCTTTCATTCCAGGCAATTTCCCTAATCCCTAATGAGCTGCAGGGGAGAGGAAAACATTATGGATGTGGGTTAGCAGGTGGTGAAGAAGGGATTTTGCGGGTAGTGCATGAGTGTGCGCGTTTCAGTGTGTGCTTGTGTGTGAACATGAGTTTATCTGAATAAATTAGCACTATTGTGAAGGCCTGTTTAATGACTCAACCTTTTATTTTGTGTTTGCTTATACCAGATTGTGTTTATGTTTGCACGCGTGCGTGTGTGTGTGTGTGTGTGTGTGTGTGAAAATGTGTGTGTGCAGATATTTGAATATTAGTGTGACACACACAGGACTATATCCACCAGGAGAATGGACTGAGGATCCTTGAAGTAGCTCCCGAGGATTACATTATCCAATCTGCGACTAATCGCTGATAAATTCTTTCTACTGGTGAATCCTGCTCAAGAGCCCTTTCCCTTAAGACTTACCTCAGCCTCTACAAAAAGAATGGGCAGATCAAAAAGTCAAGACGCATGGCTCTTTTCCCAAATAAACTTTGAAATACAAACACTGGCTCCTGCTTCGTGTAGTTATGGTACAATTGCCATTGTTTCTCCAAGTGCTGTAGCAGGTGATGGTCTAGTGACTTGTGGCACCTTCTCTCATATTTCAGGTCAGGGTGTATGTGTGTGTGGGGGGTGGGGGTGGCAGTCAGCCAGTCCAATTTCCCCCCGTCACCACCAGCTAGCTGCTGACAGCTCTGAGATGTGGGCTTCAATAACTAGGAGCAGCAGCAGCCCACAATGTCAGCATTTTCCTCCCTGAGCTCTGACAAACCTCTGGGCCCTGGAAGGAGGCTGGGCTGTGGGGACAGAGGTGGGGTGGCAGGGGCAGGCTCGTTACGATTTAATAAGTGTCATTGCAGGGCATTATGTCAACTGCACTGGAAGACTTCTGTTTCTGCACTATACTTCTTCCTTCCTTAAACGGCTCATGTTTGGAAAGAAGGGTGCACATTTTTTTCCCCAGTGTGCAATTTATGCAGGGACGATCACCTGAGTATGCAGTTTTTTTTTCCAGCATCTCTCACTTGTTCACACGCCCAGTCTTCTGCACTTTTCCAATGCGAAACTCTGCAGCTGGGCGTTTAACACGGCATTTCATTGCTCATTTGCTTTCTACAATCATACTTCCAGAAACACTTGGCATTGGGGGTCTTCCGGTCGCATAACAACTCCCGATAGAGCCTCTTTCTGGCTTTCCACTGTTCTTTTTTCTTTTCTTTCTTTCTTTCTTTTTGGATGATTACACTTCTAGAAGATGATAGCACCCATATCTGAGAGGTATTCATAAAATCTGTGGGTAATACAGCCAGCTACAGTACCACTGATACATTAAACACAAAGCAGTCTTTCCAAAGGGTGTCAGATAGATAGGAGAACTTTATTTACTCTATCACAGTAAACCATGAATACTGAATGTAGAAGAACTGAGGACAAGAGTAATCAAAAGTATCCTTTCAACAGACTTGCTCTTCTACACTATTGGAACACTAGCTACAAGGGAGTTTCCATTACTTTTTGGCAAAAGATCTTGGCACTGACAATAAACGAAGGGAAGAGAAGAGGGAGAAAAAAAAACTGTGAAATCTGACTGGCTGACTTCCAAGTCTCCTATTCTTCTTTTTATCTGAACCCTGCCCTCACACTCCGTCTGGCTGCCTGCCAGAGAGACTGTTTTATTATTCCTACTCCTTTTTCCATTTCTCTGCATTCTCTTTGGTTCCGCACTCCTCTATTCCTCTTAACTCAACACCCACTCAGGCTGTGCATATATACAGCATGCATCCTCTTACCACTGCTCATAACTATTTAAGTAGATAGAACAGTATATGTGGCATTTCCCTGCATGTAATAACAGAGTCAGTACATTCCTGACATGGTAATGTTGGAAAAAATGTTCCACAATTGATGGATTGGTTCAATTTGCGCCGCCTCAATCTTCACTTGTGTATAAGGAAGATCCCAAGTGGAGGACAGTTGAACAGCTGGGGTGCTTTTTCACTCCCTGCCAGTTTCCTCTCTGTACTCCCTTCTACTATAAAGAAAGCCAATGATTTATGAAGCAAACAAATTTGTAAATGAGACATGCACTGCTTCAACATGCCACACCACAAACCTGCTGATGAGAGACTAAAAGAGCAATGCACAGCCTGCTGCCTCAACTCACAGCCACATACACTTCTCTTTCCGGGGGCGGGGGGTTCAAAGCTTCTACGTACATTGAGCCGATGATGATTTGAAGCTTGAAAAGCTTGAAATCTTGAGAGAAAGGACTTCATCACACCAATCTGGTACAGGTGCAAGAGAGATTATTTACTGTAGTTCAGGTAATCATACTTACATATCACAGGAAGAATGGGAGGAAGGTGATTAACTGAGAGTATTATGCCTGATGCATACATCACCCCAGTTCAGCAGGTTGAATTATCATGCATGTGTTTTCTTCCCTTTCTTGGTGCTTTGTCAAACACATATCATGCTGGCATTGCAGCAGGAGGGAAATGAGTGAGGAGCAGAAGATTGACTGTTGGGTGGTGGTGATGGGTGGGAGGGTGAGGGCGATGTGGGATGGGGTGGCAAGAATATCAGTTCTGTTCTTCCCCTGAGGGGCCTAGATATGTGAAAGCAGTGGGGAGGGGAGATCAGGTGCATGGGAATTCAGAAATCATTGCATATGCATGCTCCTCAGACTTATACAGCAAGCTTTGCCTTGAGGAAAAATAAGGCCCAATGGGACAGCAGGAAGTGGATATGAGGGGCTGGAATTAAAGCAAATTGTAACCTTTTTCACCTCAGTTTAAATTTTGCTAAATCCTGCCTGTTTTGCTCTTCAGCCAAAGTAAGGTCTTTTAAACCAACATCAAGGTACAGGCCAACCCGATCTTCCTGGGCCGTCCCTAGTCAGCACTGGAACTAATGTGCTTGAACAAGACATCTAATGGTTCCTGCCATTATCAAAGACTTGCCCCTGGAAAGGCTTGTTCCAACAGAGGGGCCCCCGTCAACAGCATGGGAGGACAACAGGGTTGTCGGCTCCCTGTGTGTTAAGATCATAGTGCAATAACACAGGGAACACAAGAGGCTCTGCCACACCTCTGAGCTGTGGAAAGAGGTGGGGTAGTGGGGACAAAGATTGGATACCGAGGGCATGCTTATTATGATCTCACAAGTGTTATTGTTGAATTACACAAATGGGATAACATTTCTGCACCATCATGCATCATCTGTCCCCCTGGTATGATAAACACCCAACAGGAACATTTCAAGCTCAATATACAAAACAAGTATAATCAAAATTTGCATTTCAACAGACCAATTTTCAAACTATAATGCGAATGCAAAGACTGGTTTGTATTGTGGATGATTCCCATAAATCATTTCTCTCAGAAACCATATTTTTTGCACACAGGATGGCTGTATAGGAGAGAATATAGACAGATTTATTGAAAAAAATCAAGCAGCTGACAAAACAAGACTGAACAGGAGACAGGGAGTATACCCCCTCTTCCCCACCAGCCAGTGTAATAACCTTTTAAATCATGTTTGACATTTTTAAGTTGGCACAGTGGAGATTCTGGCAATATCCGTGCTCTGATATTAAAGCCTGTTACTGGCAGTAATCTCATTGCTTTGTTTGATGATTTGCAATATGACACCCATCCCCCCTCAGCCACCATATAGCCTCCCGCTTTCCCCCTGGAGACCATCCGTTCCCGCCCAGATTCGCCCTTGCCCTGACACCGGTTGCTAATGGCGCTGCAGTGAAGGCCGGTGGCAACAACAGAAGCAGAGGCCCTTCTGTTGAGTGTCTTTTTGGATATTCACATACTTTATGGTCTGAGCCTCTTTTTCTGTGGACATAACAGTGCGG
Source organism: Echeneis naucrates (assembly GCF_900963305.1). NCBI lineage: Eukaryota > Metazoa > Chordata > Actinopteri > Carangiformes > Echeneidae > Echeneis > Echeneis naucrates. The sequence goes on along the minus strand of NC_042523.1, from coordinate 8,335,608 downwards.
TGATTAGAGGGTTATCCCTTTTCTAACAGCTGCGAGACATGACTGTTGACAGGGACTGACTGACTGTTTGAGTTCTTCGTTGGAAATATGCATGTACACTGGCCACAGAGCTGTATAATCAGCCACAGTGATGAAAGCACACAGAAGAATAGCTGATCAAAACATTGTCAAACATCCACTCAGCCATTTTTGACACATTGTCAAACTGATTAAGTGTTTGCAGCATTTCTGATTTATTGTTGCTCTTGATGAAGGTGAAGTTCCCTATCAAAAACTGGTTCAGGGAGTATTGCCTCGAAGTGAAGTCTACAATCTGGTTGCTGTGAGGGTGCAAGGGCAAACGTCAGGCTACGGAGCAGGTGAGAGACCACAGCCTGAACTTAAGCAGGGACATGAGAGGGAAGGAGAGAGGAGGTTGGAGAGGCAACACAACAGGATCGTTAATTAGTGTAGCACAAATGTCTTCATAATGAGGCCTAATCACCTGAGCATGGCAGCAACCATACGGCCACAGCCATACCGCCTGAGTGGCCCAAAGTGCAGCAGGTACCACAGGAGAGAGAAGAAGTAGTTGAAGGAGGTTGATAAGAATGCAAAATGGAAAAAAGCAGGTGAGTTTCTCGAAACGAACTGTGTATAACAGCAGTCAGTTTGTGTTGTGTGTGCGTCTCCTCTCTGGTGGCGTAGTTAGGTGTTGTACCTTGGATTAGAGTCTGGTCTAATTGGCCCATTGGGCACCAGGAAAAGGGCTGAGAGCGAGGTTGCTGTGACAGCGATTTCCTCAGCAAATAAATCATCTGGTCCCCCTCTTCAGCATACTGCTACATCTCAACACTTCTGTCATTAATGCCAAGCTTGCTCAGCTCAAGAGACATATTTACAGGCACTGATTTGATTATGGTTATTATAGATGGAACCACTCTGCGGCATCACCACAAATATACCACAAATCTCCTATGGTACAGCTTACTGCATTGCTTGGCTGGTGTTTAGTAATGAAAAGAACAGAGAATACATAGTGTTGCAAAAAAAAAAAAAGCATTTGCATTTATATCAGAGGCATAAACTATACAGCACAGGGATAAGCAGGTAAACAGTAGTCAGCTGCTGTCGCTCCCACAGGTGTGTGTTGCCATAGATTCATTTGTTGTGAACTAGTGTGAAGAAAGGACAGGATGTAGCTTGTTGTCATCTGCCAGCATCCATCCTGTGTGTCCCTGAAAAGTGGCTGTGGCAGGAGTAGGACCAAGGGATGTGCTGAGCTTCTCTCATCCCAACATTGAACCCTCTCATCACTGCTAGGCAGAAAGCTAAGCTTTAAAGAGAACATCCCCACTCTCCGCCACTTACTCATTTCTGGATTATGTGAATGTAAAACCAGCAGCCCAACATATGAAACACAAAAAGGAGGGTCAACACATTATGTCATCAGAGAAAAACTGCCACGCACAGACGGAAACTGCAGTCCACAACCTACCACTTAGTGAAGAGGCACGCTGAGATTTAGATTGGATGGGTTCAAATTATACCCAAGAGCTGGCAGCTTAGTTAGAGGGAGGATTAACATCTACTTCATGTCAAGAGCTTTCTGGTTGTAACATCCACAAGAACATAACAGCACGCGCACGCGCGCACACAGACATACACACACAATTACTTTAGCTATCTTCAACCGAATCAGTGCAGGACCAATAGCAAACTGCCAACCATATTAAGAGTAAATCCTATTTTGTGAACCCACTAAAAACATTTAGAATTCAGGCCACAACATCCCAGGATTCCTTAGGAGCCTGGTGGGTGGAGTGAAGAGCAGATTAGATCAGAAGTACCAGCTACTCCGAGACCACTCTTCATTTAGCAAATCCGGTTACATTTTTTTTTCACTCCAGTTCAATTAGATGTTGTTTGAACAGTTGTCGAATTAATAATTTCAACAGCCCAGCCCCCCCCCCCCCCCCCCCCCAAAAAAAAAAAACAAACAAAAAAGAAAAACAAACCCAAACACAATAAACAAAAACAAAAACCCAAACAAACATGAAAGTTATGAATGTTTCATAACAGATCAGAATCAGTAAAGGTGATGAAAGCTTAGCTAAGATCAAATCTAATCTCCATGGAGTGCCTGATGGGGTTAAAACAGTGAGCAGTAAAGCCTGGTAAACATCTCTGGCTTCTTCGCTAATCAGCTCCTGCCCTTCCCCCACCCTCTCCCCTCTTCCTCTCTCTCCCTCAGAGGAGCTGCTAGTGCCTGGGCCACCATATTGTCATTAAAGACCATGGCATACCAAGGGAGCACAGGAAACCCCAGAGCCACATCTCAGGAGGCCTAACCGCTCTGGTGAGGGCCGCACTCAGTCCCAGCCACAGCACTGCTCACACAAAGGCACAAACAAACAGGCAGAGACACAGGCTGCTAAGCAGACTGACATATGTGTTCACATTCATTATCTGCATCTTGAAATTAAAAGGAGAAAGTACATAGTTTTTCAAGTGTTTCTTTTTATCTCTTGAGACAGACTGCCGAATGGATCAGTATTCTATTTAGCTCATCATAACACCTAAAACTGAATCCTCAGCTGCGTACTTTTCTTGGAAAAAGCCCAAAATGCTGGTTTCAACTAAAATCCCTCCTGCAGGCTTTTTACCAGGCAGTCTTGAGATTAATTGAATCCAAGCTGAATAGTCCGCTAAAGAGAAGGGTTTAAGCAGCAATAGAACAGAGCCTCTGTCTGCCTTGAACTATCAGTAGGATCTGTCTCCAGTGGATACTAAAAAAACTGGAGGCAGGGCCGTAAGACAGGGAGGACTATAATCATCTCCTGCATATGTGTGATGTGCATGAGTGGGGAGATGGGGTGGCGGCAGTGTCTGGGTGGTCGAAGGGGAGGAGAGAGAATGATACTGTGAGGCTGAATCCAAACGAGGGGGCTTTGCTGCAGCCTGAAAGCGCCTGTGTGTCTCTAGCAGATGGACTATTGTCTGTTGAGTCCTGGGGAGTGGGTGCTCAGAGCTTTCCTTGTGCCCAGGGTGGCCCATTCTTTATCCCATACTTCACCTCTCTGTCTCCCCTCAGCCTTGGGCTTTGTTACACTTTGTTTTGTTTGGTGTTGTTTTGCACCTCATTATGTATCTCACTTTTGCGCATCGAAAACAGAGAGAATTTTTTCTTTTTTTTTCTTTTTCCTCTTATGACGGGAGGGCGTTATTTTTCCCCTGTATGGGTTGTTTTGTGTTGTCTGGTGAACAAGTTGGAAGGCTGGTTGTGACAGGAGAAGAACGCTAAGTTGAGCTGTTCCAGCCTGTTTGGAGGCTCAACCTCCCTGAGGACTGAATGTAAAGACTGCCACATAAATCATCAGCCGCCAAACAGGCAGCGAGGAAAACATCCGTCAGACAATGCAGCTGATTACAGCAGGAACCATCATCCATATCCTTGCATATCTGACTATCGCAGCCACCTTGAAAAATCTGCACAACTAAAACATCTATAAAAAGCCAGCAAGAGACTGGGGGATTTTTTTAAACAACACAGATACTTGGCTATACTGCAACCACATAAAATATAGACTCCTTTTAACTGTTAACCTGAAAACTGTGTGTGTACGTCGTCACTATGTCTTTCTCAGGGCGCTATAGAGAAATCTGTCTTCAGCCATATGGTAACATTTTCCTGTCCTGTGGTTTTCTGTCTAGGTCTGTTAGAATCATTAATTACATCACTATTCTTAAGTATATCACAATCAGGCAGAGGGATCCCTTACCACATTTAGAAACATTTCCAGGAACACCAAGACAAAATTAAGCCAACGTCCTTCAAACCCCCCCCCAACTCCGAGTCAAACATCCAGAAGCTGGCAGAACTTGACATAATGCCCTGACGTAATTTTGTTGGGCTATCCCACAAAATCCCCCCACACCAGCCTGAAAACTCAAGCAGTCTTTGAGGTTGTCTGCTGAATGGGATGTTATGAGGTTAGATGAGGTGGGTGGTTTGAATAATAATCCCAGGTCTCCCCATGTTACCCCTAAACACACCCAGAACAGGCCGGCAGAGAGCTGAGCAGATAAGTCAGCTTTATAAAAAGGGCCTGGCATTATTTATGACTCCCTATAAAAGCTGTAGTTAATTACAGTCTTTTGGACTTATAAATTACAGATTGTGGAACTCCTGTTATAATTAGAGCGGTGGAGGCAGGGCCTGGGCTCAGCCCCTTGGTTAGAAGGTGGAGAAGAGCTAGGAGACAGGGCTGCAGGATGAGGCCTCCTCTACTGATGTGGTGAATTCAGGGCCAGAACACGTCCCTGAACAGGGCACTGCCTGCTGCATGTGGCAACTCTGTGCTGCTTTCTCCAAACAGCTCTCTGATGCTTATCCAAGGCCATTATACAGCACACTGAAATTGCTGCATGACAGTGTTATTGTATAAACGGTTCTCTTCCTAGAAATGCCTCTCATGGTAGAGCCGATCAGTGGCTCTGTGTGGCATGTCTCGTGTTATTGATTGTCTTTTTGCTGCGGCTCAGTGAGGCAGAGAGACACTGCAATGCTAAAGAGGGTTAATCCTGGTCATCCCCTCACACTCATTAGCTGAATTATCAATGGCCTTTAGCAAAGCTGTACTGCAACATGTGTGGACAGAGAGTGGCCACAGTGTATCATGGGAGATCTCCCAATAGCCAGGACATGCCCTGAGGATGTTCCTGATGTCAGAGGTCAAGTCAATGGCCTGCTTTAATGCACTGTGTATTGTCTACTATATCATTAAAAGTATTTGAGGGATTGTGATGGTGCTGCAGTCAACAAAGAGAAAAGAAATGCATAAAATGATAAGGCTAATGATTACAGGCTGATAAATGCATAGTTGGCGCGGTGTGTGTAGGCCAGGAGATTGTGCAAGCGTACAATCTAAATAAATCCATGTGGAACACTGGAGTCAGTGGGGAGGTCAGCCTTGCCATTTCTGGTTTGAACACGTTTGGCTTGAGTGCCTGAGGTAGCAAAGTAGGTGTGAAGTTACACCAGCAGTTCACACTACTGCAGAGCTGAGAACAAAGTCCCTCAGGTGGAGACGAGTGCGGAGAAACTGCTCAGGTCTACGGGGCATCTTTAGAGGCTTAAAGGCACCTAATCCCTGGGATTCTGTCTTGTTTGGCAAAAACATAAAAAAATAAATAAAAAATAAATAAAGACCTTCACAAAAAGCTGTTGATTGTCTGCATCTGTTTGAAATCAATACAGGAGCACTCACAAGTGGCAATAAATTAGAAACATTATAAGTCACTCCAGAAACTTGATCTTATTCATTTATAGCTTTTCAATCCAGGCCCAGTTATCCAGCAGTTACAGTTGAATTCTAAATCAATAAGCAGCATAATTTAGCAGAGCTGAGACAGTGGGATGAGACTGTAAAAGGGCTTCAGTCCTCACAGAGTGTAACGGAGCTCTAATCAGTAGTGCTACAGTGTTCAGCAGAGCAGAGGCACCACGCTCTTGCATCCACATCATTCCTTTACAGAGGAATTCAGGACAGGTGCTGTGAATTTGTGATGAGGGCAGTGTCACAGAAGACAGATGCCAGGCTCTGTCGCCTTAGACCCCCCCCACTGCTTGGTGTGACCCTCAGCCCTCACCCATTTTCCTCTCTAATTCTTTACCCTGGCCCCGGGCTACAGGCCTTCTCTCATTAGGGGCGCTGACAGGCCCTGTCCTCACCCTGATCCCTCATCATTAGAGCATGTAAATCTCCCTGTCACATGCACATACACACATATGCTGCAGACACACACATACATCTGATGGGGGTTTCTAATCACATTCACCTGAGAAACAGGAGCTACTAACCCCCGGACCCGGTAGAATAGTTGGGTTCATGCATATGATAAACATGAGTGAGGGAGGAGGGAGTGTGACAGGAAAGGGAATTAAATCCAAGCAAACTGGATTTCCTTACTTCCTTGTGTGGCAAATACAGTGGTACTATTCTATTCTGGTATGTAAAAACAATTATTAACCAAAGCAACACATAAAAAAACACAGACACAATAGTAACAACAAAGATACAATGAGCGCATGTAAAGAGAGGCAAAAGAAACAAAAGCAGTGAATCTCGAGGGCAAGCATCTGGTGGGTCTTGACTGGATTGGTTGCCCCACTGCTGCTGCATGTATAATTCAGACTAGCCCTCTCCTCTCCTTTCCTCCAGCCATGTAAACGAGTCCAGACACAGCATATGGAGGCAAGGTTGGGAGGAGGAGGAGGGGAGAAAGAGGGAGCTGGCGAGACATTTGAGGGGGAGAAATGTGGAAACAAGGATATGGAGGAGAAATGGGATGCTGCAGGCAGGAGGAAAGAAAGAACAGGTACCAGAAGTAGATGAGGAAAGTTGGTAAAACAAGAAATTGAAACAGGTGTGGAGTGTGTGTGTGTGTGTGTGTGTGTGTGTGTGATTGGTGGGGAGAGTGTTCCCAAAAAGCTTGTCAGAATTCCAACTCACTCATTTCACTGCATGACAGTTTCACAGCACAATGCACAGGCAGCATGCTGAAAGCGTTCATTACTCTGTACTCTAAAGGGGCCCTCAAAGAAATATCACAGTTATTTCAGCCAGATCCCACAGGACAATACTAGTGACCATCGGCTTATTCAGACAGCAGTAAATGGTGTTGCTGTGACTGAGGTGTGCATGTTGACTTGTTCACATACTGTACATGCTGCTGATGTTGGTGTGTGTGTGTCAGCACCAATACAAGTGTAGTGAAATCTTAGGAATGGCATGCTGATGAGTATAATGTCTAATGAGCGCAGAAAAAAGATTAACTTCAGTGAATGATGTGTCACCACAGTGTAGGGGAATCAAAATTTTAAACACACTCAGTGGGAAGAGCTTTTATCCTCTAAAACAAAGATTAAATGTCTAATTGGACTAAAAATTACTTACCTAAATGATGAGATTAGGGAAGACACATCATCATCAGGCAAGAGTGGCAGCAAGGAGAGAGAAGAGACAAAAGAAAAACATTAGGCAGAGTACTGAGGTTCATAAATGTTAAAAAGATGTGAGCGAACATTTTATGTTGCCTCGAAAATCTGTGCCGTCTCATAACCACAACAGTTAATCCCACTGGATTTACATGTGATCTAAAACTTCTAATACAAATCATTACTAGACAGAGTAAGTTGGTGGAAAAAATAAACACAATCTACACACTGACAACTTTCATCAAAGCATTTCACAGTTCAATTACAGCCATTACTGTACGGCTTTAACTGTCAGAGATATTCAAAGACAGCACAGACTGTCCAAGATATGGAGAGCATTTACAGAAAAGGGCAGAGGGACAGGAAGAGAGAATGAAGGAGGAAGAGAAATCATTAATGCAAATATGCCCCAGAAGTCAGAAAGCCTGGAGTTATCAGAGGTTACGGCTGTTTTTGCAGGGTGTTAATTGTTATTCATGATGCTATTGGCTTGAGCAGGGACGGGTTGGTTTGTTTTTCAAGTGCAGGGAATTATTGACCACTGCTGCTGGGGGTACAGGTCCACAGAGAGAAGTCAGCCAGGATGGCGGAGGTGGAGCTGGCAGTGGTTTGGTCAAACTCCAACCTCACACCTACGGAGTCTTCCTGCGTGCCCATAGCTGTGCAGAAAGACCAGTTGTGTAAACAGCAGACACAACAAAGGGGATCTGTGGCTGCCTCCCTTTTCCCCTGAACTTCCACTGTTTTCCCACAAAGGACTCCAGAAGAAAGCATCAACAAAATAACTACATCTTCAAAGGAAAGTTCTTTTGGTAGAAAATACCTCTCAACTAAAGCACATTGAAGGAGAGAGAGAGCTAAAATTTTACAAATAAAACACATCGGCTATTTGTCTGAGCAGTTTGTACATGCATGTCTGATTACAACCACATAAAGGCATGTGTGTGACCTTGTGTGAATACGCCTGTGAGCACATACACACGAGATGCAAATACTTTTGTGTCTACATGCTGATAATTGCGACTATGTGTCCAATCTATAAGGACGTCTGTTGAGAGAGTGGCAAAGTGGAGCTTCACCCCCTTACAAAAGACTTGTGCGCACACACACACAAACAGAGGCTATCAGCAGGCCTGTCATTTCGGAGGATCCCTGACAGTCACTCATTCACCACCACTGCACAGCACCAACTGCATCATCAGCGTATTAGCTTTGCTCTCCAATAACATTTTATCTCTGTCTTCCTGCATTATTCACAGAGTCTCACCACGACAGCAACAGACTGTGTACCTGCAGTCAGGATTTTCATAGACAGGCTGTAATGTCGAGAGTCAGGAGAGAGTTAGAGTAGGAAATTGCAAAAGGGTCAAAGGGAATGACCTTCCCTTGACTATAATATGACCGACTTCAAAGGAAATAGTTTCAGGGATGGGGGAGCGGAGGGAGTGATGAGCAGCATCAAATAAAGGGCCATCCTCGATGATAACATGACAGTGGCCTCAGTGCCCATTTAACTACTTAGCAAATATAGTTCAGGAGAGTTTAAGATCTGATAGGGAAACTGCACGAGATTCTACCTGTTTAAATGTTCCTGTGGCCCATTACTGGAATTACAAGCACTAATCCCTATGATCCCTTGTTTTAACAAGGAATTTGGGCTTTCACACTAAAGAAAGCCTTCACACTGAGTTGTTTTAGACTATTTGTGTTTGCCAGCAGTGGTATTTCGAAGACACTGCACTTGTTTGAGATGGCTCTACTCAGTTAGTTTGGGAACAACAGGATGGGCTCAGAACACAAGTAAGATGTGCACTATACTGTTGACGCAACAACCTCTAATGAAGCTCGCCTCTGCATACGACCTTGCCTAACCCACCTTCGACGGTTTTTCTTCGACTGAGGGGCAGCCAGGCAGAATTTATCCGTCTGAGATCAAAAGAGGAGGGGTAGAGGTGGGGGGTGCGTGCAATGTGGACTAGCTCAGGAAAGATTGCATGTCCAGGCGTGAACCCCAGGACAGGCGCACAGGCCAACAGACATCAAGCACTGACACTAGATAGCTTCCTCTCACGCAAGCAATCATCATAGACAGACAGATCAATGAAAAATGAGAAATAAATATTAAAACAATATTTGGGAAGAGGAAAATATTGTGGCTGTTTCTGTTGCACATTCTTTTGTGTCCCGTCTGTTTTTACTCTTACTGTCCTGTCCTGCCTGTACAAAACTATTCTCAGGGGAGTGCCAGCGAGGTGTGACGGGTGTGATGGGATCATATGTAGCTGTTGCCTCTCCACCAATTACTCAACAATTTGGCCTTGTCCTAATCTTCCTCTGAAAGCTGCCTGGCTGGAAATGATACAGAAAACAGTAGGTTGCCCACCAGGCAACACAAGCTAATCCTGGTGCACTGGACTGTGGTGCTTTTATAAATACTAATTTGCTTCTATGTCTTGCAGGTTCATGTAAACATTCAATGACACCAGGCGTCCTCTCAAAGGAGACACAGATGCTATCAGTATCTTTGTCCACAGCTGTGTAGTCGGGTGAAAGCTAGAGTGTCCTAAGACCACCTCTTGATCGGTCAGACACAGCACCTGACCATTTAAAAACACTTTGTACAATACCATGATCATTAGAGAAAAAAAAAAACAGGAAAGCTGTCACAGAGTGTTACATATGTGGGACTATGCCCAAATGGGAGATATTTTATGGGTCACTAAACTACTATTGTGATGCCTCCTTCTACACAGGCACCAGCCCCAGCAGCACAACTAAACATAAAACTGAATGGGCCTATAAAATGTAAGGTTCCCCTGGAAGTGGATCTTGACTGAACGCAAAAACACCGCATGTGTTGCGTTACTCTGTAAAATATATTCACATGCGTAAAAACAAATTGATTTTAGTCAGCATCATTGTGCTTGTGCATCAGTCATTGTCAACCCATCAGTAATTTAATGAGAATTAACACCTTAAAAATAGCTTGTGATTTCCATAAATTAATCAGGATAGAAAATGACTGATGGCTTTAAAGGCAGCACTAAAAATATTGAGCAGCCCAGAGGCCTGCCTTTGATCCCAAAGCTCAAATTAAATTGATTTTAACTCTCTCAGACAGCTTCCTCTGTGTCCTTCAGAATCAAACAATGATTTCATCAGGCTCTCATCACACAGCTCTGCCTAAAGCTATCTGGATGGAACCCCACTTTCTTGATCCTTCCTCTGCCAGCAGTGGAGACATGTCTGCGTCTTAATGTATAAATAAGTGAAGAGAGACCTAAGAGCAGAGCAAATAAATGAATAATGCACAGGAAAATAAATGTCAGTCAGTGTGAGTCTAGATTGAAGCATTTGAGCAATTGTGTGACCGAGTATTAGATCACCAGGATCCCCCCGTAGAAGTGGTCTGGACGAGCTCTCTGTCCCTTTGGCCATCAGCCATGCAGGACTCCCTACCCCGTCAATAGATTCTGAGGCTGAGGTATAAGCTGGTGATGAGGAGACTCACCCTAGCTATTAACTACCTACCTCCGAACACCTATCCTGCTACAAATGATATTTAAAACCAAAGAGCAAAGAACCACTCTGTCCCGTTCACACACTGGATGTTTTATTTTTTCTTGTAGATTCCATGTCAGAGATTTTAGTTCGAGGAGGGAACTCAACTCAACGGTCACTCATGCTGTCTCATTGCTCCAGGAACTAAGAATCCCAATTGCTCCAAACTCTCTCTTTTTATCCTCATTCACCTCCCTCTACACACAAATCTCACTCTGTGTGTGTGTGGGTGTTCCTTACACACAATCTTGAAATTAATGTATGTATCTAAATTCTTCTTGACCATATGAAGCTTTCCTGTGACATTACAGTTACAATGACTTATTTCAATCCTTTTTCTTTTCTCTCTCCCTCTCTGACTGTCCTGTTACAGTACAGGACAGGCCATTCAGTAACTTTCCACCTGGGACTGTGTTAAGACATCCTGCATCCGCATTTCATATGATCAGTATGACTGCTTATTTCAATAAATGGTCCATTTTGATTTGTTTTTGTTTTTTAATGTTCAGTCCCTTTACTTGGGTGCCAGAACCTATGAGATCTGAACAATTTCTGAGTGTTTCAGATGTGTGTTGTTGCACTGTTAATCTCTGACAAACCTAAGTCAGCCCAAATTCTATCTTGGCCCAGCGAGGACCAGCCAGGACACAGTGTCACCATGGACACTGAACATCACGGACAAACATGCGCTACGAGTATTTTTACCCAGCCCATACCATTGCAAACCCACTGCAGCTGTTCTTCATCCTGTGGCTGACACTCACATCTGGTGTCAAGGCTCTGAACAGGCCAAGAACAAAGGCTGTTCTCCTTTGAGCTGACACTACAGAGAGAGAGAGATAGGCAGCTTTCAGTCTACAGTCATTTCAATATAGCCCAGAGGCCGCTGTGACCCCAGCCATTCTCTCAGCTGAGCACCTGTCCTCAATGTATCAAAGGTGCTCCCCCACTCAAAGGTGAAATGGTATATCTCCTTTTTTATGGTGAGGATTAAGGGCTTGCTCTCCCTCTGCCTTGCTCTCAACCACCACGCCTCCTGCACTAAATTACACCACACAGCATCACCCTGGCTCCCATTAGCCCTTTCAATCTGCTTGCCTTCAGCATGACGAGCCCTGGAGCCATAGGGAATGGTAATGATCTGTGTACGCTCTACATTGCATCCTCCACCCCTTCTCGATACTTCCATCATTCCTTTCTCAAATATGTCCCACCTCAAAGCCTAAGCACTGTATTCGTGATTTGTCTTGGTGTCTTGGGTAACCCGAAGCATGGACTAGACGAGCATTAAATTGAGGTAGGCGTTTTTTTTGTTGTTTTTTTTTAATCTGCTGAGGTGGTGGAGAGGGGTCTTCAAGAGGCAATAATCCAGCCTATCTCAATGCCCCCTCAGTCTCCAAGCAGATACCCCCATCCATTAGCAACAGAGAGGGGTGGAGATGGTGTAAATTATTGACAAGTCCCACACAGTGAACAATGGTGCACTGCCACATCTGCATTCCTCTACGTTCAAGACACAAACAGAAGCTTTCAGACAATTTTATTTTATATGAGAACCCAGTGGAGATATAAATAAAAGATTTGTGGTGCTGGTTTTGTACTCCGGCTGGTCATAAGGATCAATATTTCACATGACTATTGATTGACTACAGGCATAAATAGCTTTCTATGTCTGTTTTGCTCTTTAAATATGAGCTGGACGAATTAGCGGGGATTCTCATGAGCAGCCAATTGTGCGCTACATTAACATGCAACAAGACAGACTGACTGTAAGCACACAAGCACAGGTTACGAGAACAACAAGTCTGAATCATCTTTGTTCTGGAGGAACCATCCTTGACTTTCTGCTTGGTGAAAAATGAATGGTGATAATTAACATTCCTCTCTCAGCATCCTTTCCATTAAACTTGCATTAATGAAAGCTCAAGATAAAGACTTGAAATATTCACTGTCACCCTCGCTCTCATTTCCAGAACGAGGCTATTCAAAAACCACCATTAGCAATTATTCTTTGTGTCACCATCATAATATTTTATCTTGTATAATCCTCAAAATGATTTGAATCAGCTGAATGGGACTGGTGGTACTTGGCACTGACTTTAAATCCGAATGCGTCCAGTGAGCAACCCAATACTGCCTTACTGCCAGACTGTGACCAATAGATCGTCATCTACAGAAAAGTGAATTTAGGATGAAAAAAGTGAAGGGGATTCAAAGGTAAACACAGCATCTCTCCACAATGAGTTGTTCTGTCACTGTTCAGTTTCAGCTCTCTCTCCTTTGGTGTATATATTCTGTAAATCCATATAATTCAATGTGGACAGGTGATTTTTATCAGCCCCATTCTCTCGGTCAGCTTCTTACTAACAAAAGCTTTGGCTTTATCTGTATGTGTATCAAACTGTGACCGCAAGGTAAAGATGTGGAGACTTCATGTTGAAATTAGTGCAATGAGATGCCTTTACTTTCTACAACCTCCCCCCTCTCCTTTCCTGGGCTATATTCCCACAAGATGGGCTTTCGTCTAATCCTCAAACACTGTGTACGTGTGTATCCATTAGCAGTGTGGCCTGGAGCCCTTTATATCGCCCCTAACCAAGGAGGTACCCCCGTACTACTCTCTATGGGTTAGATCAAGTTAATATTGTATTGGTGAGGGAGAAAACATTTCTTATTTATTGAAGGGCAGTCTAGCATGAAAGCGCATTTGCAGGCAGGCCAGTGGATTACCTGACCCCATCTCCTCTTCTATCCGATCACAGTGGACCCCAATAACTCCACATATCGTTAATGTGAGAGAAGGACAAAGGGGAGGATATATAGCAGCTTTCTTAACCTCTCCTCCACTCATTGACCAATTTTAAACACTTCTGAATTGGTGACCAAAAGAATCAGCCCACATAACCAGATTATTTAGTCTCACTCCTGGGCTAAGACTTTGAGGTTTGATATTTGCCTGTCATGTATGCGTGCTGTGCGATTTCCAATGGGTTAAGTCTGTGAAAAGCACAGGAAGAGGCATCACATTTTGTTCAGCTGGCTGCACGATTATTTAATTCATAAATCAGTGGCATTATTAGGCAAGCATTCATTATTTGCCACTTCATTCTTTTGACATTGAGAGAGAGCAAAAGAGGGTTGTGCCCTTTTGCAGCACTTGGAAGTTGCAGCTTCTAAGTGTCGAAAAAACATTTCATCTATTTTTCTTGGCAGTTTCGATGGCCATTGTGGATGACATACTGGAGAAGTCCAAAGACAAGATCTACTTGGTCTAACTATCCACTCATGATGGAGAAGAGTAGAGTGAAAAAGCAAATGAAGGACAAAGGGGAATTCAAAAGAGATAAAAACTGGGACACATAGGGGGAAAAAATAAAACCAAGGGGTGGAAATTGTCGAGGCCCATGACCTTGAAATGAGCAAAAGTTTATTAAGCAAAAACAGATGAATGGGGTAAGGTAGAGGTTGTGTATGAATCAGGGTCATTGTTGAGTTGAATTTATGATGGGGTGTAAAACATGACAAAGTCCTTGGAAAGTACAACATGGAAACCCCATCGAAGTCTGTTTCCTGGGAAGAATAAGTCACTCCAGAGAGCAGACACTTGATCTTATTAAAAGAGCTAATCAAAGCCAGATTAACTTTAACAAGCTCCAGGGGCAAACGACTTGACAGTGTCTGTGCTGATGTACTGCTGCTTCAAATGCTGTTGATGAAGGAAAATGGCTTCATCTTCCCCCTTTTCAAATATATCCTTCCTAACAGTGCAGCCATAGCTCATGTGGATCGCAATGGTGCAAGAGCTGCCAGCACAAGGAGACTCTGCATGAGTATGTTGTCTTGCTCCTGGCACTATAGAGGAGCAACAGTGGTTTAAACAGCACAAAGGAGAAAGGGATTGCAATGCGACCTCAACAGTTAGTTGGTATTGCAAATAAAAGTGGAGGGGAGTTCTGCTGGCTCTCATGTTGCTATGTATTATGTTAGACCACTTATCTGTCCTTTTCACTTATTTCGGCAGCACTTCTGGTTCCTTTCCTCTCCCTGAGAGTCCCAAGTTTCACAGCAAGCTAGTGGGCCTGACTCCTGTTTGACCCGTTTCTGCTCGACACAATTCTGCTCAGTCTCTTTGTTCAACAGAGCCACTCAGTGGAGAATCAATGCTGAACACAGTGTGTCTGGAAATAAATGGCTCCAGGAACACTTTTATATGAAACACCCCCTACCAATTAGATACTGTTAAAAATTAGCATTTTGAATTTCAATGTGCAGAGCAAGACCCTAGAATATCCAGCTATCAAAGCAAAAACCTGTCATGCTGACTACCACGGTGCCACATGCCCTGGCTATATTTCAGCTGTTTGCAAGAATTCAATTTTGATGTTGATAGGAGCAAGGGCATTATCCACTTAGAGTTATTAATTTAGCTGTTCTCAGGAGGAGCTGGGGGGGTGTTGACGCTTTCACACTGCAGATCCATAGATATTCAAAGACCCTAATTGATTTGGCCAGCATGGATTCTCAGCTGATAAGATATTGTGTTGCAGCCGAGGTATGCATGGATAAGCAGCTGTATGCCGTTTGTCCTGATGGCTGAGAAAGCAGAGGCGGGGGTGGCCAAACATTTCTGACTCCTGACCCATATATTCATGGCCCTTTTGACAGCGCATCAAACCAAATTCAATTGCGACCACTAAAATGTTGAAGATTCTCCGTAAAATTATTCAAAAAATGGGGAAAAAAAGAAGTAATAATAATAGCAAACACAAAAACATCAGATTCTACAGCAATGTTTAATAATTTAATGGCATAATACTGTGTTCAACGCAGTTTTGTTTTTTTTTTTTGGCTCTGTAGCAAAATAGAAGCCAAGCCAAGTATCTGAGGGTGAAGATAAAACAAAGGTTTAATGAACCGCCTATGCCTCTTCTGTCTGTGCCCCTCTGTACACAAATAAAGAGGGAGCCCTCTCTCCAATTAGGCTTTTGAGTGCACTGTGGCGGGATGATTATTATGTATTTTTCATGTGCCCCCTCCGTCTTTACGCTTGGCCTGCAGGTCTAACATACAACAACACAACAGCAGCAAAGACAGAGCCTCACAACAGCACACACTTCGTCACACACACAGTCACTCAAACATTCACAGACACCACATGCATTGCAGGTGGGGGGAAAAAAAAGGAACACATTAAGGGGCTCTAAGAGGTAAATCAATCAGAGAGTAGTGTGAAATGATATTTCTTTATTTCGATTCAGCTGTCATAGATTTATGCACAAAGAGTGCCTAGTTTATATACACATCCTAAATTGAAATAAAAAAAAAATGGTTGAGTGTATTTTGACAGGGAAGTACTAAGAGCATAGAAGGCAGAGGCACTCCTGAATATTTTAACAGAAAACAAAAAGAAGGAGTAGGAAATGTGCTGGCAAAGGCATGCCAGATGTCTCAAGATTTAATGGGGGGTAAATGGAAATCAATCCCTTTCACTGCTCAAGACGCCCAATCATAACACATTGTTTTAATGGTCCCACTGGATGACATCCACATTTTATGTGGAAGGAAGACGGCTTCACTGCTGACTATTATTATACCCAGTGGTTACAAGCAGAGACTGGCAGATAAATGCAGAACACTGTGGAACACACTATGTGGATAACAATCAGTAGACTGTGGGGTTTTCATGCAGGCCAGCTATTTTTACACAGAGGTCTATTGTGTAGGGTCAGAGGGGACTGAATTATTTATTTCAAAGATTTGGTGTTCTTTTTATTTTATCTTGTCTTCTTAGTTAGTCCAATTTAATAAGAGAAGGAAAGAAAAGAAAACTGCAATTCATGTTAAAGTGTTGACACTGATATGAAAAAAAAAAAAAAAAAAAAAAACCTCTCCGTATGAGCAAAGATTAACAATACGGTCTCTTCCATTTTGTAATTTATGTCACCTCTGATCATATCTGAATATGATCACATGTTGAGACTGATATTGGATTTCAGAACTATGTAATTAAAAGCTTTTTGTTCTTCTAAAATTGACAGTGTACCAACATATGGTGCATGCAATATGTGCTATGAAAGGCAAATATGCTCAGAATTTCAGTGTGTCTACCTGGGTCCTTTACTCCTTGTGTCTGAATAAAGGAGTCAAAGCAGAGCATTTAATGGGAGTCGACACTATGGGGAACTTCATGTCACCAGAGACAACACAGTAAATTAGCTGATAATTAAATTTTTCTCCATTAGGGAAAGAGCAGAGTAATAACTCACACAGTAGGGCTGCCGGCTCCATTAATGTCTCCATTCTCCTTATGTGGGAGGATATAGAAGCAAGACAGGGATGTCAACAGCTCAAAAACACACATGACTACGAGGGGGGATGAAGGAGGTCACATTCTCATACAGTCTTAATGATTGTATGAACAGTATGAGGCTGACTCTCTTATGCTCACTGTTTTGTCCAGCACAGGGAAGAAAGAGTAAAATAGTTAGCTGGCTGTGCCATTGATAATCACACCGTTAGCCACTTGTCTTTTTTCAGTACAGGTGACAATATTTCTAGCAGACAAGGCACATGTGTGTGTGTGTGTGTGTGTGGGCGGGCGGGTGTAATCAACCAGCTGTTGAAGGGGCTTTAGCCTCCAGCTGTTAGCCTGGTGATGACAGCAGTCCATGGCCCCACCTTCATGCTCAGTGATCCGGGTAATTACCTCGTCCATCTGACCCCCTCTCCTTTAGACACAACTCCACTGCCACAACACCACTATGTCGAGGCTGGCTGTCACAACACCAAATACAACTGGTCTGAAAGTGCACTATATGGACAATAGGGTTACACACAGCTCTATTAAACCTCTAACCTTAAAATCATTGCAGCGTGTTTTAATCGTGATCTAAGGCTGAAAGCTAACGGTAGCAGATGGCAAACAATACTCATTTGACTATCATGAAGTTCATGAAGCCATCGTCTGTGTAACAAAAGGAAAGAAAGACATTTAAAGTGGAATGACCCACAGCAGCCCCCACTGTCAACCTGGAGGTAAAGTTCACCGCCTCCACGCGACACTGCAACAATCCCCATGCCTGGCTTCATGAAAGGAGGTAGACACACAATCAGCCTTGGCAAGATTGCCCTCAACGGCCGATGACAGGGAAGACGAAGATGGGAAACTTGAAACACATGCTGCGCCAGACACATTCCCTTACTCCTCAACTGCTCCTCTCTAACAGTCTCTGTACTGCTCTCTTTCTCTCTCTGCCTCTAGTTGAGCAGAAACAAGAAAGACCCGGATGATCAGTAATTTCACAGCTGACAGACTTTCCTTTCCCTGATTTGATATCATTTGTAAAAAGAAGCTAAATCTCTCTGCTCTACGTTTCTCCCCAGTGGGATATAATGCATTCTGTTCCTCTCATTTTCTGGAATACTGCGAGTGCACAACAGCAGGCTGATCTCAATTGGGCCAGCCAGGAGGGGTAAAGAAGAGCAAATCAAGGAAAAGTGGGGAATGAAATTAAGACAATAGCTGTGCATCTGTCCCCTTGGGCTCACTGGTGTGTGTCTGTACAGTGTGCGTATGTGTGTGTGGATAAAAAGTAATGGAAGGCAACGCTCTCTCTGCAGCCCAGGTGACTATAATTAAGGCTTTACTCTCAGCTAGCACCTGGGCATCTGGCCCCAATTCACAACATCCTGGTCTGTACACAGTCCCATTTCCTCCAACACAGCATCTTGCATTTATATTTATATGTTTAAGTGTGCGTTTATAGACGAGGATGTATACAACTATGCTTATATGTGTACGTTTAAACATATCGTATAGCATAGTGTAATTTGTATGCACATGCAACACTTTACATCTGTGCTTACCCTCACTTTCCCACCCTGCACTTGACTGGGCAGCCTGGCTATGTCCCAGTTCCCCCAGTGACCCTTCACGCACGCACGCACGCACGCACGCACGCACGCACGCACGCACGCACACACACGCACACACGCGCACACACACACACACACACACACACACACACACACACACACCCTGGAGGGGCTGTGTCAGCTGCACTGGACTGGGGATCAATGCTGGGGAAACAGCCTCATAATGGGTTGGATTAATGATGAAAAATTTGGTGTCATCCAGTGAGCCCCTGGATATTTATCACTGGGGAGGCGTGTGTTGCCAATAGGAGCCTCTTAGCACCCTCCTGACCTGGGAGCTGGTGACAGGACAAGAGTGTAACTGTGCTTGCTACTGTCTCCAGCTGGAGCCCTAATGGAAGGGCTCTCTAGGGCATTCACCCAGAGGTGGATGGATACTTAAATGGATACTAGAGCTGTTGCTGTTGCTTTTTATAGTCCAGAGCTGCAGCCTGGGCTGGCACTGTTTCTATTTGAGAATGAAATGGGCTCTGACAAACTGTCTTCAGTCAATCTTGCATTCGGGAAGGTTTTGCATGTCTCAGGTTTTCACACCACCTCTTTAGAAAAACATAGTGAACAGAAAGTCAGACGTGATAAGAGGGCAAGCTAATATTTCTACACTCTAACTTCAGCAGTCACGGCTTAAGAAAGAGAAGACCTGCATTCAAGTGCATTTATTAGGAAAGGCAAAAGTCCATCCAACCTGAGACCCATTCCTGTCTCTCCATTAAAAGAAAGAAAGATAATACACCAGAAACCATCTCCTCAACGGCCATCATGGTCTCCTGAGAGGTCTTTTCTCAATGCCACAAGGCTGGACTGGTCTCCTGATGACTGAGAGACAATGCTATTACAGGCCTGTCAAAGGAGGAGTGGGTCTGAGGAATCTACAACCACAGCGCTTCAAATGGTTCTCCAATTACTTTTCAACAACCCATAATAATGTTGCCTTGGAAGGAAAGATCTGAGCAGAGGCTTGCAGACAGTTCGTGCTCGTTGGTCCCTCACATTCTACATAAAGAAATGCACGCGTGTGATATTCCCAATGACGTTTATTTGCCATTTAATAGAATAATGAGTATAATGCCAGTCTGATGCACTTCAACCAAATGTTCCTTTGAACCCTAGTCACTGAAAATGTATCAATGCACATTACTCAAAGTCAGCATGATGACCATGTTCTGACCAGGCAGTTAGAACAACAGACAAGATGCTGTCAAATGAGCACTGGGGAACAAAGTTCAACAGTTTGGCAGCACAGAGCCCCAGAGAAAGGAGGTTGGCTCTTTCAGTGCCCTCACTGGCTATATTTTGCCCCAGGACTCCATGAACATTTATAAGCTGATACAGATTCATTTACAATGTCTAGACAAAGCTTGACTTTGCATTCACTTGCTAATGAAATGAGCCCGGTGTCACTAAGTTGTACTGATCTGTGTTCTGTTGCACAATGGTTAGCTATTATAGTACAATGCATCTGAGTTATTCCAATCTGAGTATATCTGCTTGGCATCACATAAAACCTGTTCATGTAAACAAAATAAAGAGTTTACATAAGAGTGAGCAGAGAGCCTACTTCAACCCCTTGCGCATGTTTATGGTAAACTCATGAGGACCCATTGTTCTATTTGCATCTACCTCGTTGTGACCCTCACTCTGGGACTGTCTGTCTGGCTCTTCAGTGCACCTCTATGCCCTGTTATTATTTCTTTTATGCTTTCTCCGCCTCATTGTTTTCCTCTGTGGTATGCCAGCTATGACCCTGAGCACATGGGATCTGCCAGTCCACAAAATCACTCGCATGTCACCGCTGTTTTTCTTTTGCACGTTCACTGTAGAGGTGTATAACACTGCCTACTCACCATACTCAAAAAAAAAAGACCCTCCTCCTCTAATTTACCACAACAAAAAGATCCTCTGCCCTTCCACACCAGGAATTTTTAGTTCCTCCTCCATGGCAAAACTATAAATCCCATACAGTCATAGCACTAATGGGCATAAGGCCTCTATCCAGGAATGTGGCGCATAAGCAGTTATCAGGACCTGAAGCAAGGATGGGGGGCAATTAAGTGTGTGGCACAGGGAGGAGTGCAGGTGTGTGGACTGGTGATAAGGACAGTGGTGCTGCCATTACTCATCCCCCGCCTCCAACAGCAAATAGACTGCCAACAGATGACGGGTCTGCTGTGGCAGCCTGTGAAAGCTTTTCCTCAGCCACAGAGAGGAGTGTGTGGCAGAACAGAGCGGATAAGGAATAGATAGCAATGAAAAGAGCATTTCATCATGCCAGGAAAGATGGGGAAAAATGGCTGTGTGTAATATTGTGGAGGGATGAGTTGTTTAGAAGAACAAGGCAATTCTGCAGGCTGGCTTGTTTCAAAGCAATTAAGATTAATTAAGTGTTGCTGATGGTTCTTCATATTTGAGATACTGGGTTTTATTATTGCCAATGTGCAGAGCCACAGAGACATATAATCTGGAAAGCCTTTATTTGCAAAATTTGATAATATGAAAAAGATTACGCAATTAGTCAATAATTCAAGCTTTTCAATATAGGTGAGGCAATGAGGGAGATATTTCCAGGTGGTTAATGGCTAGCTGTGATGATTATGCTCATGATTGCACTGGGGGATAAATAGTGGCAGACAAAAAATATGTTCTGCATTATTAAAATGGAAAGATACAAAAACTGCATTTGAGAAAGTAAACTGATTACGTTCCAATGATTATTCAAAATAAAAAGTAATAGTAGAATGGTGAAGGAATGCATCTTCGGTACTTTTGAATTATCTGTTTGAGTGAGAATAATTAAAGCATAGAGATAAGCTCTCTGTCTGCTAAAAGAACATAATTAGAAAATATGGATGGGGCCTTTCAGCTTCCCCTTAGCAACTAGCACACATACACTCTCCCTCGATAAATGTACATTCCCATGGGAGAGTAAATTGGTGAATTGCCAAAAGAGGTCAGTCTGAATTTTGCTCTGCTGATACGCTGACAAAAATCTACTTTGTCAACTGGATACAGTTGTTCAGCCACAGTTAGAGCAGTGCATTGCTTTGCCCTAAGGATCTCACTGGCCCCTTTCTCCCGGTCATCAGATTGTGTGTTGTCTCACTGGCCTTGGGGCTAAAGACATCCTGTCTGCCTGTCTACCAGGGCACCCGTGGAGCACGACAAGCAGATGCGTGCCTTTTCATGTGCAGCAGCATGCATATGGATGTACAGGTTCAACCACTTGACAAGGGATTGAGACCTGTGAAGAAAGCATTTCTGCTGAGGGACTGGGGAAAAGGGCATTTCTTGGCTGTGACAAACTCATTGTCATCTGTGACATTTATTATTGTCCCCTTCATATCTGTGTGCCACCATTTCACTCCACCTTTTAGGCAGCCCCATGAGTGGCAAGGTGTCATGCCAAATGGATACACAGCTAACGATTTGTACCTAATGCAAAAAATTCACAAGGGACATTGAACTTCAGAGTCAGAAAAAGAAAAAAGACTGCAACCAATTTCAGTTTTTACAGAAATAAATCTATAAGCCTTTTTCCCCCACACTGCACTCTTTTCCCTCTCACTAATATGCCTTTTGGATGCTGATGTCAGCAGTTCCTCATTCCCAGCCGCAGAGCCTTGAAACACAGCACTCCTCCCTCCTGCTGGCCTAAGGCAGTCCAGTAGTGAGGGCGAAGCAAAATAAAAATCTAAGTCTATTTAACCAAGAAGAAAAACAACTTGGCTCTTGGAACAGAACTGAACATATACTGTATCTCTGTACAAACTAAAATTCATAGAGCTACAGTCCTTAGACATAAATAACACATAGACTATTTGTACAGACTGTGGCCAGCAAAGCAGAGCATAAGAAGGAAGCCCTGGCTTCAAAGTGCAGCCTCACTGCTCCATCCCTCTGTCGCCTGCCTGGCATATTCTCTGTTTAATTAGCTGGTGGTAATCAAATGGTGGGAGATTAAAATACTGTAGACAGATGATAAATCATCAAGAGACACAAAGGCTGTGCCGATAATGACAAAACACTGAAAGTGTGTATTTTGTTGAGCTGGATGGACTAAGTGAGACAGAAGGCAAGAGAGAGAGAGAGATAGAGAGAAAGAGAAGATGGTCTTAGCTCAAACTTAATCAAAAAAATAAAAACATAATGTGTAAATCACCTCATCAAGGAGAAGCCTGCAGCAATTAGACTAAACCCAGTGTGCAAAAATCCTGCAAACACACACACACACACACGGACAGAAATTTTTGTTTTTATTATAACCATAAATATCTCATACACTGTATTCTTTTAGGGACTCTATAGCAGCAAAAAAGTACACTACTGCAGTACAGTTATGCGTTCAATTCATAAAAAAATGTTTAATTCAAAGAAAGAGAGAGATGAAAGCCTGTGCATCGCACGTGTTCCTGAATGTGTGTGCACATATGTGAATGTCTGTGTGACTTCATTTGGACCCAACAGTGTCTGATCCTTTGTATCCCAGTCTTAGTGCTGGGTGGTGCACTAAGCTCTCTGGTCTATGGCCCCGTCTCGTCATCAGAGTTGGAACAGGTGTAGCTAAACTTACACACTCCCCGCAGTTTTTTTTTTGTTTTTTTCCCCTGTATGCGGACCACACACTGTACTCTCTCTCATGTGCCTGGAAACACAATTTAGTGCTTACACAGAAGCCCCCCATAAAAATAGGAGGTATAACCAAGACATGGGGGAATGTGGAGATGAGTTTAGGAATCAAACAGGTAAATTGCATCTGTGGTGCCCCACAAAGGGCTAGAATGAACAGCGATGTTGATGCTGAGAGGACTGATTTATGAAGACTAGGAGTGAAAAGACTTTTTCTGTATTGTTCAAAGTGGTTATACTGAACTCGAAAATATTTATGTTCTTTGACCACAAATTGTTATGGCCATAGGTCGTAACAATTTATGTTCATTTCTACACAGAGAAAACTGACTTACAGTCTGCACTCTGGCAAAAGACAGAAAAAGGCAAAGAAATGATATTGTGGTTTGTCTATTAATATGGAAAGAGAAGCACAGCGTAGTGTTTTTGCTCTGCCTTTATTTTAGCTAAGAATCAGTGGGCCAGACAGGCCTTTCTGTCTTTGATGAGTGTAATTATGCTTTAAAGAGTGCCGCAGGAGTAAATTCATTACCCAGCCAGCTAGCTCTGGTTGCCCGTGCTCTCTGTTTCTGTCTCCCCTAGCTCTATGCACACAGACAGAGCCTCCAGACACGCACACACAGTAAGCTCCCCACAGACCAGCCACAGCTATAGGGCTACAGCTCTGTAGCCATAGCCCCCCTCCTCATCAGGGCTCTGGAATTCTCCTTACAAGTCAAATAATACTGATGAATATATGTAAAGAAAAGCTGAGTGCACATAAACACAAACAAATGTGCAGCAAAAGCATGAAAAACAAGGACAGAAATCCAGCACAACTACGCACTTACTGCTTTGAGCTATAAGCTTTGCTTCTTCCTCAAGGTTCTCTGTAAAACCAGGAAAATAACAATGACCCCAATTTCTTCCCACACACAGAAGCCACAGTGGTGATTCTTTTGTCTACAGAAAAGAGAAAGATTCAACTACTGGGATATAAATATCTAAATAAACCATAGCCGTTAAGATTTGAGCCTGTGTGTGCATAATTTCCCAGACTGTGTAGCTGGGGTCAGTCTCAAAATTGATAGGATTGATTCTCTGCACCAAAGTGTCTATCACAATTGGAACGGTAGATGTGGAATTGAATGGAGGGTCTCAGCAGATTGGCCATTGACCAGAGGGAATTAACCAATCTGACCTCAGCACTCTTGTAATCAAACAACGTGTGGCAATGGCTGAGATGTGTGAACTCTTTCTTGTATATTTGTGTGTGTGGATGCATATTTGCTTATCTTTAAGCCCTAAGCCTGTTTTATCATTCTGACCCTAGATTTATAGCTGAGATGATGCTGCCCATCATTTCTTTTTCACTACAGGGAGCCCACTAACCTCACAATGGGGGCATATTGGCTATTAACGATCCATCCATATAGGGCACTCACTGCTTCCATATTCATTGTGTGGGCTTATGTGTGTGCGCGTGTCTCAGTGAGAGAGTGGAGCGAGACATGTTTTTAAACAAATCTGTCATTAACTATGCTTCCTGCAGTCATGTAAATTTTTCACTTCACAATTATTCTCTTTCAGTCTCTTATCCATTTATCAGTATGTGTACAATGTGTCTCCATGAGATGCCGCAGCCATTTTATAAGACCTCAATTATGTCTGTCAGTCTGTCTGTCTTTGGGAAAAATGTCTGTAGCCTCTCATCTCCTCCCCTTTCTCAGCATGTCAGCCTGTGTGTCTGTGAGGATTCATCATGCATCCTTAGGAGTCGATCAAGGGGAAAACACCTCCCTCTTTTTCCCCTCTCTGCCTCCTCCAGCTCCTCTTGCCCTCATCTAACATTAATGGCTGTTGGTTTTTTAATGAGGAAGTGGGTGTCCCTGTGCAGCATGTCCATAGAGGGCTAACAGGGGTTGGGGGTGGGGTGGGGGAAGGAGAAGAGATGTACCGGCGCAAAACACATCCCCCGGCTGTGCAGCTCAAACGCCAGCCTAGTAGGGTGGGACCAAGGAGGGTGAGGTGGGGTGGGGGGTGGGTAGTTCTGCATGTGTGTGTGTGTGTTGTGGTGGGGGGGTGAGGGTACTCTCTCAGTAAATATTGCCATGCCCTCCTTCAGCCTTCAAAGAGCAAAACAAGCCAACCGCAGCACTCTGCCTCTCCTGCTCTACACTGTGAACAGGCCGTGTGCATTACAATAATAGACACGCCTCTGTAAATCTGCTACCAAGTGTTTTGTGAATCAAAAAGGCCTCTGTAAGTGCTGCATAATTGCACGCCATAGTTTTGTTCTTCCCTTATTGTTGCAATGTGAGTGGTGTCTTGTCTAATTAGGAGCCTCACAAAGGACTGCGCCGAGAATATGTTCTAGGAATAGTTATAAACAAAAAAGCAAATATTCTCTTCAAGGACTATTTGACTATACATTATGTTTTAGTCTTGTCTGTCAAATGTCCTCTGAAGAAACGTAGTTCATAGCAGTTGCTGTAAAGTTGTATTTAATGTTAAAGTACTTGCCAAATTCATTAATTCCCTGTGCCATCAGACTTTACAACTCCTTAACAGAAGATAAGCTTCCAAACAGCAGAACTTCCCTCTGGGGATTAATAGAGAATTTTTGATTCTGTGCATCCACATTACAATGCAATAATGGCTTTAACAGCTAGCGTTTCCTCTTTTTTTGTCTATTTTTATATTGGCATATTTCATGTGCACAAACAAAAGTGCAGTACAGAGCAATTTTTCATTTTCTCATAGTTTGATTAAGTGCACTGAGCTTCAGCTAACTGCTACTGTGGAAAGAGCAGCTTGCATAATAATACCCACTGTTAATACCCCGCTCGTGAAAAAGAAGACAATTACAAATACAAATATATGTAAATAAATCAGCTTTTTTACATTGCAGTGTGTTACACTGAAAAGAGAAATATAACTGTTGTTAGTCACATCCCCAACATCATCATTCTCATGAACATGCATCTATTAGTGGTTATCTGTTAGTGGTGTACCAATGTCTCCTAAAAGCCAAGTTAAATCTGTCGCTAAGCAAATGCTGCTATTTTCTCTGGTGTGTAAACAAATGATAAAGCCCAGAGTGCTCAGTCACTGCACTGAAATCTTTTCGAGTATATTACAGGTAACTGAAGTATTTACTCCTCAGTATCTCCTTTCAGGGCAGACTGGATGACTTTTACAACCTTCCTTGGTATCAATGAAAGTGAAGACAACACTATAACAGCAGCCTGAGGAAAAACTAAAGTGAATGACGGGAAAGGGCAATTCGTAGACTGGACAAATTGGGGAAATAAGGACTGAGGCAATGTATGTATTTGCACGTTTACTCATTGCAAGTCTGTAGATGACTTGACTAAAGTTTACTCAATTTAAATCAGGCTCTCCTGACCTTATGTGCCTTTCAAATTCCAACTAAGTTTGAAAATGTAATTATTTTGATACAAAAAAATATAGCAAAACTGTAAATGTCCTACTGCATTTCACAATAACTAAAATAGCGAGAGAACAACTGAATCCTGTTGCATGATATTCTAATACTTTTTTTGTAAATGAAATTGTTCAGTCTATTAGCGTGATTTGATGAACAGATACAAAAGACACTTGTTTGATGTTTCTAAAGTGCTCTCAGCCATACCCACATGCAGAACTCTGCAAGCGAAAAGCATACTGCCAATGAGAGTCTGAAATGACGTGCAACAAAGGCACCGGGATACTGGCAGCCAATTAAATAAAGGAAATGGCCTTCATCATTGTATGATTAATGGACTGCACCATTAGTGCATAATGTTGCCCCCCTCCCCTTGTCTCCCTACCTGTGTGAATGTGCAGTACATTTATGTGTGTGTGTAGAAGAGAAAGTGACATTGGAGTGGGGGGGGCTTTGCGTACTAGAGTCCCCAGGGTGTAGTAGCTGGAGGTATTCATTGCAATCTCTCCTCCCTCTGAGTGATAATTCTGATGTTATTCAGGCAGGAGTGGGATGGGCAGTGCCGGGCCTGTGATGAAGCACCATGGCCTTTAGAAATTCATTTCCACCCAACATTCATCTCATTCCTATTCATCGCTGATCTACACCCATACACACTGAGAGACTCATTACAGAGCCATGATCCATACTCAAAGACCCGTCTCTAGCCACCAATTACAAAGAGCTCCACCAAATATGAAAAACAGCTCCATGCAAGCAGCAGAGCAGGTGAAATAAGAATGTAGAGAGAATCACAGTGCACTGTGATGATGGGAGTGGAGTGATAGAGATGAGAGGGAGATATTTTCTTGGCTTGGTCTTGGTTTACCTCTGCTGCATCAGAGCCAATGGCGAGATCAGAAGCTGTCACGGAGTTGACAGTTTTTCTGCCTTGATGAAAACTCCAATCTGTTTTCTGTGCACTAGAGAAACGCACACCACAGCAGACGAACTGGGCTGGGGATGCAAGGACAGCTATGACGATTATATATAATCAATGCATCTTACTGTCTGGCAGAAGTACAAAAAAAAAAAAAAAAAAAAAAAGAGCCCATCGACCTTTACCGCTACATTATCATTTTCAACATTTCCATGCTGCATCAGCAGACATTGTTAGAGTGACCTGATAGAACATGATACAGAGATATTAGCAGCTAACAGAAATATCTAGCTACAAGGGTAGGATTATACTTTCCAGTCGTGAGACTTTGTTTACCCTTGTGTACCCTCAAATTTGTTGTGGGGTCACAAAGCAGCTGAGCCAAACTGGACCACAGGCGGTGTCTGTAGCTGTCTATGTGTGTCCACATGCGTGTATATATGTGGGCTAAAAACCACAGACAGACAGAGGGCAGATCTCACTCCCTCTTGTCAATTCACCAATTGCATGATTGGCCTCGGAGGAACAGAAGGTTCAACAACAAATGTCCTCGCTATAGTCCCCTGACTGCCCTTCACTGGCCACGTCACACCCCCAAGGAAAACATACACCCCGAAAACATCTGCTCAGCAAGCAACTTTTCCATCCCCCCCATCTGCAGAGTGCACCGTCGACCACTCTCACTTAGCAGCCACACCCATCCAGCATCCATTCAACTTCCACTTAACAGTCCATCCACATCAAAATCCCCCAAGCAGACATTTGCACACATGCACAGACAGACAGACTGCGCACTGAGTGGGCCTGAGCCAGCTTGGCAACTCGCCCCGCCTGTCCGTCTGTGTGCTCACCCCTGAGCCAGCGCATCAGGATTGCCTTCCCCATGGAGGGGGAGGAGAGGCTGCTCTGCTGGCTCCGCCATGACACCATATAAGTTCCACAGTGCCTTCATTGGCTGACAGAGTGATCGGTCCCCAACTGATGGCGCCTGCCAATTGCAGTGCCCCACTCATGCAACAACTAGGCCCAAAACTGCCTTTCAGCAAACCCTGGGAGACCCCTATTAATATGTAAGTGTTAATAGGTGGAGCTACACACTAATTGCATACTGGAATGGGATCATGTTTAATATTAGAATCTATTACAATCCGGCTGTTGCAAGCGGAGGCAAATGAATTAAGACAACACATTATTTACCCGTGCACAGGGCAAATGGAGACTGACAGCACCGAGAAGGTTGACACTCAACATGGCAGCTGTTCCTCACATCTGTTGGCTCCCGTATCTGCAGTGCTCAGCGGCCCTTTGATACGTTATTAGTTCACTTTCCTCTGTTTCCCTGCTTAGCCAAATCTAGCTGCATTGGGCAACACAAAGACTGTGCTGTATAGTCCAAGGCTGATTTAGTTTATTTTCAGTGGAAGAAGGAAAGAGCCTCCTGTGGTTGTGGTATTTAACAAGTTCAGCAATTGTGCGTGCATAATCAGGTTCAGTGGTGCTAATAAATGTTTTGTAAGCACTAAAATAAAATGGTGGTGGACCTCTAGATTTTATTTTAGTGAAATTCTGGAAATTTAAAAAACAAATACAGGAATTGTAAGGAAAAAGTGAATAAAATATAGCAGTGGCACATTTCTTACTCCCCCTTCCCTTTCACCAAGTCCCTAATGAGCATGTCGCTGGCAGAATTAATTTCTTATTGTTTAATTGATCCCCAAACAGCTCTCATCCATCATAGGGTCATTCAATATTTTACTCTTTTAATCTCCGTCTGCCCCTCATCATAATTCTGTAGCATGGGCCATTACACACGGAGAAAAGACTCACACTGTGCTGTGGGCATCTTTAACACTGCCCACATACAAATGCTAACAGACCACTACACGTGCACCCAAATTCACACTCACAAAGACACACACAAACTCACACATACCTACAGTAGAATCAATTCTGCTTCTAATAAATATGCATCCAAACAAGCAGAGCAGTTGATGGCGCAGTGGTAGAGACTCCAGCGATGAGAGCTGAAGCACCAGGGATTGCTTCTAACATCTGTTTTACATTAATGATTCTTTGCGCAGCTCACAAGCTACTGCAATATTCACAAGTGCAACGAGAAACCAGAGTAATTGGGATATGTTTAGGATGTCTTACTATGTAGTTCAAACTATAAGCCAAAGGCAGGGCTGCTCTTGACTTTTTCATTCTAAAAATCTCTGAATATGTACTTTTACCAGATAAACAAGCAATATTAAGAAGCAAAGTGGCTTTTCTACTTAAACTGTAAATGAGCTCAAATGGTTTTAACAATACTGTGTAACACACATTTAGTTGTTAGAGTGGTAAATAATATTTATTTGGCTGTACAACTGAAATGAATAATGCTTACTTGGCCAGCTGTGTAACAACAAAGTAATGTTTATTTAGCCATGCAGCGTAATGCTTGCTAAACTGTGTGACAAAGTAATGGTTGCGTCCTCTTCAGATACAAGCGCAATGCTAAGAGCCTTGTCACGAATCAGCACCAGCGACGTGCCCATTGCAGGGGCGAACATCGCACATGTCCCGTCCCTGACACCCCAACTTAATGAATGGCCTAGCTAATGAAGGCTCACTAATTGATTATGGAGAAAACAGAGTATTACTCACCCAATGATGGCAGCTCCAAGGGGTGCTGAGACACTTTGTCAATGCTCTATTTTTCCAGCCTGTCCAGCACAGAGGGTCTTTATAATCGACCTTCTGACCAGCGTGGACATCTTGTATGAGATGAAGTGTATTACTTTTAGAATATTTCATTATCCTCTTACATGTTTCATAACACAAAACGTTGCATTTTTTTTAATAGTTCAGGCATCCATTCATATTCATTCAGCAAATGAATGTGTTGTACATCTTGCTGCAGGCATACACCAAACCCAGTCAGGTGTGTCTGCCAGTGATGAAACTGAATGGGGATTTCAAGGCTTTACACTCTGAGCTGTTGTTCAATGAAGCAGACAGAAGCTGCTAAGGTGGGAGGTGTATGTAAGGGGCCATTGTCTTTGATTAACTAATTAGTAGACATTATCACGAGTAAAAAGAAGTCATTATGAGTGGGCTTTGGTGAGAAGCACTCATTTCCCCATGGACATCCAGCAAGGCTTTGCCTAGTCGGCCACAACCCTGGTCACTTATTAAATCTATAACAACTAATTTTGCTTTTTAAATGAAGGTCTAATTGACTTTGGTGCAGCAAAAGCAATGTGGCTGATCCAGTTGATACGATCTGAATCACTGACTGAATCGCTGATTAAATGTGAATCAGTGGCGCGGTATTGGGTTTCAAGACAGTGGCATCCAACCTATAGAGCTTGCTGGCCTATCCATTGATGCTTCCCTCAACCACACACACACACACACACACACACACACACACCTACTCACTATCATTAATGAATCAATTCATGGACCATCAACATCAGCGTAGCTATTTCACGGTTTGTCCTAATGTCCTGTTTCTCATCTTTCATTTCACTCTTTGTAGATCGACTTCTCAGGTGGTTTACAGACATCTGAGCGCTTAATACAAACACTGATCAGGATTAAAAAAATGACATATCACACATCATAACTTCAACATGCTTGACTAACTGCAGGCCAACTTGTACAACAAGTAGACCTTGTGGCATTACAGAGGAAATGTTTGCCACTGCTGATCCAGCAGGTTGCACATTCTCCTTATTAACATCTACAGTTGAGCTCAGACAAGGAGTGTCCTCAGGCTCACAGGCAGAGGCCAAACCATAATCAAGAAATTATCATAATTCACTCTAATCATAAGTGAAGGAGGGCAAAATGACTGAAATTAAATTCTGGATTACTGCCTCTGACTGCAGGGATGTTTCAGTAACTGCTATTTTCTGCCAATGTTTTTAATATATGTTTACCATACTTATGGCGCCAATTAAAAAACGAAGTCAAGGGGAGTGCCACAGGTTTACTGTTCAGCAGCACACATGCATGCATACACACATTGTGGTGTGGATTTGAGATGTTGGTGTGTAATGAGACGGGCAAAGGCTGAGTGATGTGATTGCTCAGTGTGCTGTATGGCTGTGCTCCCAATCTGAGGCATTAAACAGCTCCACTGCAGTGGCAGCAGCATGCTGGGAAAGGCAAGGAGGCAAAATAAAGAACTGTCCAGGAAAGGCCGTTCTGGTCTAATTGAGTCCTTTGGGCCGAGGCTCCACTGATCAGAGACTTGTTACAGGAATCCGGTTTCATGGTTTCCAAACAATAAGATTTCAGTGAGGGGATTTGTAGTCCTTTGGGATTTCATCCTAACCTTTCTGTGATTTTGTGATTCTCTCTTGGTTGTCTGACCCTGTGTTCCTCCGTTTTAAATCCGATTACTGCAACAATATTGAAACACTGTGGTTGAGCTCTGCAAGAGGTATTCACATATAAAACACTGCAGCGATGCTGTGCTGTCAATATAAATACACTGCTTGATGCCTGTAGTGTGTTAGAACTGATGTCTGCTTCGACATAACTGGAGCATGTCCTGCCTACATATGGATATTCAGCCCATGCTGCTGACTCACTAGAGCAGTAACAGCTTTTGTGAGCACCAGAGAAGATGGTAACGTAGTCTGAAGGATCAAAGCTCAGAGTCTTTGCTCTAAGGTACCATAAATCCTGTAGCCATTACTCACACCTTCTGTCCAAATGATTAATTATTGATGGAGAATTATAGGGCCATGTGTTGGCTAGGTTAGATTTATAGCTTTAAAGAATGGTCAATGTGAGAAATTTGAAAATATCAAATCAAGCAATGCTATATTTGTTCAGGGTTTTGTATCTAATGTTTCAACCTATGAGGATGAGACGATACACAGCTAATGTTTAAAAGATATAGAGATAAATCATTAAAATGTAGATTAAAGCAAAACACAGCTTTCAGTACAATCGCCGAGTTGTGAAACATTCACACCATCCACAAAGACAGGTGTGTTTTCCTGGTTGCTCTTACTCCCTTTCACTCTTTATCTCCTTCGCTGTCGTTTTCTCTCGAAACAATCCCTGGGAGACAGAAAACAACAAAGACAAATGACTTTGGCCTTTAAAAGTAAGCGTCAAACCTTTCCCTCCAGTGGGCAGAGGAGCCACAAAGGTGTCCGTGTTTCACACTCACCCCTGACAGTGGCATTAACTAGTGCGAGCTTTGGATGAGCTTCCTGTGGAGCAGGAAAGGCTAGGGCAAACAAAGCCGCTGTGCTGGTTTTAATAGGCACAAGGCCCACTCAAGTGTAGTAGTTCAGAAATTAGAGAGGAGAGCAAAAGAGGAAGATGGGAGACTGAGCAAATACAAGCAGCAAACACATGACAGAGAACTGATCATCACTCACTTGAGCATAGTGGGACAAAAAAGGACAGGAAAGAAGGGCAAGATGGAACAAGAGAAGAGGATGGGGAAGCTAATAAAATGATAGTTATTTGCCAAGGCTTCAGTGAAAATAGCACAGGAGCCTTCCGACTTCACAAGACACACATTCAAAGTGATCCTAGACTAAAGTATATGCTTTTTGTGTTCTAAAGGGGAGACGGATGGGGAGGAGGGAAACTGGGGACAGGCGCAGTGCCTTGTCCACCTGATGCCATAATGCTGCCTCGCATGGCTTCCTTTTGTAGCCCAAAGTGCTGGGCAGAAGAGAAAGGCAGACACAAAGAACAGACAGGACTCTCGGCAGGACACTCTTTGTGCCATCGCCTCTCACAGGCGGCAGGACAAAGCCATCAGCTGCCTGGACACCTCGTTAGGCCGCTCCCCGCAGCTCTCACATGGCACAGGGTTGACTGCGGGTCTCCTGCTGGGGCTAGTTCACTGCTATAGTGGAGCAGCAGTCTCTAAGAAATACACACCTACACACAAAATGTGTGGGACGGTGGAAGAAGACCAAAGGAGAAATACAGTGCTATAAAACACACCTGTTCTACAGAAGGTTCAAGCCCTTCTTTTCACAAGCCTTTCATGGATATTTGCTATGGTTGTTAAAACTGATCTTTTCAGATGCAGTCCAGAAAAAAAGCACCTCAAGCATGCTGGAGATGGCTGGCAGAAAAGGGAGGAACCTCCTCATGCTCTTTTATCTTTCTACCCTTTTTGTGACCATGTTGAATGAGGCACAGGAAATGTAATGATGAGGGGTTTAAATGAACTTGTATATCACTACAAGATGCATGAGGGCCAGTGCTTGGGCTTCAGTAAATCTGAAAACAGCTGAAGAAAGACCACGTGAGAAGTGCATACACAGACTGTACATGTTGAATACGAATCCACACAGCTAATTTACATAAGGAGAACCCCTTTATAATGAACAATAAAAGCAAATGAATGTAGTTAACAGTCATGAGGATAGTTTGGCAGTATCTATAATGGAGTGGATTATTTCCTCTCAGCATTTTACCACGGCTTTCATATCACATGGAACTAAATTACATAGAACAACAAAAGCTCATTCTAGCACCTTAGATTGATGCATGCACCATGATCATTGTGGGAATAAATTATTTTGACATTCTGAGGTTCCTGAATTTTTCCACTTGCAATCTTCCAAAAGCTGTTTCAGGCTGCTTTACTATCACCAGTAGGGTTTTCCTGTCAGCATGTCTTAGAATATTAAGTAGGGTTGGTGCTTAGCTCGCTTAGACCAAGCCAAACAAATTTGCAGGAATTAGTTCCAGCTTCACATGCCGTCAAAATAGGATCTACCAGTCAATGCACCAAAACAACCCCATTCACCACACTTCAACTCATTCTAGCTACAAAGAAAAGCAAAGCAAATTTCATATTGACACAATGAGGAGCTTTGTGAGCATAGTGATGGTGCTATACATGAATAAAAAGCAACATAGCAGCCAAAATCAGTTATTAACATGCAGAAGGTCACATAAACACTCATATAAACATGCTGCATTTATCCATATGCATACTGGTTCATTGTCCCATCATCTATACTTAAACTGATATTTTTTTTTAATCAACATTTTGACATGGTTCTCTGATCAGTTTGAGGCAAACAAGCAATTTGATCAATCAACCAGTGGGCTCAACTTGCAAATCCTGATGCACCTAATCTCGTAATCAATTGCATTATTAGATGACACCATATGTGGCCCATGTTGTGCAATGAAGCTCTTTTAGTTTGGTTTGAGGCCACCTCCAACCAACAGAAATTGATTCCTTTTTTTGAAGGTAAAATATTTTATATGAAGCTGGCAACAGTACATGTTTCACCTTGCTGTGGTATACAATTATAGTCTAAATCCCTCATATACATATCTTTAATAACATCAAGCTATCTTTTTTGTTTTTAATCATATCAATGGCATTATCATCAACTGCGTGTTGTGGTACAGCATTGATGCAGTGCAAAAATCAACCTCAGTCCTAGCAGGCACATGCTTTGTAGCCATTGCAAGGGATAATGAACCAGAAGGTAGCAATTACTCAGCCTGGATGTAGCAACCTCCCATGTATCAGTCTGTATAACCCATCCCATTCAACAGCTGTGGACTCATATGTTACTGTCCCTCTACCAGTCACTGTCCATCCAAAACCACACCAGCCACAGCACACATCAATCAACCCACCCTGCTGCTTTTTAATCTGTTCCCACCCCCGTGGACCAAGGACGCTTCAAAATTACAGTGAAGAAAGGTCACCCCATCCAATTAGAACGTCATCAGAGATGCACACTGGAGGGTCAATCCCTGAACCCTTACGGCACATCGTAAATCCTACGCTGCCCAAGAAGGAACACCCACTCTGGCGGGTTTCAGAATGGCTGTCTGATTGCTGCATTAGTAAATTAGGTGCCAAGATGCATCTTTAACAGTAGTAGTAAAGACAGTTGTATGAACTGTTGGTTGTTGTTTTTTGGTTTGATATGAGGTGTAAAGGCATGTGAGAGCCCTGTGATAGGTTTATTCCCTAAAGATGAACAATGTTATCATCTGTCTATTTATTGACCCTGTGGCGACCCAGAGCCCCAGATCAATCAGGTCTCCAATCAGGATTAGATCAAGCTGCCGCTGCATTTTAACTCATCACTCCAGAAGCGCGCCCCTTGAAAGATTTAAGCAAATAGCAGGATACAGATGCAAGGAGAGAAATTGGGAGGCCTGCTGGAATGAGAGAGATTTTGGATGGAAAACACCATTTGGAGACCATTGTCTTAGCTTGGCGCGACGCGAAAGGCTAATGAGAGAGGGGTAGAGACAGGGAGAGAGAGGGGGACGATGGTGGGTCAGTGAGCTTTGAGCCTCTTGTGGGTTGATCTAAGCCAATTAGAGACAAGTGACAGCTCAGCTACACGGTTATGACACAACTAGACCATTGCATGGCTTTAGAGTCCCAGCACCCCGTGGTACAAGTCTGACTGGAACCCCAACAACCCCTCAACACTCCCCCATGAATGTCTAAACGCCCCTCGACTACAAACCCCATCACTCCAGAAACAGGCTGAAGCCAAGGAAGAGGGAGTGAGTACGCTTCGTAAAAAATCCTTCCCTTTCTGTCCTGCTCCCCTGCAGAAGGAAGTGACTGGCCAAGAAGAGTGCTTTGCCTGCCTCTGTCACGGTCGGCCAACTCTCTAGACTTCTGTAGTGGTTGACAGTTGCTGTGATGATCTGGCAAATCCACTGACCTTTGCCCCGGAGGTTCGAAACTTGTGAACCTGAGACGAAAGAAAGCCTAAAAGCTTGGACTGTGACATATGAAGTGAGAAATTTCAATTGAAGGGGGGCTTGTTTCAAATGACCACTGACAGCTTTCATTGCTGTGTTTCCTTCCTCATATTAGCAGATAAAGGAAGGTGCAGAGCCTTCCCCGTATAGGAGGGAAGGTCACCAGGTTGCCAGTTGTCAGGGCTCAAGTACAGAGATTGTGATTAATGAGAGACGGCGTCACGCCACAGGGAGCTCAGCAGCACGTGCCACACGGCTGGTAAGAACAAATCTCCTGACATCATTGTTTAGTGGAAGCTCCGCACTTTTTGAAGTACGTAAGACAAAATGATTCGATACAGTTAAACTCATATAGACATGATATTTCAGATAAACGTACCAAAGAAGTGCATTGATGTTGAGGTAAAGTATAAATAAACATCAACAACTGCATAGCAAAACCTTGCATGCTTCAATTGGATATGTGTCATTTCATGCATCCACTCATTCACCCATGACTGAGCATCAAGTGTATGAAATGTGTGGATGGGGCACAGAAACAGAGGATGACAGGGAGGAGTGATGGGGGTTGAGGGACACCCAGCAGGGGGTGGAACAGGACAGCCCTCTACACGTCTAACGTCTGCCAGTCAAGAAAGTTAATGATGCCACGTTCTTGGTCCAACCATCCCCCTGCTGTGTGTGAGAAAAGACACAGACAGAGAAAGAGGACTTAGAGTGGTGCTGCTGGCACATGGAAGCAGTTACAAGAGGTGAGATGCTCTTGTTGGAAGAGGGGGTGGGGCATGAGGGTGAAAATTGAAGGTCCAGGAATATTTATGACAATCAACACCCCAGTTGGCAGTGATTTTGAGATGAATGATATACCCAACCTCTTTTTTCTTTCCAATCAAATTTCTATCTCCAGCCCTCATCTGCATCTGTTATTATGGCAAGTTACTTATGAGGGAATCTGAGCAATTTTGCTAATTTTATCAGACAGTTAGTCACTGGATTGTTTTTTTAATTCTTATAGCGAGAACTGGGGTGGGGATGGGAATGGGTGTTTTGGCTGTTGGGCTGAAACTGTTATCATCTACAGCCAGTTAGGGAGTAGCTGTTTAGGGGATAAGGGAGAAACGAAGAAGGGATGGGGGTGGGATGAGATAAGACTAACTGGTCGAGCACTCAGCAAATGTAGAAAGATTGGACAAGGTTTAGTTTCATAAAATGTCATACAAAGCGGAAACAGCTTATTCTAGCATAAAATGATAAACTATGTGCCAAATTAAGAAGGGTAAAGGTTTGTGGATGTAGCAATACCAACCTGGGCTCCATTTGTCATTAAATAGCTAATAAGTTAAATCCGGCTGCAATCTAGTTTTGAGGCTACTGCAGTAACAACAGAAGTTGAGCACTATAAAAATGAATAACCTGACAGATGCTCATATCCTGTTGCCTGTAATTGAATTACCTGTGCTTTTCTTCCTCTGACACAGGAATAACCCTGCCTTCTCCGGCTATTGCTCCTTTCATACATCTCCTAATAACACTGGCATAACTGTATTAGCATTGTATGCTAGAGATGCTCTCCAGACTGCCAAATGGACCCGTATGTGGCTCTGTTTTCAAGCCATGGGGTCAGATGATGGTCAATCAATGGTCAGTCAGAGGTCACATCGAGAGCTGGCCAAAGGTCAGCCTATCGGGGCCCAGCGGTACAACCAGCCCATCGACCCCTGAACTTCTGTGAAAGGAGTTAAATCATGTGGACAACTCCCTTCTGCTTGTAGTCTGAGTATCTGATAAGAGGAGTAATTTACCATATCAAGTGTAAGATTTTTAAGGCATTTAGTCATCTGGTGATCGTGGAAAAAAATAAATAAATAAAAAAATCAATAATGTGCTCACAAATTGTCAATTCATTCATTTTCTATCTTACAGATCTTTTTCTCAGAACATGGTTGTGTGTGTGAGAGAGGATAAGTG
This sequence comes from Echeneis naucrates, assembly GCF_900963305.1. NCBI lineage: Eukaryota > Metazoa > Chordata > Actinopteri > Carangiformes > Echeneidae > Echeneis > Echeneis naucrates. The sequence goes on along the minus strand of NC_042523.1, from coordinate 8,297,466 downwards.
AATTATTGAAAACAAGCAATTAAACAAATAACACATTAGTTGCATTAACTGACAACCGACTAATTGCAGATGTTTCTCATTCAACATGTTTTGAATCATATAATTTTCCATAACCTCCTGCACAGCAACAGTAGCCAAATCGATATTCATGAAGTGTCAGAGTTGTAATTCATGCGTCTGTTCCACATGAATACCACAAGGGACCTTTTAAAAGAAAGACAAGGAAAAAAATCTAACATGTAAATTTCACAGTTAATGTCTGGGCATGGTTTATGTTGCCCAATTAAGCTGTTCTTTTCAGCTCCATTACCATGTAATGTCTTGGGGTACATTTTTCCCTTCCTGTGCCATTTAGGCCTCAAACGGGCAAACGTTCATTGTGCCAGTTGGACATCGAGCTATATCAGAGTCTGCTGCTGCTAATGTGCATGGGTGTGTGTGTGCCTTTAAAAGCCCTGTGTTGTGGGCAATTTCCAAGCACCTATGTGCTGCTGTTCCTTTGTGCCTTTGTTTGTGGAGGCTTAATTTGTGCGTGAAACAGGAGAGCGTTAATGGCTTTTAAAGATTGGTGGAGTCAAATGAGCGCAGTCATTAGTTAGCCACACGGCCCTTGGTGATCACTCAGTGTCATTAGATTTCATTTCCAGCGGAATAAGACGATCTCGTGCATCCAAGACAAATCACAACAATTACAGCCATGCTTGAAAAGGTTCACTGCCTTCATGGCTCCTTGGGTGGTAAGTACTGTTGTGTGTGGCATATGGCATTATAATGTTTTTACAAGTGTATCAATAGTTGTCAGTGGAAAGATACTACCAATACAGATGTTTCTTAGGACGGAGCTGAATAAATAGCATCCAAAGTACTTCCACTTCTGAATTTCTCTTCAACATAGCAAAGACAGAGGAACACAGACAACTTAACATGTACTCATCTAAGCACATGTATATATTACTTACACACACACACACACAGACAGTGAAACAGGGACAAAGGGGTCACTTCAGTGTTTGTTAATAGCTTTGCCCTGGACAGTGTAGAGCATGAGGGGCAGCAGCAAGAGGCACTGAGATAAGATTCTGCTTAGCATCTGAATAGAGTGTTCTGATTTCTATTCAGCTGGCCTTTGGCCATGCTAGTGCTTAAGTGGTCTGGGCAAGTCTGTCTGTCCTCTACTGTGCCAACCAATGCACAGGCTCATATCTGGCAACGTGTTATGTCTGTCAGTGTACCAGTCTGTCTGTCTCTTTGGCTGGATGAGTGTCTGGCTAGTTAATAATCAGCCTGGCTAGTGGCTAATCATCCTCCCAGCTGCAGAAGCAGGTGGCCTCACATACCACAGCTCCCAGTCTCATTCACTATGTGATGTCATTTCACTGCACCTGGTCACACTGCATTACACATAACTGCGTTAGCCAGTTCCCCACTATGAGATCACACCTTTCCTTGTCCTGAAGCTGAGAACCTTTGACGTTTACTTCTCAGCAGAACAGACACTTCTGCAGTGAACTGGTGCTGCTGAGTAAACAACATCCCATCTCTGTGTCCCCTTTCTCACCTCAGCCAAGCCTGGGACTGATCCCAGAACAACCTAAAAGGCAGAAGGAGTTAGAACTCACTCCATATCAAAATGGGAGCCATTAACTCTGCAAAATGCAAGGTCACCTTCAAATAGACACCCAACTTCCTCTGCTGATATGACCAATGGATGCAGCGGTGCAGTCATGTAAAGGTCAGGCTGTAAAACCAAATGGAACCACAGCTGTCTTAGAAAGCACTCTTTAAAACATTTGATCTTGTTCCCCATCACTTTTGAAAGTGATCAAAATGCTTTGAGTTTCACTTTCAAACAGAGAAAAGCAAATGAGAGAGGGGGTAGTGGTAAAGGGGAAAAAGGAAAGAGAACAACAGAGAGAGAGGGCGAGAGAGGGAGACAGCAGAGTCTGGATGATTAGGTTTCAGCTCTGATCTGCAGCTGTTGAGGGCTCTGGTGGCTGAGAGGTGTCCCTTACAGCAAACGTAATCCAAGCCAAACACAATATCTGTCTATACCATCGAGAGATCACCAAGTCATAACACATCCGGACCCATGATAACTGCTGCGGCCCCAAGCCAAGTGAAAAATGGTATTAGTCTGAAGAGCCATAAAAGAGTACATTAATTTACAAATTAACAAACACACATACACACACATATATATATATATATATGCACACATACACACACATACACAAAGACTAAAAGTATAAGGTCAGTTTGCAGTTTGTATCCCATATCGTCCCCTCCTCCCTTCCCCCTTGTTTACTCCTCTCTATTCGCAAAGTTCAGTTCCAGATCTAATGAAGCTGAAATGCCATGTCTCTTAGTCTCCTATGTTCCCAAAGGCCTACTTTCTGGAGGAATGGTCCTCAGTGTTTGCACTACTAGAAAAACATCCAGAAAAGCCATTTACCTGAACCATTTTTGTTTGCATTTGTGTGCTTGTGTAATTGTGAATGTGTATTTATGTGCAAAGGTGCTCAATGACTTCCAACAAGACACATCCATCAGATTGCCAGTGCGCAGTTTGACAAACCTAACCCAAAACAAACAGCCTGAATCGTGGGTTTGGCTGAGTCCTGACTCTTTCAGAAGATCAATCCCCAGCTGCACTGCCCACTCCAAAGTGTTGCATAAAGGCATGCATGCATGAATGAATGCGTGTTTATGGGTGTGTGTGAGAGTAACCAAGTAAATTGTGGGCATTTGAACCAGAGAAATAAAACACCATTCCACACACCAAAGGGTGAATCAATTTCAGCGACACTCGATTCTAACCCATATCAGCCAGCACATGAACTTCAGCCACCCCCTGTCACCCCATCCCCCACCCCCCCACTCCATATGATGGATTACCATCTCTGGCAGTCTCAGATAGAGAGAAAGAGAGAGAGGAAGATGGGTGGGGGAGGTCAGTCACAACAGGGACGCATTCATTGGAGGGGAGCTTTGGGTTAAGGAATTATGGTTTGACAGAGATCTAGGGAGGACAGAGGAGGGCAAAGGGGTTCTCCAGGGGTCAGAGGATTAAATCCCAGCCGGACTCAATGGCAAGCCACCCGCAGAAAGCCGTGGACTACAGGGATTTCCCTCAGGGTCACTTTTTTTTATTAATATTATGATCACTCACTTGTCCCTTCACCCACTTGTCAGCAAATAGAGTGGTATGACTTATTTATCTAAACACTGGTAAACACCATACCTGCACAACAATGTCAGAAAGGCTTAGGGTGAGACACCTCATGTGTTAGGTTTGAATTGTCAGGAATAAATTCTAGTGAGCGTGAAAAAATGCATTGACTTATTGAAAAACTAAAGCCTGCACACAGCCTGAATAAATTATAGCCACAAGTCAATTAGATATCAAAGTACAGTCCACACATGAAAGCAGGAGCTTCTCACCCTGTCTATGCTCTAATGCCGATCAATAATCAGCCTGAAGACAGATTTCAATAATTTACCAGTCAGTTTACATTACAAACTGTCTGATAAACAGAAAAGAAGTGTCAAGGTGGGGTACCTTGATGTTGATGCACAATTTACGTTTTTCTGAAGTTTTGCCTGAAGTCAATTTTTGCAAACATTCAGCAACGGTTGTAAAATTAAATAACAGAGTGAAAATGCAAACATTTGTTTTTAGTCACGGCAGAGCTAGCACCCGTAGTTTGCTAGACAAGTGATGAGATGTGGGGTAGAAGGGGCAAGGAGAATGACAAGAGACGAGGCAAAACACAGGCAAGCAGAAGAGACAAAGCAATAGACCTGCATTGTCAGAGTGGAGAGGCCATCAATAACAGTGTCACGATAAAGAGAGAAGGAGCGAGACTGTGGAGAAGCGAGAGTATGGTGTATAAAAGAAACACAACAAAACCCAGTGCGACGGGTACTTCATCTTGCTGGGCACTAATGGGCGTGAGAAGTGGCTGCCTCAGCATTCTTTGCTTGACGGCTCACTCCTCTCCTGGCAGGCCGAGGCATCCATGACGGAGCGTCACACACTTGTTTAATCCAGTTTATACACTCAACGGTGACATAGCGGTGGAAGAAGAGAAGTGAGGAGTGAGGGAAAGGAGAGACAAAAAAAAAGTCAAAGGTCATCAACACTTGGATCTCATTGAGTGCTCCACTTTTTTGTGATCTTTCTGTAACCACACTCTCCATCTTTGTCCTCAGCTCTTGCTGCACTACGCTATTTCTGCTGTCCTTCGTCCGTCAGAGCTTAGGTGTGCTATATTTTCCATCTTCAACACTTTCCTCACTTCCCCTGAAGGTAAGAAGGTAGCAGGCAGCCTATTTCCCATGGTGGTGTTGGGGAGGTCAGAGCTGAGACATAAGGCCCACTGGGTGTAGTAAAAAGTGCATTCTCAGGACAAATTGTGTGTGTGTGTTTGTCAGCTTGTGTCTGTGACAATGAAAGGTCAGAGCCCTTGTAGGAACTGCAGTGTATTTCTATGATTTATTTTCCTCTGAGAGTTTATTTTCCAAATTTGAGTTTCAGTTCTGCAGGTCAGACTCTTGCATGTATTGCACGGGAGACGAGTTGTGGTAGGAACTCCTCATCCACTGTGGCAGTCTGTGGCAGATAAATAAGATAAGAGCAATCTACATGCTGCTCTATGTGGCTGGAGAAAACTGCGCAGTGTGTGTGTGTGTGTGTGTGTGAGTGTGTGTATGTAGGCATTGTGTGAGTAAATCCCAATAGATAACACCACCTCTTTACAGAGGTCAGCAAACTCCAGCTGTGTAGACACACAGCTGACACATTTAATCAGGGATTTTTACTCTCTCACAGTTTATCGGGAGAAGATATTTCTCACATCCTTGGCTGCTCTCACTACCCGTCTTATCGCAGGGCAACATTCCTGCCTTTTCTGCATCCATACTTATTGCTTCGCTGCTGTCACATCTCGACTTCTTTTCTGCTCTGTACTTTTTCAGCTCCAACAAAATACCAAAAGTGCTCAGGAATTAGATAATAACAAAAGCTATGTCAAAATGCCTTCTGATAAATAATAACTACAATAGTTGAATTAGATGTTTTTTTTCCCAAATGCTGGGGGTGGGCATCCCAATGGCCAAATAAATTAATGTTGATGAATCCTTCATTATGACTTGAACAGATTTTTTGAAAAACAAGATTTCTCCCAAACAGTTTTCTCTGGTAAAAGTACACTGAGGGTCTGAAAATTGAATGAAAATTAATAGACACACCAAGATGTTCTTGGAGAGTAAAATCAGATCTAAATAGAAATTAGACAGTGCTCAGTTCTTGTGTTCTATCTCTACCTGTAGCATGAATCGCTAATGGGTCGTAATGGTTCCTTTGTTGCTGCTTCCTTCATTACCCTTCATTATTTCTCAAGGACTTCGCTGCAGATTAAACCTCGGCCTACCGGGGTTTATATGAGCGTGAGGGCAGGTGTTTGTGTATGTGTGCGAGTCTGTTGTTTGCGTGCACTCATCACTCCACTTTCTCATCTCTGAAATGGAATAATGAGCCCAGATGAGCTTGCGAAAGGCCCGGCAGTGCAGCTCAGCTCGACTCCCCACCTGGCCTGCTCCTCCTGGCCTGTCCCTTTATTAGCTTTCCCTCATGCTGGACACAACACGAACAGCTTGGTACCCTCCTCCTCTCTTCGCCACTCACACCTCTCCCAACTCTATTTTCCTGCTAATTACCTTGTTGTACGAGCACCAAATGCTACCTAACGATTCACTTAATTGCAGAAGCGGTACATTAGATGATATCAAAGGACCTTTTTTTACAGTCATCCAATCCCATTCCAAGTGGCATTTAGCACCAACCCAAGACATCTGTTTCATTTCTCTGTCATTTGCATTTTTAAAGGTTACAAATGAAGAAGTATCGGATATGGACACAAACTGCAAGGTTCTTTTACTTCAGGTGTCTCTGCACGTGCCATGCCTCTCCTTGCATATGCTTGCATATATTTAATACACATACAACCACAGACCTGTCATCTGACCTCAGTCACATTTGACACTCAATTAATAGCACAACTGTTCAGCCAGTGTGCCTTTATCTAGAGCATCACGTAAGTGTGCTACCCATCCACCTGAAGAAATGGGGAAAATTAACATTTTCCTTGGGAGTCTCTTGCCCCAGGTGTGCCTTGTCACACTTACATATACATAGATATCCTCAGCACTAGCAATTTATCCAGCAGCAGTGGCTGGAGCTAGCTTCTCTGACACAGGCTTCACAATGATTTATGAACCTGCTCATTGACCTAGTTTATGCTGAAAAGAGAAAAGGGGGCACATCCCCTCTTATATGCAGCATATCAGGAGTTGGCCTGCAGTCAGTTTTAGAGCGAATGGGAGAAAGAATAAGATTACAAAGCAGGCAGCTCAGACACCCTCTAGGCAGCATGTTTACAAGTTCTGTGTCTTCTGTAGAACAAGACAGTGGACAACAGCGATAATGAAATTTTTTTTCAAATGCAGCAGAGCGATGTCTGAGCATTATTCTCAAACTTGGCACAGGCACCATCGCCTTAGATAACACAAGGCAGATTCATGTTTTTGCCCATCTATTTGTGAACAATAGGTGATCAACAGCAAACACTTAAAGGAAACACGGCTGAAGGATAGCAAAGGTGCAAGTCTCCCCAATCTGGCCCACATTAATAATGCAGAGGCACCTCTCAGAGGCCTCTTACCCTCTTCCTCTCCACTCCACCTCTCTTCCTTCAGCAGGGACAGTGGTGAGAGCTGCCCAGCTTGAAGTCCTGCATGCAGCAGCACCCCTCTGCTCGGTGGATACTGAGTTCAATCTGTTTCAGAGCTGCAATTCAATTATCTCACCAGGGTCCTGCTCAACCACTCGTGAACAGAAGGGGGCAAAGGTGTATTCAATACAAGGGAGGGAGAGAGGGAGGTGGAAGACTAGCGAGTATGTCTATGGGGGTTGGGGGGGTTGTCTAAGACATATCAAAAACGCAAACTCAGTTCAACATGGACATAGATTTAAATGCTGCTTCCTCTTCTGCGATTAGCTTTGGCATTACAATTACTAGACGGATGTCAGATACTGATAAAGCTAATCGCTGTGGTAAGCCCTGCAAAGACCTGCAAAGACCTGAAAAAAGGCTGAAAGAGAAAGGCGGAAAAGCCCAGGCCCCAAGACAAATGCTCCACAATATCACCCTTCTTCCTGTTGTGCCCTTTTTCAATGAAAAGAGAGAAAAAAAAAAAAAGAAAATTCACTGAAGTATAAGTATAAATTGATTTCACATAACACTATTCTTACTGTTAATATCCAGAATATGTTTTACAAATAAGTGAAACTTGATTACTTGATCTGTTAACCACTTTTCATTTTAAGGACTAATAATTATAAAACTACTGGAGGGTGCGAGATTGGCTGCACAATAAAAACAGCACAGTTGAACAATTGATTGAAGCTTCATTTTGTCCAACTAACAAACCAACCAACCAACTTTGTCTGCTAATAATAAAATATATGAAAAATGACATTGTTGCACTTCATCGTGAAATCATGCAGTAACTGTCCCTGGTGAACTGCACTTGACCCATCAGCTCTATGCCCACACTTCATCTCAATCAGTGTCCCTGGTCAGGTCAGGTCAGGTCAATCTAAGCAAAACTGTGTGAGGGAGTGTGGTGCCAATACTGATTAACCTATAAACACAAGAGGGTGATGTGACATCACTGGGGCAACAATTGGGGCAGTTGGCCTTAGTTAAGTGTGAGTGTTGGGCACAGGGACTGACTGTAGTTTCATCAATATTACTGCATGCACACTCTAAGGTACTTCAGTATATTTGTTTGGTCAGTGTGATTAGTGATAGTGATGATGGTACATTAAATTAAAAGAGAACGTGTGTCACCTGGGGTAAGGGAGGTCTACTTTAGAGCTCCACTGATAAAGATACAGCACTATATCCTTGTTTACCCTGAAAGTGGCCCGAGGCCTTAGCATGAACCTCACTATCTCAAAGCCAGTATAACTGGTAATACCTATCATATGGGTGTTCTTATTTCTTCAACTTGCTGCACCTTCCTTATCCCCTCGTCTCCTGGCTTCCTGACCTCTGACCCCTCACCTTTAAGCCACTCCAGTAGTCAATATCTCTATTCAACTCCTTCTGCTGTAAATCCCTATGACATGAGAGAGGGAGAGCGAGAAGGCACCAAAAAGAAAAGCTAAGAAAAAAATCTGAGGGGAAAAATAAAATAATCTAGAGACTTCATCAATTTTTCATGAATTTTCATTTAGTCTGGGAGAGCCCTCTTACAGCAATCGATAGATCAAGCTGCTGTCACGCAGTTAGCACCTGGGGGCAGCTGGAATGCCCTCGGGAGGGCAGGGGACTGGATCAGATGCAGAGGCCAAGCCCCTCTTCCTCCTTCTCCTCCCCCAACATGCTAGGTCCATTTTCCAATCACAACCAACTAACCTGCTACCACTGTAGCGATCTTAGAAATACACACACACACCATTTTTATGATGTGTAAGATATTTCTTTTTAACTTCTTTCTTTGGTTTAAAAGCATGGTCAAATATTTCATTCATAAAATGTTTCTTTCATGTTCACTGCATAAAATAAGGGATGAAGATTTAGCTAAATTGTAAAAGAAGTAAAACAGCCAACTCTACAATAACTTATAGTGATTTAAGATGAGGAGTTCTTAAATTCCCATCCGCCAGCCAAATTTACACACCTCTAGAGAAGTACCCCAAAAAAAAAATGTCAGTTCCAGTACAAACACTACATACATACGAATAATACAGTGGATTGCCTTTTCTATCACTAAAAGTACCACTAGTTAAAACATCATAATGACATGGGGACTTTCCGATCCACCTTATGGGCAGTCTGAGGTCTGGGAGTTAGTCTACAGGGGGCCCAGCCTGAACCAGCTGGAGGGGAGGCTCATCTTCAAAGGTAATTTGACCCACGGCCCAGGTTTTGCCTGTCACTGCTCACAAACTCTGTTCAGGAGGCCTGTGTCAAATGTCCATCAGCACTTTGATCTGCTACTGTCGTTCTACCCCCAGCCACCTGTGAGAGGGTTGTCTGCCTTGCCATCATGCCTCTCTCATATCGTCATCGCTTTATGTCCAACTTAAATAAAACACCCCTGAGATGCCAGTATATACCTATATATATATATATATAGGTTGTGGCTCAGAGGAAGCCTTTTTATATATATATATATATATATATATATAGCTGAATGCAATCTTGTCTCATTGCAGATGAAGATTTTTCTTCCTCCATCCAATAACCTTGTGAAATTATATGAAATTATAAATTGAATGAAAAAGGAGGGGGTAGAGCCCTTACTCACATGCTACTTCCAAAGATGCATTGCGGCTGACAGCTTCTCCCAGGTAGTTCCGGGCCACACAGACGTAGGCTCCCTCATCTGGTTTGCTCCGCCGTCCGTGAACGATGCGAAGGAAGAAGAGGGAGCCACTGGGCAGCAGCATGCGGTGAGAACGTGGGTCATCTTTGTCCGTTTCCACCCGCTCTCCATCCTTATACCACTCCACTGTTGGGGTTGGCCGCCCCTCTGCTTTACAATTGAGAGTTGCTGGCTCCCCTTTGGAAACAATCAGGTCAGAGGGGTGCTCTACAATCCGGGGTGGGGAGTCCTCTTGGCGCAGACGGGATCCTGGAAGGAAAGTAAGAAATGTGCTTAATCAGTTTAGAAGAGCATTCAGACTTTAGGGCTGGTTCCTTTTCAATGTTTTGATCATCCATGCTTCCTTAAGTTAAAAGTCTCTTAAATGTACTACTGCCAAAAGGGTAGTGGGTAGTGGTTAAATTTAAAAACACAATTCATAGAAACAGATTAAACAAACCATTTATCTTGGAAAGACATCTGCATCCTACAGAAGAAGAAGGATGTGGCTCAGAGGAAGCCAAACGACATATTAAAGTATGCCGTGAAAAAAACTGAATTGTGTCTCATATGTGTGCAGACTGTAAAGCCCCCAGTGGCAAATATGTGATATTGGGCTTTATAAATAAAATTAATTTGACTTGAAATAGCCAAAGTAGCAAATGATCTACAGCTTTTTCACTTCAAAATGTTCTTGTGTCACAATCTGCATATCCCTAAGGACAACTGCTGTCCAAAATATCTTCTCTCAATAAGTTGATTATCTGCTATCTGTGCTTGTTGTGTTGAGGTATGACTGTAAAATTATAATTTTTTATTCCACAAAGGAAAAAAAAAAAAAATCACTCTAATGGACTTCCTTTATACAGCAGCAGTCCATTTGAAAGTGAGGCTTTGCAAACTCGGCAACAAAGAGAAACAAACTATGAAAAACCCAGCAAGAAATTTTGATGAAATTTATCCACATTTAAAAACAGGTGCCTAGAAGCTTCCCAGCATGCTGTCACCATGACCTGAACCTGGGCTAGTGATGGAACACTCAAACTAATAGTTGTCTTGGGTTAGAAGCATGTAAAGAGCATATATTGAATCCTTTAATCACCATTTCATACCAGTCAAAAAGCAGCCATCTGCTCCTCTCAGCCATATATACAAGGGCTTGTGGGTAATTGGACCCATGGGTGAACAGTGAATGGAGGCATACAGTCGCTTATAAGTGAGGTATGTGCACACCCAAAATCATATATTTGACTTTCATTGGGGTGCACAAAAGTAAAACTATGGGGTGCAGTGTTGAAGAAGTACTAGTGTGATGTGAATATAAATGGTGGGGTCCAGACTCATGTCAAATGCTAATCCCTGGTGGCTGAAAACCCCGGCCTGTGCCTTTTCATTAGGACTCACAGTGGTTGAGCTCTGGGGGTCTGGCAGCAAAGATAATACTCCTCAAGTCAGAGAGCTTGCTCCGTGTGTCTGTGACCAGGTCTTAACCATGAAGATAAGATGCTGTAAACCACACACACATTTACATCACAGAGGCCATGGGAACCATGCAACAATCAAAGAGTTTGATCCAGCATCAAAGACACAGTAAAGGGAACGGAGAATAAGACTAACTTTTTCGGCATAGCTTCTTTTATCCTCCTTGTTTTGAACCCCGCTCAATACACATCAATAACTCTGATTCGGTTGTTAACCACTTAGTGTTGTATTAAGTCAAAGGCTGGGCTCTTTGTCTTAAAATTAGCTGCTGCAGGTGTGCATGTGATTGAGCTCAGTTGATGACTGTGCCCTTCCCCGGGGCAGTGCAGCAGGGTAATAGGGTGATGGCTGGTGTATGGAGGAGTGTACCACACAGGCCTTTGTGCTTATGTAAGGACTAATTTCAGCACGGAATGAAGGTAAAATAGTCGTGGTTCCAGTTCTTTGTTTGACTGGGTTTGCTCTTGTTCCACCACCCCTCATACTTGAATCTCCCAGGAGAAATTGATACAGGCTGCACCAGAAGTCTGAGGGCAAACAGGCAGGCACAGGCGCAGGTAGAAACCTACTGATCAGCATAAAACACACTTCAAAGACTCTGTGAGCGGTGAATGCGTATGCACACTCTCACGCACACACAAAGACCCTTCATCAAACACATGCATTTACTCTGTAAACATGCACAAGCCCACCGTTTGACTTATCAGGGATCAGGCATCAGACAGTGGCACATTGACCTCTGAACAGGAGGTAGTCTGTTCTCTCTTCTTCCTAATTTGGGCTAATTCCCTCCATTTCCCTGTCATTGATTAGTCATCAGGCAGAGTGACTTGCTCTTAGTGGGACCACCGTCAGAGGAGCTGTTATGGAGGGGGAGCTGATACCCCTCTCCTACAGCATGTGATCTAATCTCGTTGGCATTATGTGGAAAATTGAAGGCGTTCGATTGGTGGTGGGACAAAAACCTCCAGCATGCCACTGACACGTTTCTGCTTCTCTAGCTAATCTCTGTCACCAGTGGTAGCTAACACTAACCCAGCCAGCAGCCAGTTTCCCTGTCAGAGCAAGAACAGGAGGACAGGTTTGTGTTCTGGCAGTTAGTAGCTTAATAAATGAAGCGGTAATTAACACCATGACATTGATAAATGGAGGGCAAGATAAAGGACAGAGGATAAAGACCCCCATCTCCCTCAGATGGAGTGTCAAATGCACATTTATTCTTATCTCTCTGGAGCATCTGCTCACCCCCCTTAATCCACAGGCCCCGCAGTGGCTTTCCACTCAGGCCAATGCGCATGCGCAGCACTAAACTGCGGAGACTCCATTCGATTAATATCAGTCTAATTTCTTTAAATCCAATTTGTATTCCAATCTACTGCCTTCTAATCACTTAAACCTTGAGACTCCATCTGCTCTCCTCTTTCCTGTGGAAATGAACACAGCAGATGCCACCACAATTGTCCTTTCGCTGCCAGAAAAAGCGGAGTTGGGTGCAAAGACGTGGCTGGTCATTGTCCTGGCCAGGTTCATAAGTATAAAAGGTTAAAGGCACCGCTGCGTAACATGGAAAATGTTCAGGAAGAGCTACATCAACCTTGATACAGGAGTATTTCTCAGTGATAGTATTTCTTTCAAAACTGAAATATCAAAACTTTCGTGTGTACAATCATGTCTTCACGTGGTTACCCTGTGTTTCTGATGCCCCCAACCGTGTGCTGTCCAGGAGGATCCAATAATAAAAAAAAAAATCATGTTCATTGGATTCACCAGGTATCACCATCACACCAAGCTTCTCACAGAAGTGAAAGTCAATTTGCAGCTTCCTATTGGGCCCCCTTTCTCACTCACTTTACGGTAAATGGGCTTTCTGTTGCCCTTTTAATGCGATCATTGGTGCTGTGCGATCAAGTGCTCTCTGAGCTGTGGCGAGTGCACTTCACTGGGTCTCAGGGTACATGCTCCAATCAAAATGCTGTGTTTCCCCCTGTCTGCAATAACACCACCATTACTTTTTCACCACTGCTGTGCAGTCATCCACTCCTGGAGGAAAGGGGGATCCAGAGAACAAACAGACAAGCACATAGACAGAGAATGAAATCGGAGAAGGATTACTGAAGCAAAAGATAAATTCTTCCCTGCCTTCTCTTCTAGGCTACTTTTGTCAGCTTCAATGAAATCAGAAACAATTTTGCAATGCATCCAGAATCAGAATCAGAAATAGTTTTATTTCCAGGTATATGTAAACATACTAGGAATTTGAGTGGCGTTTCAATCTTGGAAAAGCGAAAGAAAAAGAAAAAAATAAATAAATAAATATATATATATATATATATATATATATATATTAGTAGAGGAACATTGTAGAATAGTGCAGTCAGGTTATGGGGAGATCTGGGAGACAGCTTGAGGGAAGAAACTGTTTATAAGTCTGGTGGTTTTGGCAAACAGAGCTCTGTAGCGCCTACCAGAGGGAGGCAGTCTGAACAGTTTGTGTCCGGGGTGTGAGGGGTCTGCAGTGATGGTACCTGCCCTGTTCGTGACTCTGGACCTGTAAAGGTCTGGGATGGAAGGCGGGTCGGCGGTGTGTTTTTACGGTCCAAACAACTTTCATACATACTTGTCTCTAAAGCTGATCTAACAAAAATAAGTTGGATTTGTTCTTTAAATCCAGCATAAGCAACACTTCAACTATCAGAAGAGATCATTCACCCTCACATTACAGTGACCACACACATTGAAGGGGTCTTTTATGTTAGCTTTGCCACATATTTATTCATGTGTGCAACAGAAGGTCAGGCCTTTGATGATCTTATTGTAATTATTTTTATTAGCTCCCAGGAGATATTCTAGCCCACCATCCGAATCAATACCCACACCAGTCCAAGCGGTCTCAGAGCATAAAAGGAAGGGCTCCCCAAAGAGATATTAGTTATTCGGGCCAACAGACTTGTGCACTGATTGCAGGTAACCAATGGCAACCTCAGACCAAGGCAAAAAGTTCTGTGGGGCGGCCTGAAACAACAAACATGACAACCAAGGCTCAGCCGTGTAGCACTGTAACGTCGGACTGAAATGGCTTGAACGCTTCACAGGAAGTTGGCTGAATATAAAATTTTACAAAAAAAAAAAAAAAAAAGGCCACAATCCTTAAAGAACTTTAAAAAAGAATTAACTATGCATTATATCCATGTCCATTCTTAAATATATTCTTCCTGTCTCCCATTGAATCTGATTCTGTGTTTGTATTTCTAGCTCTCTTTCCCAATATCTCTTTGTCTACTACACTTGCTCTCTGCCCTTTTAAATTCACCCTTGCTGTGAGGGTGACAGAGTCATATCCATCATGTCATCAGAAGGGAAATGCGGGAGAGCAGGGGGAAACTGGGGGTAGCGATGGAATGATGTTACTGGCCGTCCACGCCTCTGCACCGGACTGCCATGACACTTGCAAGCAGCCTGTTCTGCACCCTAGATTCATCATCTTTACAGCGGGCTGTCAGCATACCCCAATAGCAGACGCACAGCTCAACACAGTGAGGTGTCAGTAAAGACACCCAAGCTGTATCTGCTGTCAACTCCAGAGCTTCATAGAGCCAGCCACTAGATAAGGCCTGGAACATGGCAAAATCCTCACAGCAACGACATAGAAGTGAAAAAGGGTGTCCACAGGTTCAGACTAGAGCGGGAGGGAGAGGGTAGTTGGAGTGCACACGATGGGCTCTGTTCCACCTCGGTGCTCTGCACACTGCTCCCTGCCGCCTCCACCCCTTCTCCTGCTAAGATCCATACTCTGGAAGCAAACAAGGGTAATTCTAGGAGCTGCTTTCAACCTCTCACTCGCACCCATGCTTCCCTCCAACAGATATCAGATAGAATTCCACTCTGAGTGTATTTTAGGCACTGATGTGGTGGGGTCATATTGACTCTGCATCTGTGTATTTGCCCTCTCTCCCCCATGCAGTTGGAATATATAAATAGATAACTGTGGGAAGCTGAATATCTTATTTTGTTGGGAAAAAGTCTGATTCACATAGCTTTCATTTGAAGCAGTTTCCAACTTAATCTTTTTCAGAGTACTTTCATTGTAGATATTACTTATCAGTTACAATGTACAGAAATGATGGTGCTATCGCTTTTTCAGCAGATGTCTTGTCCCACATGAGCAGAATTTTCCAACTTGAAAAATGAGACAACGGGGGGAAAGGGAGGAAAACATAAGAAAGGTGTAGGCCTTTTTATGGTGGAGTGGAATGGATTGATATTGGTGCCGATTTCTCTCTCGAGCCAGTGAGTGTAAGCAGTCGAGCACCAGCTCTGTGGGACTGTCAGGCCACTGAAACTGTGGAGACGCTGGGTGATGCAAATGAAATGATTTCCGATGCTAGGGCCACTCATGCATGTTGCCTGCTCCACCACCCGACCTTCTTTATCCCTCTCTCCTTCCCTGCAGATCCTTCTGAGCAGTCTGTGCTTAGCCATTTGCTCACCAGCCTCTGCTTTGCACTATGGCTGTTGACTTGACATTAAAGATTAGTGCTTGTGTAGCAAAAATCAACTATTCCTATCCATGAACAAGAAGAAAAAATTTATGTGCACTTGATCAAGTGCAAGTGGTCGTCATCAGCTGGAAACTATGGAGGTAGAGTCATTTTAATCATTTTGAATGTACTATAAAAACAAATAAGCAAGCAATAGGATTGCTGTTCTCAAGATACATGCCTGTCTATGTCTGTGTGTGACTTTAGACACAGCAGGGATCAAGCATCACATCACCAATTCCCTACTTCCAACTGTGGGCTACTCTAAACAGCTCCGACCGATGGGAGTGCAATGAAATGAATGGCATAAATTGACTCTCCCTCAAGCATTGTAATCTCTTTACCTGCATTGCCGAGCTGCCCCTACAGATTGAAGAGTCCTTTATTGCTTTAGAAATGAAGGTGAAGGAGAAGGCCTTCAGGTTGTCTATGGCACACTGCATTGAGGGATGAGTGGATAATTGGAGGTGTGCTGTGGTGAACCCTTAGTGAACACATTGTGGAGTCCCTGCATGTCAATGAGGGCAGTCGCCACCTCCGGCCACTCCATTGGCCGTTAACCCTGCATGTGAGCATGAGGTACAAGAGCTGGAACAACTAACTGCCTGAGTGATGGATTCAGTGCAAGGTAATCAAATGGCCCTTAAAGCTTGCTATTTGTGTGTTGTTGTTGTTGTTGTTGTTTTTTATGTGCAGCATGGTGAGTCAAGATCAGATTTATTAAATTTCTATTCCATGGGACACTTCATCTGGTCTTGCTTAGGGCTACAGGGTCAGGGGTGCCAGCAGTAAGTGGATGAAGGACTCATTCAATTTACTCTGGCCCATATATCCGTGCTAACAAAAACAATGGGCTTTGATGGTTATGAATAGTGCTCACAAACACATTCACACACACATACCCACTACATTTCATAACTCGACCACAAGCTTGGTGTTACTGGGCCTCTCGGTGACAAATGCCTGTGAGCAGATATTCAGAAAAATCATCACCATCCAGGCAGAGAAACCAGGCAGTTCAAAGGTTCAAGGGTGCGATTAAGGGTTTTTTTTTCCCCGTCTGCCACAGTAGTTGTGACACCAGGCTCGTGCCACGTTCCACACTGAGACTTCAACCATGCAGCCAAGAGCTATTATATACAGTAAATCAAATCACCCCTGGTCACGGTGGCTCAGTTTACAAAGCAGTGTGGTGTCAGATTTTTGCAGCAGGAAAAACAAGAGCAGATTCTCACAGCACTGTCACCTAGGCCTTATTAATAATACCATCTTATGTCTGTATATTAATGTAATCATTTTCCAAATCTAAATCATTTCAAAATCAATCAGGCTGCTTGGCCTGATAGTTAATCTTACGAACTGAAATGTAGATAATTTAGCATTTTTTATCATGCATCAAACTAGAACACTAATAAGATAAAGCCAGGGGTGGCTGTGTTTTATCAGCAAACAAGGGCTTAAATAAATGGAGCAGAAAAGTGCCAAGAGTAATGACAGCATATTACGTTTATGTTGTGTGTGTTTGTACATATCCATATCTAAAGGTTCAACCTTTCAGAATGCCACTGCTCACGTGTTGCACCAGCTATACCATATGGATGTTAACATATCCTCATTAACATGTTCACAGAGCCTCCAGGTTACATAGTTTCCATGTGTAAGCACTGATTCAGTCAATAATTGTGCACAGGTTGGTGTTTGCTCTTCCATAACTTCAAATCCCCCAAGAAGTTATAGGAAAGAAAAGGTACATGCTGTCGCGGCTGTGTGATCCACATACCACACAAGGGATGGAGATGGTGGAACAAGACACTTATTCAGTGGCTCCACCATCCTGAGCGGTATTACAGCTGCAGTGGACTGCTGCTGCGTGTGACGGATGTGTGCTTGAGTCTCGTGCGCTGGCTGTCCATCTTCACACATCTCACACTGAGAGACAGCTCATGCATTTTTATCACCAGGCCTGACCTCATCTCTCCAAGTACTGGTGAGGCACTCTCCTCAGGTACAACTCACACACACACTGGACAAAGAATGAGACGGTGCATTACTTGTTTTCTTCTTTGTGTTTTCACAAAGAAGAAAAGAAGGAGTGGGTTTGTGAATTGATAGATAATGTCTAGAAATGTAGTTTTTCATAAACAGGGGTGTGAATTAAACCACATGTGTGAGCCAAAAGGTTCTCATTCAAGTGCATTCATTTAATGTATGTATGTATAACATTTGGTTTTTGGGAAAAAAAATGCTTGGTATAAGCACAGTGCCTGCATATTTTCATGACTGCTATGTATTTTTATGCTTCTCTATGTATTTATATTGCATGTGCGTGGGCTTGCACCCATGAGCCCATGTAGTTATACAGTTGTTTGTATGTCTGTGATTGACTCGGCCATGACATCCCTCCTTTCCATCTCAAGGTTGCTGTGAGACAGCCAACCAAGGTACAGCGGAAAGGTACTGGGATACAGCGTAATGAAATGCTGCTCCAAACAGGTTTCAGAGCAGAATGCAACATAAAACACTGATAAGGTAAGCCAGCTCAGGCTGTTGTGTGGCTGAATCCTGACTTCCTGTCTGCATTTTGGCATGCTCTTAAAATAATCAGGCTTTGTGGAGATAAGAATGCTCGTCACATCCACAAACTGAGCAATCTTGCAGACAAAGAGGTCGTTTCAATTACAACCACTGGCTGGGTATTTGCTGTTAATCAATATGGGTTCATTTACTGTCACCTAATCATCAGGGATTATATTCATATAATTAGATCAATGCTTTCTGTCTTTTGGCCTGACTCAAACTCTTAATCAGCTGTTTGGGAAACACCGGCTGTGAGAACAGAGCGAGGATTATATCTGTCTTGGTGCCCAGACAGGTAAGCACAGGTGTGTCTTCTGTAAGTACAGGTGTGTGAGGCAGGTGAAGGCCCTGACCGATTGCTATACCTTGTAGTCAGCATGCTCAATTCATCACATCAATCCTCCCCCATCACGCCAGATTTCCACACACAGTCCCACTATACTGCAATTGCAGGTGTACAACTGGCCCCTCAGTGTTTGAATTCCACCCTCATAGACTTTGCCAGCAACAGAGATAGCGTGTGTATATGTGAGACATGGAGAGGAGACAAAAAAAAGACTGGAAATATTTCTTATGAGGGAATATAGATAGTATATTAAATTGTCTGCCTGTTGCTGTTAAAACTCATCGAGTCTGCTTGTAATTTCTTATCTTCCTTTTTCTTTGTTTCTTTAGGCAAAAGCATTGAGGCATTAGGCCATTTTGTGCTCTGTAAATGTCAGAGGTATGCTTGGCTGGTGCTTAATAAAGGGGAGGTAAAACAGGGAAAAGTGGTAATACCTGCATTCTGCTGGTCTTACAGCAAAACCAGCCATGTGGATTATCCAACTGATATTTTCTTTCTCTCTGTCTCCACAGATGATGAAAAAGTAAAGAAAGATTAACCAACGTGACCACAGAATTAAAAACAGCTGTGAGTCCTTTTAATTTTGAGTGATCACAGAGAAGTATTTCTAACTCAGAGTAAGTATGCAGAGTTCAAATCTATTCTGCTCTGTCCTGAAGGTGTGGAGGGATGGCTGCTGAAACATGAGCTACCGAGTAGCCAGACCTGGCTGTTAAAATATCATAGGAGCTGACAGTCCCACGCAACTGGTCAAGTAACACTTAACACTCTCACACACACCAACCAGTTCACTGATTTGGATTCGGCAAACACACACGTTTGTTCGCTGTTCACTGGCTTCCTCTTCAGTTATGATCACCGCTTTCAAGTCCTCTTGTCTTAACACTCATTTTGAAGTTAATCAGGGAATAAATAGTAGCTCTCTTTGATGCAGAGGGAAGCGGCTTCCACGACAGTGATGAGATTGTGGGAGACAGTAAAGCAGAGCTTCCTGTAGATCTCAGATGAAAGTTCATCATTCCAGCAGCCCCATTCCAGCAAATGAACCGCAATTACAATAACACCGCTTAAACGTAGCCAATTCAAGCAGAACAATCACAATTTGGGATGAGACATCGCAATGGCTCTTACACATTCACACATCATTCACTTAGACTATTTTAATCTGGGCTTAATTCCCATTATAGGGCAGTACTAGATCTCTCCCATTCAATCATGACCATCAAAAGCGCTGTTAGTCTCCTGGGTGCTTTGGTAATAAAGCCACATCCTCACCATTTTCCTTTTAAGGACTGTGTTGTTAAACAGCTCTTCTTTCAATTTTTAAACTTGATAGCACTCATTCTGTCTCTTCTCTTCCCCTCCAACAGGCATAACCATTCTTCGTTTCACTTGACTCAGCATTGGTGAGACCACATCCATGTTGGCAGATAGAGAACTCTTCACTGTCTAAGGCCCAGCATGGCCTTCTCCATAGCGCCTTGGACACATACAAGTTGGACCATATTTCAGCACCTCAGAGAGTATCACCCAAGACGGGCCAGATGTCACCAGCTCCTACATCAGACAGGATCATGCAGGAGAGCTCAGAATAGCACAGGGTCAGGAGTGCACAGCTACTATGCAAAGCATCTTCAAATCCTGCTTTAAAAGCAGTACTCCTCAGTTTAAAAGATAACCCGACAACTGCTCACTATTGTCATTCCTGGAAAATTCTCTGTTCTGGAAAAAAAAAAAATCCCTATTACCTTTATTTGTTTATTTCTCAGGTCACAAAACAGCCCCCTCTCTTTTCCAGCCATGGCAACACCCAACATACAGTCTTACTGCTCTGCTATTCTGTCTCCATCTCACCTTTTCTCTCCTCGCCTTCCACACTACCAGTATTAATCACACCACACTAAACAGTGACTGACGCCATTCACAAGGCTTGGCTTTGTTGGCTATGCTGCCCAGTGAATACAACTCCAGACCTTTTTGTCTGCCTAAGTGGACTCTTAGAATAAGCTCCTCCCTCTCTAAGGACCCTCAGATTACCTCTGAAAGGGTCTGGGTGATGGGTGAATTCTGCCAGGGTGGAGGGGTAGAGCAAAGAGGAGAATGGGGAGAAGGGTGACAGGCACATGATTGGGAAGATTCACTGCTCCCAAGGAGATGTGCACCCTCTCCCTCTGGACAGCTAGCAATGCCTTCAGCCACTGCTTAGCAACCAGAGGGTTTGGCCAAGCAGACTGAAAGACACCAAAAAAGGTAAAAGAAAGGAAAAAGGACAAACATTCAAATCCCGGCAGTCAGGGGACTTGATTTGCTAACTACAGAAGGCATGAGGATTGAACTAAAATGCATTAGAAGCTGAACTTGCAGCTGTGAAGAACAAAGGCCAGAGTTGACAGGTGAAAGAAAAGAAAAATGGGCCCTTGCAGGCTGTTGCGTTCATTGGCAACAAAACCTCAGCTTTACATACTGTTAACTTGTACAAACAGTACAAAGCAAACTTTCGCCTGACTCATCTGTCACAGCATTGTGCTGATAAAATGTCCCAGAATATAACAGGTCAGAAATATGATTTGCTTATTGTCAGTGCAGACTCTGTGAAAAGGTGTGTCCCAATCAAAAGTCACGCTGTACTGAAATCAAATGCATTTTAAAGGTATTACGTCTTTATCCCTCCCATCATTCCACTGGTCACAGGTTGAACCAATACCAATCACAATTTCTGCCACCTAAGCCCTCCTATTTTGGTGATTGATGCGAGTCATCACATTAACAGTAGTTGAGGACGTTTTAATTCCCTCTTGAAGGCCTGATCTTTTTTTTTTTTTTTTTTGAGGAAAATTTTAAACGATGACCTAGCAGCCTGCGGCAGACTGCACATTAAGAACTGAAGCTTTTGGCAGCAGAAATCAAACAGTATAATTTTTATTTGCCATCACCAAGATCATCATTATTAAAGGTTAATCAAACAAATGGGAATAATAAACTGGGGCCTGGGTTAGCTTGCTTACACTGTCATGCACAATCACAGCAGTGATGTCTGCTACAGTGCAGAGGCAGAAAGTGTAATATCACAACACATCTGACAAACACCACCAAGGCAGTGAACTGTCCGTCCACAGGTCTGAGCTACTTTTTCTTCTGTTAGACAACTTTGTCTTTTAGTAGTGTCGCCTAAAAACACAAAAATGTTTGATATTGATTAAAAACCCAACAACAAACTGCTCTCCACCTCCAGAGGGATGACCTGTAGTCTAGCCGAGTAACAAAACCTGAGAACTGCCTGAGCGACAGCGTAACTGGTGTGCAGAGGGAAAACATTTTCTAATTTGTCTTTTTCTTGATATATAATTAATGGGAAAAATTTTTATAACGAAAACCGGAGCTGTGTTCTGCCATTCCTATCTGTTGCATGAGTAAAAACAGACCTCTCCCTGCCCTTATTTTAACCATCTGAAAGGCGTAAACTGCAGTGGATATAGGAGTTGGATTATGCTCCTTGTTCATACATTAGTTTAAATTGAGTGGATGAAAAAAACAGGCTATAACTCCAGAAATGACACATTACAGCCTACATGTTAACCTCATGTTCATTACCATCAGTCAATCATCACAGTATTCCCTAAAAAGTAAAATGAAATTGAAAAATATTTGCCGATTTAACACTTTTTTAATCTTAAAAGCTCCATGAATGGGTTAGTTTTTATGTTTCTCTCTTTTTTTTTTTTTTTTTGCAAATCACAGTCCAACATAATTTTACAATATTGGTCATTGTCACCACAGACAAAGCCTATAAAAACAAACGTGAATATTTTTCAGCCACACAAGAAGAAGTTTCACTCAACACTCTGGGAAACTCACCATCAGCTTGGAAATACAGTAATCCACCAACAAGGATGAACGCTAGCGGACCCATACTAGCATATTAAACATCCACGGCGGGCGCGCAAATCCTCAAATTCACTGCAGGGGAAAAATGTCCAAAATGCCAGCCAAGTCTATTCCTTGTCTGTCGGAGTTCTACAGAGGTCCTACTGACTGACAGAAGCCAGCTTCAGGGTCCACAAACACAGGGGATCCATCTAACAGCGTCTCAGCCGGAGCTGCTCCGGGTGGAAATATCCAGCAGACCTTGTCACCAAACTCTCTCTCTGAGTGTTATCCCTGTTCGTCCCCCCGCCACTCAGAGGAGGAACAAGTCCAGTGCGGGAAAGAAACGCACGGACACGTCTCCGGCTGCTCTCAGGTCTTCAGCGGCGTCTCCTCAGATCAACACATGGCTCCACGGAGTCTCCGTCCGCACGGCAGCTTTACACTCTCATGTCTTCCCCAAAAAGTTGTTTTGACTACAAAGGGGACCCGGCTCCCCAAAGACCCATGTGCTTAGCCCGGCATGAAGCGCCGTGATTGTACAGTCACACTCCAAAGTCAGTGGAGGCTCTTCTGGGTTGGAGCAGCGCTGCCGCTAGGAGCGCACCGCAGCACACCGCACTGAAGCCTCACGCAGTTTGCACTTAGCACGGATCGCCACGGGAGGAGAGCAGGAGAGGAGACAGTGTGTGAGGGAGAGGGGAAAGGAAAGTCCCGGAGGCGCTTGGATCTCAGTCTAAATCTGACTCAAGATGTGAAGACAGCAAAGTCAGGCTGCAGTCTATGTTCGTTCCTTGCAGGGAAACTGTAAAGTTGGTCAGAAATGTGAAATGCTGATGCGGTGGAGTGGATGACACATTTAGACTTTACTCTAGTTCACACATCGTTTGCAACAACCTGCCAAAATGTGACATTTGCCACTCAATCTGAGTCCCTACACATGGAGTGAAAATCTAATCTCAAAATGTTTTAATCTGTGGGGCTACAGGTGGAGCACTGAGGGGAAACTGCCAACAGGTAGGGAGTGGGATAAATAGAGTATTCCTTGTTATATATGGTGACAATGCTATGAATAGAGCCTCTCTCTCTCTGTATGTGAGCATAATAAGGATGCAGAGACAGAGGAATGGATGATGCATCGTCCCGTACTGAGATACTGAGACAGAATTGTAAATATGATCTCGGTCAGAAATCGATGACTGATTGACCGAGTCCCTGAACCAAGGTGAATAGAGAGGCAGCTTCTCTGAGTTACACTTTTGCAAGGGCATTGTGTGTGTGTGTGTGTGTGTATATATATATATATATATATATATAAAATCATCAGGGACAATGTGCAGAAATCAGCAAGCACAAAAAAATCTCTTAAATCCGATATTTAATTATGGATAAATCGGAGGCTCTAACTGCGCACAACAGGCAGGGCCCAGTCCATGTCGGCACACAGAGATAAAGGGAGGTTGTCAGTGAGGTCTGCACCACTGCCCAGCGACCCCGTTCGTATTGTCTCACCAGTTCATCAGAAACTGAGCTATGAGCTCCCCCTACTGGTGTCTGCCACAGCAATCCTCGTCATAAAGCTGTTAAATACCGCACTATGAAGTGGAGTAAAAAAAAAACACAGGAGCCAGCATATGGAAGCACCAACAGCAGTATTTTCTAAAGCAACGTGATTAATATCATATGTGTGTGTCATCAAATAAATCTCTGTGTTATTTTCAGCAGCACAATGAAACAGCTTCGATAAATACCACACCAGGAGAGCTCTTTCAACACGCTGCAACATACTGTAAAATGAAATCACTATTATATGCAGAAATTAAACTAGGTAAATTAACTGATGCACTTAAAGCAGTTTATAATCATCACTCTGATGCAAATGTTTTCCACCAATCTGTTCTCCCAGAAAGTGCACTGAATGTCAATATCAATTAAACACTGTTAAACCAACACTTCTTTCACTAAAACTTTAATATATGACTAATCCAAAGTAAAAATTATGCAAGGTGGAATCTAACAAGTTGGCTGAACACAAAACAGTAGCAGGAGCAGAGCCCAAAGCTTAGATTTCCAATTTACATCAAAGTCAGCCAGAGAACAAAGTCGTCAAAAGTCACATAAATGCCCCGAAGGTGTCTGTGGAAACGATACTCTCCCAATAAAACATATAAACGCAAACACCATGACAGAACAGCTTTGGCAGAGGCAACCACTTCTATTGCCTTTAATAATAGCTTTGACTGCTCGTGGTTTGTTTGTTAAGCTGCATGTTCGAGCTTGCCCTATAAAGGACTTCCTGGGATCTGCAACATGTTGTAAGTTTGCGAGCCTGCTCCCTTTGCAGGCAGTGCTGTCAACTGGCCAGACACAGTGATTTGTCTTCATATTCTAATATGTTTGTGAGCTGCATGCAAATGCTGTCTTCCCAGTGCCTTCATAGCATCCTAGATTCTACCAGATGTGTGTAACCCCCCCAGTCACCAATACTAACACACACACACACACGCACACACATATACTGAAGTCAAGAGAAATTTATTGTGTCATCAGTGTTGCTGAAGGTTTGAGGGAAATAAAAAGAGAGGAAAAAAGAGAATTGAAGAAAGGTCATTTACCCAGAAGAAAAGCCGGCTACAAACATAAACAACTGAGTTCTATGGCTTCATTGATGGAAAAGTAAGTAGAGTGTAATTCTCCTCCAAGCACGGTCCTTTAATCCCTGTTCTAAATCACTGTATCTGTAGCACAGACAGTGATATTCAGTAGGTTTCTAAATATCAGCTGAAAGTGGATTTATTTTAATTAAACTGGGGGCTGTGTTTACTCGGGGCAAGGCATGTTACATAAATGAGACGGTGGGGCTAAGCCGTGAACACTATATTATGAGTTTGTGCTTCATTCCACTGTGGCGAAAGCATCAAAGCTCTTTTATTAGAGTGACATTTATAATGTTACTGACAAAGAGGGCTGCCTGGGTTGATTATTTCTTTCATTTAAAGAACAGACAGCATGCAGATGAGGTGTAACCACACACAAATGAGTGTGACGTCACCGAGGAGAAAGTAGAACATGAGTGGTGGTTTGGAGCCAGCTGCATCAGCAGCATAAATGAAACCAAAGATATTAAGAAACTCTCTCATATATTTTTCCTCCATCCTTGCAAGACCATTTGAGTTTACCACCAGATGCTGAAATGGATCATTGGTCTTAAGCTAAAATAATTATGCGACAATTGCTGTCACATTTCAGTGCAATTATGTGTCTTAAATCAAATAAAAACTAATAATAAATCACATAATCAAACTGTTATTGTTCTCAGAACATCTGCTCTTTGGGTGGAGCCATTCATTAAAGAGGCTGTTTGGGCTGACCCACATCAATCTCTACCTACTTCTCAAGTGACGTGACTTCGCTCGGTCAAGTTGAAGTTGAATACCAAATTTTCTAAAAAAGTATAAAAGTAACCAAAAAGAGTTTGAACTGCTGTATCTTTTCATTACTGTATCCTCTTATTGTTCTTATTAATTGATAATGAATAAGAATCTTATATGTGGTGCTTCACTGTAAAACAAGGCAATGTGAACATCATGCACTGTTGTTTTTGCATGGATGAAAGAACAGCTGTGGATCAATAGGTGGTCCACAAATGGAGAGGGTGATATCAACAAGACAATCAGGAGTGTGTATAACAGCAGCACAAACAATGGGGGTTTGGAGACAACACATTCCAGCAGAGATATTTTCCGCACTTTAATTGCATGTAACTAAGGTGCAATTCAAATACAAACAATGAATCACACAAAGACAGTGACAAAATGCGTACTTTCAGCAAAGCTATATCTCCTGTGTGTCGCTGGGAGAAAGAGGAAAGTGTTTTTAATTGTGTGCCAGGTCAGAGGTTCAGGTAGCAACATTACTCATGATCAGATCAGAGTGGTATTTGGGGAGCTCTTAGCTGGATATCTTTCATGGCTGAGTATCCCCTTACTGGGTTTGGGTCTCTGTGTAGGGATGATTAGGAGCTGGAGGTGGGGGGAGTCAGTGTGTTGAGGAGGGAGCGAGATGTGTGTGTGTGGGGGGGTGGTGATTAATGTAGATGTCAGTGGCGACCCTCCCTCTTCTGCTCCTTCCCCAGCATCCGTAATGACACCTGGGGAAGGCGGAATGGGCCTACCTGCAGCCCAGGCTCCCTCAGCAGGACATGATTCTTCCCCATGATCCTCCTCTGTCAGCAGTCCTGTCACTGGGCTGGGATCAGGCCCTTATTAATGGGCCTCTATGTCAAACATAGATATTAAGCTGTGCTCAGCTCTGCACTATCCTTGGCAATAACACCCACATTGGCGCACACGCACTGACACAGTCATCCTATACAGCGTGGTGACAGACACAATCACACACGCAGCACAGTACAGTATATTCATGACTCGTAAACACATCCCTACATGTGCATTACCATTCGCTAAAATATGACCTTATTTAGCAGGTTTCACATATTCAGTTTCAACATGACAAAGACTCCATAGATCTATTAGATATCTCGGTCTCCCTCCTCTCCTTCGACTCTTTCAGACACACAACCCAACATCACACGATGCTGAAAAAAGTGACAAACCTTTCATAGTGATGCATTGTCCAACCATGCAGCTCAGTCCAAAAAGATCCACGCGCTCAGTAGTTTCTGAGTAAAGATTCAGCCATTTATCCAGAGAGGCAGCAGGCAGAACACAAACTCAATATGTTGGTGGGGCAACACCAACTGGGACTGCTTTTCTTATTGAGGCTTGTGGCTTTAACATGACGCATGGAACATGGAGACATTTACAAGAAGCTAGGTTTCTTAGACACAAACCGGTAGATCTGGGGCAATAAAACATTTAAGGGAAGTTAGCAGGACACATGCTAAATTCTGTACTCTCCGATATTCCCTCAGAGGGACTTAAGGAGGAGGCCAGACAGACGGAGAAAGCATGGAGGACACGACACCTGAGCTCAGTGTGGAGAGAGGCTTCTATCAGCAGGACATAAACTCTGTATGTAATGCATCAGGCCTCCTTTGCATTCATTGAAAGGCACAGGAAGTGCGATAGGGGCTCCCTATCAAATGTTGCAAACAGGGGATTACTCTGCAGGAATTCTTGCTTTTAACATCAACTTCATCTGTATCATTCTCTGTTCTTCTGTCACATTGAATGAATAAACGAATAAAATGGTTATTAGTATGTGGCTGCGCATGAGCATGCTATGAGGTAATTTGCATTTCCAAGAAAACATCAACACTTTAGAAATTTCAGCATTTCTCTATCACATATTCATGATGAAATGCCAAAGAAGAAGAAGAAGAAAAAATCTACTGATGTCTCTATTAACAGCCTTATAGTCAAAGGCTCCTTATTCATTAGGACTTCTGGGCTTGGCATTATCAAATTTGATTGACAGTGGCCCAAATAACTAAAAGCCCAAGTGCTTCATAAAGACCACCTGTGTCGTGGACACAGGTGGTGTCCATCTACTAACAGACTCACAACTGTCAAAAGAGAATCTAATAAAGTTCACCATGAGATAAGTTCAGTTACAGAGAATCCAAAATAAACTTTACAGCGTGATCTGTCTCCTTCTTCTATTTTTTCTCTATTTTATGTCAACCTCTCTTTCCCTCCCACTCGTATTAGATATTCCAGCCCCTCTTCTTCAACCACATTCCTGTCATCTATGGAATTTCGCTGTCTAGGTGAAAAACAGCCTACACCCGGGGTCCAGAGAGCTGCTGCTAATTAGCTGGCCTACTTTTTCTGAACATAGCTGCTTAATCTGCCTCTGCGGAAACTCATCTTATGTGTCATCCCCCACCTAGGACAGACCTTGATAACAGTCATTGTCAAGGCAGGGTAAACACTTTGGTCTGGTGAGTGATGGGCAGCAGCTGCTAATGAGTGAGGAGTAAATACTTGAGGCTGAAGAGTCAGAAGGGAGGGAATTAGAGGAAGGGAGGACAAGAGTTTCTCAAGTATCTCTCCTACCTCCTTATCAGTGAGGACATTGTGCTTCCTCTCTGCAGTCTCAGACCCACAGCTACAGACATCATTAGCAAAGTTCTGAGCAGGACCTGTTTCGTCTGGTTTGTAAATCCTTTTCAACGTGCAACTGTCCAGACTATAAAAAGTGATGCGACAGGTTTCACGTTTGTCACAAGGAAGACCACTGTGGAGGCCTTAAAGAACTCTCTCTCTCTCTGAAGATTTGTATTTATTTATTTATTTTCATGTCAAATAACGCTGCTGAAATTTATGGAAAAAGGCAGAGTTGTTATTATTAACACCCAAGAAACCAAAAAAGAAAAGTATTTATTTCAGCTGAGTTTCATTATTTATTCATCGTCACTTCCTTTCCTGTCATTTTAAATAATTATTACAAAAGTTACCCCAAAGACTTGGCATAATTACATCAATCAGAACACAGAAATGTACAAGTCCTGTTGGACAGAATAAGCTTTATGCAGCCCTTTTCAGAAATGTAAAAAATATAATGCTTCCTGTCTTGTGACCACAACCAGGATTTTGACATTCTCCCATGATTTCATCCTAATAAAATACAACATATGCATTCCTTTCCATATTCAAGTGTTTGTTTTGGCTGCGATTTCCTAATAAATGTGTTTTTGATGAGAAGGGAATGGAATTATCTTGTAAAGGTTTTCAGCTCAGCTGCTAGTGTTTGTGTGACTGTTATCACTTTGCTTCTTGCCAGCATTGTCACAGACATAGCACATACTGTACAGCACATCCGCTGAGTATATACTGTATCTTATCTGTAATAGCTTGTGTTGAAACCATATATGTGTTTGCAGCTCTATTACTTGCGCTGTAAATGATAATTGGATTGCAACCAAAACGACCAACAACAGCTATTTTAAAAAAAGGGTTAGTTATGCAGCAGATTTTTCTGCTCTGTGCCTTCACTGTTGTAAATGTCTTTATTCTTTGTTAGAAGAATAGAGGGCGTTAGCACCAGCTACAGATTTAATTAAACCCCTTTACCAGCGGTAGCATGTGATCAATAAACAGTATTTAAGGACTGCTATTGTCGCATATCAAATAGTTGGAAGTTGTGCAATTTATTTTCTGCATTATGAGGCAGGAAATGTAGAATAGAAATATAATCATACACTAAAAATGTCACACCTGTTAAAAGGAACTGTATACTGCATTAACATGCATGCCATCCTGGGTGGCATTGTGTCGTACAGATGCTCATTCTGTTCTGCCCCATAGATCAGGAACGGAAAATAACTTGTGGTTAACAAAGCAGCTGCTCCCCCAGGCGGAAAAAAGTCACACATGATGATTGAATTCCACTGTAACGGTTTTACAAGACAGCTGACAGCTCGGAGGTCAGTGATGGAAGACGGTAATGATGTTCAGATTTTTGGCAGTAATCTTAAAACAAGGAAAAAGTATTCTTCAGGGGAAAAAAAGAGGCATAAAGGTTTTCAAACTCTCTTGCTATCATGTCTCTTTCAGTCTTAGATTCAATTAAGTATTATATTTATACATATACTATTCTTCTGAACGTAACAATGTGGTTACTGCAGCAAAAGGTCATTATCAGGAAATATGAATACATATTCAACAGTTTTTTTTGTGTTGCTTTTCATAAAATTCAGACCTGCTAAGAGACTTTCTGTTTTATTCTGTCAAGATTACTCTCAAAATGCAGCACTCTCAGAAGCCCAAAATTAAAACTGCTTCTCTGCTCTGTGCTCTGAACTCTCCAGTCTGCCTGTCCTCTCTGTACACTGTAAACCGGCTGTAATCATGACTATAAAAACAGTATTACCCCCTCAAGTCCTTTAAATCTTCTGCCTCCCTCCTCACCTTCCGTCAGGTGCTGCAGGGGAAAACATTAATCTCAATATTTGGATTTGGTGGCCCTGTGGCCTGGGACAGTTTGAACATCTGTTGTCCCCAAATGCCAAAAACAAATATTTGTTGCACTCTCTAGTCAGCGATGTTGTGGTGTACAGCTCCATTAAGCAATTTGAAAGGACCCTGGTTGTGAAAGAACAGACGGTGTCATTGCAATTGCAGGCTTACTGGGACATTTACCTGAAAACAAACTTAGGATAAATGACCAAAACAGCTTTAAGCTACATGTTGTTTTGAAATCATAATTTTAGAGACTTCAACTCTAAAGCAGCAGTTTTCACTCATCAATACCTTTGGATTGTCCTTGATCAGTGGATTGGATAAAACAGATTGGCTCTAAAATTGAGGGGTATTCCAGTGAAACAGACAGCCCCGCCCCTGTGTGCAGAGTTCTATCGACTGAATCAATTGAATGCTGTGCATATCAGAGGTTCAAACTTAATTTTCCCCTAAAATGGAAAGTGATTTAGAGCCTGAGGTCAAAGTCATTCCCAAATGGCAAATTACGGCACCCCTTCCCTGTGCTCAACCACAGACACTATGACCCTTTTTGAGGTAGAAAAACATCCAGACACAAGGGGCCCCCAGGCACACCCAGCACCATAAATGCTCCAATGTCACCAATCTGGGTTGAGTGATGGTCTGACACAGATGATGCTGGACATGGCCATCCTGACCAATAATTATTTTTTGGCACCAAGTCAGAAACACAATAAATACTGACAAACTGCAGGTGATAACGTTTGTGTAAGGACCAGAAAAAAGCCACACCACAAAAGGTTCAGAATATCTTGTTCACTCAAAGATAGGTTGATTTCCTTTGCAAATGACATTTGAATTGGTACATGACAAGAGGCAGCAGCCTCACTATATCATCCAGACTCAGGTCCTCTCAAACCACAGATGTAAGAATAAAACACTGAAGGCATGTAAGTGGATTCCACAGGCTGTAAGCAGATTTCAGAGCATGCAAGTGTCCACAGCAACCCCTAACCTGAGACCTCTTTCTGTGTTTGCTAACTGTCTACCACAAATAATTCCAAGCCCCTTCAGCTGAATGAATTACGCAGGCAGTATGGATCGTCATAGTCTCTTCAGGCTCTAATGAAACTGGGCTCCTGCCCCTGACATTTCCATCCCCCCAGGGCCAAATCTCACATGGCCGCAGCCTCGTACCCTGGCCTTGCCACTTCAAACTCTAATTGCTGCCCCATAAGCAAGCACCACAGCAACAAATCCAGTTAACGACAGTAGCATATTGATCGCTAGCAGGCAGGCAAGCAGGCAGGCAGGCAGGCAGCACCCCTGTCCCTAGGTGTAGGAGGAGGGGCACAGTAGCGTTTACAACCTGAGGGATGGCCTGCACCCAATAAAGGGCAGGTCTCTGTGACAAAATAAAAACCAAAAGAGGGTCAGAGTGATACAATTACTGTTGGGCAGCTCTGACCCTAACTGTAGGTGAACAATAGACTCCAGGATGGTGGTGGAAGTGGGGGGGCAGAAAAGAGGGAGGCCCTCATTACAGAGCTAGGCTGGGAGACCTGTTCAATTTGCTCCATTAATGAGCGCTGAAGAAGCACTTTCATGCTGTCCCAACAGAGCCATTACAGGCCTAGTCTGAGCGCTGAAGAAGTCAGACTTCGCACCGTGCCACAAATACTGCTGGCAGCACAGGGACATTAAACCAAACAGACCTGAAAGCTATGAATACACAAAGGCTGTTCAAATAGCAGCCTATAAATTCATGATGCCATCAATACAAAAATGCTGCACTGGTACATAAAATGCTTTATGGTTACATCGCATGTTAATAATAATTTCACTTTACTCATAGTGTTTTACTGTGTTTTTGATATAGTAAACAATGTGCACGATGTGTGCTCAGTGTTATTACAAGACTATGGGTGTTTCATACAGCAAATGGGACACCTAATTGGAAAAGGAAACAAAGCATATTCATCAAACTACTCATTTACATGCTAAAATGGCACAAAGGAAAGGGTTTGCTACATTTCCCTCTCCCTCGAATGTATTTGTGCTGTAGAATAGTATCGCACAAAGGTGACAGAATGAGGTCAAACTAAGACAAGCTTAGCAAGAATATACTTTTGCTTACATCTAACGTCCATCAAAGACGCTATTTTTCCACAGATACTCTACATTTACAAATGGACTGAGGCTGCTGAACATCAAAGAGCAAATGGCACCTTTGCACGCTCAATAATCTGCTAATCTGCTGAATCGCGCAGCACTAAATGACTGATTTCCGGTGCTTTTGTTGTCTGGTTTACTTTCAACCTACACTGCATCACACTTTTTCTTCTTCCAACTTGTTACATTAGAAATTTACTCTCAAGCATTTCTTGTCTCAATCCATGTTTTACTAGGAATGTTCACAGTTGTTTCTCACGTCAGAACACAGTTCTGTTCACAGGCTCTTCACGAAGACTCGGGCAGCAGATTCATTTTATTGGGTTAATGGGTCTCAAAAGAAATGGGTCTTTAGTAGATGTAGTGTTAGTAGTAGAAGTGTGAGCAGGAAATTACTATTGCAGAAATAGTGGAAGAGGCATCTGGCATTAGTACAGAACTCCAAGATGGCCACATCTGGACTAATAAAATTAGACGCTGATTCCTTTGGAGAACTCTC
Organism: Echeneis naucrates; assembly: GCF_900963305.1. Lineage (NCBI taxonomy): Eukaryota > Metazoa > Chordata > Actinopteri > Carangiformes > Echeneidae > Echeneis > Echeneis naucrates. The sequence continues at coordinate 8,264,649 of NC_042523.1, read as the reverse complement.
TGTTGTTACAACATAAACCCGACTCAGCACCATTTGGTTTCTGGCACCATGTCCCTCTGTATTACAACATCTCTCCCTTCATAGTGTTAACCCATACCTAGTCTTGGCTGTGTGCTCCAAGTACTTTGGAGCTTCTTGTTGATTTTGTGGCACAAAGAGATTCATATCATGAATGCTGAATGATTTCAATTTTACATTTTTTGAGTGGTTGGCTACTGATTAGCAGCTGCTTCTCTTTCATCACACAGCACCCCCCTTCGAAGCCGATAAAGAGCCCTGCTCCTTTCCAGTATATCAGGGCTGGGGAAGCCATTTAAACAGCACTTACAGAGAGATAGTTACCATGTGCTTTAAGTTGAATGCACATTCATCTTAATAACAGGTTGGTTCATCACAAAAGGTTTGAAAGATAACAGAGGTGGAAAAATTGGTATAAGGATAAAGAGAAGAGGGAAATGCCTTTCAAAACAAACAGTTCAGCCAGAAGTGCAGCTTTTGCTTCTCCTTATTCTAGTCAGCCTCCCACTGTTACACACCTTCAACCCCACTGTTTAAACCTGAAAAATTGGTTAAAAACAATGGCAGACTATTCCAATCAGTTTAAATACTGTAGTCAGTGGGAGGCAACAATGGAAAGATTTGAGTTTGTGCTTGACATTTTTGGAGTGAGCATAAATATTTCTGCATCATTTGGACGTGTCAAGGTTACTGCTTAGGAACATGTCAATGGAGAAGAAGAAAGATGAATGTCGGCATGGATTACTATGAATATTCATACACACGCTGCTGTCAATGTGTTTGGGTTATTGCAATGCATTAGTCTAGTATTTTGATGCATCTCTGTTTTGATTTACAGTTAACAAAAGAAAACAGAAGTACGCCATTACAATACACAACAATAAATTATAAATGCATTCCCTCCAGGAGTAGATTATAAATTCAGAGTGGCGGTAGAACCAAACAAAATCATCATGCAGTCATGTGGGAGTGAATAAGCTCTGCAATGAGGCTGAGACTGAAAAATAACCTACTTTCAAAAATGATTAGGCAGGAAAATTACCTGCTTGAAGACTCATGACTTGTAAAATGTGACTTGAGGAAGTCTGAAATAGACTTCCCATGCTTCAGGATGTTGCCACTGTTGCTGTGGTCAGTGTTACAGCCTGTTTGGATGCAAACAGCATCCAGCGTGTGGGCACGCAGCCTTGGGTCAACAGCATTATTTGGATTTTATTATGCTGGCCCTGTTGAGCTGTGCTGCTGGCCGTGAGACTTTACTGTGAGCCATTAAGGTCTAACACATAAAATGGAAAAGGTCATCTCTGCTCTAAAAGCGTGAGGTTGTTGCCTTTACAACAGAAAGAGAGACAAAGATAGAAGAGAGAGAGCAGGTGATAGTCAACATCTCTATGCTCCAACCTCAAAAACCCAAAGGATATGAGGAAAAGCATTATCTGTGACACTGTAAAATCACTTTATCCATGTTGTTTTCAATTGCTGTTGGTATTTATGTGGTTGTATTCAGGGGAAGATTTTATAGCGTTTCTTTTGTGCGACCTATTGAGTCCTGGTGATAAACTGAAAAACTAATGCTTATAAAGTCACTGGTGTCGTAATTGTAGTCTACAATCCACTATCTTCAGGATCAAAAAGTGGATATTAGAGAAAACAGGCGACAATGTCTGGGTCAAAAGGGAATGTAACAATTTAAACGTGGTGAGTTTGAGCTGAGCTTAATGATTTCTGTGAGACAGTGTCATCCAAACACCTCACAGAAAGCGGATCCGTTTTAATAAGGCCCCTTGTTCCAAAACTATCTATTGATTTTCACTGTGGCTGGTTGTCGGGCAGTGACCTGCTCTGGTTCCTGGCTCCTACAAAAGCTAAATTGAGCCATTTAGAAGCTGTGTCTGTCTTTAGAGACTCTGGTTCGGTACTGACTGCTCCAGCCAATTAATTTCCATCAGGCAGAACTTTTTTTTTTTTCTGGAGATCCAGGATTTCGCCACAATGGGCTTCCTGTCGAAAATCCTGGCACACAATTTCCAGCTTCTTTCCAGCAGCCTCCACTTTGCAGGTAAACACTATATTTCGCATCCAACTGCAGAACAACGTGATCCAACCAACAGAGCTGAGCTTCTGGCTTTAAGAAACATTCGCATTCAAGCATCGTGTCCAATCCACTGTATGGTCATGGCTCAAACTCATCTCACCTTGCTGTCAAACCCAGTGAACCTTGGCACCTGAAAGACTGAATGGTTGACTTGAGCCATTCAGTCAAAAAATGTACATTTTTGACTTGAGCAAAATGGTCATCAGCATTGTGGTCAGAATTTGACATATATAGTCGGTGAAGGAATGCACATGGCACTTACAGACAAGCCTCCCCGCAAACATGGAGTCATACAGACGTAACATGACACATCAGCACATAGGGGGGTAAATAAAGATCAGGCTGTAAGGGGCACAGAATAACAAATATTGGAGACATTAACACTTTGTCTTCAGTTAGATTTACCTTTCCCGACATGTTTTCTTTGGATGGTACACTCTTTCATGGGGTCAGACTCCATCTTCCTCCAGAATCTCTATATTCTGTCAATATTAGTTATGAACTGCGCATTCAAATCAAATTAGCAACAGGTAGCACAATGTGTATGTTAATGTCAGTAACACTGGCAATCTACTGGATATGTGTTTAATGACTACTGCTCTCCTGCTTCACTGCAGCCAGTCCACACCCCAGACTCAAGTTAGCAAGCAGCTCACACAAGCTCAATGACAAGAAGATATTTAGTATTTTCTGTACAAACAATGCGTGAGGTCTCAAACTAATACACTCTCACTCAAAAAACTATTAAAATTGGCTGATCATCAATAAGTATGCAGACATGATCTCATACCAAGAAATAATTTGCATAACCAATTTGCACCAGTAATCTGTTTTTGGCTGCAGCAATTAGTGGTAAGAGGAACAAAGTGCAGCTCCTTTTTGACTGACCAACGATTAGCACTGAAAACATACAAGAATTTGTTCTCACGAACTTATCAAGTGTTCCTGCAAGGCACAGTAATTCCATTTAACTATCTCTACATGTTACATTCCTCATCACCAAAGCGTTATGCAGTTAGTGCTCTGCCGAGGAAATGCAGCATACTATTGAAAAACTGGTCAGGGATCACATACAGCGCATTACATACTTTTTATCTGAGCGAACTCTTTCTGAAAGGACTAAAAAAATGAAAGGAAGGAGAGAAACTGTCATACGATTGATCTGAACCTGAGATCAATCAAGACCCGCCTCATGTCATTTCCTCAATCAAAGTCGGGAACAAATCCAAATATTTTCCTCTTTTTGAGGAGACATGAATAGAGAGCGTAATTCAAGTTAAGATGATGTGAATAGTGTGCCATAGGTCACTCAGCTTGCAGTGAATGGGAGGATGTCAGAAATGCCATGAAGCAGCACTCAAAGGCAGAATGGGAAAAACTGCTATGAAAGTAAGAGGGGAAAATGTTCAAGGTCACCCTCGCTCTTTTCCCCCACGGCTACAAAACATTTCAGTGTATACTGCGGCAGTGCATTCATTTCTCAAACCAATTTTTACCAGAAGAATCAATATGGCTGAAACATTGAGTTTTTATGAGTTGCTACATTCAGCTGGGGGCCAAGTGAGAGAAGTAATGCGTTCACAGATAGATTAGATTTAAACAAGACATTGAGAAGGCGTGAAACAAACTTACAAGAGAAGAACAAAGAGAGGCCTACAAGCTATGATTATCAAAATTTTTGTTATTATTATTGATTGTCACATCAATACAGCCCTGGAGCCCATGTGCTTACCATTTAATAGAGGCATAGTAAGTTGCAAGTGGTAGTTAAAACCTGTTTGACACAAGTATGAGCGAATTGCAAATTCTAAATTATATATGTTTACAGAGGCATGTGTCCATGTGGCAGTGGTGGTGTTTAAAGCCTCAAAGTAAACCATAATTGATTGTCATTCATATTTGACGTTATTTAATTAGATAAACATAAAGCCCATATTTGCTTTTGCAATCTATTATTTATTGAACTCTTGTTTTGCGTGTGTCAGCATATTGCTGCAAGGCAAGGGCGTAATGATTCGTGGGGCTTGCCGTATTTCTGGAGGTGCAAGCTTTGCCCCTTTTCTCTATTAAAAAGATTCTTTTTTTTTATAAACCATAGTATGGTACAGTGTGTATATCCAATACCCCAGTATCCCTGGTCAAATATATCTAATGAGCATTTACAACCTGCTGTGTCTCAAGTGTCTTTGCCATCACGTCTGTATGCATTGCGGTGCAGGTGGTTGCTGTGGTTTCTGACAGCAGGCTGTTTGAGACCTCGTAAAGTCTCAGAGGTGTTAGAAAGAACATCATGTCAGCCTAACTGCCACAGAGCCACTGTTCAACTAATATCTGAAAAGAGCAGCTGAGGAAGCCATTACACAGCCACAGTGCCAGGGAAAAAGGTGGGCCACTGAGGCCCCCAGGCAGTGCAACAGTCATTAATGCCCTCAATTTGCCTTAATGGCTTTCTCAAACCCAGCCCTCAAATTCCATCCGTCCCCATGTCAGACTGTTTTCGTCTCCACTCACTGGCTGTAATTAATCCATTCATCGCTAAAAGATACAATCAATGCTGTCTGAAATGAACACGGCCATGCTATGGGAATAGTACATGAAAACATGCAGAACAGCTTTGGTCAAACAGTGTCTGCAATCCTGTAACTAAACTGAACACTAAATTGTTGAAAAAAACAGATCTGGAAATTTTTGTAACAACATACAGCAATACATCTCCTTCACTATGTGACTGTATATATATATATACACACACACACACACTATTTATGTATTTTAAGGAGAAAAGATGCTGTGCCCAGGGAGAATTCCCCAATGAAATTCAATGAATCCAATGAAAAAAAAAGGTCCAGTTACCAACACATCTATCATGAGTATTATCTGAAAGAAAATCTGATTAGCAATGCATGTTCAAAGACGCAAAAAGCACACGAAAGTGTATAAATGTGCGTGCGTGTCAGGGTGTGTTTATCATTATTCAGGAACGCTGCCTAGCAATCAGGCACCATGGGGTCCTTCTACTGACCCAACACTAAATCCCCCTCCATGCTCTGGCCTGGGATCAATAAGTAATTTTTTGGAGCTGATTAGTTTGCAGAGAGAAGGTGGTCACTGTCTGATCTGTCCTAAGGATATAATCAGGCACTAAAAAGTGGCATTAGTGCTGCTGTAATGTGAGCAAGGAGGGTGTAATATTATGATGTTTTGGGTTTTTTTTTTTTAAATGGTGATTATAGGTCGTGATGCAGGTCGGGCTCTGTTGACCTGACTTGGAAAAAGACACTACTTATCCTGCACAAAGAAGCACTTTACCATTCAAGAGAATAAATGCCTCTTGAAGTGATAAGAAATCAGTAAAGAGCAAAGGATCCATTTGATAGGTTGTTAAAAAGCGAAAGTAAACCTGTATAAAGTGCTATCAGTTAAAAGCAGGAAAAATTAAAGAAAATCAGTGGAAGGAAGAGATGGCTACAAAGAAGTCATTTTGGGCCCAGAAGAGCAGTAAATTGTGCAGGTTTTATCCCGAAGGGACTGATTGTGACACTTCAGAAATGAGCACAGACGGCATAAAATAAATTTGTGGCTCAGGTGAACTCCTGCTTCTCATTGGCTGAAGCTTGTCCATCATTTCTATGTAACCAGCCTCTTTCCCAAAAAAAAAAAAAACTGCTTTATCACTGTTCAATATTAAGCCCCAGCTGAGCTCCATCATTCATTATTCATTGCAACGAGTTTCACAGCATCAACAGGCTTGGTGTAACTGTATATGGAACTGTATACTCAACAAAAAGTAGGACATACTCTCAGACAGATAGTTGCATGCACACATGTGGTGATGACTTAATTAAAACAACCTATTCAAAAATGCACTCTAGAGTCAAACATCAGTAAACAAAGGAAAAAGAGTGGGACAAAGGCATTTGCATTTTTTTATTTTTTTTTTTTGCACACTTCAAATGTAAAAGTCAAATGAGTCTATACAGACCATTCACACCTTTATACTATGACTGGATTGAATTAACACAAATCATAGGTCACAGAGCATTTCCAAGCTTTATAGTACTGCCAAAATAGAAAGCAACCGTTTTACATGCCAGAATGCTCCCAACACCCATTCCCTCCAAGACTCAGAGAACAGGGACACGGAAGTTCAAACCAAACCAGATAGCCTTCATTCAGAGGGAAAAAAATCTAGTTTGGAAATATTCCATATTACAAATTTCATCCTAGTCAATTTGTTGTTTTTGGCTGCACTTCTATTGCTTTTTTTTATTGATGTATACTTGTAACTGCTGCACTACCAATTCCTAACAGTAAGTTATCTTCCCTGTGCTGCATTTCACAGGCTGTGGGGAAGTATGTTAATACAACAGGCTTACATGCTCTTTACTAATCCATACTAGAACACTGAACAGTCATCTCTTTACCTACATTCAAATGCATTAAGCATTACATTTCCTTACACAAGCTTTTAGAAGTAATTTTCCCCCCTTTATCTAAAGGTAAGAGCAGAAAAGCATGGGAGAAGTCTATGTATTTGAAGAGTTTGTTTTGCATATTAAGGGATGATTCAGCTTCTGCACAACATCCTTTCTGACTAAGCTGCTGCCAGTAATTAAATGACCACAAAAAGAACTCTTTGGGATGGAAATCATTTTGTCTGGAACATAGAGCAACAAAGAAAATCCTGCAGTGTGTGGGCAGAAAAGGCATTTTATAGTATTTAGAAAATGATTTTTAACTGATCAGTATTCTGACATTTTTCTGTATGATAACATCACTATCTTTTACTAAAACTGAAGTAAAAGCCATTCCTCAGGAAGAGATATTGCTCAGAGTGACCCCATCTGTGGTTTGATATATCTCATTTGCTGTAAATGCAGTAAAAGTATCATGCATTCATTTTAGAAACCAAGAAGTTTACACAATGGCATTTAATACATCCGTCCTGGCAAGCTGATAAAGTTTAGCAGGGTTGTCAGTGAGCTGCGACCCAGACAAGTATCCCTTTAAAAGACCAGCAGATCTCCCATAATGGGTCCAGTGAACACTTAGAAGAAAAATGTCACTTGGAGCTTATTCATGAATATTAAAAATATATTCTGGGGACTTCAAAGTTCAGTGGTCAAAATATCTCTCTGAGCTTTACACATTGAACTTTTAAGTCCTTGTGGCTGTGAGTACAACACATTTTCCCTTTGCTATGTAACCACAGTGTTGAGCTGTTCTCCCTGGAGTCCAATGATAAATCGGGCGTGTGTTTAACAGAGAGCCTGCCAAGGCCGATGTCGTTCCTTTCATATTTTAACCTAAATGCACCACCAATGATTTACAATAAGACCATTAAAGCATTGTCTACTGAAAAACTCTAAGGTTAAGAACATGGTGTAAGTCAACCTGTTAGGGCAAGGATTTACTTTTCTCTTCTTTTTCTTGACTTATCCTTCACGTTAAATAGCCAGTTCTTTCAGCTCAAGTGAGAGGTTTTTGATCTCACTGAAAAAAACTGAAAGACAACATAAACACTGAAAAATCAATCAGATGTGCAGCATGTAAAAAATGAAATGTTAGAGGTTTAAATGTTTAACAGTGTTTTTTTACCCTCTCATGTCTGCTCTGTGAGTTTATATCTTATTCTCGTTTTCGATTCAGTCACAGTAGAGCGTTGGCACATTTAAAACCAGAGTAATGTGAAAGACAAAAACCTGCTTGCAAAATGTGCCCTCTACTGGATCTCACAGAAATTTACATAAAGGATTGAAGAGTGGACGACATTTCACGGCACATCGAGACATCTGACTCTTAATTATATTTGAGTGCACATACAATACAGAATTCAGGGTGAAGACTTTCTGCATTTGTAGAAACTACATTCTATGAGAACAAAACAGTAATTCCAAAGAAAGATGGACACAAGTGAGGAAAACAATAGAGACAGGATGTCTGCTGGTTACACTGCAATTGCTCTGTGAATGAAGATAAATGACCAGCCATAATTTCTGACAAAACAATCCCACTTCATCAAACAAGAACAAAAAGAGTTGCATTCTGCCAAAAGGAAAGGCTAACATTTCTGTGTACCGATGCCAAGAATAAAGAGCCCAAATCAATTAATCAAATTAAATCAATACACCAGTGAATGTGTTTAAGATGTAGAGTTATCTATACACGTCTTAGGGTCATGACGGTAGCATACCAAACTGTTATTTCTTGTATTGCCAGGTGCTATTAAGCCCCATATCAGTTAATGACTGCATCATTGTTTTACTTTGTATTTGTCACCTTTTAAGTTCATCACAGTTTTTGACAGTTTTCAAACTGTGAAGTCCTCTACAAATACCCAAAATACGACCATAAAACTCCATTAGTAAATAAATAATTTCATTAAAAAAATACATGAAATACATACTCTGCTTCTGAATAGAAACAATTTTGCCAATTCTCCTTCAGTACTTCTGTGCAAATTCTGCCAACACTTCACTGCTGCACAAGGCTTGTAACTAATTACAAGGCGACGCTCCTTCAGGGCTGTAATGTAGCTGTTGGCCATGTACTCTACAGGGGTGTGGTGGGAACACATTAGACTAGCATTACCTGGCTGTTGTGCCATTTGTCCATAGTCCAGTGCACCAAACAAAGCTATCTCCCCCAGTGTTTAATCTATTCTATGTCAAAGGATCAGTCCCCAAGAGACCAAGAATACAAGTTGTCCTATGTGGTGAAATCACCACAGCCAGACTACCACAGACACACACACTCAGGAGAACTCATAAATTCACATTACTTGCATCGTTTCAGACAGGCCTGAAGAGAAGCCTTTCTCCCTTCTCATCTAGTCATAGGAGTAAATTGGGGGTTGGAAGAAATAGATGGTTCTTCTTTTAAGTGAGGAGATGGTCTGAAGAGCACCATCACAGGTTTGGTTTTACAAGCAGCATCCAAATCAAAGCAATTAGATCATAATGTGCTCCATAAACCTGAAGTAGAGGGGCCACTGAGGGGGAAAATGGCACAAAGACATTTACATGTCCATAGCTTTAACGGGAGCTCAAGTTATATTGAAGAGAAAATGAAATTACAAGACCATAACTCTAGAATACACCTTAAACTCTCTGCTTATGGAGACATACACAAACACAGGCAGCTACTCACACTATGCATCACCCTTTACCCGTTGTTCCCTGATGGAAACCCCAGGGGGTCTAAATGTGACGAAAAAGATTTCAGGCAACGCCGAATGCCATTTAAGGAGGTTAATTGGTTGGTCTGGTGCCAAACACATCCAACGAAAACTGTATCCAGGAGGTGGGCTATAAGCCATATTGTTGCTGATTTCTGGAAATGACAGAACACTACTGCTTAGGAATCAGACACTGGCAAGTTTCCACAAGTCTGATCATAAAGATGCAGTTCAGAACTGCAAAAGGATAAAATAGAGAGGCCACTACACTTAAGCAGTGCTATGATGTCCAATCACATCAGAAATAAATTACTGATAACTCAGTTACTGATAACATTGAAGTGTAGGATCACAGAGTTCAGTTATGGTGCACAGCTAAAATTTTTAACAGTCACTGAGTGATGGCCAAATAGAGGTTGTTTCCTTTCTGTGACCCCACCTAGTCTACTGGCTAAATGCAGCTATAAACAAGACAGACCCAATAATGATGACAGGCACAGCTAAAAACAGGCAGACATCTTGCTGCAGAGCCAGACACTAAGACTGTAAAGCAGCTACAATAAAACATATGAAAGCAGTTACTTTATCTGCAGTCGTACGACAAAGACACGTGCCGGGTCAAGGGGTTTACGTTACACAAAAATGTTTACAAACTGTGTTTTACCTAATACACCACTGTGATGATTGGACTGTAAAACTACAACTCAGCCATTCCTGTAGTCACATAAACAGTATGTCCTCAACCCTGTCTAACCCGACCCCAAGTTACTAAAGTAGGTACATACATAGCAAAACTCCTTCACAGAGGTATTACATTTCCCCCAACCTAATCGCTCGCCCACACAATAAGAACCATAACAGATAGGGGCCACATCTCATCCATGCCCCCATTCTGGACTGGACCTTATCTGCAGGGAAACACATTTCAGCTGGGACTTGTCCTCATGCAGGAGACTGGCCTGCTGACGGTGGGCTCTCAGGGCTTAACCTGGACTTAGTGCACCTCTCTCTCTGCTCTCCCCCCAGCCGATCCTCTCCCACCTCTCCCAGCCCCCTACTCAGCACAAGATCTAGTCCCTGCACCTGTCCCTCCACAAGGCAAGACACTAGCTCTGCACAAAGGGGTATTTACAGAGCCTGTCAAGTTATTAAAGTTTAATCCCACTAAGAAGAGCATATTCTGACAATGAATTATAGATGGCACAGGTTGGAGTGTCCTATATGACCTCCATTCCACCAAACCCACCATGGTGGGTGTTAATAAACTGTATTATCAACTGAGTGAAGATGCTGCCTGCACCTAGATGGTGTTTCATATATATAACTGAGAAAATATGGAAGAAGGATGAAGGGAAATCTAATCCTGATGTGAATTACAGCTGTGAGGGGTCAGGGTCTGGCTAAATATATGTGCGCAAGATGGCAGGGTGTATCAAGCTGAAAACTGCAGAATGTATTGTAGAACAATTACAAAAAGGGTGACGTTAATTTACTCACAGGAGCTCATCAGCGACCTTGCTGTATTTCATTTGTTTAGTCTTTGGGGAGCTAAGCAGAATCGCCCCTTTCCCATCTGTCAAAAATTGGCAAAGGACTGTAAATGAGTTTTAAAATTCAGTGGAGACCATTTGTCCTTCCTTGAAATTATTGTACCCCCACAAAATAAGTATTAATGGCTGTCCTCCTGACAAATCACACACTGTGATTTACTTTATGAATGGTTGTATTTGAAAACATTTGTTATTGAGATCTGATGTTCTGTTTAAAAGCAATCAGGATATAACTTACTGATTTACTCTAAATCAGTGATCAACTTAATTTTACTAATAAATGGTTAAATACATACTAATATTGTGTGATCTGGTCATCTTTCATAACCTAAAATAAAATGAAATAAAAATGCCTATTTTTATTTATTTATTTATTTTTAATTTCTCAGAAGTCTGGAACTTTAACTCTATATCAGAGAAACAAAAGCTAATGCTGGACAATAAAATATTGCTACATCATTGAGTTTAGGTGGGAGTGAATTTACAACTTTGATGAATGACATACATCATAGTGGAAATATTTGAAAACAGAACCAAATATATAATTCAACTAAGGATTTTGTAATCTTAGAGTTATTATTATAGCCATTTGCTATGGTTGATGTTATTGACAAGGTACAACTAGTTACTATAGCCCCCCCCCAAAAAAAATACAGTTGCTATCTCAACTTTATGTACAGTTACTTTTACAAATAGTGATGACCAGTGACCATTACTTCTCATTATTTATCATTTACTCTTAATCACAATTTTTTGTAAATCACTACAGCATGGATTGTATGTCGCTGTCATACTGAGGTCAGTGTTGGTTGTGTAACCTGCAGCTGGAACTTCCTGTATCCCGTGGCTATCCCATGCAGTCCAGAGCAGGGGCCTCTCATTACAGAGTGGAATCCTGCTCCTAAATAGTAGGGCATGGATGTTGACTGCCTGATTCTGGAGTAATGGGATCCAGGGTCATCATTATCAAGTACACAGGACCTACATCATGGAAGCTTTTACGGTCTTCAAACAGCTGCTTTTCACTCCCAAAAGCCACATTCAACTCCCATCCCCTTTTGTAGGACTGCCGTTCCCCACAGTGCTAATCCCAGCCAGTAGGGAAGCCTTGTATTTATGGAAAATCCTGAAGTAAACATCTTACAGCATTATCCTTGGTGAGAAAAAGACAGGCTGTGAAGACCATAGTGATCTTACTGACTTCATTGTCTACCTATGGAGTTGAGCTTTTTGAATAGAAGAACAGTGTCTTGTTGTGTATCATGACCTGCAACACTTTAGTGACTCCACATAAACAAGCATAAAGAAAAAGGGTGTAGAGGTGGTAGATAAGCATAAAAACAAGATGTCATACATGCTTGTGTCTTTATGGTGCTCTCGGTTCCGCAATAAGATAAACAACATTGGAGAGGCACATATGACATATAGTTTTTGATGGAGCCTTTGGAGAACCAGCAGTAGCCATCATCTCTGGACATCACTCAGCATGGTGGAGACACAACAATGTAGCAAACACAGTAATTACCTAGTCAGAGAATAGGATTGTGTTTGTGGGTAAATGGCAGGTGGTTATGATAAATGGTGATGCTATTGTGCCAGCAGGCTTCCCCAAGCCCAGTTAAAGGTTGGGAGTCATGCAGGAAAGAAGATTACAACTGCAACTCTGCCTCATGGGCTCCCTGCATGTGAGCCTTGTGGGGGGAAAAAGCTTGATAGCTTGATAGCTGCCATTATCTTTTCTTTAGTGCATTTAGAGTCAAAACACACCTTAAGCAGTCTCTCTTCCTGATCATCAGTAATTGCATTACCAAAAATGCATGTTTGACATTAAAAAGTCTCAATGCTCTAATCACAGTGGTGGAGTTTCACAGGGCTTATAATTGTACAATTTCCATTTAAATGACGTTCACAGAACACTGTTGGGGGCTAGAGTTGCTTGTGCTTTGACAGTGTACTGCATATTAACAAAGGCAGAGTGAAAAAATACCCTTTGAAACACGACAGTAAAGTAAAAATTAGGTAGAGTCTAATGGTGTGACAAATTCAAAGGGCAATTTTTAAAGCTAATATCACACAGCGCATACTAAAGAGAGCGAGAATCTAGTTCTTCCTTAAAACCCAAACCCTGGAGGCCTGCAGTCTGAGCTCCTATGGAAAATGGTGACAGGGTTGTAAAAGGGTTGTGAACAGCCCTTTTCAGAACATGCTGTGTGTGTGAGGGCAGCGCAGTGGGGCTGCTACAATTGGTTGTGATATGAACCCCAAGGGGCCAAACTAGAGCGTGATCCTTGGGTCAGTTAAGCGCTGCTCTCCGGTGTCTATTCTCTCCTGTGTTCTGTTCATCCAGCTCTCTCAACTAGTCATTACAGGGCTTTCTCTTCTCTGTGAGTGGAGGGAGCTTTTCTGGGGGCCTGTACTATGTGCATGCTGAGTATCACTGACCACCGCTGCAGCAATGTAGGAAGGAAGGTAGCCATGGTGGATTAGTTGGGCAGTGCAGGAAAGTGGCTTACATTTCAGCAAAGGATTCCGGTGGCAACGGCAGCTATATTGTCCTGACTTTGACACAAACAAACTCTTATCTTCAAAGGACAGACACAGACCATGGTGAAGAAAAAACTGAAACTGCAGCTCGGCAACATATTAATTTCATGTGATACTAAAGGGCTAACAGATTCATCAAAACTCAGTTTAGCTTACACGCGGACATGCAATAATTTCAGGTTTGATGCAATTCTGTACACAAGCATGCCTTTAAATTGTGCAGAGGATGAGCTGAGTGTGGGCAAACATTTACATTTTATAGTCAATCAATCATGAAATAATGATATGACTACAAATGCATTTACATATTGACAACATGGTAATATTTTCTTTCAAATGCATTGCTGCTGCAGGATGAAACACTCACTGTCTGAACATGCAGCACTACTCCCACCACACAGATTTATCACAGACTTCACTTCACAGTGTAACTGATGCCTTGAATTTACAAAGAGTCACAAAGGAATATACAAGGTTGAGCATATTAACACAATAAAGTAGCTTTCTGGATTCATGAAGCTGTCACCCTGTTACAAATCTAACAACTATTAAACTTGAACACGAGTGCTCCCATTTTGCTGTTTTCAGCAGAGCAGTCTGATGGAAAGACTTGAATGTAAAGGGAACAGAGGGAGCAAGGAGACCAAATGGCTATAATGTTAAATTAGAGAGAATTATTATACAGACATTAGATAGGTTATTTGTCTCATTAATCTTTAATCATTCTGTATGTGCAACCTAGGTGAGATGTGGAAATTGTCTGTCCTCTGTCAATATTCTTTTATCAGGAGGCAATAAGACCGTGTTAGACCATCTCCCCAATGTTAGCCTCTGATCCAATATTAAAACCTGTGGGGGTTTCATCAGAGTCTAGGGCCCAACAAGCAAGTGAGCACATACCATGAACCCCTGGCGCATTGCTTAGCCACATTACCCAGCACCCACCAACCTAAATTTCATTACAAACTCATTACTGAATCCAGCTCCGCATTGAGAAAGCAGCACTGAATCATAAAGAACTCATTTAGCACCAGATCCAGCCACAGATTCTCCTTTATTTTAGCCTGGATTTAACTGTAAAAAAATGGGTCACTGTCTCAATTGATAAATCATCCTCATAGAGAATGTTTTCCAAAGTATCAGATAGAGCAGGGGACATTTATCATCATCATTTAACCATATGTTAGCAAAATGTATTTAAAAACACTTTCTTTACTACGACAGTTCTCAAGTCAGTTAATAGCAATTAGACTATAAATTGGTCTTTAAGTACGATGATTTGAAAATAGAGAAGTTCTTAAGCAAGTAGTTTATTTCTTCTTATTTAGGGAGTTTACTTTAACGTAAGTGTTAGGAGGTGTTGGAACAGTGAAGGTGGAATCACCCTGGCAGGAAATATATGAGTGGTTGCATTAAAATTTTGAAGGTTTCTTTTTACAGAGCTCAGGAAAAGAAGAGGAAAGTAGGAGATTAACCTGCGGTGGCAGCCAGTCAGCAGCGGCTCATTAAATTGACAAAGAGAACCTGCCTTGCAACAGTAGGTTCTGCCGTCTTTCTGCCGTGATATTTCATCAATTGAAGGCAGTCTATTGTTTCTTTTAGTTTATCATGTATCATCTTATGTATCAATATCTGTCACAGCAATGGAGAATGATTAACAGTATTTGTGCACTTACCTTGTTGGAAAAAGGTCTGGCAAACAAGAGGTCCAGAGACAAAAACAAGGAAAGAAAAATGAGAAAATAACAGAACTGTAGATGTTTGCATGTAGGCAGGTATGAATGAGTTCCTCAAGACAAACTTATTAGACAGTAACGTAAAAATGAATAGATTAAACAGATAAATGGGCTGTTAGTTTGGCCAGAAGTAGATCCCTATAGAAGTTAGTGACAATAACAAATCCAGCAGAGACTTCTACTAGTCAAGCACTATGAGGAAGGTTGGACTGCGTGTCTCAGCTGGCAGTGACTTTCAATTTTGAAATAAAAGCTAGCAGGACCCAGTAGTCCAAATCATGACAATAACATTCCTATTAGAAACACAGTTTTCATGTAATATATGTACAAATGTTCAGCAACCATTTTACCAAGCTATAGTGTTGAAAGGTGGGAGCATGGTCAATATGGCGTTGTGTGATTCTCCCTGCATGTCAAACAACCTTGTAAGATTTTCATGTATTACAGCATCTGTGGTTTGGAGAGAATGGCCTAATAAATCAAAGAAAATGTACATTTATGGGCTGTGGTGTGTGAACAAACAACTTGTCAATATGAAACATCAGAGGAGATGTGTTCAGTCTAACATCTCTGCATTACTCAAGGAAAATGACAGCAATTTAATTTTCCTCCAACGGCTTGCACGGAGGGCCGCCTGGTATGTAGCCATACTATGGACAGTAAAAGCATATACATAACATGGTATGCTTTTTTTTTTTTTTTTTTTAAACCACTACAACTGCTGTCATCCAACAAAACGTTTTCTGCTCATTGTCTGGCTTTTTAAATGTGCTGCCTTCTCTGTGAGGGACAGATTCATCTTTGTTCTTAAACCAACTACCCCTCTTCGCTGTGTGCTGCACTTTCATATATTTCTTTGTTTCCATACAAAGCATGCGCACTCATGTTTTCCAGATGACAACAAAGCCTCCTGCGAACCTTCAGCCCCTTTTAAACAGAGATCCTCCTTGGTGTTGACAAGACCTCACATCACGCTGGCTTTAATTGTTTACACTGTCCAAACAAAACCAGTACTATGCTATACGTGTGTTATTGGAGATCGTCGGCCCAAACTCAGGAATTGGACAGGTGACGTTGAAACAACAGTCTCTTTGTACCAAATACCTTAAGAACATACCTTACTTGCTCAGGCTATTTAAAAACAAAAACAAAAAAAAAAACACTTCTTTCTGACAGACGTGGTTTAGTGTCTTGCTGCTTCACCCTGGGCTAATTATGTCATTGCTAATTCAGATTGTCAGGGCTTAACCTTACAGCACAATAAAAGAGAAATCCAGATCTGCAGATCTCACCCTGATACAGAGGGCTTGGGATGAGACAATGAGCGGTGCACAGTAAATGGTGATAACAATGTAATCTGCAAAGAATGCCTAACTTTGTTTTGCCTTTAGGTCAAAAAACCTGAACAATGTTTGAGAAAATCATTCTCCAAAAAAAGGTACGTGTCAGGGAGTACATAATATGTCCTGCATAAAGATAGTCATCACGTCAAATGACAACTTAAAGATGAACAAGACGTTTTGTCAACCTCAGAGGGGACATACTGACTTATTAAGGGAATGACATATCAGCAAAGAATGAAGAAACAATCCTCTTTTATGTTAGTGGCCATTTCCCATTTCCATTTTTATAGCCGGAAAAGATCTGTTTAAGAGCCGCTGTCTGTTCTAATGAGATGTCACTTGATTTAGGGTCAGGCTGCTTTAAGACTACAGTGTTTCACACAGGCCGCTCTGACGGTCAATAGAAATCAATACAGCCGATGCAATTATTAATACAGTCCTAGGCAGTTAGATGTGAGAGACAGATGACATTAGAGCAGATTGATCTAGAGGGAAATGGATTTCATGAAGCACTCAATGCCTTTATTATATTCCACACAATGGAGAGTCTGGGGAAACTAAAAGCATGGGTGCTGCAATTCTATACTTCCCAACACGTCCAAAAGACGGGAAATTACACTGTCACATCCGTATGTTGCATTATAACACAGCCGTTATATTGATACTTTTTCTGTTTAGTTCCCATCACTGCAATAATACTCCTGCATTCAAATATTTAACAATTATATTGTGGTGTTTTGGTCACTTTTACAGTAAACAACATTTTCAAATTATCAAGCAACATTTCAACATGGAATAAAACACAAAAGTGAATATGAATGTGCTCACTCTGCTGGATATTTCCCTGAAACAATGCAGCCAATACTCTGCATCTTCTTTAATGAAGAATAAAGATCTGCTTAGTAAGGAGGTTGTGAGTCTCAGGTGTCAGTCCCAAATGAATATTCAGCCTGTAGACAAACCTTGTTCCCTGAGGGCCTGAGGCACCGAATAACAGAGCATTAATGCTGGTGTACAAAAACAGAGCTCTCTGTTTGTTTAAGGGGTTCTGTTTAAATAACCTTTAGCTTTCCAGCTCCAGACAAAGTATACCAATAAAGCCTGAACTGTCACCAAATCCTCAGAGCTTAATTAACAAAAACAATATTATATTTTGAGCTGGACTTGCAGTCAATGAACCTTATTTGAAAGTGGCATCTGTGCATCTCAGTTCCTATTAGATGTGGAAAAAGAGGGAGCACACTCAACAAGATGCTGTGTTGGGCTCACAGTCGTTTCAGCATCAGGGTTGTCTTGACATTTTATATGAGGTAAGTAATGAATATGTTTCAGCTATAAAAAAAAATCACGGCTTTCTGCTACTACTGCAGTGTGCTTTCAAAACATTGCATTATGAATTTGGAGGAAGTCCTTGAAAATTGTACCACAGAAAACCAATTCTGGCTTGCAAACTTCAACAGGATAAAATCTGCTCTTGTATGAAAATCAATTCTTTCATTTCTGAATTAGAAATCATACAAATGAGTGCATTTTGTGTCATGTGAGTGGGATCCAAGCAAACAGCATTTACCCAACACATTCACCTTCAAAGGGTCAAATAAAAAGCAGACAACATTCAGGATTAGCTGGTAAACACAGTTAAGCATCAAAGGATCTAAAAGACCCTTTTTCCCCCTTAATAGGTTGTTGAGACCGAAATATATATACTAGACTCAGATTTATCAGGTGGAACCCATTCAGCTCCAAACAAATGCTGACATCATTTTTGTCTTACAACTTGCTCTGCTCCCATGAGTGGCCAAAAGATCAATAGTGCAGAAACATAAAAGATCAATGCAATCTTCACATCTTATTTTGAAAACTTGTAATTTCACAATAATTGTGCATTGTATAGCTGTAAAAAAAAAAAAAAAAAAAATCTAACCTCCGGTGCAGCATATTCAATGATTTGGGTTTGCTAACCCCTTGGAAAGGTGAAAAGCCTGAGGTGGTGTGTGGGCAGTGAAGGGTATAACTGAATATAACTGAATATAACTGAATGAGTCAGATTGTGTCCTGAAATGTGACAGCAGCTGGTGAAACAGCCAAGCAGTGACTGCTGCTCTGCCATGGCCGGGCAAACAGGAGAGCAAGGATGCCCCGCCTCCTCATAGCAACAGAGGAGACGCAAGGCCATGCACATTCATACACATATTCGCACACAGAAATACACACACATTCAAAGCACATTCACAAAACACATGTGCTTGTACATCTGCAACCACATATGAACTAAGCCCAAACAACATGCTTGAATTCCTGCAAATTTTACCAAGCTACTGGCATTTTCCCTATGCTAATCCGGCATTTATTGTAAGTAGCAAATCTTGTGGTGTTAGAGCACTAATAATACTCAATGATCCCTTCTCCTTTTCCACCATTTCCCTTCACCCTGAAAAAAAGGATCCTAAAATCTGTATCAACTTTCAGTCAATGCAAGTGCTCAATAAACAAAAAGCCAAAATTAAAATGGCCTACATGATACATTTGTTTTTTAATCCACTTCAAAAGGCTTTCTGAAGGATTGTAGCTTTTTGAATGTAAAATAAGCGCTCACCCAGACATCATTTACCTCAGTCAATGCATACAGTATCAAAGGTATTTTTTTATTCCATATATTCTACACTGTAACATGAAATTTATTCTGCAGACACTGTAAGGTTTCAAATTTTGAGGTCAGACTTCATCATCTATCTACATTCAGAGTGACTGTCGGTGTCATAGGTCAGCTCAAAGACAATTTTCTCTAAAGTAAATTTGGATCTGACAGTGGCAGTATTTAAATGAGATGTTTTAATGTCAGCAAATTCTAATCTAAATTATGCCACAACTGTAATTATATATCAGAGGCCCAGCTTCACAGATTAGAACAAAAAAAGCTGAACGTAGTTTTTCATTTTAATCACCAGTGTCTGGCTACATGTGGAACAGCACTAATAATTCTTTAATTAACATGTTGACTAGGAATAGCGGAGGGCACCATTACTCCCCTCTGCCTGTTCAGGCTTCTCACACACCCACACACGCACACATGCAAGTTTTGATTTAACCGTTATTCAGTTAAAGATTTAAAGTTTCATTTGAAGTCGACCGAAAAGCTTTCAAAAGCAATATTAATCTCATTATATGTCCACATCTTAACATGGCAGATAACACTTTAATGCAAAGTAGCAGCTCTGCACACAAAAAATTAACAGCGACAGTCATTATAACCTAGGGTTATAAATTATAAATTATAATTTATAAATTTATATATTTAAATTTAAATTTAAATTTAAAAAAAAAAAAAATTTTTTTAAATTTAAATTATTTTATATTTATAATTTATATATTATATATATAGACTGTAGGGCGCTCTGCATCTAAATAAAGAACAAGGTAGCAGAGCGGGGAAAGCTGTGACATACAGGTTATACTGCAGCAAACTCAATCATATTTTCATACAGGAAAGGTAAGTCCTAATTATTGGTTGGTAGTAAATACCTCCTTCGCCCCGGGTTTCTATTCCTGTGGGACTTATTGTCACTGTGACTCGTTTTTCGGCTTTTTTCAGGGTTAGTCCTGCATCAGCACCACTGCACTGCATTTCAACCTCCTGCCTTGCTTCTTCTATAGATGGTAGCAGAGAGCAGCTGGTGAAAATAGATAAAGTCATGTTCTGAGTGCTTCCAGTCTGCCTTGCTCTGCTCCCTCAAATGCTGCGAGGACAATAATAAAAGACAGAGAACCTGCAAGTAGATTAAGGAAAGCAGAGGCTCTCATTCCTATAACTGGTCACATGAACACCTTGAACTATTGGGGTTCCTGCCTTCTGTGGTTTTCGTGGTTAAATCATATGGCCACAATTTGATTTTAACTTAGCCAGGAACCCTGTTTTGGTATGAGCTGTATTGATCATCAACTTGCTCATTGTGAACAAGCCTATAATGATAGAGTGTAGGCTCACATCAGAGGCAAACTAAACCCATCCCCCATGTCTTAATGAAATTATCTTTTGCCTCACTTGAAACATTGCTGGTGGCAAAAAGAGGTGACAGAGAAGATCATCTTCAAAGGTTATTCCCCCACTTCTTTGTTCTTCTTGACTTCTCTCTCGCAATCAGTACAAGTTCATCTATGTCCTAAAGCCATGCTAAAAAAAAATTGAGTTTGGCTTAAATTACTGCAATAAAACATTTTTATATAATTCCAACACATGAAGTGAATATAGAGAATGGAATAGTATCTCAATAATCACTTTTCTGTTTTTAATATTTCATGATTAGAACCCATAAGAGGTTTGTAATAGAATCTAATGCTGTATTATTATGTGACTGCACACCTGATCTTTGGGTCTAGTAATGGCATCAGCTATAAAATACAGCAAGTCTGAAAGAAAAAAATGTGAACGACACACATGTACACTCAGTAAGTATAAGACAGGTTTACTGATTCTTTTTCTTTTCAGCGGAGCAGATACTGACACATCCTTTCCCTCCAACAGTGACCTAAATACACAAATCATTCCATTTAAAATACAATAATTAAAAAACTAAAATGAACTCAGGTTTATACCAAAAACCTTTGGTTTCAAAATTAAAGGTCATGACTCACCCAGAAAGCAAAACAGTCTGAATCAATGAAACAACAACAATGTCAAAAAACAGCAAATAGCACAATTGAAACAGAATTTGACGATGTTCATATCGCCACCTAATCATTCAAAATCCAACACAGTTTTGGGAAAAATACCTAAGTGAAGAACAAATTGGAAAGACAGAGCACAAACACTAACTGAAACTTCAAAACCGAGGCATCCAGAATTTATGTTGATCTGTTTATGTATTTATTCGAGCCCTGGTACCCATTACTTTCAGACAGTTGATTGAAAAAAATCAGGGAATAAAGAGAAATTACTATTGAATAGTCAAACTGGTAAGGAAATCTTCACTATTGATGCATTACTTTAACAAGTTTTTAAACAATTGACATCGATTAAAGCGGACAAAATGAAATGAACATTCATCAACAGAAACACTTTATCACTGCTGAAGGTTTTCTGAGAACATTTTAGTAATATTTTTGAGTCATGTTGTAACACAACACATACATAAACACTAAAGGCAGGAATGCAATATTTCTAAATGTCTGAAAAAGACTATGAATGATAGAAATACCATTTGGACTTTAGATTGTTTAATCATTCATTCATTCATCTTCAACCGCTTTTCCAGGTCGCGGGGGTGCTTGAGCCAATCCCAGCTCACTCTGGGTGAGGGGCGGGGTCACCCTGGACAGGTCAACAGTCCATCACAGGGCCAACACACAGAGACAGACAGAGACCAACAACCACTCACACTCAGACCTACAGACAATTTAGAGTCACCACCTAACCCACAATATGTCTTTGGACAGTGGGGGGAAACCGGAGTACCCAGAGGAAACCCATGCAGGCAGGGGGAGAACATGCTAACTCCACACAGAAAAGCCCCAGGCCGGGAACCGAACCCACACCCTTCTTTTTGTGGGGCAACAGCACTCACCACTATGCCACCATGCTGCCCTTAGATTGTTTAATTAAACAATACTTTTGAGGTGACAAGAGTGAATAAACTTGACATTGGAGAAGTAGTTATCAAACATCTGGCCATAAAGCAGCCATGTTTGGAGCCAATGGACTCTAAATGACCCAGTGGGGCTTGCTGTCCCAAATAACACCTTCTGTTTATTACAGGCATCCAATCACTATAGCAATCATCCCACACATTTGAATCCTAAGGTGTTATAGTAGTGATCAATCTTGTTGTGGGTCCAGTGGCTTATACAATCGCCTGCCAGCCAATTGGCAGTTGTCCTGGACCAGGGGAATGCACTTGGCAGTTAGGGCAGCTCCTCCATAGCCAAGGCAGGAGGTTAATTAAGCAGCTGTTGGTAAACAAACAAGTCATTGGTGAAACGAATCTCCACCTCAGTATAAGGAATTGTATCTTAACGCCTGTTCGTATGAGCTCATAAATCTGGTGTCAGAAATGAGCACATATGGCAAAAGAACCAACATGTGGCAAATGGGCAATTTATCTTCAATAGCCTTTGCTGTGCTGCCAGAATGAAGTGTTGCCATGGCAACAAACTTTGTATTAGAGAAACGGTTCAACTCCTCAAACATTCAAATAACCCAATATTTTATCCTGTGCCTCTGACAATAAATATTTTAGAGAGCATAATGGCTTGTGTCATTCTACAGAATAAAACATGACCAACAAAAAAAACTGAAAATCAAACATTATGATAAAACCACTCTAGAAAAAATTCTTGACTTTGTTGATAAACGTGTTGTAAGCTTTAAAAAAGGATGAAATGTCAATGGTATGTCGGTCAACAACTATTAATTACCTCAAGCTTAAGCGCTTGCAACTTTACTTCTTTAACATTATGAATTTCCCAGTTTAACATTTGAGGATGAAAACATTATAAACTTGATCTGGAGACAAATGTCTATTGACATCCTAAATATCAAGGAGCAATTCTTGTTGAACCACTGATCGGCTGCCGACACACTGACATTTCAAAGACAGCATCAATTAATGGATGCAATTATTAAACAAAAACATGTTTTTTAATACTGAAATACAACATGTGGTAAAATATGCCTCTATCAGCTTCTATTGTTTGCCCCAACATGAAGACGCATTTGCACTGACTGTGTTTGTTTCCTGTTCCTCGTGGTTGACACAGTCACTGTGTCTTTCTCAAACCAGCTGCTGGTGTTAATTGCTTCTCAACTTGCTACTGCCAGTCTAACATGACACCATCCTAACTGCTTCTGAATTGATGACAATAATGGGAATCGGCAGGGACAATGGAGTGAGATTACATGCTGAAAAGGCCAATTTCTCCTCTGTAACAGCAGCAGATCAGAAATAGAGAGCTCAGAGAGGACTACGTCTCTTACAACAGACAGGACCTTTTCATTAGATGCTAAACAAATACAACAGCTGTACAATTAGTCCTAAATGGGAACTAAAGCTTGCATTTAGACCATCTGGCATGGTAAGGCATATTAAAAGGAAACTGATTTGGCTGACTGAAGCTGATGTGCACAAAGTGAGGACAAGGCTCCTCTGTATGTGTTTGGGTGGATGGAGATACTTAACACAACTTGAATGCTGACTAATGGAGGCTCTAATGCCCTCTGTCTGGCCCACGCACATTACACCATACCTCTACAACAACTGATGCAAAAAGCCCCAGGCAAAAGATCAACTACCAGCAGATACTGATGCAAATCTATTCCGTGAAATTAGAAAATGAAAGCAATGACAGAGATGCTAGCTGTCTACCTCAGCAGACGAGATGCAATATAGGATTTGAGTCCAAGAAAAAGCAGGAGAGTACTATGGAGGAGTGTAATTAATATAGACATTCTGTTCAGTAACCTTTTAAAGTGTCTCTCTTCAGACAAGTGTTTGACCTCCCCTGCTTCTCAGAAATCCACATGCCAGTATAAAAAGGAGAGAAAAAATTTTGAACTGAAGTTGCCTTACAGCCAGGAGTCTAAGTCTACTTCGAAGGAAATGAATATTGCATGCAAAGTGCTTCCTCGCACAATGTTTTGTTCTGTTCCCCACCCTGCCATGCAGACACAAAGAAGCAGAAGATTGGGTTTGGCCCATCAAGGACATAATGGTGGTGATGGAGGAATATTAGATCTCAGCTACAGCTGGGGTACAACGAGCATGTGGCTCCTCCACAGGGACTAACTCCTTGCACCTAATGCAATCAGCCACACAAATCACACATACATATGTGTGAGTGTGAGCACGTACCTACACACACACACACAAACACTCATGCTGCACAGGACACAAAGACTTCTCAGCATGACTTGCTGCAAGTCAAATCATCATCACTCAAATCTGATTTTGGTCCAGAGTGTTCTGACTGCAATTTCCTTTATTAAAACAGTCAGATACACATCGAGTCCTGTTCAGAGCTTCTGGGCTGCACAGCACTTACCGACTGAAGCGGAAATCTGAGGTGGGGGGTGCTGGAGCCGATGGAGGAATAGAATGAAGGAAATGTGTATTTGGCACATATTTAATTACATTTTTAATGGCAACTTACAAAGCTTTAAAAGGCCACAAGTGCACACAAATTACTCCGCTGGTTCCACTGGTAAAAAAGACATTGAATTTGTGAGAGCATCTGTCGGTTTGGAATTGGACTGCACATGATCTAATAGCAAGAGTCAAACTATCCAGCTCTGGGGAGTTTTCTCTTCTCTCAGCTTCTGATGTTTTTCCTACTTCCTAATTTAACTGAGACCTTGCTGTTCTCAGCAAGAAAAGCATGTGTCCTTTGACTGCAATGTAAATATGGCTGTTATGTGTGATTGTCCATTTACTTAATCATACTAAGCACACAATGGCACCTCAAAAGTGACAACATTTCGAATGCATCCCATCCCATGAGCCAGAATGTCCATCTGTTGTTGTAAATTATGAATGAGCCATTAAATTTTTATCCACATTAAATGTCTTCCATTTTTTAATTATGAGGCACTGGGGTGTTCTGTCCTCAGAAATGAGATTTTTAATTTCAAAGATATAATGTGTAAAATTCTATACCGTGTCTTTGTCAAAACTTGAATCAGGCTGAGTGGAGGAATTCAGATCCACTGCAGCTCCAGCTTATTCAGTACATAAATACTGCCACCTAGTGATAAATCACAGGTACCCCACGTGGCGACAGTAAAACTGAGCTGTACATCTGTCGAAGGATCATACAGAGCTATAATCCAGGCTCCAAAACTATCATCCTAACATGCAACATCTCCATGTTTAGCTGGAAGAGCATCTAGCTGCATACACGATTGAAAGGTCAAAGTTGGTTTATACCGCCCCGCACGCACACACGCATATGCCCGCACACACACACACACAAGCTGAATTCACTTTTCCTCACCCATCAATCAAAATGGCCGCTTCAGGAGCTAGGGTTAATGGTATTATTTGTCATGCCAACCATGGACGTGAGCATGCGTGCCCATTGAATATAATGTCTTTATTAGCAAACGTGACAGCAGCCAAGTCACCAGTCTCTCCTCCATGTGGAGCAATGCCAACCAGTTAAACCCTCAGGGGGTTTAACCAACACACACAAAGTCAAAACAGCAATCGAGGCAATGTGTTTACACAGAGTAAAAGTAAAACTAGTGAACAGATTGAAAAAAACTATTGTTTTATGACAGCGTGGATGATGACAAATCAGCATTTCCTTGAAGCCTGAGGATGCTTTTAGAAAACATTTATACTTTGTGAGTTTGCATGAGAAATCAGTCCGCCCATTTTAGCTGATTTCTAAATTCTATATGTCATTACACAGAAGAAATTTTTATTTAATTTGATTGAAGAGGCATGATGGTTCCTGCTGGCAACTACTGATGGAAAGCTGGTATAAAAATTAAACATTTTTATTTGGCTCAAGTGATGGTGGGGTTTTTTTTGTGCCACTTGTTTTTTGTACACCTGTTGTGTAATTTTATTACACTAAAGGAAGCTGCTTTAGTGCAGTTCAGGCTTCAGTTATGTCGAGAAAGCAGTGGCAGCATTAAGACCATTTGTTTTAAAATTGCATTTGTATTCGCCCCTGCACACCACCTCTTATTACAAATATGCATTAGGTGCGTATACAAAGACACGTCATATGTACAGCATGTGCAAATTGTGGCTTTTTATGGCTTTTGGTGTATTACATTTGCATGGCTGATCATTTGGTTATTTTAGCTTTTCATTCATGAGTATTATGAAGAGGAGTATTGCAAATGTACTGTAAAACCAGTGGCAAAATAATGTCAAAGATGAAGAGAAGAAAGAGAATCATATTTTGGAAATGCGATTGAATACAAAGAGGTTGTAAATGAGCCAGCTCTGTGGAGGGGAAAGCTTCCTGAGATAGAAGTGAGATTGCACACCAGTTATTTACTATCCTCAGGGTATGTTTTATCAAGAGCACATACATCCATTTGTTTTCCTTTGGAAAACTAAAAATAGGAACAAAGATGATAGGATTCTGGTAAAGATGAAAAAGAACAATTTATCATTGTTTTTATGGCTAAAATGGCAAATAATATTTTTTTCCCACATTCTGCTAAACAGTGCATTGCCATAGAAATGACTTCTCACATGCATATATGAGGGCCAAAGTGGAGGAGTGCAGGATGATGTTGTTAATCCTGTTAGTTTCCCTACACCTCTGAGCAGCTCCTGAAACCAGCTCCCATCCTGGGAGGACAGGCACAGTAATAGCCCAGAGACACCCAAGCACTCATTCTCAGGTATGCTCACTGCTGCAGGCTTAAACTCATTTCATTCCTTATGCAACTCTGTATTTCTATCGATTCAATGGTTGTCTGGCACAAGACTTTGGATACTACTGATGGTTGGATTCTTGAGTGAGAAAACCCAGAATGTATTTTGCAGATTTAATATTGCTTGTCAGGAACCTACAGCCCTGTTTTTTATCTTTCAGTATGTCCCTCAGGAAACTTAAAGCTGCCTTTCCAACTTTTCCCACAGTTGCAATTTGAATAAAAATGGCAGGTGGCATTTGATTCCACCAGCAATTTGAAGAGCAGCATGATTAAATATGTATATGTAAAGCATGTTGATTCAAGACATAGACCAAAATGTCACATTATCAGAAAGCTATAATTTCTTTCATTCTGCCACATTCAATCATGAATCTAGACATGTTTGACACTAGCCAACCAGAGTATTTGTGGATCCCTGTGGGGAAAAAAAACAGTATGGAAGGAACCAATAAAACATGTCACTCAGGAAAACTCAAGGGATCTATGTTGTTGATTGATAAATTTGACTGCTGTCAAGACACACACACAAACTCTGCAGCAGTTTTTTTGTGTCAGTTGTCTACGTCATGTCTCTCTCTCACTCACACACACACAGGGCAACTTTTTTTAAAGCAACTCCGAGCCTTTTATACAGAGTCCACAGCTTAAACACCAGCTGTCAATATTTCACGTCTACAATTTGTCTCAGTCCAATTTAAAATTTATAGCAGAACATGGCCTTTCTTATCTATTTATCAAAAAGACTTCTTTGCTTTTGATGTTCCATCATGCTCAGTCATTCCCTTGCAGTGGATATGTTTGTTTTTTGTTTTTTTTCCCCAAACACAGTTGGAAATGTTATTTATATCAGCATGCACATTTGCTGTTAGATGGATTGCAAATCCAAAGCCATTAGTTGATAATATGCTGTCTGTTTCTCGCTGTTACTCATCTCTAAATTGCATTAATGTGGCACGCTGATCAGGGAAACTGTTTGTCTTCCTGTCTTGTGTGTGTGTGTGTGTGTGTGTGTGTGTGTGTGTGAATGAGAAAGAGTGAGAGAGAGAGAAAGAGTATGTGTGTGCATCTGTGTGTGTTTGGGCATTGTTCAGCCCCTTCTGTTTGCTTGTGGCTGTGTTAATGTTTCTCTCTCGTCAAAGCTGAAATTCCAGTTTGAGTATTAAAGGTCTCAGCACAGGCCCATGATTGAACTGCTTCCCAAACAGTGTTTACATTTGCACCCCCATTACTCATCTAAAATATTGCCTCAGGACACCCACATAGCACCCACATGATGATAAATGCCCCCAAACGGAAGGAATGTGTATGGTGATCAAAGCCCATAGACCCCATAGGCTTTTGGGTTATGACACATCATCTTAGCACCTCTCTTGTAGGAATCTGTACACTTAAACATTTAGCCATAAAAAAAACCCTTCCTAAATGTGATCCCATTATTACTAATATTAATTCAGGCAGATATTGAGTATGAAAGATTGAGCTTCTGAAAACAAAGGTTAATCAATGAGATCTTTGTGTCCATTTGTACACAAACTGTATGATGCATTAGACAGAATTCCCATCTCCCCCACGGCTGCTGTGCTGCAGAGTGAAGACATATGGCTGGTTATGTGTTCTCCTACCCCACCCTGTGGTCTGTCTTTGACATGCTCTCACTGCTGTGGCAGAGAAGGGAAGGAAGCCAAGAGAAAGGAAAAACTGAGCTGACCCTGATCACAACAGTGCCACATTGCCTGTAATCTCTGCCCAGTTTGTGATTTATAAGGCCCAAGAAGGTGAATATTTTATTGCAATACATCTAGGTTAATATTCCAGCTTGGGGTACGAAGCATTAGGGTAGGCATGAATCCGCCGAGTTTGTTTCACCAGGCCCTAATCAATCACAGCATACAGTGGGTGGAACAGCTTAGAAAAGAGCTCTGTTCTCATTACTGAGACAAATCATACAGTGCATATTATAAATTACACACCAGCCCTGGGTTCCACTCTCCCTACCATTATTTGCTAAGAAAGATGGGATCTGTAATAAATATTTGGTTTTATGTTAAAATGGTGGCAATAGGAATAGCTTAAAATGGGGAAATTGTACAAGGCAACGGGAAAATGTAGGCTACTCTTTGTGCCATTATAAGGTCTTCATTATGAAAACAGAAAGCTGTAAGCTTTGATGAGAGAGCCTCCAGAGGAAAACCAGACCTGCACATTATATAAATGTTACAATATTGAGCGTATACAGAACATCAAGAATAGAATTATATTTTCACTTTCCAAATTTATTGCTTTACATTCCCTCAGAAATCAGTTTGACAGGCAAACATAATTTTGCAGGCACATTCCTTCAGGCAATAATAATGATACCTTTGTTTTGTAAGAACCAATAAAAAGTCCATCTTGTTTGCCTCTGTGTTGGTAAGAGGCTTATGCATGTTAAATTTAGTCACATACAGCTTCAGATACAAAAGGCTGGACCTGTCATAAACTGAAGCTCATCCCGTGTTCAGACGTAGAAGTAAATTGTGCCTTCACATGAAAACAACAACAACAAAAACAAATCTACTTAAAAATTCTTTTCCCACTAAAATCATTCCAATTAGGATGCCCAAGACGAAGTGCGCCTGAACACAATGGAATACTGTGCAATCAAAAACCTTTTCTTCTTTTGAACAAAAACTAATGCTATTTTGTAGAAGTGCTAACCAGAGCCCTTTCTCAACCTGACACACCTGACATAAGTTATAAGTGCACTCAGTGGAACACAAATTCATTTAACTTGAACATCTAAAGAACAGTGTTTCACAACTTCTAGACATATTTTGACAGATTTATTTTTCTGAGAACAACACAGATCAGTTTAAAGCTGTACTCCATTCTCAGGTGGCAAATGGCAACTACCAAATATTAGCTCAGCCACCATCCTATATACAACTGCAATAAACGACTAGTTGAAAATGGCTCATGCCGCATGACAATGCACAGGCAGAGATATTGGCTAATACGGTGACTCAAACAGCGAACCAAACTGTGTTATATCAAAGTCATTGGGCACCTGGTTTCATCTTGTGATGAGGTGATGTAATGCAAATGACTTACATGACATGTCATTATTTAATCGCCTAATGCATTAAAGTGTGTTGTGCTCATATGTTTTCTTAACAGTGACTTTATAATCCTCCCTCTGCACATCACTGCATTTACACTGGCACAGAAGCACTAACTCAGCAGTCACAAAACAGGGAATCCAGCCAGGGACAGGACGGAAAGCTAATGGCATCGATTAGTTGGTAACATGACATTAAGCTTTGTCAATCATCACATCTACATAACTCAGCAACATTTTTCCATCTTTTAGGTAGAGAAAAAAAATTCTGCCATCGTTAGAGCCTTGTAAGTGTTAGTTGATATCAAAATGCAAAGCTTTGATGTAAAGTACATAAACTGCATTTGACTGGTGTGTATTCAAGTGTACGTGTCAGTTCATAACGCTTTTTTTTCCGACTGTGCCAGTCAGGCAGCAGGAGCAGGAGGCAACTATGGACGAAGGGAGCTTGTCAGAGCTGTCTCACTGGGTGATGTTAATATGGCAATGCTAAGCTGTCACAGGACTTAAGCAGCTTACAAAGTACAGGGAAATAAACTTGATGATTCCACAGCAGTTTGCAAGACTTTTTAAATCCTAAAGAGTTTAAATACACATCCCACCTCATGCTGGCCACATAACAGCTTAGACGCACACTTCAACGGCTGCACACTTCAGTGTAAACATACAGTTCTCATCACATATATTCTTGAAGGCATTCAACTGTGTTCGAGGTTGTGAGATGCATCAACAGCCTTTATTTTTCCATTGACTGTTTCAGCAGCCTGCGTCACCTACTTGCCAAGTGTGGTCTCGTTTCCAATAGGAATCAATATTCATCTGGGTCATGGCAAATCCCTCAATTAACTGAGGGAGTGGGGGGAAAAAAATCAACTCCATATCAGCGTTTCCATGTAGTCTCTTTCATCTTATCTCCTGATGGAGGATAAAAAAAGAAGACTCCCTTGCAATATAGGATCAAGGGCCAAAGACCTAATCAATTAGAATTGGCAAACACATCTAAACAACCAGCAATGCTCCTAACCAGCCACTAAATCCCCACCTGAAACGACATAAGATTTTCTCAGCACACAGCAGATCAGCTCACATGCCATAGTTTCATAATGATTGCTATTAGAGCTATCAATCACTCAAATGGTCCTAATAGTTCTGGTGAAATGTAATTCCTAATGTTACATAGTATATGGAGAACACTATATGTCCATCATTGTTCAGCGATCTGATGTCATACTGGGCTGTAGGAGCTGATGGTTTATTGTTTAAGCGTTATGGTTTTATGGATTTTCTGTCAGTTTGTCAGATATCAGCGGTGACCTGGAGATCGACCTTGTCAGAACAGGGGTCCAATAGCGATAGTACACTCAGTTGACACCCTCCCCCTCGAGTGACAACCCAAAAAACCCAACCATCTGCTTGCATCAGTGTCAGTAGATGCCTATACTTTCACCCAAATTTCTCCTGCAATGATAATACCCCCAATAACAGTCCTAATCCCAGCACGCGGCGCTTCTCAATTACAGTGTTTAGGAGGATGGGATTAGGAGCAGAGATGGTGGGAGGGGAGGGGGCAGCGGGAGGATGGTGGAATGAGTTGAGCTGAGGGGAGAGGGGGAAGAGAAGGGAGGAAAAGGATAAGGGGGAGGAGAGACTGCTTTTTACTGCCATGAAAGGCTGCAGATGAAGAGACAGGCACAGCAGCAGTGGGTAAATCCCAAATAGCCTGTCACCAGCCGACAGCGCACTGGAGCGTGCAGAGCACAGAACAGCACAGCAGACTGGCAGACTAGGTTGAGCCAGGCTAGGGGGAGAGGGAGGAGGTTGTCTGATGGGGCTGCAGGAAATGTTAAGGGTTGGCCAATTTGACTCTGGCATAGAGACAGGAGGTTGAAGAAAAACACATCAGGTGACGGAGATGTGGGGCAGGGTGGCTTGGGTCATGATTTCAAGCTTGGCTCATAAACATTTCTCTCTGATTGTAGTGGAGGGACTGAGGAAGGGAAAGTGTAGTAGAAAGCTGACAGCAAGGAAATGAAAGGGGGAGTCGGAAATAGAGAAGGCAGAAAAAGTTGAGCTTAGAAATAAGGCACGGGGCTTATGTCTCCACATTGACGTTTACAGAATCCAGGCCCAAATAAACATCCTTTTTCCTCATCCCTTTAGTTGTGGATGTTGATTGAGGGTGCTGGCAGGCATATGAGCCATAATCAACTACCCATCACAACAGCAGCCATCTCACACCGTGACGCTGCCAGCCATGGAGGGGGACCTGCAGCCAAGTGACAAATCTGGGTTTGCAGAGCAGATTATATTTACACACACATCAATGTTCACAGTGTTTCTGTAGTCGGAGCACGTCAGTAAACTTTCAAAAGGTAATCATCATTTGAATATGAAACAAGTAATAATCCTGTCTACTAGACAGAAGCAGTCCCACTGAGACATTATGAAGCCCCTTAATAAGCAAAAAAAAAAAAAGTCATGCTATTATTTATAGCATCATACTTCCAAATACTTCCAAATTATCACTGACCAAGCTTATCAGTGTTAGGCAATGTTTCCTTATCAGAACGAAGACTAATAGCTACATGCCAACTGTATTATGCCAAAGAACATTTAGTGGCTAAAAACAGTGATGGATAACAAGAGATGATGATTATTATAGTCTGTATCTTATAAAGACGTTTTTAAGGCTCCAACTGCAATGGAAAATGTTTTATTTAATGGCAGAATGAATGCTCTGCTCTCCAACAGCCTGTGATCTGATTTCAAGTCCACTTCGTCGTAAAGTAAATTTGCACACTGTTTCTCCACTGGAGCAGGCTTAGTGCCACTGAGTTGTGAAACATGTTCTTCTGGCCAAACGAACTGAACCACGACAAAACTGATGCATAAAGACTTTTAACAGCTAAATCCTTGATATTTTTTGACACAGCTGATAAATTCTCTGTAGCGGAGTAAAATCAGTTCTTTTTGCGGCCAAAACTTTCTCCAGTAACTTCAAATTGTGGGTCTGTTGTCCAACAATACATGACATTCTGACTGTCTGCTAAATACAAAAAAGAAATTAGATCACTCTAAGATACAGAGGAAACATTATACATGTTTTGACTGGTAAAACAGGATTAGTACTCCTTTAAGGAAGCTTAAAGCTTTTTTGTTGCGATAGAAAACTTTTTTAAAAACCTAATACTGTAGTTAATAGTAGTTAGTTTTTCTTGTGTTCATCCTAAGATCATGAAGTAAAGTAAAACATTTCTTATCGCTGTTATCAGAATCTCATTGGTGTCACAATTCAAAGGAAGGTGATCATGATGAAATCTGATATATCAGGGTGAATTTTGAGACTAAATGAATTGTTTTCTGAACAGACGTCTTCCCTTACTGACCTCCTCCCATGGGACCCTTCACATTCTCTTGTCAAGTTTTGTTCTACTGATTCTTCAGCTGATCCTGCACTGTCCCTCTGTCAAGCCCAAACTACATATACAGACAGACCCAGGTCAACAAAGCTGTGGGTACCAAAGCATGAAGCGAAAAAAGAAAACACCCCTCCATCCATCGCTCACTTCCCTCAACAAGCACCCATGAAACAACATAGCACCTGATAGAGCTGACAAAGTGGTTGATCAGCTACAAGATATGATGAGTTGTGCAGAGTAGCAACACCACGTTGGACATAAATCGCAGATTTAGTTCCCAGAACACAAGCAGCAAGACAAATTATACGTCTAGGAGCAATTTTCAGTGTTGTACTGTTGTACTGTACTGAAGGGTTTTAAATCACCTGAATGAATTTTTTTTTTTTTTTTAATAGACACTAACTCCCATAACTTCTCTTCAGAAGTAGAAATTTGCATCATCACAAATGGGACAATTTGTATTTTTTATGACATAGGTTTGGTTCTCTTGTGCATATGTCGAAGGAAAGATTGAATTTTTGTTTATTTTTTGTCTGTAAGAAAATGTAATGCCAGTGTATTTTTAGCCATGATGAACAAAGTAAACATTTCCTCTTCACGAAACTACATTGTAATTATTTATAATTTTATTATAATTTTTATTTGACTACAACGTGACTTGTTTTATGCTACTGAGAATCTAAATGTACACAACCGTAATGAGTTCAATGTGATGTTGGTTTTTATACACTAAACAGCAACAATGAAGTCGTAAAAAGCAGTTGTGAGAGATATGTAAACAATGTCTGATTTATTGCTTAAGGATTTATGACAGCTATACATTAATTATAGTGGACATTTTAATTAATTGAGGTGTATCTTTTTAATTAGGGTGTACTAAAATATAAATACAGGGTGTAGTGATATTACATTGGAAAGAATCCGGCCATAAAGACTTACCAATGTAGTAATGAGGGACTAATTAATTATTGTCAGAGCATTTTTGAATCACAGGCCTATAAAATGATTATGGTGTGGAACAACATTTGTTAAGTGATGACACAAACTACAAGGGCAAAATGGTGTAATTGGCATGTGTTGAAGTTTGTTTTTGCTGAGTGTTTGAGTCTGTAACATGAACTAATTTCATACTGATGTTTTTTTTTCATACTTTTAAATGAAAATACAGTGCATTTAATCTGAGCCTCAAACCTATTGACAAACTCGTGATCTCAATTTGAACTGTACAGAACGCATTTGTGCCACAGATGTGGTTGATGGAATTTGAAATTGACTGAACTCATTATTTTGAGTGTTGTTGAACTAAAACAACACATTTGTGAATTGTCCTTCTGCTACAGGAGAAGGGGAAACAGTGAACCAGGATGGTGACCAGTGGCCAGAGTGGAGCCAACAGATAAAGGGTTATGGGAGGCAGAGACTCATCGCAGCCAGCCTAACTGATCAACCTGCGCAGTGGAGGGGTCAGGGTGAGTTTGCATAGTCATGTCGTGGCCAGGTGGCCTTGATTATTTTCCAACAGATTGTTCTATTCCTGCAAAATAGCAAAGCATTTGATTTTACAATGTGAGAAGCAACTGGTGCAGCATCTGGCTTGAACATTTATATGTGAGGGGACAAGATTAATGGAGTGGATTAGCATATCTATGTAAGGACCTAAAGAGTCTCTATTCAGATTACTTCCGCAGCCAACAGCACCAAAGCCAACCACCTCTTCTCATCTTCAGCTGAGCTGAAAAGGGAGCTGGTCAATGGTGTCAGCTGCCTGGCATTGTTTCAGAGTGAGAACATCATGACAATTACCACAGAGACCAACAGCAACCTGAGCGCAGGCACCAATGATGACAGTACTATTCTAAACATTTGTAACTCCTACACACCCAGCAGGACAGACACAGGGGCAGAGACATCAGGAAAGGTTTGCAAATACATCAATCTCCCAGTGCTATCTGAGCAACAAGGGCCAGTGGTGTCACACACTCGCTGACAGCAGAAATATGAAGGACTGACAGATGGATGTGTTGGCAGTGAAGTCAAGGATAAATTACGGCTCTTGTATCATTCAATAATTACCTACATAGACTCATATGTACAACAAGCCATCTGAAAATTGCTTCATAGATTGAAAAATGTGAAAATATCCACGAGGTACTGTAGTGCACCCGTTGTTATCACGAAAGAGGATATGTCTCTTTTGTGACCCGCAAGAAAACCAGCAACTCACAACAGTTTTGACTGAGCCACGAATGACTATAAGTGACTGATTTGAGTATCTGTTTGTGTGCTTAATAGTTGTGGGTGGGGTTTTCGGCACTGCACATAAAACAATGTACTATTTTACTAGATTATTTGTATTATTTATATTATAGATTCTGAGTTAGATTTAAGATTTTAGGCAGAACAAACAACCAAAATGTAGGCCTTTTTTTGTCATTATTACTACATCAATTCTTAAATCCACAGGATCTATCAAAAACAGTCTCTCTCTCTCGCTATAGGTAACGTAATGTATATATATATATATATATACATATACACATACATATATGTATATATATGTATGTATGTATGTGTAAGTGTGTGGATTATTGTTTCTGTATCACATGTATAAAAGAATAAAAATAAATTAGGTCTAATTCTGCTCTAGTTTTCATGCTCCAACCAAGTGTTGTAACACAATAACGATTTGACCTCCACTGAGTTCCTGAATGATTTACATCTGCTATGATAAACACCCGGCACGGGAGACCCTGTGAACATTACATTTTAAGTAGCAGCAATATAACAGGAAACTTGTTAGCAACTCCAGGAATAGCCACTGTGACCTGAAAGGTAACACTGCAGGATTCAAATTCAAATGTCATTTACAGAATATAGAAAGAGCTCATCCTGCTGGATGTAATATTGGATTCATGCCCTGGGATATACTTGACTAAGTCATAGTGTTCATGCTGTTCATTTCTGGTTAATTTTGGGATCATTGTCATATTGGAAAATTCCTCTCCTGCCAGGCCTTTTGAGACTGGGACTCTGGGATCTTTCCATTCAGAATTTGAGCATAAACATCTTGCATTCATTAACCTCCCTTCTCTATCAACTCTCATGCAGTCCCATGTCAAAACTAAGCACTAAATTTCCACCTCAATGATTCTGGGTTGGCACTATGTTGTCACTGTCATTCTGACCAAATCCATGCCAAACATGTTCGATACCATCTGACTATTTTGGTTTCATCTGACCAAAGAAAGTCCTGCCAATATTCAACAGGCCACTTCTCATGTTCTTTGGCAAAATCTAAAGCAATTTGCGCCATGAGAGCAATGGTTTTCCTCTTGGGCAGAGTCCGTAGACGTCAACTTCACACAATGTCCTTGTCAATGTCCGATCAGTCACTGAAACACCTGACTCCAGAGATAATCTTTGTGCCAAATCATTAGCAATTATCCATCTGTTTTTAAATACAAGGGTAAATATCAAATTGATCTACTGTGGGTCATTATTTGAGGACAGCTAGTGTCATCCATTATTGGTAGTCTGGCTCTTCCTTACTGTCTCAATCACTGCTCCTGCTCTCTTTCCACTTCAATTCAGCTGCCTTTGGCTGTTTGTGTTCCTGCAGCATATTTTTCCCCCAAAATGCTAAAGATATGGTTTCTCATGCGTTCAGACAATTCAGCCAATTCCTTATTATATGGAAACATGATGTGTTAGACACAATCCAGGGTAAAGCTGAAAAAATTGTAGGGTTGAAAAGTTACTCCTTAACCTTGTTTACAGCAGTTAAAGCAGCATGGCCTGGGAAACACAGGTGTAAACGCATTTGGTGCAGCGCCTTAAAACAATTTATATAATATATAATAATAATAATATATAATAATTCAGTTGTAGTTTAACTGCTTATTTTTTATTAAGATCAAATGTTCTTCATCTCAATGTAAAAATAATTATCCAATATACATTGTATTTTGTGATGTTAAACTGAGATGATTTTAGAATTGTATGGTATAAAACACTACATAAGTACAAGCAGTAGTAGTAGAAACTACTTATATGAATGTGGGTATAAGTAGGTGAATCCCACTTCCTGTAAAATTATGATATTAGTGATGTCCACAAATGTAAACAAACCCCAAATCAGGGCCCTGCTATAGGTATCACTACTATCAAATACAGGCAAAAAGAAAGTCAGACATCTGGGTGGGTTGTAGTGAGATAACAGCCTGAACAATGATGGATCACTGAGCACTGAATGGCATCATTTGTTCCAATCAAAGGCAGACTATGTTTATGGGTGGAGTAGTTGTTCTGGGAATCACAGGATGTAAAAGACCATACAACAGCATTAATATGCTTACTCACACATATCTATGTGTCCGCTTCTTCACATCATACACACACACACAAAAATGCACCACACAAGCTTCCAAACCAGTCACAAAGACTGCTCAGAACAAGCTGTGCCTTTTACTTTCCCAACATTGTTGTCAACCCCTGAGCTTGAATACTCGACTAAGCTTTCAAAGCACTCTCTACATTATTGAATACTTTGGATTTTAAGTGAACGATGAAGCATTCCTCATGGTTCTCTCTTCCCCTGGCTATCTAAACACTTCCTCTACACTGGTGCCCCATCAATTATCTAACAGTCATGAGCTTATTTTTATTATAATCCTGTTGCTACTGTACAGCATTAATAGAGTTTCCATTAGTCTACATACGTACTGTGGTATAGGAGTAATGCTCGAGCCACAACACGTACCAAGGTTCGTTAAGATGCAAAGTTCAAGTCTCTTGTATATTCAAGTGGAGGTGGATGTGCCATTTAGTGGGTTCAAATCGTCGAGTACTCACAGCCAACTAAGCCTACTTGGGTGTATTCATACTTTGCAAAAGTAGCTGAATTGAAATAAATAGCACCTACACTGGTGCCC
This sequence comes from Echeneis naucrates, assembly GCF_900963305.1. Classification (NCBI taxonomy): domain Eukaryota; kingdom Metazoa; phylum Chordata; class Actinopteri; order Carangiformes; family Echeneidae; genus Echeneis; species Echeneis naucrates. The sequence continues at coordinate 8,226,349 of NC_042523.1, read as the reverse complement.
CACCCTATCCGCATATTTAATGCTGTAAAAATCCAGTAACTGGGTCAGCAACATAAACATGCTTAAACACGAGCTGGGCCCTGCATGTTGCTTCCACAGACAAGATGTAGAGTGACATAAGAGATACAACTCTGAAATATGGATGCACTGGGACACAGTTCGTAATCCCAGTACCCAGGAATTGTGTGTGTGTGTGTGAGAGAGTTTTTTTT